>NC_091432.1:12569687-13172187 GCF_964237555.1 Oryctolagus cuniculus | reverse complement strand
TCAGGATATCATTGGCAATAGTTTGTTGAAGGAACCTTTGTCTAGAGTTCTACTGCATACAGTCTGATCCTGGAACCAACAGCAATGATAGAAATGCAGCAGTGGGTGTCTAACCTAGTTGTTCAGATGCTCGTGCCCCACACTGGAGTACTCCTAGGTTCAACTTCCAGCTCTAGCACCTGACTCCAGCTTCCTGCTGATGCAGACTCTGGAAGCAGCGGTAATGGCTCAAGTAATTGAGTTCCTGCATCCCATATGGGAGACCTGGGTTGAATTCCTACTTCCTGGCTTTGGCCCCATCCCAGGCCCAGTCCTGGCCACCACAAGCATTTAGAGAGTGAACCAGCAGATGTGGGGTTGGTTTCTCTCTCTCTCTTCCTCCCTCAAATAAATTTGTAAAAGCATAAAAAAGAAATACATAAGACTTACTTCATCTGAACAAGATCCTTCATTGATCTGACAACACGTTAAAGCTAGTAGTCAGTGATGGGTTATTTTCTTCTTATGCACTTTTGCATTCTTTGACTTTTACCCAAAGGGCAGAGGGAACAATCATTGAGTTTTTGGATTCCTAGGGTTCATTATCAGACTGTAGTGATTCTATGAACTCTAACATTAAAATTGTTAAATTATGGTTTTTTGTGTGTATGAGACCAATAAAATCAGGTTTTCACAGTCTTTCATAATTTCAAAAGGGATAAGAACCATAGACCTAAGGGGAGCTCTGGGAAAATATTGGGCGAGAAGTGTGTTTAGGTAGCTTCCCTTCCAAATGTCAGCATCTGACTTCAACACGTTTTTTCATAAACCTTGCATGTCAGTGACTATGGCTGCATTGTTGCTGGGGGTCAGTGCCTTAGTCTGTTCAGATTGTTATAACAAAACACGATAGATTGTGTGGCTAATAAACACAGAAATTTATTTCTCACAGTCTGGAGGCTGAGAAGTGTAAGATCAAGGCTCTGGCAGGTTCATTGTCTGGCGACAGTCCATTTTCTGGTTCACAGATAGTGTCTTCTTGCTGTGTCTTCACATAGCAGAAGGGCTAAGGGGCCTCAAATGATTTGGATGTGTTCCAATACCATTTATGGGGGTGTACTTACCTCTTACCTCTCAAAGGACCCATTTCCCTTGGGTGTAGGGATTTCAGTAGATGCATTGGGAGGGGCATAAACATTCAGATCCTAGCAGGCAGCTTCCGTCTTCTCCATGTGTTTTCACATCCCGGAACCCACGCTAAAGGAGTGGCCTCAGTGTGATCCATGCCCTACCCATGGAATCGGGATGAGGACCAAGAGGCAGTCCACGCAGGTGTGTGTCAGCTCTTAGAGCTCCTGGAGGCTTGTCACTGCTGCTCAACCTGTCATGGGCTCAGTCAAGTCAGATAAGGGGCGGGGACCGGGCTCCCTCCAGGAAGGCACCTCAGGCCTCATCACAGTGGGAGTGGATGTGGTCTCCACTTCCAGGGAGGAAGCAGGGTGTTTGAAACAATGAGAGAACCAACCACACCGTGGCAGTGTGCCAGCACCTTCCAGAGCCAGGTTTCTGTGCCCCCACTTACATCCCAGCTGGTGGCTAAAAGTCCTGCAGCTAAATCTAGAGCCCTGTTGCTAGGGGCTGCTCTTCCCCCAGGCCTCCATCTTTAAGCCAATGATATACACAGATATTACCCACAACATCCGCTCTGCCCACTCCTCCCTGCACTGCCTTCCAAACCACCTGCCTCCTTTTCTGATCCTTCCACTGCCAAACTAGTTCGTGCTTCTTCATCTTTTCTCTGCCACCAGAATACTTATCCCAAAGCACAGTTGCTAACATCAAGCTCCTTTATTCAAAAGAAATTAAATAAAAAAACAAGCAGTTGTTTCCATGGCTTTTCCTTTCTTCACTAAGCACAATCTTCTTTTCTTGACACATAAAACCTGCTCTGATATGGGCCTCAATGTTCCCCTCTCTCTCATTCTTCACATCAGCATTCCAAAACCCTGACTGTGGGCTGACCTGTAGATTTAGGTGTAACGTGAACATGAACTTAGGAGCCAGACCAGCCTGGGCTCAAGTCCTAGTTTGGCTGTTGATGAGCAGTGGGAACTGGCATATAGCTCAGCTCAGAAGCAGCCTCCTGCATGAAATCTATACTGTTCCCTTCTGGGAATCAACAGAATATGCCTCACACTGTGGACTGTGGAGGCAGACAGCCATGAAGTTGAGCCCCCCTCCCAGCCCTGGCTGCTACTGTAAGACCAACTTATAAGACCAAGGCACATCGTTTATCTTCCCAGCTTCTCTCTCCTCCTTTGCAAAAAAGGGACAATGAGAGAGTACCTATCTCATCCATTTGTTCTGACATTATATGACCCAATGACTGGCAGTTTGAAAGTGTTTACTTGGGAAATGGTAGCTCATAATTTTAAGTCTACTGTTATAATTATTACCACTATAATGATTTCTCTCCTCCAGCCCACACCATGATGGAAATAGCCCAGTTTTGAACTAAGGACATTCATTGGGTGCTTTCTGATCAAGACCTGAAACAGGGGGTCAGGTGTTAGTCTTGCTCAACAAAGTTTTATTTTTTTGCAGTTAGCTGAATGAGAACATTCTACAGCCTACAACATATTCTCTGAGCCTCAGTTTCCTCATCTGTAAAATAAGGGCACTAATAGCACCTGCCATGCCTGGCTCCAAGTGTGGTTGTGAGAAACGGATGAGCAAATAAATGTAAAATAGCTTGGAAGAGGTCAAAGTGCTTTAAGATGTCATCAGAGAACTATTCTACAGTGTCAGCTGTGGGTAAATTAATTAGGTGGTGGTGATGGCAAAAGGCAGAGCTCCCAAAGTGCTTAGTCATAAATGCCTGCAGCTACCAGATCCTGTTTTTCACAATGCAGCTGTTCTGCTGCTGGTAACCTACATTGATTGGGTAGCGTGTTCCAGACACTAGCATGAAAATGCTTTTCATACAGTGCCCCATAAGGTGTTCATACCTTTAGAGGCAGATTGTACCGCTGCCTTTTTATAAATAAGGAAATAGAAGCTCAGAGAGGTGCTGCAACTTCTCCAAGGTCACACAGTTATTCAGTGACAAAGCCAAGACTCAACTGTAGCTCCCCGACTGCAAGTTCAAATGTCTTTGTCTTTCACTGTGTTGCTTAGGGCATCATGATGCAAGGAGGGGTGGGACTTTTGGAAGGACTTTGTCATCCAAAGGAAAACCTTTGACCGACACTGAATGTCTACCTTGGGTCTCCCATGTTTGTCCCACTAGGTTCTGAAGCTGCTGCTTGTGGCCTGGGATCGTCGTCTCATCTTTGCCATTGGTACCTCCAGCACCACAGGGGAGTCAGACACCGTCATCTGGAACGAGGTCCACCACAAGACAGAGTTTGGCTCTAATCTCACTGGCCATGGCTATCCAGACGCCAATTACCTGGATAATGTACTGGCTGAACTAGCTGCCCAGGGCATCTCTGAGGACAGTACTACCCAGGACAAGGACTGAAGCTGGAAGGGCCTTGAGATGGGAGGTGCCATGGGGACCACAGGGTGAAAAGTGAGGAGAGTCAAGGTGGAAGTTGGTGCCATGCCCTCTCGACTCCCTCATCTCCCCTCCTGTCCTGTCTCCATCCCTCACCCCTCCCAGCCACCAGGGGGAGATAGATTGAATATGATGTTGTCATTCATAAGCCTCATCCAACACAAAGGGGACATGGGATGAGGGCCATCCTGGGTCTGTTCCCATGGAGTTTTTGGTGCTGGGTAGGAAGGAACCCTCACCCCTTCCCCACGCCCCAAGCAGGGGGCATGGTCAGCACACTTAGGGTACGGATCGTGCAAGGGCACTCCATACCCTGGCCTTGTGAAGCCTGAGGCTCCTGGCCTCAGCCGGCTTCTTGCTGCTTCCACTCTGCTTGAGAGTGGAGTTTTGCTTTTCTCTCCTCCTCAGGAGGCAGGGAGCTCTCACTGTGCAAGGTTGGGGAGCAAAGGGGTGAACCGCTCAACTGTTGTGACACCAGAAATCAGATGCCTCGGTGTAGAGTGAGGAAGCACTTCCTGCTGCGAGGGTCAGGAGCCTCTGGGAGCATGGTCAGCTCTCATCACAGTCCTTGGCTTCTCCGGACCCTCCCCTCCTCCTCACGCCTCTGACCTGCCCAAAGAGGCATTTGGTTCTCTCGTGGGGATGGTTGGGCTCTGGGATTCCTCTCTGGGGTGGCATCCCATGATGCTGTTTCCAACCCCTCTCTGATCAAACCAGAGCCTACGTCCACTGAGCATCTGAAATGTCCTCAGGGAGAGGAGCCCATAGCCTTCTTCCCAACTCATCCCAGACCAGCTCAAAGATTCCATGAGTTTCATGAAGTCACTGTGAGTGGAGCCCATGCTGGGCTCTGTGCCATCTGTGTATGTGTGTATGTGTGTGGGGGTGCACAGTCCTATCATAGTCCTCACTCTGTTTTGGAAGATGCCAGACCCCAGTTCTGATAGGGATCAAACAGCTTAGTTGTGGTCCTTGACTTTCCTCACCCTTTGTCAACCTATCCCATAGTAAGCTTAGACCTGATGGAGACAAAACTGTGCTTGGGAAGATGTGATGAGTTGAGGGCTAGACTGATCCCTTTTTTATATTTCTTTTTGAGATAGGATCAGTCTTTTGTCTATGAGGGCTTCCATCTGTCTCCATGCAAATTGGCTGTTCAAAGCCCAGAGATGGTGCTGGGCCCCTCATCACACTCATCTATTACAAATTGATTTACAGCATGGAGGAAGCCTCTTAAGCCCATTCCTAACTGGGTTGGACTAACCCATTATGGTCTGGTCCAGTTTGCATCTGGGATGTGTCGCCAGACCCTGACTATCTCCTCCCGCCCATTACTCTTGCCTTTGACTCCCATTAAAGAATGAATTGAGGGTCAGGGAGGAGAGAAAGGGAGGATTAAGAAGGGAAACCCAATTGCCCCTTTGAAAGTGGGTTCTTTGAACTATGTGTTTGGGGGAAGTTCCTCTGGATACTAATTCGATTTATATACCTCATGTTTTGGGGGTTTGACGTATATATATGCATATATGTTCCATAGTATTTGGAAGGTTTTTGATGCTAGGCAAGTTGAAACAAAAGAACCTTCAAAATGGTACTGATGTTAGAATGGGAGACCAACTTCCTGTTGGGCCGATGGCCATTCTGACACTGGTGTGGCAATGCATTCGCCTGAGGGTCACCCAGTTCTCCAGGACAGGACACGCGGGTGTTGAGTCTTATCTCACTATCCAAGTGGCCCTGGGGTATTTATTGGTTCCACCAGAGGGAGCTCTGATAGGAGGAACTGTTCCTGCCACCATAGTCCCAGCCTCTCCGTTTGGCCTCACCAGCTACCAGCACACCAGTCCTGGGCTCCCTGCACCATGGGGCAATTTCCTGCCACAGTCGGGAAGGAAACATCTGAACTAAATGAAAGACATCCCGACGGTGCTTAGTGCCATGCCCATACACTTAGCAAGTGTCAGGGGTTACTGGAGAGCCTTGAGGTAGGCTTAGTACCATGCCTGCCCTCGGCACCCAGGGGTAGGAAAACACAGTGAGGCAGTAGGAGGTGGGGAAGAGAAGACACACTTTGGCAGCTGGAAATGGGCACTGGGGAGAGCCTGGCTTCTCTGCATCAGGCAGAAGGTGGCAGAGGTGAGCAAGGGGTAGCCAACAAGAGGCTATGCCAGAGAGTCAGGGCTCCAGTGGCACCACCACTTTGGAGTTCATCTTCATACTTCGAGCCTTTCCCTCTAGGTTCGGATCACTTCTGTGCCCTGTTCTCTTACTCTCTGGGGATGCTCAGCCAGGGCTACCTCATCCTCATGCCGTTCTTCTTGTGGGACTTTCTAGGCAGAAGAGTTCCTGAATTTCCTCCATAACACTGTGCCAAGCAAGGCAAGGCAGGGGGCATACGTCTGCTCCTTCTTTCGTGCCTACCTTGAAAGGCACGATTTTGGTTTCGGCGGGAATGCTGCCAGCAGAACCCTGTGCATCTGCTACTGTGGCACAGGGCATTGTCCCACCGAAAGCCCTGCTGTGCTCCCCTGGCCGGGCAGTGGATTCTACGCCTTTCCTCTCGTGGGCTTAGCACCAGCAGTATGGTTTCACCCTTCCTGAATCTCCAGGGTTGATGCACGGGGCTGGAGACCAGCTCATCCCTTGAAAGGTTAATTGTGTATATGTGGTTGTGTGTGCCTTTGTGTCTTCATTCTCCACCCCACCCCACTCCACCTTTTTGTAAAATCTGGACCTCTGTGGTTTTATACTTGGTCAGAAGTACTCATCCTGGTGTTGCACTGTCATGTGCATGAAAGGATTGGGGGAAGGCCCATGTGGCACAAGAAAGGCCCCCTGCCCCCTTTCCTTGTCTGTGGTTGCCCAGCATTTGAGTGGGGGTGGGGGTGGGGGTTCTGGGAGAGGGCAGGTGTATGTCCTGATGTGAATTGTTCTGTTACTGGTGTGTTTTTAAGTCCTTGGTGTTGCTCTGTGAGAGGACATCGCCACCTGGTGCTCATGAGCTGTATGTGCAGAACAATAAATGGCAAATGAACAACCACAAAGAACTGTTGACCTTCTGCTTTCTGTAGATGCATGCATCTATCTGAAATATTGGGTTACCTCCCTGAGTCCATAAGCAACCACAAAACCTTCCCCTGGATGCTGATGGGGGAGTCCCTTTTCTGTGTTTTGTTTGAAATTTCTGCATGTTCTCCACCCACAAATCTGACCTGGCTTGATTCCTGGTCCATCTAAAGAAGCAGATTACATATGTGGCATGAAGAAATGAGTAAGTGATCTTGTGGGAGAACGGTCATCTCTAAAATCATGAACATTCACTTGTTTAAAAAATATTTATTTGAAAGGCAGATTTGACAAAGAGAAGGGAGACAGATATCTTCCATCCATGTGGTCACCTCACAAAGGGCCACAACGTCCAGGGCAGAACCAAGCCAAAGCCAGGAGCCTGGAACTCCATCCAGATGTCCCTCGTGGGTGGCAGGGGCCCAAGTCCTTGAGCCATCTTCTGCTGCTTTCTCAGGCACATTAGCAGGGAGCTGGATCAGAAGTGGAGCAGCCAGAACTTGAAATGCTCCCCCTCCCCCCAATATCGGATGTCCGCATCACAGATAGCACTTAACCTGCTGCCCCAAACATTTACTTTTTAAGGGTCCCTTCACCTGAACACAAGATAATATATGATTCAATCACTCATAGTGTATTGTTGTTTTCAAATAAATGTTTAGTAATAATCACCCTGAGACTAGTGAGAACATAAAAGTAAAATGCATATGTAGAGCCACCTTTATCATTCCGAATTTGTCTCCACTTTTCATAGCTCACCAGATGTGGTTTTCTTGGAAGCCAGGATGGATCTTTCCACAGATCCTGCCCAAGACCACCAGGACTTGAAAGCAGAGGTTCTGAACTCTCCCTCAAGCTCTGACTTTGCAGAATGATATGGTGAATGTTGGTTTCATAGGGATGAACAGTCAGAGTGTTCCCTGGTACATATTTTAGTTCATGTTGCTATGCAGCTTGGTTAGTAAAAATGTGAGTGTGTGAAGAACTGTTCTTTTCAGTGGATAGTTATTACATTAAAGGTCTGGGAATCTTTGGTTATACCCAGTAATCTTCAAAGAAGCCACTGGAAAGTCAGTAATTGCCAAAAAGTGGTTAGCTTGTTTGCAACATACACAACACCCAGAACCCACAGAACACCCAGAGGTTTAGAACATGTGAGTGCTTATCAGGCAGAATTAAATGCTCAGGTTGTAGAAATCAGAGTCCTTGGCTGTGCAACCTGGAGAGCGGGGCTCAAATTCCATTCTGCATTTCTCTGTATCTGAGTTGGAAGAGAAAGAGTAAGCCCTAGACCTTAATTGCAAGCATTAACAAAAAAAGAACAAATTATCCTCCAGGGACACGAGTTCACTAATGACACTTGATTTGGTAAGTAAATATACAAATTTTTTAACTGTTGTGGAGGAACATGAATTATGTGGAGCTAATTAACAATTATGTGAGCTAAATTGAGCAAAGCCCCCAATATTGCTGGGTAACAGTCATGCATTCTGCTAGATGCCCCAGGGAAGTCAGCTTGGAACTGAAGTGAGTGATGCTAGATGTCTTTTTCAATTCATTTAAAAATGTGGACTTGACCATGTCAACCCCCTTTCTGCTGGTAAAAGAAAAGGTAGGTGCCCTACTGGTGCTTTCTACTCTGCTTTGACTTTAGGGAGGAAGTAACAGTAATCTTTAGATGTTTGCTTATTTGTGTGTGTGTGTGTGTGTGTGTGTGTAAGTGCATGTGAGAGGAAGATAGGGAAGGTAGGGGCCATGCATGGAAGAGGAAAGAACATGACACTGTAATGCTTGATCTATCCAGCTCTGTCTCTTCTTGGTGCCCCTTTATGATGAGCTAAAAGGAAGAAATCAATTAGCTGGCTGAGGGTAAGACTTCCAACTTCCCCTGAGCAGCAGAATCTTTCCCATGTTTTCACTTTCTCTGCTTACTCCTTGTCATCCAATCATCTGTCCTCTTTGCCCTCTTAATGGAAATTGATGTGTTAAAATATTTTCTGAGGATCTGATGACAGAAGTGAGAAGTTTTTTTGAGTGGTCTGGTCTAAGCAAGTCTTCATTGTCAGACAGTTGGGAGAAAGCAAAATAGAGAGAGGGGAGTACTTAAAAGCCAAAATTCTTGCAGCTCATAAATTGAAAACTGCAGACCTCAGATTAAAAGTACAGTTTCCAAATTCAAATATCAACATCCCCCTCTCTTTTTACACACATGCATCACTGATGACACACACACACCTGGAAAGGGATTCCCCCCCTTCATGGGTTAGTTCCCAGCATAGATTTTGCTCAAAAAACCACAATAACTCCCTCTTCCCACCCCCAGCCTTTCCATGTGGCTTCATTAATTTGCTGGCACAGATATCTGAACAAGAGGTAACAAAATTATACCTGCTTTGGTTGCACTTGCCTCTCCTGTACTTAGCAGGGCAGAAATAGAGATGGAAGTCATGAAAGATATGCTTGAAGCTCTAGTTGCAGAAGAGAGAAATCATTTTCCTGGAGAAGTTTAAGCTGGGCTCTGCTCTTGTCCTCTGGCATGGGTGTCTCCAGTCACCGTGATGTCTGGAACTAGACTCTCTCTCTCGTTGTCTATTGCTCGGTATTCCTTCTTCTTGTACTTCCGGCTGCCATAGACAGCCAGGGCGATGACAGCTGCCAAGAAGGTGGTGACCCCAAATGTGACCCCAGCTGCTGCCCCTCCTGACAGACCGTTATTGTCCCCATGAACAACCTTCATGGCCCTACGCAGTTCCAAAGGCTCTCCCAGCCGCCACTGATGAGTCTGGGTGTCTTTGATCCAGGATCTGGCATTCTCAGTATTGGTCACTATGACGGTGTTGGTGGCAGCCTGACTCATGAGGGGTGGCTGTGTGTAAGGCGGGAGCCTGGCGGGGGGCAGAGGTCCTCCCGTAAAGATCCCGGCTTTGACACAGTAGGACACTTGGCACCCATCACTGATGAGGGCTAGGTGTTGGCTGAAGCCCCCAGGACACTTTTTCAGAGAAGGTGCGCCTGTATCCCTGGAGGTTGTAGAATCTGCTAAGGGGTTTCCGACGATGCAACTGAAGAACCCTCCAAAGGGGACCAGAAACCTGTATCCCAGCTCATAGTCCTGAGAAACACACACCTTGAGGTTTCCAAAGAGGCTCAGTGGGTAATAGCTAGCTGGGCACGACTGTGCATTGGTCATGGGGTTGATGCTTTTACTACTGAAGAGGCCCCCAAAGAGTAGTCCTGAGTTTTCGGGTACTTGGCCACTGGACACACACCAAAAAGCTCGGAATTCAGCCCTTGCCACCCGGAAAACATCTTCACACACTCTCCTGCAGAAGATGAGGAGTGTGCACTTCCGCTGACACTCCAGCTGGTTGTAACCCTCCTCTTGGATCTGGGACAGAAGATGGACTGGGGAGAAGCCAGAGGGGCAGGAGAAATCACCAGTCAGTGGATTCTTCTGCTCCAGGTGTTGGCAGAGGAGAACAGCGTCGCTCCCCGAGAGCTGCGTGCATTCCTGGTAAACCCCACCAAAGGAGAAGTTGGTCATTTTCCCTTCGCAGGAGCCGTCATCCATATTGGCCTGGAAATTGAAGTTGGGTGAATCAACATCTGTGCAGCCAGGGTAAGTGTTGAATGCATAGTAACGTCTCACAGCCGTTTCCACTGTCTTAGACAGCTTCTTCACCAAGGGGCCTGGCAAGTCAGGCAGCATATCCGGCTTGATGAAGAAATACAGGGGCAAACCAGCACGGTCCACAGCCACCAGGTGGTTGGAGATGCTTTGCTGCCAGGCCTGGAGGGTGATACCGGGGTAAAAAGGTACCCCTCCGAGGCTCTCCACCCTGGAGTTGGTTCGGTTGGAGAGGTAGCTCTTGGTGAAGCCATTCTGGGAAGTGTAGTTCTCCTCAAATTTGAAGTTCAAGATGTTTTGGAAGGCAGCTCCAGCAGAGGCAGTCATGGTGGCACGACTGTTCTGGTTGTCCTCGAGGAAGGAGGACTTGATGTGGTCCTCCTGGATGAGAGCAGCCCCAGCGTCCAAGCTGGTGATGACATGGGTGCCATAGTTAAGGACCAAGAGTTCTGCCAGGTAGGTGGCCATCCTTGTCTGATTGTTCTCTAGACGGTCAGAGATGTCCATGAGCTCCTTCTTAAACCCCCAGCTCAGTTCTGAAGCGGTGTTGATTCTGACGGTGTAGACCAGGTTTCTGACCTGAACCCGGGTGGTGATAGCATGATCCTTCACCTGAAGTGTCTTCATCCTCTGGAACTCAGAGGAGAACTTGCCATTGACTTTGGAAAAAAGAGAGAGCTCTGTGTTGATGGAGTAGGAAGTGCTGCTCTGGTAATTCATCCAGGATTCCAGGATTTCTGAGTTCATCTCCAGGTTGCTCTGTTTCTGAGCAATGGTGAAGATTTCATCAGGGATGATGTACTGTCCATCCTCTGTGGTCCTGCAGTTGGTGTAAGTCAAACCTATCACCCGTCCCATGTCCACATTCCTCAGATTATCCCAGCCTCCTCCAGGTAGGACTTCCAGGACAGGGAGTTTCAAGGCATCCTTGCATTGCTGAAATCCAGCCTCATTTGTCTGTGCTAGAGGCTTGTCCGCTGTAGCCCAGGCTGCCACAGTCCCAAAGAGGATAGCAATGCCGAAGCTCTTCATGGCTCAGACAGCCCCAGTCGCATACTACCCTTAAGCAGCAGCCAGTAAGTTTGGTGCAAACTGAAACGCTAGCAAAGAAAGCAGTTGCTGAAACAGAAAGTTCAAGTTCTCCTAGAGATACCAGTTCCTCTTTAAGCTAATAGAATCGCAAAATGGGGAAGTGAGGGGTAATTGGAATACTATGGTCCATTAGGACTTTTAGACATTGTGCTCTACAGGATATGTAAATACGACGCTGAACCCTTAACAGTTCACCACTCTAACATCCTCCACCTCTGCTAATTACTCTGAAGCTGTGGTGGACGCCTAGAAAAAGAATGACCCCACACTCACCACTTCCTCGAGCAGACTTTTGGGTCTGCTTTCCCTTCATTCTGTTGGGTTTGTTGTTTTGAATTCTCCTTGTTTGCTTTCTCCAGGAATCTGCGGTTTCAGTTTTCTTTTCCTGGAAATGCAGCGATGAGTGGCAATATCGCCCTTGCTGAGACACCTTGCCTCCAGCACGCCAGACCAGTGTAGGCCAAGGCCAGCTCTGCACTTCCCATTCACCTGAGGTGAAGGCTCTTCCCACAGACAGATAACAACCTTGGACACACATCCTGTGGGGTTCCAGTGTTGTAAGCCCTGATAGTCTGGGAATTGGAGATGGTATTATCTGGAGCAGAGCGATAGGGACCCAAAGAGGATTCTGTTTGCTTTATGCCAGGGTATCACAGTCTGCATTTGTCCAAAGCATTGAGAGTGACAGCAAGCAGCCTCACACTCTCGGTGTTTGCTTTCAGATGGAGATGCTCAAATAAAGAAAAAAGGTACAATATAATCTAGATTTTGATTTATCAAAAGCAGACAGTGGCCAAGGAATATAAATACACATGTATACACCTTTGTATATGATCTATGTATGTGCAAGTGGAAATACCTTTTGATATCTGTTGCTATATTTTTAATTTTCCATCCCATTGTCAAGCATATGTAATCAGTATAGGTGCATCAAGAAGAATGTAGTTCTTCATTACACATGTTTTAAAGCCACAACTCAGTAGGAAAACATAATTTCATGAATTTCCTTTCATGTGATGATTGCCAGGTTTATTTATTTATTTTTTATTTTTTTGACAGGCAGAGTAGACAGTGAGAGAGAGAGAGACAGAGAGAAAGGTCTTCCTTTGCCGTTGGTTCACCCTCCAATGGCCGCCATGGCTGGTGCGCTGCAGCCAGTGCACTGCGCTGATCCGAAGGCAGGAGCCAGGTGCTTCTCCTGGTCTCCCACGGGGTGCAGGGCCCAAGCATTTGGGCCATCCTCCACTGCACTCCCAGGCCACAGCAGAGAGCTGGCCTGGAAGAGGGGCAACCAGGACAGAATCCAGCGCCCTGACCAGGACTAGAACCCGGTGTGCCGGCGCCACAAGGCGGAGGATTAGCCTATTGAGCCACGGCGCCGATTGCCAGGTTTATTAGACCTGGTACTTGGAACCAAAATCAGACCTATTGCTCTGGTACCCAGATGAATTGAAGCCCTGCTCGGCTAATTCCTGGGGACAACTGGAGTGTGCCTTCATAGTTCTAGTGGTAACTATGGGAATCCAAGGGAATTAAGGAAGCTCCCAGTTACACCTTAATGAACCAGAGGCAGTGTTGAAACTGAGAAAAGTCAGCCTGTGCCACGGCTCACTAGGTTAATCCTCCACCTGCGGCGCTGGCACTCCGGGTTCTAGTCTGGGTTAGGGTGCCGGTTCTGTCCTGGTTGCTCCTCTTCCAGTCCAGCATTCTGCTGTGGCCCGGGAGTGCAGTGGAGGATGGCCCAAGTCCTTGGGCCCTGCACCCACATGGGAGACCAGGAGGAAGTGTCTGTCTTCTGGCTTCGGATCAGCACAGCGCGCCGGCCATAGCAGCCATTTGGGGAGTGAACCAACGGAAGGAAGACCTTTCTCTCTGGTTCTCTCTCTCTCTCTCACTGTCTAACTCTGCCTGTCCAAAAAAAAAAAAAAAAAAAACGAAAAAAGTCATAATTCATTTCACAGACATCACTACATTATCACCTGTATACATCCTGGAAAGCAAGTTCTGAGGAATTCAATGTCCTTGGATTGTCATGGAAGTAGCAGATAAATGATTTTAGAAAGGATGAGGCCAGGGGCCAGCACTGTGGCATAGCAGGTAAAGCTGCCACCTACAGTGCTGGCTTCCCCTATGGGCACCGGTTCGTGCCCCAGCTGCTCCACTTCTGATCCAGCTCTCTACTATGGCCTGGGAAAGCAGTAGAAATGGCCCAGATGCTTGAGCCCCTGCACCTGCTTGGGAGACCTAGAAGAAGCTCCTGGCTCCTGGTTTTGGATTGGTGCAGCTCCGACCATTGCAGTAATTTGGGGAGTGAACCAACATATGGAAGACCTCTCTCTCTCTCTGCCTCTCTGTAACTCTGCCTTTCAAATAAATAAATAAATCTTGAAAAAGAAAAAAAAGAATGAGGCCAGTTGTATAGCCTCATGGTTTGAGATCCATTAGTTCTTACTGGAATCTTTTTTTTTAATTTATGTATTTTATTTGACAGGCAGAGTTACAGAGATAAAGGAAGAGACAGAAATAGAGATCTTCTCCCTCCTGATTCACTTCCCAAATATCCCAGTGTCCAGGGCTGGGCCAGGCCATATCAGGAGCCTGGAATTCCATTCAGGTCTCCTATGTGGGTGGCAGAGGCCCAAGGGCTTGAGCCATTTTACACTGCTTTCTCAAGCACATTAACAGGGAGCTGAATCGGAAGTGGAGCAGCCAGGATTCCAACAAGCACTCATATAAGATGCCAGCAAAGCAAGCAGCAGCTTACCCTGCCATGCCACAATGCCACAATGCTAGCCCCATCTTAGTGAAACCTCTTCGGTGTTGTGAAAGGCCAGAAATACCACATCTGGGTCTATTCATGCCACAGCCACCATGCTGTGGGGGAGGGCCAACCTACATCATCCACCCTAGAGGGATGCATCTGTCACCCAGTGTGCAGTCCACACTTGGCTAGGAAAACCAAAGCTCTGAACAGGATGTTCCAATTAGTTTATTAATCAGCTAGTCATGAATTTATATTTCAATTGTGATCCCAGAATTTGGAAAATCAGAACTGGGATCACAGTTGAATACTCAAGTATTTCTAATAAGCTTGCAGAATTATCTGCACACCTCTAACTGTTTCAGAGATAATTCTTCAGAAGGAGAGCTTGCTCATTTTTAAAAATATTTAATTATTTGAAATCAGAGGGAAAAAGAAAGCAGAGCAACAAAGAGAAAGGGAGATGTGGGGTGAAGGATCTTCTATCTGCTGGTTCAGTCCCCAAGTGGCCACACAGCCAGGTCTGGGCCAGGCAGAAGCAAAGAGCCAGAAACTCCATCTGGGTATCTTACACAGGTAGCAGGGGCTCAAATACCTGGGCCATCTCTGCTGTCTTCCCAGGCCCCTCAGCAGGACAATTGTAGAGATATGCTGACAATTTCTTACTCTTTTTTTAAAAGATTTATTTATTTATTTGAAAGTGAGAGTTACACAGAGAAGGAGAGGCAGAGAGAGAGCCAGCGAGCGAGCGAGCGAGAGAGAGAGAGGCTTTTCATCCACTGGTTCACTCTCCAATTGGCTGCAAAGTCTGGAGCTGCGCCCATTCAAAGCCAGGAGCCAGGAGCTTCTTCCGGGTCTCCCACACAGGTGCAGGAGCCCAAGGAGTTGGGCCATCTTCTACTGCTTTCCCAGGCCATAGCAGAGAGCTGGATTGGAAGTGGAGCAGCCAGGATTCAAACCAGCACCCATATGGGATACCGGTACTACAGGCAGCGGCTTTACCTGCTATGCCACAGTGCTGGCCCCAATTTCTTACTCTTTAAGATCTTTCCTAGATCCTATTAGGAATTCAGTCTCCTGAAATGGAAATGCAAGCAAGGTGAGTATAGATAATTGTATCTCAAATGTTCCTGCCTCTCTAAGTACCCAGGCTGTCTGTCCTTCTTCCTTCTTTCTTCCTTCCTTCCTCTCTCTCTTTCTTTCTTTTGCTAAAATCTTCCTGTTCATTTTTATCAAAGGAAAAAAAAGTGGGGAAAAAACGCTAAAAGAGCCAACAAAGGTGTAATTGTATTTTATCCACATGACAAAATATTTTACAGCCATTATTTCAGGCAATTTGAAGGACATGAGAAGCTCTTATGCCATCATATTAACAAAAAGGACAATAGACAGTCATCATGACCCCAAGTATGTATAAATATCTATAACTAACGGGGTGTACCCTAACCCATTAACTATATCTGGTTGGTAGGTTTTATGAATTACTTTACTTTTTCCTCTTTTCTGTGTTTTTTGTTTTGTTTTGTTTTGTTTTGTTTTTTTTGACAGAGTGGAGAGTAAGAGAGACAGAGAGAAAGGTCTTCATTTTGCCTTTGGTTCACCCTCCAATGGCCGCCGCGGCCGGCACCACACCGATCCAAAGCCAGGAGTCAGGTGCTTCTCCTGGTCCCCCATGGGGTGCAGGGCCCAAGCACTTGGGCCATCCTCCACTGCACTCCCGGGCCATAGCAGAAAGCTGGCCTGGAAGAGGGGCAATCGGGATAGAATCCTGCGCCCCGACCGGGACTAGAACCCGGTATGCTGGCGCCGCAAGGCAGAGGATTAGCCTAGTGAGCTGCGGCGCCAGCTTGTATGTTTTGTATTTTCAACAGTGAACCTGTCTTTACTCCTTTGACACATTTTAATTGAAAATAAGATTTATAATGTAGGTAATTTTACAATAATAAAGTTTAATTTAATGGAGAATCTACTAAATATAAAACCAGGATGAGTACTAAGTAATCATCACTTTTGTAATAGTCATCAAACATACATCCAAAAAAAAAAAAAAAAAAGAAGCAAGCTATTCTGGAATAGTCATATGCCTAAGATGATCCAAACCCTGTGGATGGCTGTGCACAAGGAAGTTCTCTCTTGGGTTCACAGGGAAACAGTGAAAAGGGAAGTGATGGGAATGTGGGCCTGACATGAATCTCCATGCCAGGAGCAGAAGGAGCAGCTCATAATGGTCAGGAGGGAGGAAGTGGTGGCAAGAGCTTGAACAGCGTGTTTCACTCACACTTTCCCCCCCGACCCCGTGCTGCTCTGCTCGCCAGCAATTTCCTCTGCTTTTTCTTGTACTGAAATGCACAAGCAATCACATAACCTCTCCAGATGGCCACACTGGAGGTCTAGGGGCCTGTGGCTAAAACCTCAAGGTTGGTCTCTAAAAGAAGGAGGCAGCTCTTCTACAAAAGGCATGCATCTGCTTTGCCCAGGAGCAGTTTCACTTCCTCCCCAAAAGAGGCCAGAGGGAAGTCCCAAGTCCGCTTGCTTTCTCAGTTTGAGCACGTGTGACCTTTCTGATTCTGTCTCATTGGTGCTATACCACAGCTCACATCCAAGGCTCAGTTCTGTGTGGGTCTGGAACTGGTCCAGGTGTTCCTACTTCTCCACTTCACCTTTGGTGTGAAGTGAGAGGGAAGTCTGGCTGCACTTACTGGGGCCCCTTCCTTATTTCCAGCAGGAATTTAGGAGACTAGTCTGAAAGTGAACAGTCAAGTAACTGCTACGTAGATCAGATCACTATGACTTTTATGAATCCTGGAATAAATTTTGCCCTGGAAAATTTAGGAGATATCAGTGAACAAAGTGATATT
Source organism: Oryctolagus cuniculus (assembly GCF_964237555.1). NCBI lineage: Eukaryota > Metazoa > Chordata > Mammalia > Lagomorpha > Leporidae > Oryctolagus > Oryctolagus cuniculus. Next base: position 13,155,244 of record NC_091432.1, on the reverse strand, counting down.
TTCCTTTCTGCACAGTTGATTCCTAACCTGATGTTTTGGGATCTGCCTCGTCAGCTCCTTCGCCTCAGAGGCCATTCTTCCCACCAGGACTGTTTATGTACTAACCACAAAAGCAAGAATGCCAGAGTTTCTGATTCCTTCTAATCTGGAGGTTAGAAATACAAGGCTCAACTGAAATACTGAAATTCTGCATATTCCCATTAAAAGCTAACCCAGAATTTTCCAGCCAGAGCCTTTTTATTTACTTTCTTTCTTTGTTTTCAAAGACCACCTCTAGTTTTTGTTTGTGTTCTTTTTTAAGATTTATTTATTTACTTGAGAGGCAGTGTTAAAGACAGAGAAGTCTTCCATTACACTGGTTCACTCCCAAAATGTACTTGAGAGGCCAAGTTACAGAGAGGGAGAGAGAGAGAGAAAGAGAGAGAGAGAGAGAGACGGAGAGAGAGATGGAGAGAGAGAGATAGAGAGAGGCCCTCCATCCGTTGTTTCACTCCCCCGATGGCCACAACGGTTGGAGCTGGGTGCTGGGCATATCTGAAGCCAGGAGCCAGGAGCCTTCGCCAGGTCTCCCACACGAATTCAGAGGTCCATGCACTTGGTTCATCTTCCACCACTTTCCCAGGCCATCTGCAGGTAGCTGAATTGGAAATGGAGCAGCTGGACTCTAACCAGCACCCGTGTGGGATGCCAGTGCCACAGGCAGATGCTCCAGACCCTTCTCTTCTATATTAGTACTTTTCTCCTTCCTGTCTCTCACTCTTTCCTTGATTATTTTTTTTCCTTATTACCTATTCCATTTCTTCTCTTTTTTCTCCTTTGGAGAAGATAAGTCTGTGACTCAAAGGGGTGCACTTCCAGGGTACTAAACAAGGAAGAAGTACATGTTGAGGTACACCAAGCTAAGCCACTGCTTATGACTCTGGCAGGTTTGCATTCTGGCTGCTCCACTTCGGATCTAGTTTCCTGCTAGATCCAAAGGCAGCAGAAGATGGCCCAAATACTTGGGCCCCTGCCACCCATGTGGGAGACCTGGATGGAGTTCCATGCTCCTGGCTTCAACCTGGACCAGCCCTGACTATTGTAGCCATTTGGGGAGTGAACCAGTGAATGGAAATCTTTGTCTCTTCCTCTCTCTCTCTCTTTTTTAAAGATTTTATGTATTTATTTGAGAGATAGTTACAGACAGTGAGAGAGAGAGAGACAGAGAGAAAGGTCTTCCATCTGCTGGTTCACTCCCCAAGTGGCCACAATGGCCAGAGCTGGGCCTATCTGAAGCCAGGAGGCAGGATCTTCTTCTGGGTCTCCCATGTGGGTGCAGGGGCCCAAGAGCTTGGGCCATCTTCTACTGCTTTCCTAGGCCATAGCAGAGAGCTGAGATGCCGGTGTTGCAGGTGGAGGATTCATTTACTGCACCGCAGTGCCAGCCTCCTCTTCTTCTCTTTCTCTATTGCTCTTTCAAAATAAACAAACACTTGAAGAAGGAAACTCTGACAAGGCGAAAATCCAGTCTTTAGGCCCCTACTCTTCATTCTGTGTCAGCGCAGACATCACTAATTAGTCACACCTTTGATTCCCACTGATTTCTGAGGTTCTCTTCCTCAGCATCATTCTCAATACAGTTTTCCAGAACATTCTAATGGAAGACTATTTCATCAATTCATTAAACAGATACTTATTGAACATCTGTCATTGGTAAGACATTCATTGTTGGGAGTAGCTAATATCAAAATTAATAGTTTCTAGGCATCTAGAATACAGAGTGAGTCTGTAAAACCACTCCTTCTTTCTCATCTGCCCCAAACTAACTAAGATCCCCAAGGATTGAGTAATTAGGACCAAGCCATTCCCATTCTCATCTGTCTCCAGGCTTTCTAAAGCCATCAGCCTAACGTGAAAAGTTCCTCTTGCGTTCTCTTTAAGCTGAAAACAGGTCAGCCACTGAGCTTTACATAAAACAGGACTGGAAACAATGGAATTTCTCTTATGTCCTCTTTTCTCAGTTCCCTTATACTTCCCGTCATGTTACTTCCCCTTTGTATATTTGAGCAAAAGAAGTGATTCAGTGGCATAAGTTCTCTGGGTAAACTTTTAGCAGACTTCATACACTTTTTTTTCCATTTTTGGATAATACAAAACCAATCTAACATTCAGTCTCACCACCAGATCTTCAGATAGATGTTCAGCTAAAGCATAGGTTTCTTTCTCCCTGAAATATCCACTGATAGGCAGAAGTGAAAACAAGTGCACAAAATTAGTTGGTTCTGCCATTACAGGGTTTTGTGGAGTTAGGAGCTTAGATTTTTGATATTTGAGCTCTAGTCAAATATTCCTCTTGACTGTCCTATCAGTTTATAATCTAAATAGATTAAGAGAATGGGTTGGGTTAGCATATATATATTTTCTAGATTGTATTCTTCTTTACAAAATAACTCAAATATCTCAATTGTTAGATTGATAAATGTGGATGTGAAGAAAAGATTTCATAATTGAAATATAGGCAGCATCCAGCTGTCTATGTGACTTTGGTCAAGTTCTGGAGTCTCCCTAAGACATCATCCTTTCAATTGTGAAACACAAATGATACCATCTACCTCTATGTAGCAAATGAAGCTGTTAGGAGGTTTACAGCAATCATGCGTGCGAGGCACAATGCCACAGGTAGGAGCTCGATGAGTATCAGCTTTTTGCACTTCTGAGCTTGCAGCTAAGTCTTCAGATGGACTCTATGATTCAATCCTTTCTGGATGAGAGTGTGCAAAAGGGCATTTCAGAAGCTTGACTTTCCCCTGATCATCTATGTGATAATGGGGACTGCTTGAATATTTTATACCAATATCCTAACCAAAGTCATGAACCTCTTTAAGGAAAACAATCTGGGTGCAATGACTCTGGATTGATAACACGGTGAGTGGTCAGAATCAGAAGTGATTGGTTGTTTGCTCAAATAATTTATCCTAGGAATCTATTAGAATGGGGATAACAAACTTTTCTGTAATTCACCGTCTAGTAAATATGTTAGGTTTTCCCCTAAAAGTGACTACTTAGCTCTGCCATTGTAATTCAAAGGTAGATTATAATTGAATGCTTTGGCATGATTGTGTTTCAATAAATTTTTATTTATAAAAATGAGTGGGTTTAAATTTGGCCTGGGGTCTCTGGTTTATATTGATCCCAAGTTTCGCATGGTAGAACTGTAGGGTCCCATGATATAGGATCCCTCACACACAATGTTTGAGTCTCTTCCAATAAAGTCTTATAATGTGATCTTCCAGTTTCTGTGTGGACACCTTCAGAGCACGGTGGCTCCATAGCGCTCACTGTAGACAGTTCTGACACATTAAAAATTCGTGCTTCAACTGAGTCCAAACTGTTCATTTGATCTTTGAGTAGCTGAGAGCACTCTTCTGTGCTGTGGTCATCTAACAGTGATGCTGTTACCAGATCAACCAAGAAAAGTCATTTTAGTTTAAATATCTGCCTACCAGCCTGCAAGTCCTATGAAGACGTAACTATATTTACTCTGCTTACTGACTGCAATGGATGAGCAACACAGTGCAGAGTCGTATATGCCAACTGCTGGGCTAGATATTTATGATGAGATCATGGAGAATTTCAGTAGTTTCCAGGGGAGGAATCACGGTGGATAAAGCAATTAGTGGGCTTGCAGAAGCACTTGTTTGTCGCTCCCCCTCTTCGTGGAGGAACGACACAGGACCCTGCGTTGTTCTTTTGTCTGCTCGGCCCTCCCCGGGTTTGCTGCTGGTTCTTCCCGGGTTGGCTACCGTCCCTTCCACCTCCGTGGAAGAGGCGGTTCCCCCTGCCACTTTCCCCACTTCCGCGGGGGAGCGGCACACCACCAGCCGGGTCTCTCGGGGGTTGCTCAGGTGTTCCCCTTAGATGTTCCTGGTGCATGTTGTCTCTCTCCTCCTTTATAGTCCTCTTCCACCAATCCCAACTCTGCTACCCACACGCCAAGTACGCTGCTCTCCTCCAATCAGGAGCAGGATCAGCTCCTGCAGGTCATCACTCAAGTTGGAGAGAGGCAGCTGCGTAGAAGTTGTTACTCCCTTCTCAGCGCCATATTGTGGGAGAGCAGATGCATAGAATAAGTCTTAATTCCAGTAACAGTCTAGTCCGAGTTGCTCCTCACAATTCCCCCTTTCTTTTTATTTTTTGGCATTGATACGCGCCTGTCTTCGGTGCCCCGCTGCACACACTCTGCTCTGCTTGCTAGAGTTGCCCACAGGTGCTTACAAGCCTACCAATCAGGCAAACCGAATCCGGGTCCTCTCTTCGCCATGTTGTGAGGAGGTTTTTAGGCGCTGATGCATGCCTGTGTTCGGTGCCCCGCAGCGCATGCTCTGCTCTGCTAGAACTGCCTGCAGGTGCTTACAAGCCCTACCAATCAGGCAAACCGAATCCGAGCCTTCTCATTGCCGTATTGTGGGGAGACTTATTGATGTTAATTCGTGCCTGTCTTCGGTGACCTGTGGCGCATAAGCTGCTAGCCGCCCACAGGTGCTTATCGTCTTACTAATCAGGCAGACTGAATCCAAGCTCTCTCATTGCCGTGTTGTGGGGAGGCCTTATTTTTCTCTATTTCTCTATCTCCGGGCATTCCTATTTCTCCTATTTTACTTCTATCTGCCAGCATTCCTATTTCTCTCATTTTACTTCTAAACTTCTGTTTCTCTTATCCCCATGGTTTCCCGGCGCCCACCCCGAGGCTGTTTCTTGGCGCCTCGCCCAGCGGCAGCTTCCCGGCTCTGCGCGGCTTCCCAGCTTCGCGCGCTCCGCGGTCTCCACCCCCTTTGCGCCCGCACCACGGCCTTCGCGCTAGCCCCGCGTTTCCTACTCGCGCCCCATGCGCTCTCCCCGTTTGTGCCCCGTGCGCTCTCTCTGCGAATCACACAGCCTAGCTTACGTTTCCGCTTCTCGGTTTTCAGTCTAAGTTCCCCGGGCTAACCTGACGAAATGCAACCTAGCCTACGTCTCCACCTTACGGTTTGGCTTCCCGTTTTTTGCTCCCCGGGCTAATCTGACAGATTCCAACCTGGCTTACGCGTCTCCGCCTCTGGTTTTAGCTTTTCACCTTTTGCTCCCCAGGCTGACTTGACGAATCCCAAGCTAGCTTACATCTCCGCCTCAGCCTGCCCCCGCAGCTTCATTTTCCCTAACATTTTTCTCTACCCGGTATGTTTCCTAACTTTTCTTCCAACAACATTCCCCTCTCATTTCTCCTGGCTTCTCCCCACAGTCCGTATCCAAGTCTGTTTGTTCTAACTTTCACTTTCGCTTTCGACCTTAGAGATTTCTCCCAGTTTCCCCCCGTAGTCCGTATCCGAGTCTATGCCTAGGCTTTCGATAGCTTCTTCCGGCACCTTTTCCGTCCGGCTTTTCCCTAGGCTCTTTGCTAGTCTCTCTCTCCGGTATTTTCCCACTTCTTCCCGCTTCTTCCCTCCTAGGCTTCCTATCCGAGTCACGGCACCATTATGCCTCCTAAGCTTCATATCCGAGTCACGGCACCATTATGTCGCTCCCCCTCTTCATGGAGGAATGACACTACACCCTGCCTAGGCTTCATATCCGAGTCACGGCACCATTATGTCGCTCCCCCTCTTCGCGGAGGAACGACACAGGACCCTGCGTTGTTCTTTCGTCTGCTTGGCCCTCCCCAGTTTGCTGCTGGTTCTTCCCGGGTTGGCTACCGTCCCTTCCACCTCCGTGGAAGGGGCGGTTCCCCCTAGCCACTTTCCCCACTTCCGCGGGGGAGCGGCACACCGCCGGCCGGCTCTCTCGGGGGCTGCACAGGTGTTCCTCTTAGATGTTCCCCTTAGATGTTCCTGGTACATGTTGTCTCTCTCCTCCTTTATAGTCCTCTTCCACCAATCCCAACTCTGCTACCCACACGCCGAGTACGCTGCTCTCCTCCAATCAGGAGCAGGATCAGCTCCTGCAGGTCATCACTCAAGTTGGAGAGAGGCAGCTGCGTAGAAGTTGTTACTCCCTTCTCAGCGCCATATTGTGGGAGAGCAGATGCATAGAATAAGTCTTAATTCCAGTAACAGTCTAGTCCGAGTTGCTCCCCACACTTGTTAACCTAAAAAGAAAACATTTTGATATTTCCACAATCTGCTCAGGTGGAAGATTTTTTTAAAGTGCAGAAAATTTAATTTTACACATGGCAGGAAACTTTGAAGAACAAGGAACAAGAGATAGGAGGGGGGCCAGCGCTGTGGAGCAGAGGGTTAAGCCTCCATCTGCAGTGCTGGTATCCAATATGGACACTGGTTTGAGTTCCAGCTACTCCACTTCTAATCTAGCTCCCTGCTTACGCACCTGGGAAAGCAATGGAAGATGGTCCAAGTCCTTGGACCCCTGCATCCATGTGGATGACCCATTAGAAGCTCCTGGCTCCTGGCTTTGGCCTGGCCCATGTGGCTATTTGGGGAGTGAACTAGTGGATGGAAAATCTCTTTGTCTATCTTTGTCTCTCCCTCTTTCTCTGTAATTCTGACTTTCAAATAAAATAAATAAATCTGAGAGAGAGAGAGAGAGAGAGAGAGAGAGAGAGAAGGGACCAGGGAGACAATTTGCTCTTCCTGTCTCCCTCCAATGGGCTATCCTGAGACCTGATGGTTATAGGCAGTCTGTTTGGAGACATTTGCATGATTAAACAATTGCTCTTTTTTTTTTTATTGAGCTGCGATCAGCTCAGCAACACACCCTCTTAGATTTGTGTTGTCTCCTACCCTATCTTATGTCCCTTATGTTCCAGTTCCCTTACTTTTACTGCCCTAGGATTGTACCTTTCAATAGAATATTAATTAATATGGATCATTAATTATGACCCTCTTAGGTACTCCAATGGCATTTGCATTTATTACTGTATATTTCAAGTGACTTTATGTTTGACTTCTCCTCCAGTGAACATAAACTCCTTAAGCGTTGGGACACTGTCTCTGGTTCAACATTTTATTCCTGAAGCATATAGCACAGTGTTTGGTACATAGTAGGTATTCAATCAGTACTTATTAATATTGAATACACAAATAAATGAGTCAAGGAAATTAATACAGCACTTATTTATCAAACATTTCCCTGGAAAGCAGGCTATGTGTAGTTGTGGATGAACATTCAAGCCCAAGCAACATGATTATGTATTTTTCTAAAGATGTGCTTAGTTATTTGAAAGGCAGAGTGACAGAGAGGGAGGGAGAGATAGAGAGAGATCTTTCATCTACTGGTTCACTCCCCAAATAGCCTCAACAGCTGAGGCTGGGCAAGGCCTAAGTCAGCAGTCTAGACCTCCATCCAGGGTCCCCACATGCCAGCCCCTACCAGTGGATTTTGTGTGTTTAGGTCTCATAATAAAAAAAATTGAGATTAAATCTAGCACAAGATACTATGATACAGTCAAGAGATGCAGTAAGCACAAGATGTATAAGGCTATTGCCAGCGTGACATGCCATATTGTTTTGCAATAAACATTTTTATATTTAGCAGTATGCTCTAAAATAATGATAAAAAGTATAGGAAATACACCAGCAACATCATTGTTTATTATCAAGTATTATATATTGTATATAATTGTATGTGCTGTTCTTTTATAATACTGGCAGCATCTGTAGGTGTGTTTACAGCAGGATCACCACAAACGTGAGTAATGTGTATCCCTGCGATATGGTGGCTACGATGTTAGAACAGCGATGATGTCACCAGGGGATAGGAATTTTTCAGCTTCACTATAATCTTATGGAGCCACCATTGTGTATGCCTGCCACCATTTACCAGAATGTCTTTATGCAATGCATGACTGCATAAGCAGGACTGGACACAGGTTGGAAAGGGAGGAGGAACTACCAAAGAGCCCAACCTATCGCAGTTGTAATAACACTTTACCATGCAGATGGGCATAAGAAGGCATAAGGAAATTAGGGGATTAATTGGAAAGGGAAACAAGTCAACACTGTGCAAATAAAAATATAGGAGTATTTGTTGAAAAATCTCAGTTATTATAGAGTCAAATTGGAGCTCTGGTAACAAGAATCAGGACCTCTTGCTCCGGGTTTGCCTTAGACCTAGGTAGGCCTATCTGTTCCTCCTTTTTTCCTAGCCTCTGTTGAAGCAAGAGTTTTAATTCCTAGTTTGGAAAATAAATACATCACAGGACAGAAAATCAGCACCAGGCTAGGAATCTAGACACTTGGATTCTGTTCCTCAATCTGCCACTCACCTGTTAGTGACGACGGATGAGTCATTTCCCCTCTCTGAGTCTCTGCTTCCCCACTTGTAAAACAACAGGGTTCACTGAGGTCCTATCAGGTATCCATGATGCATGCTTCATTATTCTGTGATCCAGCTTCTACAACAACCCACTTCAATAAAAACTAGGACAGATGCTCTACTAAAATAACTTGAGAATTCTCTGTCACATATACATTACAGTGTGCAAATTTTCCAATTTGTTGTTGCTGCTGAGACTTCCCCCTGGTGACTTACTTCCTTGTGTGCAATTTATTAGTCTTGGGGTCCTTTTCTGCTGGGGTCATTTGCTGTGAGAGGCCAGTTTGTTTCAAGGTGGTTATTGTTTTGCTTCTGCTGAGGCCTTACACTGACTCACTGTTTGTAGTAGTTTTTGGTTTGGGGTCAGTGTGAACTAAGACCTCACATGTATGTGGCCTCAGGTCTTCTTGATTCCCCAGATAGCTCTAGCATATCTTGAACACAATACCTAGGGACAGTAGCCTGGACCCCTCGTCCCATTCCTTATCACCCCCATACCCTACTTTTAGATCTACATCTGTCTCAGAAAACCCCTTAGCCACAGAGCTTCACCTTTCACTTAGAGCACTAATTTTGAGTTCTCTATTTGTGGCAATCAAATATTTCCCCTTTTTGGTTTTTAGCTTGAGTTTTTGTGATTTGTTTGCCTGAGTGCCTGGGGAAGGGAGTTTCCATGCGTCAGCTTAACCAGCTAAATTCTCTTTAGTTATGGTTAATCTTTGAGTAGATCTAACTGGTGGTCACACATAGTTCGGTGCATCACGACTTTGAGAAACGAACTTTTCTGTGATCACATCCTTCCACTAGTAAGTCCAAAACTGAAGTCCAGAATTCTTTGTCCAAAAAGAAGAATTTCACAGAGAAGGGATGCATAAATGAGATAAAGCAAGGGAGAAATGAAGAATGCTGAGTCCTAGATGAACTTTTTTTTTTTTTTTTTTTTTTTTTTTTTTGGCAGGCAGAGAGGACAGTGAGAGAGAGAGAGACAGAGAGAAAGGTCTTCCTTTGCCATTGGTTCACCCTCCAATGGCCGCCGCGGCCGGCGCGCTGCGGCAGGCGCACAGCGCTGATCCGATGGCAACAGCCAGGTGCTTCTCCTGGTCTCTCATGGAGTGCAGGGCCCAAGTACTCGGGCCATCCTCCACTGCACTCCCTGGCCACAGCAGAGGGCTGGCCTGGAAGAGGGGCAACCGGGACAGAATCCGGCGCCCCGACCGGGACTAGAACCCGGTGTGCCGGCGCCGCTAGGTGGAGGATTCGCCTAGTGAGCCATGGCACCGGCTTAGATGAACATTTTAGAGACTGACTTTACTACTCTTGTTAGCATCCAGCTAACAAGATCTTTCCCATTCCCCTTTACTTTGATGGTGTGTGTGAAAATATGAGCAAATTCTTCATGGAGAGAGAAGTACGTGATGAGGATCTAAGGAATCAAGGGAAATCAGTCTTTGCCACTCTCTTGCAAATTGCTTTCTCTCTTTGATCTCCAGTTTCCTCATTCATATAATTATATAACTGGATTATGGCATTATTTTGGCACTGGAAACTTTATTTTCAAACACAGGCTTACATACAAGCCAAGACATAAAGTGTTTAAAAGACGAGTTGCCTTGGTTGAACAGGGGGCAGGCTCCAAAGGCCAATGTCTTAGTTTCCTCCTCTGGGCAGAGGCCTGGGATTCCCTGGAACATGATCTGAAAACTGAAGTTGGTATGTTATCTTAGAATTTTCTACAGTTTAGGCATTCTAGCTAGGCTGAGAAAGAGAAAATTTCCCTTAGTTATAAGACTCATGGGAATTCAACTGATGTAGCATGATTTCCCAGAAAACAGGAAGTTAGTTGCCGAACTGTGAAGCAAGAGTTCGCAGACCATACTGCATGCATTCTTCTTTCTAGAACCTTTCACCCCCTTTTGAGTAAGTGATCAACAAGCCATGGCCAGCTGTTGTGTAGTTAAGTGGAAAGATTGCTGGGCTGGAAAGCAGATGTTTTGTTAACCAGCTGTAAGACATTCACAAATAATTTCACTGCAGGAGAGTGAATAAACTTTTTACCGGGATGTCACTAATAGCTCTAGAAATGTTTCTGAGTTATAATCAAATGGTTTACTACACCAAAATTTACTGAACATTGCTATATGTCAGATATCCCTTGCTCTATCATGGAGATTAGTCTAATGGGAAGACAAACATTGAATAAGATGCTTTAGACAAAATGGAAGAACAGAATGCTAAGAGAATTTAGATAGGCTCTTGGTTGCGAGGTTCAGGGTGGTCCTCCCAGATGCAGGGACAGATAAGGGCACACAAAGAGAAAGAGAAAAGGAGTTAGAGATAAAGATATACATACAGGGGACAGAGATAGAAACACAAAAATAGAGATACGGAGAGAGAACATAGATAGAGAAAAAGAAAGAGGTAGAGGCAGAGAGGATGAGGAAGAAGTCTAGGATGACTACAGACTCTGGGGATGGGTGTAGTTTGAGTACGTGTTGGACTAATAGCTGTGAGTTTTGTCAAATATTGTATATAACCTATGATCAGGGCTGTGGACTTCATGCTGAGGACAATGATAAAGGAATGTAAGATTTTACTCCAGAACGTAAAAATTATACAATATCTCTTTTTAAGAGATCCCTCAGGATGCTCCTTGAGGATGTATCAGGTCTGTTTGGATACCATTGTGTTAATTTCCTATTATGTCACAACAAAGGTAATTTCTTCTAGCGGCCTGGAGATCCAGATTCTAAACTCAAAGTGTCTTCATAAATCCATTCCTTTGGAAGCTATAGAAAATCTCTGTTCTTGCTTTTTTCATTTAGAAAAGCCAACTGTATTCTTGACTTCTGGCATCTTCTTTAGATCTCTCCAAACTGTTGCTTCCATCATTCCATCTCTCACTACAGAGTCCTCTAAGTCACATAAGGTAGCACATTCACAGGTTCCAGGGACTAGAGGGGCTATTTTGTAGACCACCACTACCATGATTGATAAATGACGGCAAAAGTCTCACATACATGTGCCCTTTAGTTAAAACCTTCACATGGGTGGATTTAGGATTTCCTTCCCAAAAATGGATTAGGATTTAGGATTTAGGTTCTTTATGTACAGCAGTGATAACACTTGACAGTGAGGATGAACAGTAAAGTCTACTGGAGGGGGCCAGTATGCTGGCGTAGAGGGTAAAGCCACTGCCTGCAATGCCAGCATCCCATATGGGCACCGGTTCAAGTCCCAGCTGCTCCACTTCCAATCCAGCTCTCTGCTATGGCCTGGGAGAGCAGTAGAGGATGGCCCAAGTCCTTGGATCCCTGCACCCATGTGGGAGACCTGGAGAAGTTCCTGGCCCCTGGCTTCAGATTGGTGCAGCTCTGGCTATTGCAGCCAGCTGGGGAGTAAACTAGCAGATGGAAGACCTCTCTCTCTCTGCCTCTCCTTCTCTCTCTGTGTAACTCTGACTTTCAAGTAAATAAATAAATCTTTTTTTAAAAAAATCTACTGGAGAATCTTTTAAGATCTGTTAACTCATTCCTCACTGATTAGTTAGCCCAAACTGTGTTCTTGAAAATTACTGAGTGAAATTCTCTATTATTAATAATAGCCACCTTCTTCTGATATATTCTGTTCCTCAGCAAACTGTCAGTGAGAACAATGGTGCAATGGGACAGCTTCCAATGGTGATCAGCAATCTTAGTTTCTTAATCTACTCAAAAATGCTAAATCCTTGAATCCATTCCTAAATCAAAACATAAAATCAACTTGCAACAAAGCAAATAAGGGCCCTCCTTATTGATTGCTCAGGATCTGTTCAAAAGGTTGTGAGCAACTCTAACAAATACTTTTTTCTTCAAAGCAACCAACACATTCTGCTACCTGTAGAGCTGCAGGGTTGAGCCAGGAAAATAGAACTGTAGTAAAGCACACTGTTTTCCAATGTGCTATGATTTAAATGTCCCACTGCACTATTGTCCTTTTAAATTATCAGAGTTTCAGCCACTTACCTTTTTCTGCAGTTTTTGTTACATAAAGGGAATGGTGTTCCTATTAGAAATACCATTAGGGCCAGCACCGCGGCTCACAAGGCTAATCCTCCGCCTTGCGGCGCCGGCACACCGGGTTCTAGTCCCGGTCGGGGCGCCGGATTCTGTCCCGGTTGCCCCTCTTCCAGGCCAGCTCTCTGCTGTGGCCAGGGAGTGCAGTGGAGGATGGCCCAAGTGCTTGGGCCCTGCACCCCATGGGAGACCAGGATAAGTACCTGGCTCCTGCCTTGGGATCAGCGCAGTGCGCCAGCCGCAGCACGCTAGCCGCAGCGGCCATTGGAGGGTGAACCAAAGGAAGACCTTTCTCTTTGTCTCTCTCTCTCTCACTGTCCACTCTGCCTGTCAAAAAAAATAAAATAAAATAAAAAGAAATACCATTACTCTTGTTTGTTAATTAAAGAGTTCAACCAATGGTATTAAGTAGAACAACAAAATACTAAAAGGAATAAAGTAGTAAGTTGTTCCTCGACAGTCAGGACAAGGGCTGATCAAGTCACTGCTTCTCATAGTGTCCATTTCATTCCAACAGGTTTCCTTTTTGGTGCTCGGTTAGTTGTCACTGATCAGGGAGAACATATGATATTTGTCCCTTTGGGATTGGCTTATTTCACTCAGCATGATGTTTTCCAGATTCCTCCTCAAACACTACTTCATACTTTGTTTTTCTGTGTGGGTACAAACTGTTGAACTCTTTATTTAGTATATACTAAATTGATCTTCTGTATATAAAGATAATTGAAAATAAATCTTAATGAAGAATGGGATGGGAGAGGGAGTGGAGGAGGGGATGGTTGTGGATGGGAGGGAGGTTATGGGGGAAAAAGCCCCTATAATCCAAAAGTTGTTCTTTGGAAATTTATATTTTTTAAATACAAGTTAAAAAGAAATACCATTAGCAGAATTATCAGTCATAATCCTGATAACAAGGGACTATTCCACATGACTAGTGGTGAGTCATCACAAATTAGCTTATCATGTTGCTGTACTGTGGTGTCTTTTGAAAAAACTGTTTTTCTTATGCTAATTGAACCCAAGAAGTCACTAAAAATATAAAAGTGAAAAGCACACTAGAGGGTTCCTTTACTTATATTTGAAATTTCATTCATTTTATAGTTCATAAGATTTCTTTTATATATATCATTCAGTTTGAGTCTCACTCAAACTCATACAGGTAATTAAAAAGTAAACTGAAAGTAAATTCTTTGTAAAAAATTAAGGGAGGAAATGAGAAAGGGAAGAGGAGAAATTGTGAGAGCATGGGCGGGAGGGAGGGTAGGGTAGGAAGTATAACTATGTTCCTAAATCTGTGTATATGAAATACATGAAATTTGTATACTTTAAATAAAATAAAAAATAAAAATATCTATTTTTATTTTCATTATACAAACTAAAACCATGGGATATTTGCTTTATCTTAAAAGACACAGATCGGAGGCCGGCGCCGCGACTCACTAGGCTATTCCTCCGCCTTGCAGCGCCGGCACACTGGGTTCTAGTCCCGGTCGGGGTGCCGGATTCTGTCCTGGTTGCCCCTCTTCCAGGCCAGCTCTCTGCTGTGGCCAGGGAGTGCAGTGGAGGATGGCCCAAGTGCTTAGACCCTGCACCCCATGGAAGACCAGGATAAGTACCTGGCTCCTGCCATGGGATCAGCGCGGTGCACCGGCCGCAGCGCGCTGGCTGCGGCGGCCATTGGAGGGTGAACCAATGGCAAAGGAAGACCTTTCTCTCTGTCTCTCTCTTTCACTGTCCACTCTGCCTGTCAAAAAAAAATAAATAAATAAATAAATAAATAAAAGACACAGATCGGAGCCAGCACTGTGGCACAGCAGGATAACACCCTGGCCTGAAGCGCGGGCATCCCATATGGGCTCCAATTCTATTCTCGGCTGCTCCTCTTCTGATTCAGCTCTCTGCTATGGCCTGGGATAACAGTGGAAGATGGCCCAAGCTCTTGGGCCCCTGCACCCACGTGGGAGACCCGGAAGAAGCTCCTGGCTCCTAGGTTCGGATTGGCGCAGCTCTGGCTGTTGTGGCCATCTGGGGAGTGAACCATCAGATGGAAGACCTCTCTCTGTCTCTACCTCTCTCTGTAACTCAGTCTTTCAAATAAATAAAATAACTCTTTTAAAAAAAAAGACACTGATCAAGTAAGAAATAAGAGAACCAATAACCAAGATTGAGATTAAATCAGTAATAAAGACACTCCCAACTTAGAAAAGCTTAGGGATGGAGCACACTTGGTAAAGTGATAAGTATAAATACACAACTGATCAAAAAGATAGGGTATGTGTCGATGAGATTTCATAAATAAGACCAGTGTAAGCAAATAATGAAGGATAGAATTAAAAGGGAGAGAATGATCCTGCGGGGGAAGCAGGACACACAGCAGACTCAGAATGGCAAACTCCCAAAACAGCATTCCTGCCTCAGAATCGACCCTTGGGACATTCGGATCTGGCTAAAAGGTCCATGAGAGTCTCACAGGCATGGAAAGCCATGACACGGTGGCAAAAAACAATCTAAATGAAAGATCCTGGTGAACAAGACCCCAGCAGAAGGAACAGGCCATCAAGGAGAGAGGCGCCTTTCTCTGAAGGGAGGAAGGAACCTCCACTGTGATACGGCCTTGACTAAACAAGTACAGAGTTGGTGAACTCAAGGGGCTTCCATAGCCTGGACAGCTCATGGCAAGAGTCTCGGGTGATTGCTGACGTCATAAATAAGAGTGCCAATTGTTAAATCAACAATGGGAGTCACTGGGTACATGCTCCCCACGTAGGATCTCTGTCCTTAATGTGTTTAACTATGAAACTTAAAAACAACACTACTAGTCGAACAATACCCTATACCTGGTTCGGTTGTGTGAGTGCAGCCTGTTGAAATCCCTGCTTAGTATATACTAAGTTGATCCTCAGTATATGAAGGTAATTGAAAATGAAACTCGATGACGGGCGGGATGGGAGAGGGAGTGGGAGAGGGGAGGGTCACGGGAGGGAGGGAGGTTGGGGTGGGGGGAAGCCACAACAATACAAAAGTTGCATTTTATGTTCTACTTAAAACTATTGGTTGAACTCTGTAATTAATACACAATTACTCTTAGGTGTTTAATTAATGCTATAACTAGTACTCAAATAGTATTTTACACTTCGTGTTTCAGTGTGGGTGCAAACTGTTGAAATCTTTACTTAATATATGCTAAATTGATCTTCTGTATATAAAGATAATTGAAAATTCAAAAAAAAAGAAAAGCTTAGGGATGTATGGTGAATTCTACCAAACTTTTCAAGAGGAACTATTTCTAATTCTTCATAAACTATTCTTCATAAATTGAAAGGGAGAACATCCTTCAAAATTCCATCTATGAGGCCAGCATCAGATCAGTTCCAAAACAAGAAAAAGATACAACAAAGAAAGAAAACTATAGACCTCATGATGCAAAAATATAGATGCAAAAATCCCCCCAAAATACTAACTCATCAAACCCAACAACCCATCAGAAAGATCATTCACATGGATCAAGTGGGTTTTATACCTAGTACACTGGGATGGTTCAACATATGCAAATCAATAAATGTGATATATCACATTAACAAATGGATGAATAGAAAAAATATAATTATCTCAATAGATGCAGAGAAAGCATTTGATAAAATACAATATCCTATCATGATAAAAACCTTAAGCAAATTAAGTATAAAAGGAACATTCTTTGACACAATAAATGCAATATATGACAAATCCACAGTCAACATTATATTGAATGATGAAAGATTGGAAGAATTTCCATTGAGATATGGAACCAGACAAGAATTTCCACTTTCACCATTGCTATTCAATTTAGCTCTGGGAGTTTTAGCCAGAGCCATTAAGCAAGAAAAATAAATCAAAGGGATACTAAATTGGAAAGGAGAGGTCAGTTTATCCCTATTTGCAGATGGCATGATCTTAGATATAGGGTAACCAAAGACTCCACTAAGAGACTACTGGAACTCATAAGAGAATTTGGTAAAGTTGCAGGATATAAAATCAACACAAAAATCAACAGTCTGTATACACAAAACAACCTCTTGTGGCTAACAAAGAACTTGGAAGATCAGTCCCAATCACAAGAGCTACAAAAAATTTCAAATACCTAGCAATAAATTTAACCAAGGATGTGAAAGTTCTCTACAGAGAAAACTACAGAACATTAAAGGAAGAAATAAAGGAAGACATTAAAAAATGGAAAAAATAAAAGTACTGAGGAAACTCTTCTTAGATCTAGGAAAAAACAATGCTAAATTCATATGGAAACAGAAGAGACCCTGAAGAGTTAAATATTCCTAAACAACAAAACAAAACAGAAGCATCACAATATCAGATTAAAAAACATACTACAAGGGCAGTTATCAAAACAGTTTGGCACTGGCATAGAATTAGATATGCAGACCAATGGAACAGAATAAAAATCCCAGAAATAAAGCCACACAACTACAACCAGCTAATCTTTGACAACGGAGCTAAAATCAATCCCTGGAGCAGGGACAGTCTCTTCAACAAATGGTGCTGGGAAAAATTGGATCTCCACATGCAGAAGTATGAAACAAGACCCCTAACTTACATCTTATACAAAAATCAACCCACAGTGGATCAAGGATCTAAATCTATAACATGATGCCATGAAATTACTAGAGGAGAACATTGGAGAAATTCTGCAAGACATTGGCATAGGCAAAATCTTCTTGGAAAGACCCCAGAAGCACAGATAATAAAAAGCAAAAATAGACAAATGGGATTACATCAAACTAGGAAGCTTCTGCACAGCAAAGGACGCACTCAATAAAGTTAAGAAGCAACTGACACAGTGGGAAAAAATATTTGCAATCTATGCAACTGATAAATGATTAATATCCAGAATCTACAAAGAGTGCAAGAAGCTCAATAACAAAACAACAATCCTGTTAAGAAATAGGCAAAGGACATGAACAAGCATTTTTCAAAGGATGAAATTCAAATGGCCAATAGGCACATGAAAGAAATGCTCAGGATCACAAGCCATCAGGGAAATGCAAACCAAAACCACAATGAGGTTTCCCTTCACCCCAGTTAGAATGGCTATCATCCAAAAATCAAAAATTAATAAGTGCTGGTGAGGATGTGGGTAAAAAGGTTCTCTAATCCACTACTGGTGGGAATGTAAGCTAGTACAACCATTATGGAAGACAACATGGAAATTCCTCAGAAATCTGAAAATAGATTTACCACATGACCCAGCCATCCCACTCATGGGAATTTACCCAAAGGAAATGAAATCAGCATATGAAAGAGTTATTTGTATCCCATGTTTATTGCACCTCAATTCATGACAGCTTAGATGTGGAATCAACCCACATGTCCATATACTGATAACTGAATAAAGAAAATGGAATTTCTTTTCACTATGGAATACTACTCAGCCATAGAAAAGAATGAAATCCTTTCTTTTACAACAAGATGGATGCAACTAGAAACCATTATGCTTAATAAAATAAGCTACTTTCAAAAAGCCAGCTATCATGTTTTCTCTGCAATGTAGTAGTTAATATAGAATACAAAAAAATGAGTAGGAACAAAAAGTACACCTGGAGATTTGATTGTTGATTTAGCCATTTTTTATATTCCTCTGGAACTGTGATCTTTCTGTTTTTTTATTCATTGAGTATTATGGTCAGTGGTGCATTAAGCTTGTGATTATAGAGTGGACTGAAATATTTTTGCAAAAATTAAAGAATAATGAAGGGAGGAAAAGGAGAGAAGAGGGAGGGAAATGTGATTATCTTAGAATTATATTTATGAAATAAATGAAATCTGTTCTCTTTATATTAATAAAATTTTTAAAAAATAAATGAGAACAATTCTTATAACTCCTAGGCTAATTGACTTTTTTTCCCAATTTCTATCTTTACAGTAGCAACAGATTTGGCTTTTTGACATTTGTGACCAAAAGAACTATGACAAATTCACTTTCGAATGCATGATCCTTATGAGTAAAACAGACTCTTGGGCATTTTTATTTTTTACTTTGCTCAAAAATGTGTAAGCAAGCAGCTTGCAAGGATACATAAGTATAAAAAAATCAAATTGAAAGACTGGTGAAAAAAATAGTGGTGCAGAATAAAACCAAGAATAACAACAAAAGTGCTTACCAGAGTGACCCAAATTCTTGCTACAGATGAGCAATGAATTTTACTGAGAGCTGCTCAATGGCCAATGTGGAAAGAATTCATGTTTCCATTTCAATGAAACAATTCAGTTTATTGATAGAAGGAAAACAGAAAAGTTGCTGAGAAGGCAGAGTTGTCAAAGGAGTCCTCCAGCATAAACAATGCTTCCTGGACTCTGAAGCATAGTTGTGTGTCAATGCAGTCTCATCTGGCTTGATCTTATGGTAAACTTTAAAACATCAGTCTCCCCCTTGTTATCCAACTCACTCCTACCCCTGCTAAGCTTGCCTGTTACAGAGCCTGCTGCCTAGTGGTCAGTCCTTTAGCTGAATCTAGACACAGATGCTATAAGCTGGGATGGGGGGTCTCATTCCTATCATTACTTTTGGAAATCATTATTAATTTATAATAAATTCAATTCTACTTCATTTTAACATTTTAGTTCCTTTCTCGTTTCATATTATTCATTTGTGAATAAAACCAATTATAAAATTGTTCTGTTAAGAAATCCACTTTTCTAAAAGAAAAAAAATACCCTGGAGTAAGATACCTTATTACCATTATGAGCTATAGCCATTGGTCCTAGGATTATCATGACCATCCACCAGTCAATAGGATCAAAGCTATCAGCCTCCGGCAAGGTAACAGCTGGTTAGCTTCATGAACCCCAATGCCAACGCCTATGGCAGTTAAGGGATTGGCTAATATAAACCAAAACCTAGGGATTCAGACTATTAATAAAATATTTATTCACCAGTCTACAGTAGCAGATGCTACTTGAGTCTGAGTTATTTGTATTAAATATTTGTTAATCCAACGGAAGAAGAAAATGGAAATGTGCTCAAATGTGCTCATTTATATATCCTGGGTTTATATTTCTATGAAGTTTATTTGATTTAATGTATTCCAGTGATTTTTATAAAAAGCTACTTCACCATGAAAAGTTGCCAAAGTGATAAAACACACATTGCATTTTTTCTCTTTAGTGAAAATCATGCCAATCACTAGTATATGTTTGACAATTGTTATCCTTAAAATAGTAGTGAGTATATGGTGCAGTGATAATGAATATTCACCATTTAGGGCTACTTATGAGTTACTAGATAGAATCTGGAGAAGCAGACATGTTTGGTATAATTAGCAGGACACTGACTTTCTCTTTCTTTCCATTAAACTTACTGGTACTTGTCTCAAGTCTTTAAGAAAATTCACAGTGGACCATCCTCTAGCAAAGAAATCAGAAAGGATGAAACAGGTCTGAGGGCTTTTAATCACAGAGGTGCACAGGAAAGGTGTTGGCATTATTCACATAGGATACCTGAAGTTGAAAGGCAACATTTGGGAAACTGACCAAAATTAGAAGGAAATTTCTGGGATGAATGAAGTGTCCCTGAGAGCAGACCAACCTAATCTACCTCAGATAAGTAAAGCACCTTTCTCAAGGTTTCAGAACATATAAGACAACTTGTATTCAGTTGACATATTCCATTGCTTTAATGTGTTTGTTTTCACTTAATTCTTAATTTGTTTGCTGAAAAACAAAAACGAAACCCTTTTTTAAAAAATTTTATTTATTTATTTGAAAGGCAGAGTTACAGAGAGGCAGAGGCAGAGAGAGAGAGAAAGAGAGAGAGAGGTCTTCCATCCACTAGTTTACTCCCCAGATGGCCATCAATGGCTGGAGCTGCGCCAATCCAAAGCCAGGAGCCAGGAGTTTCTTCTGGATCTCCTATACTGGTACAGGGGCCCAAGCAGTCTGAGCCATCTTCTACTGCTTTCCCAGGAGTTTTCAGAGAGCTGGATCTGAAGTGGAGCAGCTGGGACAAGCACCGGCGCCCACATGGGATGCTGGCACTGCATCAGCTTTACCTGCTATGCCACAGCCCCAGCCCCCAAAGAAATCTATTTTTGAAAAATATTTTCTAAATAATTTTCATCTCTCCTATTATTGAAACAAACTAAATATTTAACAGGAGTGAGCCACTTCTGTTTCCCTATTGTGCACTTAAAGAAGTCTAACTAAAGAAAATATTTAGATATATGAAATCTAAAAAGGTTTATCTCATGGAAATGCAGAATAGAATAATAGTTGCAAGAGGCTGGGAAGAGTAAAGGGATGGGGGAAGGGACAGTGTCAGGGATAGAGAAATATTGACTAATGAGTGTTTTTAGATCACAGAAATAAGTTCTGGCATTCTATTGTGCAGGAGGGTGACTACAGGTAATAATAATGTACAGTGTATTTCAAAAAAGCTAGGAAAAAAGTATTTTCATCATGAAAAGAAATATTTGAGAAGATAAGTACACCTACCCTGAATTGAACATTACACAATGTATACATGATTGAAACATCACATGGTGCCCCATACATATCTATAATGTTTGTGTCATTAAAATTTTATTGCAAAAAAAATTTAGGCAGTTTTTTAAAATGTATGTTTTCATCTACATGAAAGGGAGAGAGAGAGAGAATCAGAGAGAGAAACAGAGATCTATCTGTTTGCTTCCCAAAATGCCTGCGACAGCCAGGGCTGGGCCAGGTCAAAGCAAGGAGCTTAGAACTCCATCTGGGTCCCCCACATGGGTGTTAGGGGTCAAAGCACTTGAGTCATCATCTGCTGCCTCCCATGAATCATTCGCAGGAATCTGGATCCAAAGCAGAAGTACCAGGCAGGGCTAGAACTGGGGCTCCACAGCAGTCTAACCCACTACACCACAGTGCACAGTCCTCTAGGCAGTTCTAGGCAGTTTTTGACAGAATTTGCTTTTATTTCTTTGTCTCTGATTGATGCATGTAAGAATGTGTAGTTCAGATTAACTCTCTAAGTATCATGTAATATTCATTTAGGATTTCCTGAACTTGCTAGCATGTGCCATGTTTATGTAACTTAATCTCCTTCCTGAGCCATATACATGGCATCCCAGATAAAAATAATTAAAATTTCTATTTCAGAATGGTGACTCTAATAAATAATGCGTTGTGTATTTAAAAATTGCTAAGGGAGTTGATTTTAAATGTTTTCACCACAAAACATGGTAAGGATGTAAAGTAAATGGATTTAATCAACACGATTTAATCATTTGACATTGTAAACACACATCAAAACATTACCACCACTGTACCTCATAAATACATACACTTATTATTTTACAATTTAAAAGGAAATTAAATAATAAAATAATTTCTAAATTCCTATTTCATAATCTGATTCTAAGAGCTAAAAAAATAATGCCTATAAAAACCTGTCTGTAGTATACAGAACATTTCATGTAAATCAGGACAGTAAACGACTGTGTTTCAAGTATTAAAAGAATACATAGAATCTACCAAGAGAATAAACTTGCTTGATCATATCACCCTTCCCCAAGGGTATGAGGAGCTAGGTGTCCTATTACACAGCTGGCTAGACACACCCTCTAAATAGCAATCCAGCCTCTAGTTCCTACACTAAAAAGTGGCTATGAGCATGAACTGGCATCTACAAATATGTGTACGTCATACTGGATACTGTAGATATTATGTAATTGGCAAAACTTGACAACTGCCTTAATGTTCACCAGTGGAGGAACAGGTACATTAACTTTGGTATTTAATTCTATGAAAGAAAAAAAAGACTGAGGTAGATATGTATGTTCTTAACACCAGGAGAACTTCAAGAAACAATGTTGAATGAAATAACACAAAATATAGAATAATCATATAGTTCAACACCATTTATATAAATATACACAAAGCAGTATTATATATTTCAGCTAGTATACATGTGAATGTTAACATGCATAAAAAGTATAAGTTTACATACCACAGATGATGTAGTTCAGCATGGGGATCATGGTTTCTTGGGGAGTGTGGGAACAGACTGACACTGAGTGCCATGGTCGAAGGAGATATTTTCTACCCATAGGTTTCATTTTTTAAACAAGAAATCAGTGTTTATGATATAAAATTAAAATGCAATTTTTAAAAATTGTGCATAATTCCTGACATAGTATAAGCATTCCGTAAGTGTTAATTCCCTTTGTTTGCTATAAATCTCTGAATTTGGATTTATTTATCTATTAAGTGCATAGTTTGTCTAAGCCATGTCCTGTTTTGGGGAAAGAATAGAGGGATGTTTAGACAAGGATGTTAACAATTAAACAAGAAAAATATTTCAAAATGTCCTAGGTAATGATAGGTGAAATAGAGGATGCTATAGGGATGCATTTCAGAAACAATTAATCTGGTCTAAAGGAGGCCAGGATCAAGGAAGACTTTACAAAGGAATCTCCAGTCTAAGTCACAACCCCTCCCTTACATAAACTGCTAATAATCCAAGTGGTCAGATAACTGATCAATGAGAACTGTGCTGATTACAATGGGACTAAGGTGAAATAGTTATGGCCGTAGAAGATGTGAGTTAGGGTTTGTTTGCATGGTTTACTATGGTTTACACAAACAATTTTTATCCTTTCTTCAAGAGTCATCTTCAAAATGGGATCAAAAACAACTTAAAATCCACATTCAGCTCTGATGCACACTCACTGACATGGTTGTCCTATCTCAGATCAGGTCATGGATTGGGATCCCTGTCTGAGATAGTGGATAAAAATGAAAACAAGGATGTCAGAATCATGTGACAAACCAAGGTCAAATTCCAGGGGACAGCAGACAGTGTACAATTGGCAGTTTGTGACATAAAAGTCAAGTGAGGATGGAGTGAGACAGAGAGTGAGTCAGATAGCCATATAAGGCCAAGAGTAGAACTGGTCTCAGGAGTAAATGCACAAACAGGGCTGCCAGAGGAAATCTCTCTTCCCTGACCTTGTTCCTTAAACCAAGTGGCCTCACTCATCACCCATCATGGGAGATTTCAGACATGCAAATTAACCTTATGGCACACTATTCCCTGTTAGGGTTTCTCATTTGACCTTTTCCATGTTTTTTGCTTGCTATGGCTTTACAGCTTTGGCGCCTTGAGTTTTGACTCCTGTTTCTGGCCCCAATGGATTTCATGGCCCCCAAATGTGACCTTGGCTCTTCTCAAACATGGTTAACAGATTCCTCTTGCTCCTGTGGTAAACACTGCTGACCTCAGATGGGGGCTCAGATTTCTAACCCAGAGTCAGCTTTGCTGGTCAGTACCAATCCTTGGTTAGGTAGGATCCAAGTTAAGAGGAATAGAAGATTTGTCCCAAAAAGTAAATGGATTGGTAGGAGAAGTATTGTATTGTAAAGAGGTCTTCATATCAGTAGTCCTGGAATCATATTCCAGCAAGTTCTAAGGCACCTAATGTTTTACAGCTAAGGAACCTTACAGGAAAGTGTATTTATTTTCTATTGCAAATGACCAAAATTGAAATCCTATCAGCCCGTGAGAAAAACATGTACATAAAGAAAGCAAACCTCTGTTGAGCCTAATTGTCCAGTGGACATGCAGCTTGGGGATTTTATTTTGAAAGAGTGTCTCTAATACTTCTCAGAGTCTACATGCCATTTATTTCATGCTTATCTAGATTGAGCAAAACTGGAAAAGCTTTTTTTTTTAACTTAAGGAACTATAAAACACAGAGAGGATAACTGCTTCCTCCTCTCCTTGATATTTTTCAATGCATCTTTGATCTCCTTGTTTCGCAGACTATAGATGATGGGGTTCAGCATGGGGATCACAGCACTATAGAACATGGAAGCCACTTTATCTTGGTCCCGTGAGTACCCAACAGTGGAATGAAGATATGAGAAGAGCCCTGAGCCATAAAAGAGAATCACTGTGGTCAGATGAGAGGCACAGGTGCTGAAAGCTTTTATCCTCCCTTGAGTTGAATGGATCTTCATAACAGTGGCAATGATGTAGCCATAGGAAACCAAGACAACAAGAGCTGATGTGCCGCCGACTGCACACACAACTAGAAAGTTCACCACCTGGCTGATGAAGGTACTGGAGCAAGACAAGCCCAGCAGGGGTGGCAGGTCGCAGAAGAAGTGGTTAATGACTCGTGGCTCACAGAAATGGAGCTGGAATATGGAGCTAGTTTGGACCAACCCCGTGAGGAGTCCACCGGCATACGCTGTAATGGCCATCCCCACACAGATGGTGGGAGATATGAGGGCTGTGTAGAGCAGAGGGTTGGAGATGGCAGCATATCGGTCGTATGCCATGGCCGCCAGGAGGCAGCACTCGGTGCCTCCCATCCCAAGGAAGAAAAAAAACTGAGCAGCACAGCCCACAAAGGAGATGACTTTCTGTTCCTGGAAGAAGTCACAGAGCATCTTAGGGGCTACAGAGGAGGTATATGATATATCAACAAAGGATAAGTTACCAAGGAAGAAATACATGGGGGAGTGGAGATGTGAATCCATCCTGATAAGTACAATGAGGCCCAGGTTCCCAGCCAGAGTCATGAAATAGATTCCCAGACAAAGCAAAAAGAGCATAACCTGCAGCTCAGGACGTTCTGAAAATCCCAAAAGGATGAAATTGGTCACTGTGCTGTCATTTCTTCCCACATCCATGTGTCAACTCTCTGCTGCATTCAGAGCCCCAAAGGGAGATTTCCTGGGGCAATGACAATCAGGTGAAGAAACTGGGTCTGTAGGGGAATCATACACTCCCAGAATCAGAGGAGACACCATAAGGCAAATGTCCTATCCCTAATGCAGAATCTCATTCCACCCCATGATCGGGCCTTTCATGGAGAGCACCGTCACCTTGCTCTGACGCATATGTTTACGTAAAATTGACAGACTCCAGAAGAAATTCTTTAATATTTCTACATTGCCTGGATGTTACCTTCACTGTCAACATCACCATGCTACCGAAGGAAATTACTAATGGCACTTTCACTAACTACTACTGTTTTCAATTGCTCCAAGAATTGGGATTAGATTATTAGATCACTAAGATTTACACTGTATATTATTTTCTAAGAGAACAAAAACACCGTAACTCAAAATGCTTGGAGAGACCGATGTGTTTCTTGTAAATGTAGTTTGGTTTATGAGGTCAAGTTTAGTTTTTTCTCCTTTAAGTAGGAGAGTGAAGTACATAGAGCTTTGCAAAACTGGCATCCCTTTGAGAGACTAAATAAGGGCTAAAAATGTCTGACATTAAAATTCTACCACTGCTTGTGCACAAACATAGCCAATTGATCAAATATCTAGCCTCAAGTTCTTGACAGGATTAGATGCCAATGATGTAAAAATTAATGAACATTTTTAAGTTCAAAATGCTCAACTTAATGCATGGGACAGACAGGCCATTCAATTCTATCATCCTGCAACAGGAGCTCTGAGAATCGTTCATACAATTCCATGCAATCTGGACATAGCGGATGGTCTTTTCAAAAAGACATATTTGAGGAGGATTC
Source organism: Oryctolagus cuniculus (assembly GCF_964237555.1). NCBI lineage: Eukaryota > Metazoa > Chordata > Mammalia > Lagomorpha > Leporidae > Oryctolagus > Oryctolagus cuniculus. The sequence goes on along the minus strand of NC_091432.1, from coordinate 13,129,389 downwards.
CAAAGATGAGTAAAGGGATATCAGGATGAAAATTTGGTGTGTGATGGAGTTGGGAGGTGGCTGGTTCAGAGATCTCTAAATTCAAAGGAGGTAAAGTGTTTCCAAACGCACAGGAGAGCATAGCGTTTTAGGGACATCAAATATCATGGCAGGAGCATGCAATAAACAGGATTAATAGAAGACAAGTTTTGAGAAAGGACAGCAGACAAATTGTGAAAGATCTTCAGAAGCAAAGATGCAAACATGGTAGTATGCTTCATATATATATATATATGCATAAGCACAAACCTACAAACACATAATTGCATAAACTGTATATATAATTACATGTGTGCACATGTATTCATATTAAATTTCTATCTTCTCCTCACCTCTGGACTTCTTTCCCTTTTATCCTAATCTGTTTTTATAGTACTATTGTCTTCTAACATTAAATGCAAAACCTGTTCCTTTATTGACTTCTTCCCTCCAATATAGCTTGATATATTTAGGGATCTGTTTCTTCTGATAGTTTTTTTTAAGCTTTATTAATTTGAAAGTGAGAGTTACAGAGAGAGAGAAAGAGGAAAGAGAGAGAGAGAGAGAGAGAGAGAGAGAGAGAGAGAGAAGGCTCTCATCTGCTGTTTCACTCCCCTAGATGGCCACAATGGCCAGGGCTGGGCCAGACAGAAACTAGGATCCTAGAGCTTCATCCAGGTCTCCTATGTGGATGGTATGGGTCCTAACACTTGGGTCATCTTCCTCTCCTTCTTCCAGGCCATTAGCAGGGAGCTGCATCAGAAGTGTGGCAGCCATAATAAGAACTGGTGCCCATATGGGATGCCTGCGTCACAGACAGTGGCTTTACCCACTACACCACCACTCAGGCCCTTTTGTGATATTGAAGTATCCTAGACACCTATATTAGTGCCTGGTACATAGTAAGTGATCAATAATTATTTGCTGATGTTAAAGAATTTGACCTTTTTCCTATGGACAAGAAGGAACCATAAAAGTTTTCCTTTCCTTTCTTTTTAAAATTTTGTTTATTTCTTTTCAAGCACGGATCAGATGTCAAACAAATCTTTAACAATATAATAGGCTAGTGTAGAAGTGGTTGGGAGTGCAAGGACACTGAGAAGAAAGACCAGAAAATTTCTTCAAAAGCTAAGAAGAAAGTCAGTGATTTGAACCGAGACAGTTTTAGAAATAAATTCTCCCGTAATAGGTAACAGAATAGGGAAGAGAAACTTTAAAAGCAGTATTTCCCCCACCCTCCTACTTATTTCTGCACATCTACAGTTAGAATGAAAGGTACATTTTACCAAGATTCATCATTTTTTTTATTTAAACTCCATGTGTCTAGTATTTCTAATCTATGAATTTTTAAAGTATGATAAAAATGAATTGCTGCTGGGGCCGTTCCTGTGGCATAATAGGCTACTACTCCTTTTCCAATTCAGTTCTCTGTTTATGGCCTGGGAAAGTAGTGGAAGATGGTCCAAGTCCTTGGGTGCCTGCACGCAAGTGGGAGACCTGGAAGAAGTTCCAGGCTCCTGGCTTCAGATCAGCCCAGTTACAGCTGTTGTGGCCATTTGGGAAGTAAATCGGTAGATGGAAGAGCTCTCTCTCTCTCTCTCTCTCTCTCTCTCTCTCTCTCTAACTCTACCTCCCAAATAAATAAATAAAATCTTTTTTTTAAAAAGCTAACTGCTGGTTATTTTCTATAAATACGACATAGATAGCCAGGTTATTTTGAACAGAGGCATCTGCAGGTGAAATTAAAGAAAAATTTTGTATCATATATGTTACATTTCCTTTTAAAAGTAACTTATATATACATATTTGTATGATGTTTGAGCCACCACCGCTTATTTTTACAGTGCATTTGACTTTTCACATCTGTTACCTTACTGTAGTCACCAGAAGCAGGGTTTTGATACCAGATAAGACTAGCCTCTAATCCTGGCATCCATGCTCACCAGCTTTGTGGCTTTGGACAAGCGGGTATATCACTCTAATCTCCTGTTGTGATTTTGCTGTATTGTAAAATGGAGGCCATAATAAGACTATCTCATAGATTGTGAATATTAAATGAAATAAAAAAATTTTGGAGAGAAAAATAGTTTTCATTACTTCTCAAATGACCTACAGTGGCAGAATATGAACCCATGTCTTTTCATCCCTAATTTAGTGTCTTCTCTGCACTGTACCTGCTGCCTAAGCTTGGTGCATGGACTTGTACGCAATCAAAATGCTACATCCGCCACATGACCTTTAGTTAGTAAAACTTGGTACACTTTGTATTTGTTATTGTTTGCTTGCTTCTTCTCTGTCTCCTTAACTGCAAATTCTGGGAGGCCACTAGAGCCTCATAGCCTCACCCAGGGTTTATCACAAAGCAGGCATTAAGCAATATTTGCCGAATGAATTAAATTACTATTCCATGCATTTACAGACAAGAAGATTGCTGAGGCTGCAAAAGCTCAAGAAGTTATTAGGTGACTGGGTTAAGATCTAAACCTCCAATTTATTGACTCCAGAGCCTGTTTTGTGAACTCAGTAAAATAATCTGACCCTGGGTCTGGGCAATCAGTGGAGCCAAATTGTAATAGCTATAATTGCCTTGGATAGGCTCCTTCTCCCCTCCCATCTTACTGGACGAAAAATGGTTATGTGCAGTCTGAAAATGATGATGAAGAGCTTTCTTGTCCTGAACCTCAGCAGGGCTGTTTACATTTTAGATATGGTGGGAACAACAAATCTAGATAAAGAGGAATGAAGTTCTAATGAGGTGATTCCCAAGTGAGCGAAGAATTTGGGGGGTGGCGTGTATTGGTAGTTTGGGTGATTTTGTGGGGCATGATGAAGGAAACCTGGACAGCCTGACATGAGGACAAGAACTGGGCTGTTTACCCTGATCATTCATTCTCCCCTCATCTGCTGCAGTGCCTGGCACATCACAGGTGCTCAAAGGGTTATCCAGTAATTACCACACTGGGACTGTAAGTTTGTCCTAATTCCTCAATCACTGGGCCTATCCTATTTTTAATATTGCATTAATGTCCAGAAAACTATGAGGATATAGCAAAAATACTGGAATAGTAAAATATCAGAGTCAGAAACCGGTTAACCTAATCTTTTTCCATGAAAGATGATAAAACTGATTCCAACAGAGATAAAGTGAGTGTTTGTGCAGTTCATTGGTACCAGAGGTGAAAATATAATTAATGTCTTGTTTTCCAGAAGTAGCTCTTTCTGTATTGTTTTAAAATATGGAGTCCCAAAAATAACCAGGGAGAATCCAGACATAATCAAACTACATCTTATGAATCTAGAATTGCACAAAAAGCACCAGTACGAAAGTTCAAGGAAAAAATTCTGATCCAAGTCCTGTTTCTCTTACCTTTGTACTGTGTGACCTTTGGGAAAATATTTCCCTCTCTGAATCTTAATAGTCTCATATCCTGTATAGACCATAGAAAAATGGAAAAATTAGCTTAGGTCAGTCTTTTTTGGTCCATTTTCTTCCTTTCTTATTTCTATTTGCAAATAACAGAAACATTTTTTAAGACCACAGAATTTTTGCAGAATTACAGAATACAAAATAGGTAAATTTTAGCTTCCTCTGGTTAAAGTCAGAGCATAGAAGAGCATCTTGCCTGCTCTGCTTCCCCCACATTCAAGGGTCTTTCTTACTGCACTATTCTGGGATTCTAGGATTCTCCAGTAACCATTCCAAGGAAGGAAAACAGCAGACAGACTTACCTACAAATCATTGAACTCCGCATTTCAGTGGGATGGCTAAGATCACAGGCTTGGAACAGTAACAAAACCCAGCTCTGCTAGCATCTGGAGTACAGGTCTTGACCAAAGAAATAGATAAAATTTTGATGTAGCTATGGTAAATTGTCCACCATGGCAAGGACTTTATGGAACTTTAATGGAAGGCTAGCTCTCTCCCAATTGCCATGGTATCTGTCCCGACGGTGAGTTATGATGTGTCCCAGAGAGTACTAACAGGCAGCTTGGCTGCCTGCCTGGGCTCAGGAGTAAAGAGGATGACAGCTTCGTTTGGGTAGAGTTGATTTTCATAAGCCCTGCTTCCATTATATTCCTGACCCCTGGTCTCGTTCCAGTAAGATATCCCTGGAGTCAATAAACTCCAAGACTGGTTTTTGGCTCCAAAATAAGCAACAACATTATACAACAGCAGTTACCTTTATAAAGCAACCGATTTTACAGAACTCCTCTGGGTATTTTCCAAGAATTAGAACTAGAATGAAATGTGCTAAAAAAATTTTTTCAGAAGTAGGGAAGGAGGTGGGGAGGCTTTTAATGCAAACACATGTTTACACAGACTTATGAGTCTAGAATTGCCAAAGCAGCAACCTGAAAGTTAAAAGGAAAACAAGTTGACTACAGACATGCTGGAAGTGTAGAAGCAGAGTTTGTGCACTTGACAGTGAAGAGGTTTATGATTTTAAAGTTAGTTGAACTTGTGGATTCCTTGAAATCCTGAGATTCTAATTCTATGAAATAAAGAAACAGGAAAGGATATAGGTGGGTATTAAATATTTTTGATTGTGGAGAGTGGCCTCTTGTATACTTTATGGCATAATATCCTCACAGTTAACCACCAACAGAAAAATTCTTAAATGCATTTTCAGTTGCGAAAATGAATTTTTGAGAAGTCGCTTGCAAGGATCACACAGAAAGCTTGTGGCAAAGCTGGAATTTAAAATAAGGTCTTCTTGAAGCCAAACCCATGATGGATCCTCTATTCTCCACTGCCCCCATAAGGACATTAAAAAAAAAAAGGACGACAATTCAAAAAAATTACTTGATAGCTGTTATCATTCAAAACATCTATGTGCAGGGAGTATGAAAGAAAAATAACCTTTTGCTTTTTGTCTAGGGCCACATTTCCTTCATGTACGTGCTTTTTTTCATTTATCAAATATCTACTTGAAAAGACTTGAAGTCTATTTGCGTGTCTTGGGGAAGGACATGCCAGGAACAGAAGGAAGTGGGCATTGTGTAAACCCACAGGAGACTGTGGCTTCTTTCAAGGATTTGTGAAAGATGGTGTCCACACCCTGTTTCTGCTGGCAGCTCTTCAACTTGTATCCAGATGAGAAAAATCTGCTGCACTTTCCGTCTCCACCCACAACCCCACCAGCCTTGCTTCTGCCAGGGTCTGAGTCTCCTACTGTGAAGCTAAGCAAATTATACCGCCTCCTTGAATCCCCCGCTCTTGGAGTTATGCCTACATTCTTGGGGTCTCTCTAAAGACTTAGTGTTGAGTGAAGATCACCATGCTCAATGCAGTAGTTTGTACAAAATTAAAGCTTTTCTAGAAAAAAACACAAACCTCTGGGTTCTCCTTCATTATTGCCACGTGAAATATATAAGGGTATGATTTGAGAAGACTGTACTGTTTTACAATTCCTCCCCCCACTTTGTTAGTTAAGGATTATCTTTTTTCTTTGTTACTTAAAACGGTGTCAGTAGTCAATGAGACCTACTTTCATGCCTTCTCCACCCCCAGAAAATTTTATTTCGCCAGACAATTGTCATCTACTGTTCATGATCTACCACAATCTTCTAACTGGTTTTTTGCCTTTAGACTCCATTCAATTCAATATTTCCTCATAACCTGCAGGTGGACCACTCTAAAGCACACATCCAGTCTTGCCATTCCTTGTTCAACCATGTCCATTAGATTGTTGCTGTTTGTTAATGGTCCAAAGATATCTAAATTCCTTATCCTGATCTCTAAGCCCTGACCACACATGATGGTTGGTGAACATAGCAGAGAAACTGGAGGAAAAACATGAACAAGAGGTTATTGCATGTGGCAAGAAAGGTGTGGTTTCCCCAGTACAGTTCAATAGAATGCTGGGGGTATCTGGAATAGGGCTTGGAGGGAATCTGAGTAATATCAAGTACTGAAGAAAGGGTTAAGCCAGGTTTGAAGCAAAATAAGAAAAAGAAATGAGAAAGTGGGTCCAGGGGCTGGCACTGTTGAGTGAAGGAATTCTCTAGATTGGAAAAGTTAGAACAGGTTTGGAGACTAAGGCAGTGGTCTCAGCTGTGGCTGCTCACCAGACACAACCAGTTATTAGCTTGATGGGAGAATTTATGCCTGTGCCTGAAGTCATGGAGAGAAAGTCACACAAGAGCTCCGAGGCAAGCAGCAGGGGGAAGAACAAGAAACCTAGAATCAAGGAGACAGGGACTCCACATGGGAGATACTGAAGCAGAGGACAAATTACAGAATTTTATACTTTGGCTGAAAGCCAGTCTTGTCTGTCTTTGTAAATAACTGTTTTAGCTTTTTAAAAATAACATGAAAGTTCATTTATTTATTTTGTTGGATCCAGGATAAATGGGAGAAAGTGTTTTCTGAAATCGGTTCTCAGTCTTAGAATAGATCTATAAACTAGCATGGTAAAACCTAGAAAACAGTTAGCTAACCACATCTGTCAGACATCTGCAGCCCTCCATACATAGTGCCTGTGGCCTATTATTTAAAGAGATTCTTCTGATCCTCTGATCCTGCTTGGAGTGAGGGGAGGAGTAGAGCCACTTCTCGGAAGCCACAAAGCTGTGGTATCCCCCACTAAGACAGCCCACCCTTCTCTTTTCCTTAAAAAGCCATCCTTTGAAAAAGCCTTTCTCAGACCAGGAACACAGTGAAGCATGGAGCCATTGGGAATCATGCATCCCATTGATTCTCATGCATTGCAACACCATGTTGTCCCTTAAAATAGACCTGAAAATGATCCAGTGCTAATGTGATTTGGGAAAAGTATGACCATACTGAACTTGCTTACTCTTAAAAGTAGCATTTTGTTGGCAGGACTGTTTCAAGAAGAGGCCACAATGATTGGAGACAGGCAGTGTGGCTGATGAATGGTCAGTGGAGAGGGCTACTCAGACAGGCCCCAGATGGTGGGAAAGGTCTTGTCTACAGGGGACCATGAAAAGTCAGATGAACAGAGGATCCTTGAGTCTACATGGATTTTGATGGCTTGGGGAGGTAGGAGAAGAAGAGAACAGAGGACAGCTATAGGTTATCAAGTATCTGTTAATTTTACATAAATTTATTAAATCTAAAATTGTCTTCAAAATCCTCTTTGCCATGTGGGACATAGAGAAAGGTAGAAAAAAACAATGAACAGCTTCTCTCTGGATACTGTCTACAGTGTGTCTTGTGTTGGGTTCTCAGGACATCATTCTTCTCAAACTGGTCACCAGTGGGTTTGGGCAATCAGCTTAAAAGAAACCACACCTAAATGGGAATTACTACGTCTGGCTAATAATGACAAGGAATCACTTCTTGCTCACCCATCAGCCGCCTCTCCTCAAGACCAAATTTCAGGGAGCAGACGTTTAGCCTAGCGGTTGAGATGCAGGCATTCCATATCAGAGTACTTGGGTTCCATTCTTCACTGCAGCTCCTGATTCCAGCTTCCTGCTAACACAGACCCTGGGAGGCAGAAGTTGGTGGTTCAAGTAACTTGGTTCCTGCCACTCACATGGGAGATGGTGTTCTTGGCTCCCAGCTTCAGCCTTGGCCAACCCCATGGCCATTGTAAACATTTGAGGAGCAAATCACGCAATGGGAGCTCTCTCCATGTCTCTCTCTCTGTCTGTCTGTCTCTCTCTCTCTCTGTCTCTCACTGCATGTGTCTATATCTCTCAAATAAAAACATTTTAAAAAGAAAAGACCAAATTTCAAGCTCAGTAATGCAGGAAGCATTTCTGGACCAACTTTACCTCCCAGTGATTCACTTTTCTGTGGGTTTCTCAAGTCAACATTGATTTAGCCCCCATGTGACACAGCACTGTACCCGGTATGGTGGCTACAAGAAAGATAAATCAGATGGCTTCAAGGTTAATGTGCTTCGGAATTCCCTAACTATACACTGTCTTGACCTCTACCCTTCCACCAAATTAAAACTGTGTACCACCCTGATCAGATGATTTAACAGCCTCAACCCAGGCCTCACCCCAATAGGAATCTGCTTACTTTTAAAGTCTCAAACTTGAAATTGTCCCTCTACCAAGACTTCCTGTTTTTTCTACACTGCCACTCCCAGTGAATGTATTTTAAATATTCATGATTTATTGCTCCTTAGACCCTCCCAAATTCCTAAGCCATCATTTCAGCCCTAAATGATTCCTGCCACCACCCTCACCATTTTGTTCTTTTTTCCAGTGATATCTTCAGGCTGCCTGTGAGCTTAGCTGTGTAACTGTGGCCTCACACCCAACAAGGATATTCACTGCTGCATCTTGTGAAATAGGGAGGGAGGATATTTTAAAGTCCCTTTTGCAGAAGAGAAGTAATATGTTGAAATTATAGGAAAGAATTAATGCTTAGCTCAAGGAGGAATTTTTCTTATAGTCATAATTTTCTTATATTTGTCCAAAGAAAAAAGGAACTGAATAACGGGTTGTGGGACCTTGAGACAAAGAGAAGTCTGGGAATAATGCTGAAGTGGATTTATTCAGCCTCTCTCAGACATGCGTGCCAAGATATTAATAGGGATCATCCATGCTGAAGTGGTAACTATTAAGGAAAAAAAATCCCATCTGGACCATTGTGAGAGGGGTTTAACATCTGTCCCCAGGGTCAGGATGATGCGCGCGTGCTTGTCTGGTTCCTCATCTGCACCTCCTTTACAAGGTCACCTTCAGCAGGTACAAGCTAAATTTTTGCTCCCTCATCCATGAGATGAAGGGTTCATAGCTAAGCTGTCAAAAATCCTAAAAGTTATAGATGCAAGCTGTAAAGATATACACATGGAAGTCAGTACAGAATTGTCACTACCACTAATCAGACCTTCAAGGTTGCCTTAACTTTTCTGTTGCTGCAGAATCTTGGGATTGGCTTCCCTCTACTGGTTACTGAAAGCCTAACAGGATTTCACATTTTGGTGTTTCATTGTAACAAATATGCCAGACATACAAGAATGCTCTATTTTGCGTATCACTTTACATTCATTGGTTAATTTGGTCTGCTTCATAGCTATATAGTACCAGAGCACTTCAGACAGTTCGTGGAGAAATAAAATTAAGCAGTAAGTTTATTTGGGGGCAAAAATTTCTGAAATCCATGCACACTTTCTTTCATCAATGCATTTTGAAGACTCCTTGTATGCATGGATTTCAGTATTTTTGCACCAAAATAAACTTATCTTTTGGTTGCATTTTCCACAAACTTTTGAAATACTTTGAATATTCCTGATAGCCCATAGGCAACTTGGATTGGTATAAGTCAAACTATGTTTTAACTGCATTAAGAAGAAATGACCGTTTCAAGAAAACCCCGGGTGAATCTCTTCATTTCCACCAAAGGGAGTGCCTCTATCTCCTTCTTTCTTCCTCTTTTGACTGTTCTGTACCAAGAATATGGAGTTTTGCAACACAGGTCTCATTGCAGAACAATAAAACCAGACCATGACACAGCACAACACTGAGGGACTTCTGGAAGCCTGAAAGTATTGGCAAATCACAGGCTCTCAGAGGCTGAGATTTGAAACTGTGTGGGGTCATACAGGCATCACACAAATACCTGGGATTGGAGCACTTTGCTACGTCTCCTAGTTTCAGTGTGTGGTCCTACGTTGCTAAAAGGAAAGAGCAGTTTCTTTTGTATTTGGTGACTTACTCAAGAACAGACATGGGTTATTAATTCACTTGATTTTTAAAATTCTGTTAAGACATTTCTTTCCACAGCTTGCTTCTTTTTCCTTTTGTGACCAAACCCCTGAGAAATACCAGCCTCGGGAATGGTGCTTCCCTAAGATTACTACCTTTGAGCCTGTGAACTTTCAGGCATGCCTGCCTCTCTTGTTTTCTCTTTCTTCTTTAATTATTTTATTTAAGGTAAACAAATTTCATGTATTTCATATGCCTAGATTTGGGTCTCTTTCTCTTAAACTGATGTATTGAGGTATATTTCATGTATCATAAAATTCACCCCTTATTTAAAGTGTACAATTCAGTGGCTTTTAGCATTTCATAGTTTTGCAAACATTGCCATGATCTAATTTTAGAACAGTTTCATCAAAAGAAATTTCATAACCATGAAAAATCACTCCCTGTGTCTCTCTGCCTCTGTATCCCAAGGCAATCACTCATCCATTTCCTGATCTTGTTAAAATGCAATTATACAATCTATACTCCTTTATAACCAGGTCTTTCACTTAGCATGGTGTTCTCAAGATTCTTCTATGTTGTAGCATGTCAACACTCCATTCCTTTTTATGGCCAAATAATATTCCCCTTATGGGCAGACCAACCCTCTTCTTTTTAATTTACTGATTTTCAGTGTTCAGCCCCACCAGATCTCTGATCTATTTTCAGAATTTTCCTCAGTGGGGAGGACATATCTCTTTTGGGGGGAGATTACATGTGTGTTTCACCACACCCAGTCTCAACTGCCTTATGCAATTTAATGATAATTCCAATATCTTAAGGTTTCACAGGTATGTTTATATGGCCTGTTTTCTTTTCCCTGATGGTATTCAGTTATGGGGACTTGATTCTGAAATTTTTGTAATTGCTTTAAACTACAAATTATTTGTGCATTTGTTTTACTGAACATCATCTTTAAGAGTTTTCATATACACTGAGAGTATGGCCCTCCATGCTTTCTGTGTAGGTCACCTTCCAGATAGAAGAGGGGAGGCCCTAACTTGGTTTTCTCTTGCAGAGCCATTCAAGAAGTCCACAGCAGAAGTTCAGGGTCCACAGTACAAATTCAGAGTCTACAGAAGAGGTTCGTGGTCTATAGCAGAAACTGGGGGTCCACAGCAGAAGTTCAGGGTCCATGGCAGAAGTTCATGGTTTACAGCAGAAGATTGTGGTCTACAGCAGAATGTCACAGCCTAGAGCAGAAGCCTGGGGTCCACAGCCAAAGGTTGGGGACTGCAGCTCTTGTCACTTGCTTACTTCCCTGGTTTCCTCTTTTCACTTCATTTGGGGACTTAGTGTATTTCTCATTTTTATTAAGGAAGTTCAAACACATTTATAAGATGATTCTGTTTCAAATCCAACATTTCATTTGTTCCAGAGAAGAGGGACATTTAGACATCCTATAATGCACTAACCTGCCAGTAATGGAAATCCTCAGGAAACGCCTCTGGTTCTTTCAATCACATTTTTAATTCTCGTTCTTCTTCCTCTTTTTGTTTTACAGTTTTTAAGATGTATTTATTTATTCGAAAGGCAGAATTACAGAGAGACAGACAGACAGAGAGCAGGTGATCAATCTTCCATCTGCTCGCTCACTCCCCTGCCTGCAATGGCCAGGGCTGGGACAGCCCTAGATCAGGAGCCGAGAACTCCACCAGAGTCCCTCACATGGGTGGCAGGGGTGCTTCAGCTGCCTTCCCAGGTGCATTAGTAGAGAGCTGGATTGGAATTAGAGCATCCAGAACTCTAACTGGTGCTCATGTGGGATGCTGGTGTTATAAGTAGTGGCGTAATCCACTACTCTTGTTTTTAATTGACACATAGTAACTGTACATACATATTCAGTAAAGTGTGACATTTCAATCCATGTATACAGTGTGTAATGATCAAATCACAATGTTTAGAATATCCGTCACCTCGGCCGGCGCCGCGGCTCACTAGGCTAATCCTCCGCCTAGCGGCGCCGGCACACCGGGTTCTAGTCCCGGTCGGGGCGCCGGATTCTGTCCCGGTTGCCCCTCTTCCAGGCCAGCCCTCTGCTGTGGCCAGGGAGTGCAGTGGAGGATGGCCCAGGTGCTTGGGCCCTGCACCCCATGGGAGACCAGGAAAAGCACCTGGCTCCTGGCTCCTGCCATCGGATCAGCGCGGTGCGCCGGCCGCATCGCGCTGGCCGCGGCGGCCATTGGAGGGTGAACCAACGGCAAAGGAAGACCTTTCTCTCTGTCTCTCTCTCTCTCACTGTCCACTCTGCCTGTCAAAAAAAAAAAAAAAAAAAGAATATCCGTCACCTCAAATGCTCACCATTTCTTTATGGCAATAACATTTAGAATTCTCTCTTCCAGTTATCTTGAAATACATGTTACAATACTGTTAATACAGTCACCCTGCTAAGCCAAATCACAATGGATGTCCACCTACCCCAATCAGAAAGGCTACTATCAAAAAGACAAAAAAAAAAAATCTGGCACATATGTGAAGAAATGAGGATAGACTGTTGGTGAAAATGTAAATTTGAATAGCCATTATGCAAAATGCTATGGAGGTTTGGAGCCGGCACTGTGGCATAGCAAGTAAAGTTGCCGCCTGCAGTGTTGGCATCTATATGGGCACCAGTTTGAGTCCCAGCTGCTCCACTTCCAATCCAGGTCTCTCCTATGACTTGGGAAAGCAGTAGAAGATGGCCAAAGTCCTTGTGCTCCTGTACCCATGTGGGAGATGAAGAAGAAGCTTCTGGCTCCTGGCTTTGGATCGGCACAGCTCCAGCCATTGCAGCCATCTGGGGAGTAAACTAGCGGATGGATGGAAGAATTCTCTTTCTCTCTTTCTCTCTCTCTGCCTCTGCATCTCTGTAACTCTGCCTTTCAAATAAATAAGTAATTATTTTTAAATGCTATCTTTTTCAAAAATTAAAAATAAGACTACCATGATTCAGAAATCCTACTGGATTCTTAGCCAAAAAAAAAAAAATATGAAATCAGTATGCAGACAAGATATCTGTACTCCCATGTTTATTGCATTTCTATTCACAATAGTCAATATGTAGAATATTTTTAACCTATCAGTAAGTTTCTTATTTTGGTAATTTAATATTTTTCTGTTCTTATCTTTTTTTAAAAAAATTATTTTTTGTTTTTCTTACTCTAACTCTAACCTGTTCTCTTCTTTTTTAAAGCCTATAGCACCTGATATTTCCAGGCAATCTCACATCCAAGTACTAACCAGGCCCCACCCTGCTTAGCCTCAAGATCAGACACGGTCAGGCCATATCATCAGGGTGGTATGACCATAGGCTTCTGAAGTCTTTGTAAGCTTGAGATTGCCATGCCATCTTGGTTTGTTCCCACACAGTCTTGTTTCCTCATGTATTTTAGGATGTCTGCAGGCTCATTTTCTCTGGAGATTATTTGTGAGAATTATTTGGGTATGGGGTTAAGATTGTCTCTTAAGAATATTGAGAGGATTTGCATCTGCTTCTGACTGGTGTTTGAGGGCACTCACAGTCTGGGACTACTTTTTTTAAAGATTTATTTATTTATTTATTTATTTATTTGAAAGTCAGAGTTAGAGAGAGAGAGAGAGAGATCTTCAAGCATCCACTGGTTCACTCCTCAATTGGCCGCAATGGCCAGAGCTGTGCCCATCCGAAGGCAGGATTCAGGAGCTTCTTCCAGGTCTCCCACGTGGGTGCAGGGGCCCAAGGACTTGGGCCATCCTCTACTGCTTTCCCAGGCCATAGCAGAGAGCTGGATCAGAAGTGGAGCATCTGGGTCTCAAACCAGCACCCATATGGGATGCCGGCGCTTCAGGCCAGGGCGTTAACCTGTTGCGCCAGAAAGCCAGCCCCACAATCTGGGACTATTTTACAATCAATTATCATCTAAAGATCCCTGAACTACATGGGTGGTATAATTCAGACCACAAACCTCCATTAGAGCCTGTGGTCACAAATTCTCAGTTTGCTTTTCCCTGTACCTGAATGAAGTCTGATACTCAAGATCCTTTTTGTGTGTGAATCAGGATTTTGTTTCTTTGTTTCTTCCATATTGGAATACGTATATATAGGTCCTCTATCAGGCTTGTCCAAATTCAAGTCCAATATTAGCAGAGTTTACTAAATTTCTCCAATTGTGAAAAACTGCCTTTCTTCTCAGAATTCCTGATAGTACTTCATATTTGGATACTTGGAAATTTCCTTTATTTACCTGCCTGGTCAGAAATGTATTGTAAAATATTTCTTAAAAAAATTTCCTCTAACATCTTTAGTTTTTTTGCAGCAGTGGGTACATTTATGTATACAGTCTTCCATCATAACAGAAATGTAGTATTTTCAATATATTTTAGAATCCAAATCACCACTTTTCCTTTGTATTTTAGCTTTCCAGAAACATAATACCATGTTCATTCACTTACAAATTATATGATGTTTAGTTCTAAAAATAAAATTTTAGAAAATAAATTCTAGACCAAACTACCTATAGTGTATTTTTTGGCCAAGAAGTTAGGTCAAAACCTCAAGTTATGCTTCTTTCCCTATCCTCATCACAATCACTTAGAATTTACCTGGGCACCCTCAGGGTTTGACATGTGGCACAAAGTTGTCATTATCCTGCCTGCCTGTGATATCTTAAGTCAGAAAAACCACAGCTCTTGACCTGCAGTCAGAAATTCTTAAATAACATATAAGGGGCCAACACTGAAAAACTGGAGGATGCCACTCCATGAAGATCAGTAGAGTAACTGCATTGTGAGGAAATTGCTTGTGTAGGAGAGGAAAGCCCACTGTCAAAACTAAAGTCACAGAATTTGCATGGTATGGAGCCAGTTCTGCATTTGGGTGGGCTGACTCACTTGCAATCCTGCCAGAGCGTCAGTGAGGTTGAATAATGTTGCCTTTCCCTTGCACGGTCAGCAGGTCCACTAGTAGACCGGACCTTTATTTAGCATGGCAGTGGGAGAGTACTCTCTTCTTACACCTCCTTAGGGCATCTTTGATTTCTTTATTCCTCAGACTGTAAATCAAAGGATTCAACATAGGAATCACCACTGTATAGAAGACTGATGCCATCCTGTCATAGCCCAGGGAGTTATCAGAGCTGGGATGCATATAGATAAAGAGTCCGGACCCAAAAAAGAGAGTCACTGCTGTCAGGTGAGAAGCACAGGTGTTGAAGGCCTTGGACCTTCCTCCAACAGAGCTAACCTTCAAGATGGCAGCACCAATATAGCCATAGGATACCATGATGATTAAGACAGATGCCACGCCAAAAATCACTGCCATCACAAACTTCATGACTTGTAGCAAAAAGGTGTCAGAGCAGGCCAGGACTAATAATTGAGGCAGGTCACAGAAGAAGTGGTTGATTATGTTTGGGCCACAGAAATTGATTTGGAGTAGAGCACACAGTTGGATCAATGAGCCAAAGCAACCAGTTATATAGACCCCAACTATCATCTGCACACAGAGGGTGGGTGACATGATGGATGTGTAGAGCAGTGGGTTACAAATGGCAGCATACCGGTCATAAGCCATGGCTGCCAGAAGACAGCACTCTGTCAGGCCCAGGCTAGAGAAGACAAAGTACTGCATGGTGCACCCCATAAAAGAGATGGACTTGCACTTCTGAAAGAAGTCAGCGAGCATCCTAGGGGTTACAGAGGAGACATAGCAGAAATCTAAGAAGGATAAGTTGCTAAGGAAGAAGTACATGGGTGTATGCAGGTTTGTGTCCATCCGAATCAGAATGAAGAGGCCCAGGTTCCAGGTCACTGTCGAGAGGTAAGTCCCCAAGAATACCACAAACAAAATAATCTTGAGCTTAGGAAAATCTGAAAATCCCAAAAGGATGAATTTGGTGACTGTTGCATTGTTCTTTCCTTCAGTCATTATCTTGAAAGTTCTTAAATCTGTAGAAAGATCCTTGGGTTAATAATTGACTTTTAATATTACGAAACTTCCTTATTTTGAATATTGCTTCATGGATTTGGACAGAAAACACCCACAAAGTATCCTCAACATTATAAAAATTGTAGCAATTATTTTTAAAAGCCATTGGAAATTTCACTTCTCAATTACACGTAATAATTGAGTTATATTCTTGCAATTATTTTCTTCAGAAACACACACACACACACACACACACACATACACATGTTGTCAAATTGATGCCTAAACATTGGTACCAATTTATACCTATAAGATTTAATACAATATTCCTTACCATATAATTATCAACATCACTCATAATTATTTTGTGTCATTCTTTGACTATCATACAGGTAAAAAAAATCTAAATCTATCACATTGTTTTGTTTTTTTCTTTATTGATCTTCTCATATATGTATATATGTGTGTGCAGACTGGTGTATATATTTATTCTTCATTTTTTAACTAGATTATTCATTATTGATTTCTAGAGGCTATTTATATAATGGTGCCATTCGTGACTTTTTTTTTAGATTTATTTTATTTATTTATTTGAAAGAGTTACAGAGACCAAGGAGGAGAAAGAGAGAGAGAGAGAGAGAGAGAGAGAGAGAGAATGAATATGAGTCTTCCACCTGCTGACTCACTCCCCAACTGGCTGCAACGCCCAGGGCTGGGCCAGGCCAAAGACAGGAGCCAGCAGCTTTATCCAGGTCTCCCACATGGATTCAGGGACCCAAGGATTTGGGCCATCTTCCGTTGTTTTCCCAGGCTCATTAGCAGGGAGCTGGATCAGCAGTGGACCAGCTGGGACTCAAACCAGCACCCACATGGGATGCCAGCATCAAAGGCAGCAGCTTAACCCATTATACCACAATGCTGGCCCCATGACTCTTCTTTTTTTGGGTTTATTATCTGTATTGTTTGTGATGTGCATTGGTATCTGGATTTTTTTCACTTTTATATCATCAGTTTTGTGTGCTATTTATGGTTTTAAGCCTTGTGTCATATGGAGAAAATCCAATACGATTCCCATGATTTTTTTTGTTCTTTTGTATTTTTGTATTTCAATTTAAAGTTTTTGGAACATTTTAATGCTTTGTATGAGGTATATATTTGACATTATTTTGGCTTTGTTTTTTCCAGACTTATTGTCACTTATCCCAAAACAATTAATGATTTCTCCATTGGTTAAAGTCACCTTTATGATAAAGTTGCTTGTGTATTTTCTCTTCTGCTCAATTTTTAATCTGTCAGTCCATATGCCATCTGTCCAGTCCTATACCATATATTTTAAATTATTTACAATTATATTTTTATTAATAAATTATATACAATTTGATAATGGGTAAATGCTCTCTCATTTTTCCACTTTGAGTTAATTTTGATGCCCTTATATTTATGTCTTCAGAAAATGTTTATAATGAATCCATCAAAGTAAATCAAACATAACCTTTTTGCATTTAATTTTTCATTAATTTGGAAAAAATAACAATTTTATTTTTGCTCAGTTTGCTAAGTTATAGAAAAGATAACACTAAAATTTCTTAAGTATTATGATACTAAGAAGATCATCAACCTTTTGAAAGCCTCTGTATCAAGTGATAGAAATTAAGTCACAAGGTTCCAGGCTCTGTTCCTATATATTATATAATCAGTTTCCTAATCTACCAAATGAGGTAATTCTAGCTGTTCTTGTAGAAACAGATATTTTTAAGCTTAAGGAAGCAACAGCCAAGGCAGAGAATCAGTGAAAGAAGAGTGATCTGTCTACAGCATTGTTAATGTGATTTTAACACCCAAAGAAGAGAATTATTTTAGCTAGCTAAAAAAAGAAAATTATGCTGCCTAAATACCATCTGTCAAGGTATTTAATGAGAGCACAACAAGATCCAGGCTGTATTTCCATAGTAAGATCAGGATCATATGTTATAATGCTTAGAATACATTCAATAGACAGAAAGATCCCATCGGTTTTATGTTTCAAGAAATTAAAAGATTCTTTGGAAGTATTAGTGGCTGTGGTACTTCTGTGATACATATTTGCCATATATGTTCTCGGGATTCTTGTGTCCTGGAGGTCTTGGAACTATAAGATAATTTTTGATATCTTAGGAAAATATTTCATTGAAGTTAATTTGGTTTGATACATTTTTAAAAAAGGGTAAGATACCTTAATAAGAAGATAGAAACAATGTAAGATGTGCATTATAATATACTTTTTCTAATTCACTGATGAACAAAAGAAAATGAAAATATTTAGAGGAGATGGTGGAGGAAGGGGGGTGGAAAACACATAGTAATTGAGAAAAGTTATTACATAACTGGAAAAATCTATGGAGAAGATATTTCATACGAATCCCTCAAGTTACCTTAACTCCATTATCTGTTTCCTGTCTTTACCCCTCACTATTAATTTAAGACCAATTCCCCAATTCTTGCTTTTCATCTTTCTCCTCAATTTAATATAATAAAATTTTATATCTCTTAATAAAATTTTATATTCCATGAGCTAAATGGTTTACATTTATTTCTCTTTAATAGTAAAGCCTGAATTAAATCACCATGTAAGAATCACAGAAAATGTTTCTCTTTTGGTCAGCAGATAATGTGTTTGTTGAATATCTAACACTTGCAAGGCAACAAGACTATCATTTGGGAAGCAGTAGAAGGAAGATTAAATAAGTATTTCAAATGGTTCCTGGGACAATTCATTATTGCTCCTCACACATTTGCAAAGGCAAAGAAGTAGGTGATTTAAAATGAAGAGGGAAATATTTGCACACAATTTATAAAGTACAGCATAGTTCTCTTGCCTATTCTGGAAGTCTCCCTGTTATGAATTTGGAATTCCTTCTTCTACACCCCCATGGCATCGTATAATAGGAATAATAAGAATAATAGGAACAGTGTCTCACTGTTCCTATTATGACACTATCCATTAAACCTTTCTTTCACACAGGAATAATATTTTTAAAATATTTCTTCAGCAGCTATTATATAGATTACCTCTTGCTGCGGTAAAAACAAGTTCAGGCCGGCGCCGCGGCTCACTAGGCTAATCATCTGCCTTGCGGCGCTGGCACACGGGGTTCGAGTCCCGGTCGGGGCGCCAGATTCTGTCCCGGTTGCCCCTCTTCCAGGCCAGCTCTCTGCTGTGTCCAGGGAGTGCAGTGGAGGATGGCCCAAGTGCTTGGGCCCTGCACCCCATGGGAGACCAGGAAAAGCACCTGGCTCCTGCCTTCAGATCAGCGTGGTGCGCCGGCCGCAGGGCGCCGGCCGTGGCGGCCATTGGAGGGTGAACCAATGGCAAAAGGAAGACTTTCTCTCTGTCTCTCTCTCTCACTGTCCACTCTGCCTGTCAAAAAACAAACAAACAGAAACAAATTCAAACTTATTTGTATAAAAAACACTGATGATTCATCATTTGTCACGTTTCTCTTGGTTGATTGGAAGTTCATAGCTGGCCTCACTTGCATCCCTCTTGTGGCTTCAGTCTGCTGGCAGTTCAGATGGAGCTGGATGGGCCCAAGATAATTTCACTCACTTCTTTTGAGTCTCATGGATGGCTGGAACAGCTAGGTTGTCTGATATTCTCTCTGTGTATCCTGGATTCTTCTAGAATATTCTCAGGATTCTAAGACTCAAAGCCCTAATAGCAAATGCTTATTAGGTCACTGTTTGCATTGCATTTGCTGATGTTTCACTGGGCAAACCAAGCCTCAAGGGTAAGGAAAGACTTCATGTGGAAGGAGATTGTGCAAGGACACAGATACAGAGAGATGTGATCCATTGTGCTCATTCATGTAACAATGGCTCACACCCAAGGCTGAACCAAATGATACATGCATGCAATAAATATTTGCACAACTGTAATGCATTCAAATATCTCTTCTGGAACAATGTAGAGAAAGTACTTATTCTCTGTAAAGCGAGTTACTTTCTTCCATCGAACATATATAATTTGTCTTTAACAAGAAGAGTAAATGAAGCAATGTCTCAAGAGTGGATAGATCCAATTAACTGATTGATCTTGGGATCAACATGAAGAGATTCAAACCGTTCAGAAGGTCAAAAGGAAAGTGAACACACAAAGCCACACTACAGTTGGGTAATGTCCTAGTAACTGCTTATCGTTGGGTACACATTGTCTAGTAACTGCTTATGTTTTTTAAATACTCACATCTGTATGTAATAGATCTAAACCATCAGTGCATTCTAAATCGTTTAGCCAAAAGATAAATACCCTGCAATCACCATTGTGCATGTTACATTCATTTTGTTTCAAATTCAAACACATAAGTGAAACACAAAGCTAGCCAACAAGTGGAAATGCATTAATACTACTGTCATAACAAGCTTCATAAGCATAATTGTCCAAAAAGTCTTAATAGGTCATAGGCATCAAAATTATGTCTAACCCTAAATGTCATCAAATACAAACTATTTAAAATGCTTAAAAACATGTTAGCTTCCTAAAGATACTGATTTACTGATAGATCTTGAAGAGCTTGCTTAGGCATCAAGCATCTAATATCATAAAAATTTCATAACTTTTGAGTTGATAACTGTTCTATAAATATCTTCTTGGGAAATATTCTAAAATATTTTAAGAATATATCCCTAAGAAATAACTTCAAGCATAAATACATTCATTGTAAACAATTCCTGATATTTTACTAATTTCCATTTACTAGTTCCATCCCACACATAACTCATATTTTCTATCTTCCTGAGTCTTTCTGATTTGAGTTTTGTCACCCCAGGATTATTTGTCCTATTTGCTCAGATAATTATCATCATCTTTATAATCATTAAAAGACTGCTTATATAGATCTCAGTGTGTGCCAGGCACAATCAAACCCTGTTTAACCTTCTGCATGCCAATGAGTAAAGGGTGAACTTCAAAGTGAGACCTTTGAAAATACTCTGTAGTAAAACATCAGATAATAATGACAAGAGCTAACATTCAAATAGGTGGTCAAGGGTAGGCGGCAGGGAGAAGTGACAGCTGAGTACAATTTGAATAAGCTTAGAGAGGTGTATAGCTGAAGGAAGAGCATGCTAAGGCAAAGAAAAGCCTGTGCAAAGACCCCAAGGCTGGGAATACCTGGTGTGTTTGTGATTGGATCAGAGTGAGCAGGAGACAGAACGCAGTATAAAAACTATTGCTGATTACATCTTGTTTTTTGCAACTGGAAACCATTATACTTAGTGAACTAAGTCAGTCCCAAAAAGATAAATACCATACATTTTCCCTGATCTGTGATAACTAATAGAGTACAAAAAATGTAATGTATATGAGGGAAATTGACATTTTGAAAATTAATTATTGTTTACAGCCCTTGTCTCTACTGTTGAGGAACAGTGTTTTTTTCTTCTTCTTCTTCTTACTGGTAGTGGAGGGTTAATTTTATGATTGTAAAATAAACTGAAAGTATGTCATTGTAAAAATTAAAAGAAAGAATAAGAAAGGAAGGAGGAAGGAGGGTGGGAATGTGGTCAGGAGGGGAGGTAGGGTGGGAAGTATCAGTAAGTTTCTAAATCTGTATATATAAAGTACATGAAATTTGTTCATTTTATATAAATTTCAAAAATTACAAAAAAAAAACTATAGCTGAAATCCAAGCAAAAATTGATTGCTGTGTCAGCAAAGAGCTTTCAGCCTCTCAGTGAAAGCAGGCTCCAAAAAATATAATTACTATGAATAGAAATAAACGTTAATGATAGGAACAACAGAATGAGGCTTTTATCTAAATATTTCCAAGAGCATGATGCTCCGAATAGTTATTAATAAATAGAGAAATAAAGGAAAGAAGTTACAATTTTACAGACAGCGGCTTAATGACCTTCAAGTTAGATAGATATTGTTTCAAATCCCACCCCCACTATATGTGTGCTAAGAGACAAGCTTCTGAACGCCTTTAAGTCTGTTTCTTTATTTTGTAAAATGGTCACAACGCTAGTAACTTCCTCAATTTATTTTTGAGTTCCTGTTACATTGTAACTTTGCAAAATCTGCTTCTTATAATTCTTTTCTCTTTAAGATTTGTGTATTTATTTGAAAAGCAGAATTACAAAGGCAGAAGGAGAGAGAGGCCTTTCATTCATTGGTTCACTCCCCAGATGGCTACAACAGCCGAAACTGGGCCCATCTGAAGCCAGGAGCCTGGAGCTTCCTCCAGGTCTCCCACATGGGTGCAGGGGCCCAAGGACTTGGGCCATCTTCTACAGCATTCCCAGGCCATAGTGGGGAGCTGGATTGGAAGAAGAGCAGCTGTGACTCAAACTGGCGTCCACATGTGATGTGGGCACTGCAGGCTGTGGCTTAACTCACTCCACTACAGCACTGGCCACTATGATTCTTTCACAACAATGTACTTAAAACACATTATCTTCACATTTATCATGATTACTGAAAGATGACAAATACCCTTTCATCATTACTGGGAGTCACAAGCACATGTCAAGAATGTACTTAACTCCATGATAGATACCAACAGTTATCATGAACTCTCAATGAACTGAGAAGGACTTTTTTTAAAGTGCTTTTAGGTAATATTCTGAATAAATGTAACTGCAGAATAAATTTTGAAAAGGGCCAGAGGTTTGGGTCAACAGTAGTTACTTATTAAGTAAATGACCTTGACTAAGTTATTTAACCTTTGTGACCTCAATTTCTTCCTTTGTGAAATAAAGATTTGTAGGGCCATGGTACGAATAGCATGAAATCACCCTGGTAAAATGCCTTAAACAACTCTTGGCACAGAGTCACAGGTTGCTATGTGATGGTTACTGACAGTGTTAAGAAATTATCTGGATAGAATAGGTTTTTCTAAAATGTTCTATTATTTACCTTCTCCCACTACACCATTTATGCCAAAACTCCAGAGCATTTATCTTGCTTATGTCCTTATAAAACAGATCACCTGTCACGATTTTCCTAGCTAGTTTCCAATTTCCTGAAGGTCATTTTCTTACACCTCTGATTAAGCCCTTTCCCTACTGAACTATGAATAGAACACACAGAAATTAATGTGGCTGAATTTTCCTGCCATTTTATGATAAAATAATTCTATACCTTTTTAAAAATAAAACACAAAACGTGCTCAATAAATACTTGGAATGAAGTAGGCATTAAACTATTCCAAGTATGAAAATCTGTGTCCACCGACAGATGCTTCGTTTTGTCCTTCCCTGCTACTAAACCTGGACAAGTCTGAAAATCTTGTTATCTGCAGGCATATACCCAGAGATAAATGTTGCCAGTCAAAAATTTACAGCACTTTTCAAATGGTAAATAAGATTTATAAAAATGTTTGGAATGTTGACGACTTTTGGTTCTTCTATTCAGGAAAAACAAATCAAGCCATTTAAGTACTTGGTCTCATTACAGACTAATTGTTAATTGTCTAGGAAAGCCATTTCATTTTTCAGCTAGCCTTTGCAGTGTGTTTCAGGGAACCATGGTACATGCATGTACGTGTGTGTATATACAATACACACACACACACACACATATATATATACACATATGAGAGTATTTCAGAAAGTTTCTATAAAAATGGAATTAAAATATGTTCATTTTGGTGCAAAAAATTTTAAATAGTTGTATAGCTTATAAATAATACACATTTCTCTGAAATTTGTGTAGAACCATACATATACATATATATGTATAAAATCCTTAAAATTGAGGCATAGTTCTTGTTATTATTGCTCTTCATAATTAAAATTTACTATGTGTTGTAATAAAGTTTACTTAAGCTTTTTTATTGTTTTTTGTTTTATTTATATGACAGTCACAGAGAGAGAGAGAGATTTTTCCATCTGCTGATTCATTCCTCCAAATGAATGAATTAGCTGGTCCTGAGCCAGGCTAAACCCAGGAGCTGGGAAGTGAATTTGAACCTTCCACATGGGTGGCAGGAACCCAACTACATGAATGCATCCTGCAGCTTCCCAAGGTGCACCTTAGCAAGAAGCTGGAATTGGCAGTGGAGTCGGGACTCAAACTTGGTGCAAACATGAAACATAAGATTGAATCTGAAAAGGGGAAAGATGCCTTTTCGGTAGCAGGTCAAAAATTAATTTGTGCAGGCAAAATTCTCAGTGGTGACACTGCTCTCAAAGAACACAAAAATGAGGAGAAGAACTTTGTGGTGGTTATGATGACCAAACCCAAAGCAGTGACATCACCATCGGCTGCCACTCAGCAATCACATCCTGCCACCACTACCACAGTGAGCTCCTCCACAGCAACAGCTGTAACTCCAGCCTCAACTCCTGCCCTTCTTACTCTGCTTCCCAATTCTATGCCTGCATTCATTGCTCCAGCATCAAGACAGCATCTTCTGAACCTGCACCTGCTAGTGTAACTAAGCACGAGAAACCTGCAGAAGAGCTGGCAGAAACGCTAATGGCTACTAGTCCAACATCAACTGACAGTACATGAGGAGATTCATCTTGGGCAAACCTTTTTGGAAGATGCAACATGTGCACTTGTGACAGGTCAGTCTTATGAGAATATAATGACTGAGATCATTTGGACTATGAACTAGAGCAAGTAATTAGAGCCCTGACAACCAGTTTCAAAAACTGTTAGAGCCATGGAGATAGAGAAAGTTGGGCTGTGGTTGAGTCCCCTAAAGCAGCTACTACTGATGCTACTCATAGTTCAGCAGTGGCTGCAAGTGTAGCAACGACGGCTGAAACAACAAGTTCTGGAGGGTAGCCTCTTGAATTTTTATAGAATCTACCTCAATTTCAACAGATGAGACAAATTATTCAACAAAATCCTTCCCTGCTTTCAGCATTGCTACAACAGATAGGCCGAGAGGATCCTCAATAATGTGGCAAATTAGCCAACACTAGGAGCATTTTATTCAGTTGTTAAATTAACCATTTCAAGAAGCAAGCAGTCAAGGAAGAGGGAGTGGAAGTGACAGTGCTGGAATCGTAGACACTGGAAGTGCTCATTATGAACTACATTCAAGTAACATCTCGGGATTTCCTGAAGGACTTGTGCTTGTGAGAAGAATGAGAACTTGGCTGCCGATTTCCCTCCACAGCAGAGCTTTGATGAAGATTGAAAGGGACTCTTATCTCATACTTCACACCAGTGCATTGCCCTAACCTTGTTCCCTGAATTGTCTGGGATGACTTGGCTCATATCCACAATACTTGGTACACAGAGGTAGATTGTTATGGTGGAGAGGGAGGGATCTAGGATATAGGACAGGGACAAACATCTTGCATGTCTGCTTCAACTAGCAGATGCTACAAATCCACACAGTGTGTAAAATACTATACAATCAAAAAATCAGCTTTTGCAGGTCTTTATTTCTTCGACAACACAGTAGGAAACTTCAATGCCTTTAGCCTTTCTATAGCTTCTTTTTCCTATAACTTTTCCTAAGCTTCATTCTTTTTAGTATACTAGACTCAGAAATTTAGTATAATGCCCTGCTTTATATTTTTTGACTTTATATTGGTTTCTGAAAGAGTCTTTGCTACCTAGAATTTTAGTCTCTGTTTCAAGGCAACACTGGAAAATGGCTTTGTGAAACTGAAAAAAAAATGGAGCAACTATAGACAGAAATGCCAAATTATTGATTGTTGTTGCTGCTTCATATAAGCATAAAATTAATATGTAAATAATCTCATTCTTCAAAATAAATACTTGGAGTGGGCAAGGGGAGAAAAGGAACCTTTGCTTAAAATGAGAATAATTACTGCTATTTTAGAATTTGTTGATCATTAAATTGAATATGAAACCCTTCTAACATGACTTGAAAAGATGTACAAGTATAGGCAGAGTTATTTTCCTATTTATATTTTTATTTGGGGGGAAATTGATAGATGTCTAATTACTGTTTATTGTTATATTGCAGTAGAAGTTTTTTTTTTTTTTGAGATTTATTCATTTATTTGAAAGGCAGAGTTACAGAGAAGCAGAGGGGAGAGAGAGAGAGAGAGAGAGAGAGAGAGAGAGAGAGAGAGAGAGAGAGAGTCTTCCATTCACTGGTTCAATTCCCAGATGGCTGCAATGGCCAGAGCTGTGCCTGATCCGAAGCTAGAGACAGGAGCCTCTAACAGGCCCCATGCAGGTGTAGGGGTCCAAAGATTTGGGCCATCTTCCACTGCTTTCCAGGCCATAGCAGAGAGCTGAATCAGAAGTGGAGCAGCCAGGACTCAAACTAGCGCCATATGGGATGCCAGCACTGCAGGCAGTGGCTTTACCCACTATGCCACAGCACTGGCCCTGCAGTAGAAGTTTTAAAACCACCATTGCACGGTTGTTTTTAATGTACCCCTTGGTGAAACTAGCACTTTTGGGACCAATGGAGAAATGCAGCATTCACTCCCCTGTCTTCCCCTTTGCTCAGCAGAAATCTATTCAAGCGCACGTTGTAAGTGGAACTGCTGCCTTTTTAGAAAGCTCACAAATTGCTGACCCAGTTCAAAATTAATGTAAATGTTTCAAAACTGAGTTTCTAATATTTGTAAGTGTTGTGCTTTATTAGATGAGAATGTATTACCATTAAAGTCATTAGCATTATATTGCTTCCAAAAAAAGAAAGTAGACAAAACTGTAAGCCAGTATTTTAACTGCATTGAGACTTTGAGATCTTTTGGAAGGGTTGGGCGATGTGGCTTGCAAGTGCTTTGGAAAATATAAAATCAAGATATCTCATAACATATTGAAAATAAAAACTTAATAGCAGTGGTTTTTTTTAATTTGGATTTTTTTCCAGTTCAGTTTTTTCTTTGAAATTGCCTTCTTAGATCTGTTATTTCATCACAAAGAGGGGCTGATTCCTACTTGTTCAGTTTATCAAATCTGTTTTCCTGAGTATAAACAAGAGTATTTAAAGAAATATTTTTGACCATCTGCTATTAAGATGAATATGCACAGATTTCTCCCTGCATATACTCTCTTGCAGTGTCCTTATCACAGTTTTATGGTAGTTTTTAAGCTTTCACATTATGCATTTGTGGCCCATCTCTTAGGAAAATAAACAAAACCATGTCTTTTTTTTTTTTTTTTTTTTTTTTTTTTTTTAGAAAAAGACACCAGGGAAGAGAGGGAGTGGTAATAGAATTCATACTAAACTCTATTTCATACAATGGAAAATTCCTAAATCCAAGGTATCATTCAATCAATGGAATCTTTTTGTTTCCTTTAGAATTCTCTATTGAAGGGAAAGATTTTACTTCCTGGCAGAAAGGACCTGAGCTCCAAGCATGTATCCTGTGAACAGGATGACGCTGGAAGACATGGCCGACGGAGGCTCCCAAATCAAAGCCAGCTGATGAAGTGCCAACACGACTACGCTGTCCCACTCTGCGCTGTGCTTCTCAAGGTCTCACCCAGATGTCTCTGAGGAAGTGGACTACTGTTGCAGTCTGGGGAAACCCAGAGGATCCACTTCCCTTCCCTGGTAAGATTCCTGGGCCTCTGATCCTGAGGAAGTTCATTGAACACTTACTTTCAGCTATCTTCCAAAGGAACATTCCTACAGGAAGATCTTTCTCCTCTCAAGTCTGCTTTGTCCGTGCAATCTGCAGGCCACCTGTGACAAGAGAGGCACGTCCACCTGGGCTTCACTTAAATGCCTCCTCATTCCAGGATGGAAAGAGGATGATTAATTAAGCTGCCCAGGTAATTGTTCTCTGGTGTGATGAAGTGGTGGTGATAACCTGAGTGCTCTCCCTTGATGATTACATTTCCACTGTAGAGATCTCTCAAGTTCCAAAATTTTTCAGATCAAGAAATCATTAGAATAGAAATGAGCCTGATATATCACCTTATATGAAATCCATATTTCATTATGTAGCTTTAATCTTTTGTTACTATGTATGTAATTATTCAATGTATTATAATATTTAAATTACTCATCACATTGATAAGTATTGATAATTGTATAATGTTCTACTTTAAACAAATCACCACTGTTGAATTTTTCCTCTACTGAATTTTAAGTAGAATCTAAACTGTTGCTCTGAAAAAATAATTCTGAAATCAAAAGGCAGTTTCAACATTTCAGAAAATTTCCATAAAATAAATTCCTAGAAAGGAACAATACTGTATTATTGCAAATGCAGTTTCCTACCTTTCTGTTTTCATTAAATTTTATTTATGATTTCCTAGTATATAATGTTTACGTACTAACATACAATTTTCAAATTAAATTTAAGAAAACATCTTTTTTCACAATGAACTTATTGTTCTAACATCTTTCATTGATTTTTCTAAGATTGATTGATTTGAAAGGTAGAGTGACAGAGAGAGAAAACAAACTGCAGGTTCACCACCCAGATGTTCACAATGGCTGAGGCTGGGCCAAGTCGAAGCCAGGAGCCTGAACTCCATCCAGCTCTCCCATACAGGTAAAAGGAGCCAAAGTACTTAAGCCACCTTCTGCTGCTTTCCCAGGTGCATCATCAGGGAGTTGGATCAGAAGTGGAGTAGTCTGGACTCACTGTACCACAACACCAACCCCATTCACACTGATTTTAAGAAATGCTTCTTCCCAGTGCAAAGGCCAAATAAATATTTACCAATGATTCTTCGACTTTTTCATGGCTTAGAATTTATTTTTTAAATTTTTACTAATTTGAAATAGAGGAAGAAAGACAGATTCGGAGATCTTCAATCCACTGGTTTACTCCCTAAATTCCTGCTACAGCTGGGTCTTTCACCTAAGTGATAGAGATCCAAGTATTTGAGCCATCACCGGATGCCTCCCAGAGTGTGCATTAGTCAGAAGCCAGAATCATAAGTGGAGCCAGGACTTGAATCCAGGAATTCCAATATAGGATGTGGGCATACATAGTAAGTGGCATGTTAAGTGCTGTGCCAAATGCCCATGCCTAAAATTATTACAATTTATATGTAAGGAATTACTTTTTCTTAGCTACTTTTCTATTTAATTAAAAAGAAACTTGATTTTTCAACAATTTATAACTCCTTGATCATATTTATATAAGGGTTATGAAACAACTTACATTTTTTCCACTTAGATTTGAATGCTTTTCCTCGGATATTATGTACAAATTTCAAAATAAAAGGTGTCAATTCAACCTTATAATATAAAGTTAATTTTGTTATTTTTCTTCATTATCTATACTTCTTAATAGCCTAATATTAAAAAAAAGACATTCAAAGCTCAAAACATCAAGCAGTGACCACAATTCCTTTTGACAGTACAGGGAAATTTTAGCCTTTATATATTAATATGAAAATACAACTTAATTTTCCAACATCTTTATTCCAATTTCACTGTCAGTTGGGTTTGATGATCTGTCTCAACTTTAAGCATTACAGTGAGGATTCAAAATTATCATGCACTTTGCATATACTTTTATATGCTGCATTTTATCTCAAGGCATCGAAATTATTTTTACACCATATTCTGCACTAAACTGCAAGATTCCTAAGAAGGGTGTCTTTATTACTCGTCTTTATCCCTTAGTCTTTGGCACATGAGTGCACATGAATGTTGTTGACATAAATGAAAGAATGAATGAATACCAGTGGAGCTTGATGATTGAAGAGTTTTATATTGATTTCTTTCCTGTGGGTAAGAATACAAGGGAGATATTTCTATGTTCTTTGGCTAGGCCTTCCTTGGATGCATCTCTTCACCCACCTGTAAGTCAGTGATTATTGCCATCAACCACAAATACATAAGAGAGGTTCATTTAGAACCTTTCTGAATGGCCAAAGGAAAACTGGACATCCTAAGAACGCTAGAACAGCATTAACAATGGGATGGTAGAGAAGACTTAGACGCATGTTTCACTATTTTCACTTTATCCCTCAGACTTTTCTGTTTCCCTTCATTTTTTAATTATTATTATTCAATTCAAAATGAGTAAGTTGTCATTTTGGGAAGTTTGAATGCAAACACTACAAGATGACCTATCCTGCAATCCAGAAATAACTACTGTTAATACTGCTAACCCTTACAGCTCATGTCTTATCTTCCCATTTATCTATTGTGTATGGGTCTGTTGGAACTTTGTACCTTATTCCCCAAGAAAATTGCTGTTTGTTACTAGCAGTCTGGACAAAGGGATTACAAAGGCTTTCTTCTAGGAGTTTATACAGCAGATATTAAACTAGGCAGAGATTGTAAGGGTCTAAAGTCCATAAGCTTGACTGGCACCGCGGCTCACTAGGCTAATCCTCTGCCTGCGGTGCCGGCACCCCAGGTTCTAGTCCCAGTTGGGGCACCGGTTCTGTCCCGGTTGCTCTTCTTCCAATCCCACTGTCTGCTGTGGTCCGGGAAGGCAGTGGAGGATGGCCCAAGTGCTTGGGCCCTGCACCCACATGGAAGACCAGGAGGAAGCACCTGGCTCCTGGCTTCGGATCTGCGCAGTGTGCAGGCCATGGCAGCCATTTGGGGGGGTGAACCAATGGAAGGAAAACCTTTCTCTCTGTCTCTGTCTCACTGTCTAACTCTGCCTGTCAAAAAATAAATAAATAAATAAATAAATTCCATAAGCTTTATATCCTGCAAGATCAATTTCTCCAAAATCAAGATAGTTGTGTGTTTTACTCTGACAGACTTTCAGATTTTCCACCTAAAATAGAAGATGGTCTTTTGGGGTCTTGCCACAAAGGAGGACAAGGTGCAACTTTCTTCGGTCCTCCTGAATCCAGATTCATCTGACACCAGGCACCTCTGCCATGCTGCCCAGGTTCAACCACAGCAAGATCAAAATTGTGTATCTGAAGTTGGAAGCAAGTTGGGTGCCACTGAGATAGGCCCCCTACGTCTGTCTCCAAGACAAGGTTGATGATGACATCGCCAAGGCAACTGGTGACTAGAAGTGTCTGAGGATTACAATGAAACTGACCAATCAGAATAGATAGCCCAGATTAAGGTGGTGCCTTCTGCCTCTTCTGTAATCATCAAAGCCTTGAAGAAATCACTCAGAGACAAAAAGAAATAGAACATCAAACACAGTGGAAACATCACTTTTGATGAGATTGTTAACATTGCCCAGCAGATGCACCACCATCTTTAGCAAGAGAACTCTCCAGAACCATTATAAAGATCCTGGGACTTCCCATTCTGGGGGCTGCAATGTTGATGGCTGCCACTTTCATAGATGGCATCAAGAGTGGTGCAGTGGAGTGCCCTGCTAGTCAAGAAGAACAAAGGAGATGTTTCAATAAATGAATATCTAACAACCAAGAAATGATAATAAAATAAAATAGTAATATGGCCAAAAGAAAAGAGGACACAAAACCACATCCAAAGGAACCCACTGCTAGGAAGTCTCCTATTTTGAAAGACTTAGCCAAGAGCAACTAATTAGACACACAAACAAACACAAATAAGGTTCTAAATCCATATTTCTAAACCTGGATTGAGAAATAGAGTCTAGCACTGCATTGTTAACTTTCCACCACAATGGCTGCTCAAACATCTAAATGAAGCAATCAAGAAATTAGCTACAAATTAGAAGGCTTCTTGAACTCATTTCTGGGATGTTGGTGGCCATGGCATGCTTTGGTTATCTTTTTGTTGAGTACAGCAGAAGACAATCACTGGAATGTATTTGGCTGCAGGAGCTGAAAATGCGACCATAGCAGTAGAACTTCATGCATACTTCACTTCTCAATAAAGTCCAGACTGCTGGTGTATACAACCCTCACTAAAATCTGGGGTATATGAGTTTGGTCATTCTAGTCCTTGCTCCCTTACTGTAAAAAATGCTAGCATTTCTGAAGCCATTTCTCCACTGAAACATTCTTAACTCTCTCCTTTCTCTTTCTTTCCCCTCCTCCCTTCTCTTCCTCCGTGAGGTAGCCATTCAAAGGGTAGGTACCTAGTCTAAGCAGTTTAAGGTATATAGTTCTAGGAAGAGTAGCTAATTCTTTCTTCCGTTTCACTCCTTTTTATGATGTTCTATGGATATGCTGTAAATTCAGAATCTAGTATGCGGAGAAAAAGTAGACCATTGAGTTGTGACTCATTCCTGTCCACTTAATGCAGAATAAGATAGATAGTATTTTCAAGCCATGAATTGAATACTGAGAAAAATGCAACTCATTTATTGTCTTTTTAATATAATTTCCATTCTAAGCCTTTATGCCACCTGATGACAGCTACTAAATATAGCTATTATATTTATTACTGCTTCCAAGTAAAATCATTCAATTTGGGATTTTAAAAAATTTTTTTCTGAATATCTAAACCCATCAATTCTGATTTTTATCTTTCACTGGCTCCCTGCTACTCCATGTTGCTAGTGAAGTTCTGAAGGGTTATTGAAGAGAGGACTTTCAGTTTTCAAATCTGTGTTATGTGGCTTTCCTCAAAATGCACAGTATTTCCATATGATTTTCAGGCTATATCTTTCTTTGATTTTTGAATCTAATCTCTATCAGCTGTGTCCTAAACACCTGCTGAGCTGTCTGTGGTCCTGATGATCTCTGGCTGTTAGTCCCCATATTCCTCATTCTCCTCCTGACCCTCTGACTCTCTCGGTCCATCAGCCTTTTCATACCCTGTTTTGAGTATATGGGAAATTTTCTGATCCTCTTTGTGCCTCTGCAGGCACAGAAAATTCAGAGCAACTTTCTCAGCCTGGGATTTTCTTGCTGATCTTTATGTCCTATTCCTGCTTCCTCAAGGTTTATGTGGTAAAATAGGAGACCTTCTGGGATTTGTGTTACTTTCTTATGCCCCAATAAGGATCATCAATAAGTCCTGCAACTTTATATTCTCAAAATATTTTTAGATTTTTCTAGACCTTCAGCTTAACATAAAACAATTTGGAAGCAAGGGACAAGTTTCCCAAACACATCCTAATTTTCATTCATAACCAGCTCTTGACTTCCTCTACTATATGATAAGGAGGGTTCTTATTTGGTTTTATCAAGTTTGTCATATGATGAATAATTTTGGTCTTGCATTTGAAACAAAGCATTTAAGCACAACAATATAGAAATTGTGACAACTTTTCCCTTAATATGGATAACTAATATTTGACTTTCCTGTTTAGGGAAAGACTTGAGATTTAAGCAAAGAAATTCAACACAGCACAAAGGTTTAAATACTTTGGTACGTATCATCGTGCTAACACATGCAAAGGTGAAAAAATGAAATCACATTGTAGTGAATGGCTAATTCTGCCAGTAGACTGTCCAGATTTCAGCCTTGTTTGTTTGTACTACTCATGGGACAGCTACTTATTTAAGCCCTTTTGCCTCCATTTTCTCATGTTAAAAATGACTACATAATAATAATGAAACCCTCAAGGGTTGGAGGATGAAGCGAATAGGTACTATAACACACATGGAACTGAACTTGGCATTTGATAGAGGCTCAAGAAGCATAATCTATTATAATTATTGCTAACTGGCAGGTCTGGTACCTCAATTAGTGTATACTGGCATGGTCATACGGGAGATGTTCTGATGCCTTTCATTCTGATAGGCTGGTATTTATCTGTTGCCAAACAGTCAAGTAATTTCTATGCAGCTTGTGTGGTAGCAACTTCCAAATTGGATTTTCACACTTCAACAGATTTTGGTGGTAAGGAAAAGGAGCTCAAATGGATTTAGAAAGATTTATGGATTTAGGGAGCATGAGCTTCATGTTTGCAACAGTTCCTCTAGTCTCTCAGGTCCCTTGAGAAAGATGTGGGGAAAAAACCAGGAGGATCATGCACATACAGTCTGGATCTTTGTCAAAGTAGAACACTGACACGCCACTCAATACCCCATTCTCATAAGAGGTTGCTGGCACCTTGCCCATCTCCATTCCAGAGGGAAATGTTGTCTTTATTACCTGGAAATTTAAGCAAATACTCTCTATTGTGATAAAGGAGATTTCTCCATTTTTATTATCCTGACTTTTTTGACAGAGATAATTCTTAAATATTACACAGTGATTTTTTATGAGATGAAATTAATCCTTTGAGAAATGAGCAAAGTGATCCTGATGAAGTTCACTTAATAATCACAATGGTCAATTTCATCTCTTTGCCCTCAAAGAAAGGAAATATAATTAATTTCATGGGCCTGCGCCGTGGCTCACTAGGCTAATCTTCCACCTACGGCGCCAGCACAATGGGTTCTAGTCCCGGTCGGGGTGCCGGATTCTGTCCCTGTTGCCCCTCTTCCAGGCCAGCTCTCTGCTGTGGCCAGGGAGTGCAGTGGAGGATGGCCCAAGTGCTTGGGCCCTGCACCCCATGAGAGACCAGGAGAAGCACCTGGCTCCTGGCTTCGGAATGGCGCGGTGCGCCGGCTGCAGCACGCGGGCCACAGCAGCCATTGGAGGGTGAACCAACAGTAAAGGAAGACCTTTCTCTCTCTCTCTCTCTCTCTCTCACTGTCCACTCTGCCTGTCAAAAAAATTAATTTTAAGTTGTGAGGGGTCTGCAGTTCAACAAAAATGGAATATTTGATTAAGGGTTTTCCAAAACAATTAGATCACACTCAATATGAATGTACTTTAAAGAGCTTTTGTTATTTTAGCAGGTGAAATGTGGTACTTGTAATTGTAATACATATGTATTTATTATGAGTTTTAATTATTAAATATATATGTATGTACATATTTATGTTTGTTTAAACTCAGTTTCATTCTTGTTACTCAACTTTATATTAAATTGTAATACTCTGTTTTTTGGGAGAGTGAATGAATCTGCCATCAAAATTTAATTCTATCAATCATCAATTTGTTGTTGTATTTTCCTCAAATAGCTGCTTGATACCCAATTTTATTCACATCATGTAATATTTCAAGTCTTTTGAGACTCAAATTATTTCATTTTGTGATTTCTTTCACTGATGTTTAAGCTTATTAAGCTTTCTCATTCACACATCACATTCATTTGTAATTCCTTAGATACATTTGTCAATATTATTCAATTTGTTCTAGTATGAACCTGTAGCTTAAATATGTTTTATTCATTACTTTTCAATTCACATGACAGATACATTTTATATATTGTGAAACAAACACATACTTATTTTTATATTCCAAAATGTTTCACTAGTTTCAGAATCACATTAATAATATTTTTCTCAATAACTTGTGGGTGTTTATTTTATTAAATTTTACCTTTCATCTAAAATAGATCTTTTCTCAAGTAAATTATTTTTCCACTATTCTATTTTGCACTATTTCCACATTGTTTAATTATTGTTCAAATTGAATATTCCTTAATCAAGTTTTTTTCAAAGTAGTCTTTATTATTGTCAACCTTTATTCTCCAAGTTTAACATTAATATCATTTTACAAAGTCCCTTTCACTACAAATCCTCCCAGTTCTAGCGGGATTTAGGTGAAAATTAATTTAAAAAAATCATTTGCTTAAAAAAGACAAACATCCAATTTTTTTTTCTTCCAGTTCAAGGGAATCACCTTTTCTTCCAATTTAATAATCCTATTACCTCCATCTGTTTAATTAAGACCCATAAGAAAATATTGAATTTTACATAATGGAGCATTTTTGTTGGCTGTGATATTGACTCCAAGCGCTATAGGGATGTTAATAATCTACAACCATAAAAACACTAAGGAGATAACCAAGTAAAATGAACGCATGTATGGAGTTACTCCTCACTCCTCGTCAGTACAGATGTCAGCTAGTATCCTGGTTTAGATAGAAGCTAAAGGAAGTCTGGATGGGATAATCACATTGGGGAAGACCTTAGACACAATCTAGGCCTGCAATCCGCTTTTGAAGCTCCCCTGACACAGTTCTCATCAATAGTTGCAAATCAGCTGTTCTCCAAAAGACTTTCCCTTTGACTTGCCAGCTCCTTGAAGGAGATTCTGCTCCATGGCTCTAGAGCATTAGAAGCAGGACTTGGCCGGCGCCGCGGCTCACTAGGCTAATCCTCCGCCTTGCGGCGCCAGCACACCAGGTTCTAGTCCCGGTTGGGGCGCCGGATTCTGTCCCGGTTGCCCCTCTTCCAGGCCAGCTCTCTGCTGTGGCCAGGGAGTGCAGTGGAGGATGGCCCAAGTGCTTGGGCCCTGCACCCCATGGGAGACCAGGGTAAGTACCTGGCTCATGCCATCGGATCAGCGTGGTGCACCGGCCGCAGCGCGCCGGCCGCGGCGGCCATTGGAGGGTGAACCAACGGCAAAAGGAAGACCTTTCTCTCTGTCTCTCTCTCTCACTGTCCACTCTGCCTGTCAAAAATAAGTAAATAAATAAATAATAAAAGTTAAAAAATATTAAAAAAAAGGAAGCAGGATTTATCAAGCAGTTGTGTCTACAGTTGCCCAAAAGACTTGCCTTAAGTTCTTAACACATAAATACTCATGTAGATTTGGAATTTTCCCTCCTCAATGAAATATGGAGGAACTGGCAAGATGCTTTTGTATTACAATCATCTCCTGGAAGTTTCCATGATCACTGTCCAAAGATTATTATCAAAACCAGAATCTTATCAGGTGAAAAACAATAGAATTATAATTTTAGTCCCTGATATTTTTCATTTGTTGATATAATTTTATCTCAACTCTCCAGTATTTCTGTATGTCCATTAGCAATTCCAAATAAGGTGAGTAAGGAAATAACTAAATTTGACTTTCTTATGCTTTCAGAGGTTCCATTCCTTTTAGATAGTTTTAACAAATTACAAAAATCAGGGACGAGATTACCTCTGGGACAGAGGGAAAGTTTCTGGATTCCTGTTCTGGTTACATGGTGGAGACAGAAGGAGAAACAGAGCCAACTTTATAGCAATAATCTAAGAAATTTTCTAGGAATACCTAATTAGCTAACTGGTCAAACAAACCTTAACTGTGGCAGACAATTTAAGCATTCATATTACAAAGACTTTCTTATCAGTGCAAAATTAGAAAAACTTTCTTCTGCTACTTTTGCCTTGGACAAACACATGAGTCAAATTAGGGGACTGGCACTGTGGTGCATCAGGTAAAGCTGCCACTTGCCATGCTGACATCCCATATGGGCGCTGGTTTGAGTACCAGCTGCTTCACTTCCAATCCTGCTGTCTGCTATGGCCTGGGAAAACAGTAGAAGGTGGCCCAGTGCTTGGGTCCATGCATCTGCACAGAAGGCCCGAATAAGCCCCAGGCTCCTGGCTTTGGATCTGTCCAGCCCCAGCTGTTGGAGCCATCTGGGGAGCAAACCAGCAGATGGAAGACTTGTCTCTCTCTCTCTCATTCCCTCTGTCTCTCTGTAAGTCTGCCTTTCAAATAAATAAAAGAGTCAAAGGGATCACATAAACAAGACTAGTGTCTGCTAATACTAACTGATAGAATAAAAAAGGGAGAGAATGATCCAACATTGGAAGCAGGATACAGAGCAGACTCATAGAATGGCAGATGTCCTAAACAGCACTATGGCCTCAGAATCAGCCCTTAAGGCATTCGGATCTGGCTGAAAAGCCCATGAGAGTATTTTAGGCATGGAAAGCCAAGACTCTGGGGAAAAAAAAAAAAAACTAAATGAAAGATCTCTGTGAGTGAGATCCCAGTAGAAAGAATGGGGCCATCAAAGAAGAAGGTACCTTTCTCTGGAGGGAGGAGAGAACTTCCACTTTGACTACGACCTTGTCTAAATAAGACCGAAGTCGGTGAACTCAAAAGGCTTCTATAGCCTTAGCAACTCATGACAAGAGCCTAGGGAGATTACTGATGCCATAAACAAGAGTGTCAATTTGTTAAGTCAACAACAGGAGTCACTGTTTCTTACTCCCCATGTAGGATCTCTGTCCTTAATGTGTTGCTCAATGTGAATTAATGCTATAACTAGTACTCTAACAGTATTTTATACTTTATGTTCTGTGTGGTACAAACTGATAAAATCTTTACTTGATATATACTAAATTGATCTTCTGTATATAAAGAGAATTGAAAATGAATCTTGATGTGAATGGAAGGGGAGAGGGAGCAGGAAATGGGAGGGTTGCAGGTGGGAGGGAAGTTTGGGGAGGGGGAGCCATTGTAATCCATAAGCTATACTTTGGAAATTTATATTTACTAAATAAAAGTTTAAAAAATATTAATCCAAAATTTCCAGAGGTGAAAAATAGGTAAAATGTTAGAAATAACTTAATTAGCTAGGTTATTTTTTGAACGATCTCCCAATACTATCAATAATCTGTGCTACTTAAAACGAAATGCAATACAGAGACTTGTTGGTTTCTTGAAGCCCTGACCAACATTGACATCTCTGGTCATGGATGTAGCCCTATAATAGGCAGTAATGGCAGTATTAATTAACTACAAAAGTAATTGTGGATTCCTTGGTCTACTGATTTATTAGATCACAACTGATGAAGGATGAATATTGAGCCTGGCTTTGTGCCAGTCTTGGGTTTACATTAGAAGTTTATAGAAGCTGTTGTTTTTCCCATAATTTGGAGACTTGAGGATAAATGTTTAAATGCCCTTCTTCCTATGATGTTTATGCATCTGAAATAAATTCCATAATTAGTAACACCAGGAAAAAATTCTCTTCTTCCATCTGTTTAGGGCATCTTTGATTGCCTTGTTCCTCAGACTATAGATCAACGGATTTAACAAGGGGATTATAATAGTGTACAAGACTGTTGCCAGCTTGTTTTGCCTCAGGGAGTCACTAGAGTTTGGAAACATATAAACAAATATACCTGAACCAAAGAAAAGGGTCACTGCAGTCAGGTGAGAAGCACAAGTGTTGAATGCTTTGGATCTGCCTTCTGCTGAAGTGATCTTCAGAATGGTGGCAACAATAAAACCGTAAGATACCATGATGACCAAGACAGATACGAGTCCAAAGATCACTGTGAGCACAGAGATCAGTACTTGAAAGAAAAAGATGTCAGAGCAGGAAAGGATAATCAGTTTGGGCAGGTCACAGAAGAAACTGTTGATGACATTTGGCCCACAGAAATGGAGCTGGAGCAAAGCACACAGTTGGATAGATGAGCCAAGGAATCCAGTTATCCAAGATCCTGCCACCATCTGCACACAGAGGGTAGGTGACATGATGGTTGTGTAGAGCAGTGGGTTACAAATGGCAGCATACCGGTCATAAGCCATGGCTGCCAGAAGACAGCACTCTGTCAGGCCAAGGCTAGAGAAGAAGAAGCACTGCACGGTGCACCCCATAAAAGAGATGAACTTATTCTTCTTCAAGAAGTCTGAGAGCATCTTGGGGGCTATAGTGGAAACATAGCAGATGTCCAGAAAGGACAGATTACTGAGGAAAAAGTACATGGGTGTGCACAGATGGGAGTCCATCCTGATGAGCGTGATGAGGCTCACATTCCAGGACACTGTCATGAGATATATCCCTAGGAATACTGAAAAGAGGACAATGGTGAGCCTTGGAAATTCGGAGAATCCCAAGAGAATGAACTTCGTAACTGTTGTACTGTTCCTTTCTCCAGTCATTGTATTGGTGACCCTAGGATCTATAGGGAAAGAAGAGAATAAATCTCCAAACCAAATGTCATCTCATTTTTTATTGAAATAAATCTCCTGTCCACACTGAGCACAGAACCAATTGAAATATCGAGTCATTTCAGAGGAAATAGTTCAGTTATCCTTATCCCTAAATAATCACCAAGGGTTCTATGCATCAACCTTCCCACATGTAAAAGAGGGTAATTACCATTCCTATTATTAATCAATCAGGCCCCATAGAGGAGAAAAGGAGGCTTTTTAAAAGGATGCATTAGAGTTTGTATTCTGCCAGGTTTTGAACATCAGATAAATCAACTGTAACTTTCAGAGTATAGCATCATATATTCCCACCCTTTGTTTCATCTCTGTCTTCATCAATAAAAAATAATAATAATATGTATTCAACACTTACTTCCTAGTCCTTCTAACACACATATTTAATCCTCACAGCAACCCGATTTTAATATGAAGTACAGGTAGTTATGCAACTTTCCCATGGTCTCAAGCTGACTAGATGTAGAGGGGGAAACTCTTTCAGATAACTCCAGATTCAGGCATTTCACAATTACAGTCCTTATAATTTATGTGTAAGGATTGTATATTTTTCATCTTCTTTTTTCTAATCATTAGCATTATGCCATTTAAGTTAACTAATGTACAAGTTGTTAAAACTTCATGATACAGTAGGTGAAGTCAAAGGATCATATTGGCCCAATAAAATTGTAGGTAAAGTTGTCCCCTACATTAACTAATATAATGATTAATATTACTTAGATCTGTAATGATGACAGTAGAGGACAATTCTGGTATCCCAAAAAGCTATTAAAATTATATATTTATTCAAAATAATACCATCAAATTGCATTGGAGTAAAATTACACTAACACTTTCACTACTCTATTCCAAACTACACCAAAGTTTTATCTCTGGTAAATAAAACTGAAGTTAAATTAATTACTGTGAGGCAGAGTATATTTGGTACCACTATTTACTAACTTTGTGATTTTGGCAAATTTGTTCATCTCTATGTGCCCCATTTCTTCATCTGTAAAGAAGGAATCATCATCACATTAGAGAACTTTAGTGAGGGTTTATTTATAAGTACGGCATGCAAAATATGTAAAGTAACAAGTACACTCATGAAAAATTAAAGCTGTTATATTAATATGAATAATAATTATACCATGTTTAGGAAATTTAGATAACCAGAAAATCTTACAGTGAAAAATGTGATTATTTGATGGTAAAACTATTAGATTCCATGGTTCAGTTGGTAAGCTATCAGAAATATTCGATGATGATCGCTTCTCGGCCTTTTGGCTAAGATCAAGTGCAGAAATATGCGATGACGGCGCCGATGCTGTGGTGTGGTGGGTAAAAAGAAAGCTGCCACCTGCAGTGCCAGCATCCCATATGGGTGCCAGGTGGAGTCCAGCTGCTCCACTTTTCATGCAGCTCTCTGCTATGGCCTGGGAAAGCGGTAGAAGATGGCTCAAATCCTTGGGCCCCTGCACCCAAGTGGGAGACCTGGAGGAAGCTCCTGGCTCCTGGCTTCAGATCAATACAGCTGTGTCCATTGTGGCCAATTGGGAAGTGAATTATCAGATGGAAGACTGGAAGTCTCTCTCTCTCTCTCCTTCTCTCTCTCTACCTCAGCCTCTCTGTAACTCTGTCTTTCAAATTAGATTATGTCATTCCTTATGTTACCCTCTATAATGTTTGAAATTTGATGTTAAAATTTTTCAGCTCAAATATTTTAAATTCTATTAAATTTAACATTATCTTGTAGGATTAGGGAAGAGAAATCATGGATGATTTTATGAAAAAAATTTAAATAAACATAGGTGAATGGATGAGGTCTTTGAGTCTAGTGCACAAGAAAGCCACGTGGCCAGCGCTGCGGCTCCTGCACTCTGGGTTCTAGTCCTGGTTGGGGTTCCGGATTCTAGTCCCCGTTGCTCCTCTTCCAGTTCAGCTCTCTGCTGTGGCCCGGGAGGGCAGTGGAGGATGGCCCAAGTGCTTGGGTCCTGCACCTGCATGGGAGACCAGGAGGAAGTACCTGGCTCCTGGCTTCCGATCGGCACAGCGCCGGCCGTAGCGGCCATTTGGTGGGGTGAACAAACGGAAGGAAGACCTTTCTCTTGTCTCTCTCTCTCTCACTGTCTAACTCTGCCTGTAAAAAAAAAAAAAAAAAAAAAAGAAAAGAAAAAGAAAAAGAAAAGAAAGCCACATTACAGAAAGGAAAAAATTAAAAAAAAAAAAAGGAACTGGTTTCAAGCACAGCCACATCACCCTCCCTCCGATTTTACCCACCCAGGCATTCTTGCAGTATTTAGCTCCTAATGGTGTCCCTTGGTGAAATCTAGGAGGTACTGCAGCGACAGCTGTCTTCCTAGTCAGTGTTCTAAGTCCTCCAATGTGCACAGAATTCTTTCAGAAGGTAGAAGCCACAAAAATATCCTGAGCATTCAGTTTCCCTGTGGGCTCTGTACTTGGAGCCATGGCAGCTACTGGCCACTGCTGCAACAGAGGTGCTTCCAGCTGAAGACTCTCTCAAATATTTCCTTAGGGTTAGTGTGGAGAGAGAAGAAGCAATTAACAGAAGGAACTATTTTTAGGTAATTATTCTCTAGAGTGATGGATGGAGAAAACAAATGGAGAAATGTTCCCAGTAGATTCTACTTCACTGTAATAATATGCCCCTCATGACCTAATTGGAAAAAGTTCCAAATTTTCTTTGCAGACTTTTAATTATTTTTAAAGCTTTTATTTCATGAATGCATTTGTCATAGGTAAAACTTAAGGAATATAGTGGTTCTTTCCCCCATACCTGTCCTCCCACCTTGACTCCCATCCCAGCTCCTACTCCCTCTCCCACCCCCTTCTTCATTATGGTTCATTTTTAGGTTAACTTTATATACAGAGGAACAACTCTATGCTAAGTAAAGATTTCTCTTTTTTTATTTAGTAAATATAAATTTCCAAAGTACAGTTTATGGATTACATTGGCTTCCCCCGCCCTGTAATTTCCCTCCCACTCGCACCCCTCCCATCTCCTGCTCCCTCTCCCATTCCATTCGCATCAAGATTCATTTTCAATTATCTTTATACACAGAAGATCAATTCAGTATATATTAAGAAAAGATTTCATCAGTTTGCACCCACACAGAAACACAAAGTGTAAAAATACTGTTTCAGTACTAGTTATAGCATTACTTCACATTGAACAACACATTAAGGACAGATCCCACATGAGAAGTAAGTACACAGTGACTCCTGTTGTTGACTTAACAAATTGACACTCTTGTTTATGGCATCAGTGTTCAGTGCCTTGAAATATTCAATATATATTATTAATTTTATTATTCCTAATGTGATAATTATTTTAATTTATCCATTTTTATGTTCCTATTTTTGAGGCTATTTTACAGGTACAATTATTTCTTCAGCATTTGTCATGCAACTTTTTTAAAAAAAGATTTAATTATTTGAAAGGCAGTTGAAAAGAGACAGACAAACAGAATAAGAGAGTCTTCCATCTACTATTTCACTCCCCAAATCTCCAGGGTTGGGACAAGCCAAAACCAGCAGCCAGGAACTCCATCATGTTTCTTATGTAGGTAGTAGGGGCCCAAGCACTTGGGTCATCCTCCACTGCCTTACCAGGTGCATTAGCAGAGAGCTGGATTGGAAGTAGGATAAACAGGACTTGAATTAGTGCTCTGATATGTGATGCCAGCATAGCTAGTGCAGCTTAATCCACGAATTACATCAATCAGACAAAAAATCAGCAAGCAAACAGCAGAGTTATTTGACAGTATAGATGGATCTATCAGAATCTACAGAACTTTTCATCCTACAGTCGCAGAATACACATTCTTCTCACCTGTGCATGAAACCTTCTCTAGAATTGACCACATGCTAGGACATAAAACAAGTCTCAGCAAATTCAAAAAAAATCTAAATTAAACCATGCATCTTCTTGGACCACAATGCAAAATAAATTAGCACATGAAAGTGTTATTTGTACCCTCATGTTTTTGTAGCACAATTCACAATAGCAAAGATATGGAATCAACCCAGATGTCCATCAACTGTTGACTAGATAAAGAAATTATGGTCTATATACACTATGGAGTACTACTCAGTTGTAAAAAAAAAAAAAAAAAGTGAAATCCTGTCTTTTGCCACAAGATGGATACAACTGGGAACCATTATACTTAGTGAAATAAGCTAGTCTCAAAAAGACAGATAACATATGGTTTCCATGATCCTAGGTAACTAATAGAATACCTGAAATGCAATGTATTGGAGTAAAATAGACAATTTGAGTTTCGATGATGGTTTATAGCTCTTGTCTCTTCCATTGAAAAACAGTGTTTTTTTTCTTTTTCTCTTCATACTATTTGTTGAACTCTTTTGCTTAGAGAAGTGTTAACTATACTATCATTAAGCATACTGAAAAATTATCTTTGTAAAAATTAAGAGTGGAAATCCAAGGACGGTGAAGGGTTGGAGTGTGGGCTGGAGGGATGGTAGGAAGGGAAGTGTCACTATATTCCTAAATGTATATATACGAAATATATTAAACAAATATACATATAACAAATGAAATTCTAAAAAATTCTTTGAGGGGCTGGCACTGTGGTGCAGCAGGTTAATGCCCTGGCCTGAAGCGCCAGGATCCATATGGGTGCCGGTTCAAGACCCAGCTGCTCCACTTCCCATTCAGCTCTCTGCTATGGCCTGGGAAAGCAGTGGAAGATGGCCCAAGTCCTTGGGTCCTTGCACCTGCTTGAGAGACCTGGAAGAAGCTCCTGGCTCCTGGCTTCGAATCAGCACAGCTCCAGCTGTTGTGGCCAATTGGGGAGTGAACCATTGGATGGAGGACCTGTCTCTCTCTCTCTCTCTCTCTCTCTCTCTGCCTCTCCTCTCTCTGTGTCACTCTGACTTTCAAGTAAAATAAATAAATCTTTTTAAAAATTCTTTGAACACAAAAGCACTCAGTAAATAGTAATAACACATATAGTTCTTATACAGCAGAATAATTATTCTTAGTGCTTGACAAGGATCAATTCATATAGTCATCCTAACCAACTCAAA
The DNA here is from genome assembly GCF_964237555.1 of Oryctolagus cuniculus. Taxonomy (NCBI): domain Eukaryota; kingdom Metazoa; phylum Chordata; class Mammalia; order Lagomorpha; family Leporidae; genus Oryctolagus; species Oryctolagus cuniculus. The sequence continues at coordinate 13,085,274 of NC_091432.1, read as the reverse complement.
ACAGATATACAGTAATCCCATTTTACAGACAAGAAAACTGAGGCACAGAAGGATTCCCAGCATCATGCAGCTAGTGGGTGGCAGAGCCTAGATTTGAAACCAGGCAGTTTGATTCAGAAGAAATGTTTTCCTTTTTAGTGATTATTACTACATAACAAGCCCTAATACTCAGTGTTGACTGCAATACTCATTTATAGTCACTCAGGCATATTCAGTCACCTAGGAGTACACTGCTATTTGCTGATGTAGACTAGGTGTGAATGGATGACTTTGGTAACTTTGCTGTGTATTAATTGCTATAATTTGACCTTGGCTGAGACAGATGTGACTCAAGTGTCTCTCATTCTCATCCTAGAACCAGTAGTCATCCAGGACAAGTGGGAAAGTATAAACACTTAAGGTCTTTTAGGGCATGGGCACAGAACTAGATATAAGTCACTTCTACCAACTTTCCATTAACCAAAGTAAGTCACCTGGTAAGCTCAACATGAAGAGGTATTGAAGTATACTCCATCCATGCCAATGTTTTTGCAAGACTATAGACTTTTTATTTTTTATAGTTAGCTTCACATATTTTTTGCTGCTATTCAATGCAGTGGGTTTTTGATTGTTACAGCATCATTATGAATTTGGTCTTTGTTGGTAGTAGGATCAGTTCACCCTTTCTCTTACTTTATTCACATTAATATTACTACTCATTTGGGTTTTGTGTCTGTATGGCATTTATATTTCCCCCAGCATCTTTAAATTCATTTATTTTGAGTCATTACTCTTAGGAGTATTCCTAATATTCAGAATATCATTGGGGTTGGTTTGTCTTTAACTCAATGAGACAATGGCTTTGTTTGTTTACTTGGTAGTGAATCTAACACAGAAATCTCACCTAACCTTAAATATATTAACTATTACATCTCATTTTGCTTCTACACTTTTAGTGCCTTTTTCTGTTTGGATGGCGTTTGTTAATTGTTTTGTTTTCTTTCAGTTTTATTGTTAAATTCTTCTGATTCCTCTTCAGTGTTCACCCACGTAGTGCTCTTTCATCATTAAATATATTAGATAAATGAAGAATCATTAAGTTTTCTCCTCACTTACTTCCAGACAAGCCTCTTTAATCCAATATCATCAGTACAGGCCATTAAAAATGTTTCAAATTTCCTAGTATTTGTACTGTCACTATCCCTCATTGATAGTAACAACTGTTCCTTATTTGCAACATTTACAGATCATTTTCATTTTGTTTGGAATGAAATTATAAATATAGAAGGCACCAGAGTAATATATGCTATCTTGTCCAGAAATATATCCTTAAATGTATTTTCAGTTCTACAAAATTATAAACTATTAAAGTATGTACAATCTTACCAAAAATATTCATTTAAACATCTTCAAAAATATTAGTTACAATGTTGGTAGGATTGCAGAAAACACAATGTTAATCATCCAGTCTCCCAAGGGCTGTAAAGCTTAATTCTCATCTAAGTGTGCACAGAGTCAGCTACATATTTCTGGAATACCCAAAGTCCTGCAGAATTGGGATCTATTAACTGCAGGATATGCATGTCTGAAAGGGGTTCCACCTTCCCTAAAACTCTATTTCTCCATTTCTGTTATATACAAATTGGCAGTTTGTGAGAAAGTAGGATTTCAAAATCAGATGACACCAGGTTTCCTTGGGACTCAAGTTTCTATTCTCATAATTAATTTCAAGGTCTAAACAAGTCTTCTTAAAATAACCCTAATGAATAATGATTCAACCCTTATTTTGTAGACATTAACAAAACATCATTAAAAGTACATTAATAAGACAAAAGCATTCTGTGCTTTACAAAGTCTGTTAGGGCTGTTTCAAGAAGATTCTTGGGGTCAAAATCAGTATGAGAATGAGTAGAAATGATCGGCCTCTGTGATCTCAGTGATGCTGGATCTTTGGCTACTCACTAAATTCAAAGGGAAATTCTGTATTGTTACACTAATTCATGGTCAACATCCCATCCTTATTTTCCATAACTCTGATACTCCTTCGTACATAGGCTCACTCAACTTGGCTACTTACCCATCTACTAGGAATGCATTTTTCCTTTCTCAAATTAATCCTACAGAAATGAGCTCAAACTTCTCTTAACTGAACTGTCTATGATTCCTGTGCATTCAAGTGAGCTCTTAATTTTTCTCACCTCCCTCTTTTAATCATCTTGCACTGAACTACCCATATAGAATTTACTATTCCATATATGGTTTGTCTATAACTAGATATGAGAGCAGGAACCCTTTTATATTTGTCTTCTCATCCTTACCACCCACCTTGATCCTTTTACCTAACAAACCCTTAGTGATGGCTGGCAGATTGACTATTAACCTGCATATAGCATATTGCCAAATCACTGTGCAATTGCCCTAGGTGGGCTAAACTGTCTTTTCAGTCCCACATGCTGACCTGGGTTATAGTATGTGGCCCAGCTGACAGAAAAATCTGGACTATTGATCTACATGCTACTCAGAGATAAGTCTGAAAAGCTATGTTTTGTTTTCCCCAGTTTTGTACTTTAAAATGATACTTTGATGACAACACTCATTAGTACCTATAAATAATGGTTTTCAATAGCAACCCAAGAAGACAGTTCATAGAAGGTAGCAATTCCCAGGAAACACTTCCATCTGCATTCCAGAAGGCAAATTTCAAATTCCTATTTTTAACTTCTATTCATCACTTCCATGGAGTACCTGAGATAATTAAGAGGTATATTTGTGCAATATTATAGAAACCTAGCCCTAACACAGGTTTGTCTAATACTGAAGCCTTCATAGCCTTTTAGGAGCAACCTCCTCATACATCTTTAGCCACATCTTTAAACACAACATCTTTCACAATCTTTATCAACAGTGCTTGAAAGCACAGACGTTGAGGTGGATTCATTCTGAGAGGAGGAGCTTGGTGGGGGCAAGAGGCGCAGAGTCACCACACAGACCCCGGGAGTTGGGTGAAAGCAGGCCAGATGTGAGCAGCCTGCAGACTCATTTATTTCAGTTGGTACAGCAGCTTAAATAGCCAAGGCAGCCAATCTGGCCAAGGGGCGGTCTATGCCCTAACCAATCACAGCCTGTTGCCAGGCAGTTTCCATTGCAAGCAGCCATCTTGGCATGCCATTCTCATTCCACCATACACATACCTATGCCTGTATTAAGGGCCACTTATCCCTTATTGATATTGCATAATTTCCTGGGCATTGAATAAACCTTAACATTCTCTCAGAAATAATATAATTCCCATTTATCTTTATTCCCAACCATTTGTAAACTCATTGAAGATTTGGCAAGGCCTTCAGATACCTCTTCACTTACATTCCTTAATTAAACAGAAGATCAATGTGGCTCTTATTAAAATTGAGACTGCAAGACACATTAAGGATCTAATGAATCTCCAGAGTCACACAGCTTATTCAAATCCAGGAAACCCTGCAAATCAGTAGAAATGTGTAGTCAGTGTTGTTACTCATCTTGGTCATCTATTTTTTTGTGGTCATCCTTATAAACACAGAGATAGAACCACAAGCTCTATTTACCCCATCAATATGGTGATAACTAGTCAGAAATGAGAGTTCAGTCTATATCACTATCTATTTCCTCTGCTAGTTCTTGGAGCTCCCTGGAAAATATCAGAATTATGGTAACACTTCTACTCCATCAACTGTATTACTTCATACAACTCTGAAACTTTGAGAAACAAATCACCTAAATATAGGCAATCAGAAAGATGAGACTGGCACTGTGGTGTAGTGGGTAAAGCTGCCACCTGCAGTGCCGACATCCCATAAGGGTGCCAGTTCAAGTTCCAGCTGCTTCACTTCTGATCCAGCTCTCTGCTATGGCCTGGGAAAGCAGTAGAAGATGACCTAAGTCCTTTGCCCCTGCACCCATGTGGGAGACCTGGCAGAAGCTCCCGGCTCCTGGCTTCAGATCGGCATAGCTCCAGCCATTGTGGACATCTGGGGAGTGAGCCAGTGGATGGAAAACCTCTCTCTCTCTCTCTCTCTCTGTCTCCCTCTCTCTCTCTCCCTCTCTGCCTCGACCTCTCTGTAACTCTTCCTTTCAAATAAATAATCTTAATATTTGTTAATAGCATCTGCCACATTGAATATTCAGTGACTCTATTGTTAAAATGAATTCACATAAGTCTCACCACAACAAACTTGAATGGATGCTTGAAAACTCAGAAAAAAAATTATTCTGCGATTTCACTGGCTCTGTCAACCAAATGTAATCATCTGGGTTTAATGGAGGGGAAAAGAGAGACACAGTCTCACAATATCAAGTATTACCTATAACTTGCATGTTGACTATCATCCACAATCATAAATCAGTAAGCGACACTTAAGGGACCATATCCTTTTCATCCCTCTTCACGATTTAAATTACCTCCTCCTTCTTTAGGTTATAGATGTTACAGACAAGGATATGCCCAAAACATTATTAGATGATTAGCACTTTTGAAAGAGATCTAAGACAAAACTTAGCTGTTTCAGACTTTCAGGCAGCACAACCAGGCCAGTGTATAGCTCTATTTCTTTCCAACCACAGATCCCTTCTGTCTGTGCATTCACACCTCTTCATAAACACAGAATAATCAGTGCTTGCCACCATGTATTTATTATGCTGCATCAGAATATTTGAGACAAGGCTTCTGCATCCTGGGGCAGGATTTCTGCCAGGCATCTCTTTTCTAAGGACAATTGAACACTCTTCAATCTCAGAAGCCAAAAGAAAAAAAATTCACAGACCTTGCTGTTTCCCACAATATGTTTCAATATATTCATAACTGTCTGAGGCATCCCTGATGTAGTGTGAAAATTGTAAATCTACATAACTTAGAGATACTGTGTTTCCATGGAATCAACTCAGTTGTTGGTCTGTATTAGCATAAAAATCTACATCAAAGTAAGTCTTCTTTGTCCAAAGGCAGTAGGGTTTTTAAATACTCCATTTATATGCATATTATTGTGGGTTAAGGTGGTTCTGAAAGGTCAAATCTGTCAGAAATCTCAGTATCTGTGACCTCAGTAGTTCTGGTTTCTCTTCTGCAACCACTTCAAGGAATCTTTGATTTCCTTGTTTTCAGGCTGTAAATCAAGGGATTCAACATGGGAACCACCACACTGTAGAAGACTGAAGCAAAGCTTTCAATGCTGGAGGAACCACCAGAGCCAGAACTCAAGTAGATGAAGACACTGGAGTACAGAAGAGAGAAACCACTGTCGGGTGAGAAGCACAGGTATTGAACACCTTGGACCTGCCTTTTGCCAAAGTGATCTTCATGATGGAAATGACGATGTAGCCAAAGGATATCATGATTACTAGGACATTTACTATGCCAAGTATAATTGGTAATATGGCAGTCATGACTAGCACAAAGAACATTTCAGGGCAGGACAGGATTAACAGGGCATGTCACAGAAGAAGTGGTTGATGACATTAGGCTCACAGAAGTGGAGCTGATGCAAAGCACACAGTTGACATACAGAAGCACTGAGTCCAGCCACAAAAGCTGTCAGCACCATCCAAATACAAAGGCTAGGTGACATGACTGACAAACAGAGCAGTGGGCTACAAATGGCAGCATATCTGTCATAAGCTATGGCTTTCATAAGGCAAGACTCAATCAGTCCCAAGGTTGAAAGTTCTGAATAATCCAACCTATAAAGGAGATACTGTGCTGCTCCTGGAAGAGGCTGGAGTGCATATTGGGGACTTCGGATGTGACACAGCAGACGTCTATGCATAACACATGTCTGAGGGAAAAGGACATGGGTATACAGAGTTGGAATCCATCTTTATTAAAACAATGAGGCATAAGTTCCAGGGCAGAGTTGTAATATAGATAATGAGAAATATAACAAAGAGCACTTCTATGATTCTGGGAAAATCTGAGAATCCTAAGAGGATAAAATGCATGAGCTCTGTAATGTTTCCTCCACCAATCATTGGCTCAGTGCTCCTCATAAATGAAAGGAGACAGAGAACGCATTGCTGACTTGGGTGAATTAATAGCATTACCATATTCATATGTATCCAGTCTTGTCCTCTGTGCACAATTAGAACTGTCGACATTGATGCAGAATAGCACGCTCTTTCAAACTTTAATGATAAATTTTCCAGGACAGATTGACAATCACCTGCCAGCAGACAGGCTACTCCAGACACTAAAAACCTTAGAAATAGACTATCCAAAACATGCTTTCCCTGCTAATCAACCTATACCCATGGCACCATGTGCGTTTACAGATGCCAACAAGTCACTCTTTGGAATAGTGATCAAATCTTTAACAGGAAAAGATAAGATCCATGTAGAACCCCACAGGGGATCAGTACAGTTGGGAGAAATAAGAGCAATAGTCAAGGTTCTATTCCTTAGCCGAGATGGACCGGTAAATATATTTTTGGACAGCAAATACTCAGTACAGTTAGCAAAGACGATCCTTTTTGCAGTCTTTAACCCAACCAACAAGCCAATTGACCAGATGTTCACAACACTTAAAGAGCTAACTGAAAACAGAAAATACCCATGGTATATATCACACGTACGATCACATACTGGGTTACCTGGCTTTATTTTCCGAGGCAACAGAAAAGTTGATCATCTTATCTCCTGCTACACAGCTTCCATTGGACACTTAGAACAAGCCCGTATTTTACACCAAAGATTTCATATGTCAGCAAGCAGCATAAAATTGCTTTTCCCAGAGCTAACAATGAGCCAATGCAAACACCTAGTGCACTCTTGCAAGAATTGTGCACCCCTCGCCCCGTTAGGCCCACTGCAACAAGCAGGAGTGAACCCGTGAGGCCTTGCTCCTAATAAGCTATGGCAAGTGGACGTCACCCACATTAACTCCTTTGGTAAACTTAAGTTTGTCCATGTGGTGGTAGATACTTATTCAAAGGCTGTATTTGCAACAGCCCAATCCGGAGAAAAAGCTAGTAATGTGATAAAGGCAATTAAATCAGCCATGCTGGTCCTTGGTGTCCTCTGGACCATAAAGACTGAAAATGGGCCAGTGTATACATCACAGGAATTTAATTCCTCCTGAAATCTTGGAACATACAGTCTGCCACAGGTATCCCATACAACCCACAGGGACAGGCAATCATTGAAAGAACTCATAAGATGATTAAAGATCTCTTACAAAGACAAAGAAACAATCATATGCCCTCAGACCCACAGCTTTCTTTGACTGAGGTCCTTTTCGCTATTAATTTTCTTACTTTTGATTCCCAAGGGATCAGCACAGCTTATAAACACTGGGGATCCTTTCCATCCCAGACCCCTGCCCCTATGGTCAGGTGGAAAGACCCCCTGACAGGAGAATGGAAAGGACCACACCCTCTGCTAACCAAAGGTCGAGGATATGCTTGTGTCTTTCCAGAAAATGTGGAGCAGCCCATTTGGGTACCAGCTAGAAATATCAAGCCTGCAACTGACAGCCAACCAGAACCAGCTGAACAAGACTGAGACTCCACCTTGTTAGCAGATGCACCTGCCCTATCATCCTACCCTGAGGAACTGCCCATAGCCATGCCTGCTCTGTTTTATATCCTACTAGCTCTGGTCAGCCACTCAAATGGCCCACAGCCTGTGTGCGGTCATGCCATTCCTGATAACCATTATTCCTCATTCCTACCCCTATCTGAGCAAGCAATCCTGTGGTCTCTTGATTTGAGCGCTGGTTACTCAATGACAGGTAAGATCCCCTGGGGGACAACCTAACACAGGCACAGCTGCGTACGGAGACCACATGGAAACGGGGTCAACAGTAGTATGGCCAAAAATCATGCCTCCTGTTGCTCAAAAATAAATAAAAAGGGGGAAATGTTGTGGAATGAGAAGGCCATGCCAAGGTGGCCACTGGCAAGCGAGTGTCAGTTACTCAGGAATGGCTTTGAAACCCACCTGGCAACGGAGCCTGCCTGGCAACAGGCTGTGATTGGTTGGGGCATAGACCGCCCCTTGACCAGATTGGCTGGTCTTGGCTATATAAGATGTTGTTCCAACTGTAATAATCGAGTCTGTGGGCTGCTCGCCTCAAGCCTGCTTTCACCCGACTCCCGGGGTCTGTGTGGTGACTCCGCGCCTCTTGCCCCCACCACACTGCTCCTCTCAGAAACAAATCCACTGCAACATTGTTGAGAAATCAACAGCAACAGTCCTCCACTGAGCAAAATAACAGGAGAAATATTTCATCTTCATGGGGCAAAGATTTCAGGTTTCCTTCTCAAATTATCAACAGACACCTGTTCAATGCTTCAGATTCTCAATTAACTCATGAGTGCCGCTCCCTTGCCCGCAAAGGAACGACACTGTTCGCAGCTTATCGGTCTTCAGCAGACTTTTAATGGGAAAATAACAGGGACAGAGAAAGAATGAAAGGAGGAGAGTGGACAGGAAAGCCCCCTCCTTCCTCAGCACATAGCTTATATACAAAATCTGGCCAATTGCAAGCGGGCTCAAGTCCATGCACGGAACACTCCAATCCGCTGTCTGTTCATGCAGCGTGCACGCATCCTCGGGCCAATCAGATGAGGTGTCACGCAGCAGGCAGGCTCACCGCGCGGTCCTCGGCGCCATCTTGTTGTTTACAACATTCTCAACTCCTCTGGAACGTCCCGACCGTGGGAAAGCATTGCCCTAACTGAAACTAGCAACATCCGCCTTGTGATAAAGACACAGCAACAGCTATCAGACCGACCTTGACATGGGGGCTCCATGGCTGCGCATCCCATGGAGCCCCACAATGAGCCTCATAAGAATTTTAAAAAGACATTTTTAGAAGTTTAGTGGCCATTTTTTCATATGTCCAAAAGACACATAAAAAATGTTCATGATCACTAGCCATCTGGTAAATGCAAATCAAAACCACAATGGGCTTTCACCTCACCCCATTTAGAATGTCTCTGATACAGAAGTCAACAACAAATGCTGGTGAAGATGTGGAGGAAATCCATTGCTGGTGGGACTGTGAACTGGTGTAGCCATTGTGGAAAACAGTATGGAAATATCCCAGAAAACTGCAAATAGATCTATCATATGACCCAGCATTCCCACTTCTGGGAATTTACCCAAAGGAAAAGAAATCAGCATATGAAAGAGTTATCTATACCCCATGTTCATTGCAGCTCAATTTATAATAGCTAAGATAAGGAATCAGCTCATATGCCTGTCAACTTAGATGTCCAACAACTGATGAATGGATAAATAAAATATGTATAAAATATATACATTATGGAAAATCATTCAGTGGTTAAAAAATGAAATCTTGTTTTACAACAAAATGGATGCAACCAGAAGCCATTATATTTAGTGAAATTATCCAGTCCCACACAGACAAATACGTATGTTTTCCCTCATCTGTAGTAACTAATAGAGTATCTAAAATGTAATGTACAGGAGTGAAATTGACATTTTGAGATTTTTAATGATTGTTATAGATCTTATCTCTAATATTGAGGAACAGGTTTTTTTCTCATACTATTTTTTGAACTCTTTACTAAGTGTAGGGTTAATCTTATGACTATAAAGTAAACTTAAAATAGGTCTTTGTAAAAATTAAATGTGGAAATAGGAGAGAAAGGAGAAGAATGGTAGGAGCATGGGGCAGGGAGGAGGATATGTGGGAAGAATCACTATGTTCCTAAATTTGTATTTATGAAATACATGAAATTTGTATATCTTAAATAAAAATTTTTTAAAAGTTTACTGGGAAGTTTTGTAGAAAGTGCCATAGAAATACTGAAGTTGCTATACATGAAGTAGAGATCATTGATTCCAATAAAAGATTTTCAAAAGACCTTGATGGTTTGTTACATAACTGCTGCTTTATAATCATGAAAGTTTAAGGGGCATCTTTCCAAAATAAATTTAAAATAGTCTTTCTTTCCTATCCTGTAATCTAAATAGAGTTTTAAAATTTCTTACTTAATCCTTAAAAAATTATTTACCTTGTTTATAATAATTTCTCAAGCTCTTTGATAAATGTATTTACTATAACATCTCCAAACTGATCTGCAAAATAATATCATAATTTAGAATTCTGATAGTATTTTGGTGGGGCAGAACATATGTTCCCAATAAAGTTATGGAATAAGTCTTAACCTTCATATGAAAGATTTTCAAAAGGAGACAAATACTGCTCAATATTGTCCCCAACTATTGTCTCAATTTTAGGCAATCAAGCTTCTTTGGAAATAGGATATTTCTATGTTAAAGATTCAGAATTTGGAGTTTGGTTATATAACCTCTTGCTATATAAACTTGTTTAAGTAGCTTAAAAATTAAGCTTTATAAAGTGAGTATAAATTATAAAAGTGAGTTTAATGAAAAATTATAAAGTGAGTATAATGAAAGTCCTTGAACTATAAGATTACAGAGAGGATTATAAGATGAAATTCATGTGACTACTCAACATACAATGAAGCATACAGTAACTGTTCAATGGATGTTGGCCATTATCATTGACTATTTATAGGTAACTATAATTGGTAGCTATACCTGTGGATAAGAATGCCAGGGTTGTTTGAATTTTATGGGTTAATTTAGGGAAGTTCCTGAGACAGCATCAGAAGGGGCCATCAAAGAAGGATGTACTTTTCTCTGAAGGGAGGAGAGAACTTCCACTTTGTTTATGGGTTTGTCTAAATACTGACAGAGTTTTTGGACTCAAAGGCTTCCATAGCCGTGACAGCTCATGACAAAAGCCTCGGGTGATCACTAATGTCATAAATAAGAGGTGCCAATTGTTAAATCAACAACAGGAGTCACTCTGCATTGCTCCACATGTTGGACCTCTGTCCTTAATGAGTTGTACTATGAGAATTAATGATAAAACTTATCTTCAAACAGTACTTTATACTTTGTGTGGCTGTGTGGGTGCAAGCTGTTGAAATCTTTACTTAGTATAGAGTTGATCTTCTGTTAAGATAATTAGAAATGAATCTTAAGAATGGGATGGGAGAGGGAGTAGGAGGTGGGACAGTTTGGGGGTGGGAGGGTGGATATAGGTGGAAGAACTGCTATATTCCAAAAGCTGTACCTATTAAATTTCTATTTATTAAATAAAAAATAAAAATTATTATCAACATTGTTGAATCACATGTTTTTAATAAGAGATACATGTCAAAAGAACAGAGAAATTATGTAAATAAATTTAATCATTGACAAGGATTTAATATTGGTAAACAGATTTTAAATTAATAAACTCATCTACAAACAGTTTAAGACATATATGACTCACTATGAACGAAAAGTACTAGAGGAGTAAATAGACATTTAAATGATACAGAGATGGAAAAGATATTTTGGAAACACAATACCAAAACAGAAATTATAAGAGAAAAAAGGTGAAAAACATTTGAAACTTAGTTATGAAGAATTGAAACCAAAAAAAAAAATACAAAAGATCAGCAAAATGGAGAACTTTTGTTTTTGAAAAAATTAAAAAAGCTTGACACACCACTGGCCCAAATAGCCAAAAAGGTGTGAGAAGGCCAAATTAATAAAATTAGAGATGAAAAAGTAAATGTAACAACAGCACCACAAAAATTAAAAAAAAAATCATGAATTACTACAAAGAGCTATATTCCAACAAACTGAGAAACCCAGAAGAAATAAACAGGTTCCTGGACATAAAAACCTACCTAATTTGAGCCATGAAGACATAGAAAACCTAAACATACCAATAACCAAGATGCAAATTGAATGAGAAACAAAGACCCTCCCAAGAAAGAAAAGCCCAGGACTGGATGGCTTCACTGCTGAATCCTATCAGACATTTAAAGAAGAAACAACTCTAATTCTTCTCAAGATGTTCAAAATAATGGAAATGGAGGAAATCCTCCCAAATTCTTTCACTGAAGCCAATATCATCTTACTTCCTATACTTGAAAAAGAGACAACAGAGAAAGAGAACTAAAGACCAATCTCCCTGATGAGATAGACACAAAAATCCTCAAGAAAATTCTGGCCAATTGAATCCAACAACACATCAGAAACATCATCCACCCAGACCAAGTGAGATTTATCCCTGGTATGCAAGGATGGTTCAACATTCATAAATCAATCAATGCGATACATCACATTAACAAATTAAAGAAGAAAAATAAATGATTATCTCAATAGATGCAGAGAAAGCATTTGATAAAATACAATATCCTTTTATGATGAAAATTTATGCAAATTGGTTACAGAAACCAACAAACAACAAATGCTGGTGAGGATGTGGGGGAAAAGGACCATAATCCACTGTTGCTGGTAATGTAAACTGGTAAAGCCAATATGAAAGACAATATGAAGATACTTCAGCAATCTAAATATAGACCTAACATATGACCCAGCCATCCCACTCCCAGGAATTTACCCAAGGGAAAGGAAATTAGCATATTAAAGAGTTATTTGTATCCCCCACATGTTTATTGAAGCTCAATTCACAATAGCTATGATATGGATCAACACAAATGCCTGTCAACTAAAGTTTGGATAAAGAAATTATGAGATATGTACCCCATGGAATACTATACAACAGTAAAATAAAATGAAACCCACTCATTTGCAACAAAAGGGCTGAAACTGGAAAACATCATATTTAGTAAAATAAGCCAGTCCTAAAAGGACAAATACCATATGTTTCTCCATGACCTGTGATAACTAATTGAGCACCTAAAAGGTTATCAAAAAAGTGAAATTTACACTTTGAGAAGCAATGATTTTGAATAGCCCTTGTATCAACTGTTCAGGAAAGCTGTTTATCATATTATTTGTTGATCTCTTTACTTAGCACAGAGGACATAGTTTGAGAAATAGGTAGACATTTAGATAAAAGAAACACATACAACTCCAAATAGGCATGATCAGAAAGATCCTCATGACAACACATTATATTCAAACTTCCAAAAGTGAAACATAAAGAGACTATCATAAAATATGCAAGAAAGAAACATCAGATCAACTTTAGCAGATCCAGCATCAGATTAATAGCAGATCCCTCAACAAAAACGCTATAGGCCAGGAGAGAATGGAAAGATAAACTCAAAGTCCTAAAAGAAAAAACTGCTAACCCAGAATACTTTTCCCAGCAAAGCTGTCATTCTTAGATGAAGGTGAAATAAATAACCTTCAAGACAAACAAAATTTGAATGAATTTGTCACACCCCATTGGCCTTACAAATGATACTTAAAGATGCACTACACAGAGAACAGGCATTCAGCATCATGAATCAATATGAAGGTAGGAAATCTCCTTGTAATAGATCCAAAAGGAAATTCAAAGCAAACAGAAGAAATATTCAAGGAAAATGGGAGGAAAATTCATTACTTATCAGTAATAACCTTGAAAATAAATGGATTGAAAGAATAGTTGGAGGCTTCCCAAAGAAACCTTTTATTCAATGAGTACAAATTTTCTAAGTAAAACTTTAGGAATATAGTGATTCTTCCCACTATACCCGCCCTCCCATCCCCACTCCCACCCCAACTCCTCCTCCCTCTCCCATTCCCAGTCCCATTCTCCATTAAGATCCACTTTCGGCTAACTTTATACACAGAAGACCAACTCTATACTGGGTGAAGATTTCAGCAATTTGCACACACACATACACACACAAACAACAACTGAGAACAAATTTTATGGTTGATTCTCATAATTCAGCTCATTGAGGACAGAGGTCCTGCGTGGGAGGTGGGTGCACAGTGACTCCTGTTGTTAATTTAGCAACACTCTTTTGTATGACATCGGTGATCACCTGGGGCTCTTGATGTGGGCTGCCTGGGTCATGGGAGCCTTTTAAATCCACAGTCTCTGTCAGTATTTGGATGGGGCCATGGGCGAAGTGGAGGGTCTCTCTCCCCTTCAGAGAGGAGTACATCCTTCTTTGATGGCCCCTTCTTTCTGCTGGGGTCTCACTCGCAGAGATCCTTCATGTAGGACATTTTTTTCACAGTGTTCAAGACTCTTTTTTGATAATGTATATAATAGCTTGACAGAAAATCAATAAGGAAATAGTGACAGCACTCTCAATCAACTAGTCCTAACAAACATCAATAAAACACGTCACCCAGAAAAGCAGATCATACTTGCTTCACAAATTTGTATGGAACATTCTTTAGAACAGTTGCTATATTAATCATTAAAACAAGCTATTATGTAAAAGACAGATGATGACAAGTTTTGGTGACTATGGAGAGAAGCTGGAACATTCATGGATTGCTGGTAGGAATGTGAAACAGTGTAGCCAGGCACCTTGGAAAGCAGCTTAGTTAATCCTCAAAGGGTTACACAGGTTCACTCTATGACCGAGAAATCCCATTCATGGGTGTACGTGTAAGAGATTTAAAGATACGTGTCCAAGCAATCATTTGTGTGTATATATATATATGTGTGTGTGTATATATACATATTGTTTGAACACATATATATATACACCATCATTATTTGGAGTGTTCAAAAGATGGGAACAACTCAAATGTCCAACAGATAAAGAAATATAAATGTAAATGAAATGTGATATATGATCATACAATATAATATTACTGGGAAGTAAAAAAGTGAAGTACTAACACATGCTATAACATGGATGAATCTTGAAAACATTATGATAAGTGAAATTAAAGGTTACAAATTATATGATATAATTTATATCAAATGTCTAGAATAGGCAGATCCTTAGAGGCAGAAATTAGATTGGTGGTTGTCATGGGCTACAGAGAGGGGATGGGGAATGAATTCTAATGAGTACAAGGTTTCTTTGGGGTCGTAAAAATGTTCTATAATTAGACAATTATTATGGTTACACATCTCAATTAATACATTAGAAACTAATGAACTGTTTACCTTAAAAAGACAAGTTTAATGGCATAAAATTGTATCTCAATAAAGTTGTTATAAAATGCATGATAAAAAAGAAAATAAATGAATTACATTCTCCAATTTAAAAATAGAGATTGGCAGAATGGATTAAAAAAAAAAAAAACCTATGTGCTTCCTACAAGAAACATACGTCACCAATAATGACACATGCAGACTAGAAGTGAAATGATTTTGTTAATTTAGGTCTTTTACCCTCCTTTTTTAATTAGTTGGGCTAGTGGTTTCACTGATCTTTTTATAGTTTTTAATTTCTCTCTTGTTTATGTCTTCTCTAAAATTTTTATTGCTTCTTTTTTCCTACTAGTTTTTAGTTTGGTTTCTTCTTGTTTGAGATTGTTAGATCATTTATTTGATACCTTTCCAATTTTTTCATGTAGGTACTTATTGCTATAAAGTTTCCTCTTAACACTGCTTTTGCTGTACCCTGTAAGTTTTGATATCTGATGTTTTCATTTTCATTCATTTCAAGAAAAAAAAAACATTTGATTTCCTTTCTGATTTCTTCTATGACACATTGTTCATTCAGGAGCATGTTGTTCAGTTTCCATGTGTTTGTATATTTTCCAGAGTTTCTTATCTTGTTAGTTTCCAGCTTCATGGTACATGATACATCATACAAAGATATACGATTTAATTTCATACACTGATGAAAAGAATGAGTATTTTGCATCTGTGGCATCTGTGGAGTGAAATGTCCTGTAGATATGTTAGGGAAAATAGTGTGTATATATGTGTGTGTGTGTGTGTGTGTGTGTGTGTGTGATGACCACATTTTAGATGAGCATGGCAAAATGTGTAAAAATTATTTTTAAATTTTAAAATTACCAGGGGATTCCAATTCAATCCCATCGAGGTGGCATGTACCAATGCCATCTCACTGTTCCAGGTGATCAGTTTCAGTTCACAGTTGGTCATGGTGAAGGGACTGGGAGTCAAAGGGAACACATAGACAAGTCTAGTACCTGCTAACGCTAACCGATGGAGTAAATAAAGGGGAGAGTGATCCAACATGGGAAGTGAGATACTCAGCAGACTCATAGAATGGCAGATGTCCTAAATAGCACTCTGGCCTCAGAATCAGCCCTAAAGGCATTCGGAGCTGGCTGAAAAGCTCATGAGAGTATTTCAGGCATGGAAAGCCAAGACACTCTGGCAAAAGATCTCTGCGAGTGAGATCCCAGTGGAAAGAACAGGTCGTCGAAGAAGGAGGTACCTTTCTCTGAAGGGAGGAGAGAACCTCCACTTTGACTATGACCTTGTCTAAACAAGATAAGAGTCGGAGAACTCAGAGGGCTTCCATAGCCTTGGAAACTCATGACTGGAGCATAGGGAGATTACTGATGCCATAGACAGGAGTGTCAATTGGTAAAGTCAACAACAGGAGTCACTGTGCACTTACTCCTCATGTAGGATCTCTATCCTTAATGTGCTGTACATTGAGATTTAATGCTATAACAAGTACTCAAACAATATATTTCACTTTGTGTTTCTATGGGGGTGCAAACTGTTGAAATCCTTACTTAATGCATACTAAACTGATCCTCTGTAAAAAAAAAAAAAAAAAAGAAAAGAAAAAAAAGAAATTATCAATTCCCAACTTGACTCTCACTGGGATTAAACATGACAATAGGTCTGCTCTGATTTCATCATCATTTAAAAAAATCATCTATTATTTTTCACTTTATGTTTCTGTGTGGGAGCAAACTGTTGAAATCCATACTTAATGTATACTAAGCTGATCTTCTGTATATTAAGATAATCGAAAATGAATCATGATGTGAATGGAGGGGGAGGGGGAGTGGGAAAGGGGAGGGTTGTGGGTGGGAGGGACGGTATGGGGGGGAAGCCATTGTAATCCATAAGTCGTACTTTGGAAAATTATATGCATTAAATAAAAGTTTAAAAAAAAAAATGTTAAGACTGTACCGTAATTCACCTTAATATTCTTCTGTTGACTGATAGGTATATTGTTTCTAATTTATGATTATTCTGAAGAATCCCTTTATTAAAAATTGTGTTAATAAAGTTGTTTTGGTATCTAAAAAAAAAAAAAAAAAAAAAAAAAAAAAAAAAATTTTAAAATTAAAAAACCCTTATAATTTAAAAAACTCTTCCCAATCTTGATCTAATAAGGACATGGTCAGTTTGTGAGGTTGTATGAGATATAAAATCAGATAAAGGAAGCCAGGAACATTGCTTAATGAAGAATAATGTAAGTAACAGGGAAACATTTAAACCAATATCACTTTTTTGGGAGTGAATATTTCTGATATCTATGGTATCCAGGTTAGGATCTCTAGATCCTCAGTTTCTGCAAAGATGACAATGTGGAGTTATTTCATTTCAAAATGAAAATTGTAAATGGCTGCATTGTCATATTATAGAGTGATTCAGTCTGTGTCTTGCTACTCAGAAATTATTTATCAAAACTATATATTTAAAAGGAAATAAAATAAATCATTACTACTGCAAAAATATAAACCTCTTGGGCAAAAATTAAAATAGTCCTTGGGGTGAAGAAAACTGGGAGACAGATAAGTATATTTTGATCTCAGTAGACTATCTCCCCTGAAACTCATTATTTTTTACTTACCTCTCAACTGCTGATTTATAAGATGCATTAGACTTTCAAGACATTGTGTAATTTGACTCTAGATGATTACATAGTCTCTATTTAATGGTTGAAAAAATATAAGATAAAAACAAAAGTTCATATTATTAAGAAATTGCAGAACAGGGCTCAACATCCATTCCTCATCTCATTGCACCTTAAATGCTATGTTCGAGATTCTGCTTTTCAAAAAGTCAAGGGAATTTGAGTAAAGAGAAAGAGATCTCAAGGAAGAACACTAAGTGGAGGGTACTGAAGTAAAGGGGGTGAGAAGAGTTGAGGAATGGGAGACTTCAGGAACCACAAATCTTGTTCGATGTAGGGTCCTGGAAATATCACACAGATATTAAGATATGACACAATCTACCACTCTCTAAATCTTTCTCCAAACTTGACTCAGATTCTACCAAGACACTTTTTATCAAAGGTTGAAATTGCATATTTCATTACCAGATTTTCCAAGCTGGTCTTACTATAATCCAATACGGATACATTGGCCACAAAACTGGCCGTCCATTCACAGCAAGAGGGAAGACCATAAATAGGGATCCTCTTAATGCATTGCTGAGTGCAGAACTATGAGTGGGAGAAAACTCTCGGTACTTGTTCTCTGGTACCATGACTATCACTAAGCTATTGTCCCTACTGTATACATGTTTGGCTTTGTATTGATCCCTCTGGATACATTCCCCCACTCCCCCACAGCTCCAACATGTTCTCAGGATTGTCACTTTTCTCTACTAAACTTGGAGTCACTTGAGCTAGAAAGGACATAGAAATCATCTATCCATAATTCTCAATGTCCAAGAAAGGACCTGAAGTCAGAGAAGCTAAAATATTTTACCAAGACGGCACAGGTTGGTGGTAATAGAGCTGGATAACAGGATGTATGTCTAGATTTCACTAATTATATTCCATTTTAGATATATATACACACATAATCACTCAATTATCTGATCTGAATCAATCATCCACAGCAGCCCTAATGCAGACAAGATAATATTTCTTAGGAATAAATGAAGGAATTGAAGCAATGATGAATAAAATAAACTAATTTATGATAGAGTAACAACTTTTCATGATTATGACCATGAGTATCGATGTAAGACAATTTTGGCTGAATTTTGTTTCTTCCACTTGCCAGTTACATGACCTTGAGAAAATTAACCTCTCCTAAGGTCAGAATTTTCATTGATCGGATGGGGATGATTCATAGAGTAGCCTTCATTGATAGTTAAATTGGATAATTGTTATTAAGTTTTATATTAAATTTATTATATTAAAAGCACTGGATTATATTATAATTCTGTATTAATCAAAAAAGGTACTGGAATAAAAACACATATACAAACCAGAATAAATCAAAATATGTGTGAGAATCTATTTTTTGAAGAGAACACTGAAGAGACACAATGGGAAAAGAATAGTATGTTAAGTAAAATGATCCTGGAAAAACAGGATTTCCATATTCAAAAGAATGTACTTTGACCCTTACCTTATACCATATATGAAAAAATGAAAAATCAACTCAAAATTAATAAAGACATAAATGTAAGACCTGAAACCATAAAACTCCTAGAAGAAAGCAAGGGGGCAAAACTCCTTTACATTAGCCTTAGCAGTGATTTCTTGGATATCACATCAAAAGCTTCGGCAACAAAAGAAAAATAAATGGTACTACATCAAACTAAAAAGTTCTGCACAGAAAAGGAAAAAATTAGCAAAAAAGAAGAAACAATGTGCAGATTTTCAAAAACAAGCCAGTCTCAACACAGCACAGGTCTCTGCCTGATATTAGACATGTCCTGAGACTATCTCCATAGACACTGGCTTAGGGGTGAAAACCATTAGCATCTACCCAGCATTGGGCTTTACCAACCCAGCAATGATTTACAATACAGAGTTCCTTGGTCCCTTTTGATCTGCTCAAGTTTGGAGGACGATGATAAAGGTAGGCCTCTGGGTGCCCAGATCGGTCCCAAGCTAGTTATATCGGGATTCCACCATCCCTGGGTCCCAAAAAGTCCTGGAAAAAATTGTAGACTATGTATCTGACAAGGATTAATATAAATAATTCCAAGGCACAGTGGTGTGGCTATGGTTCACAATAGAAGTGAGGAGCTTGAAGTCTCCAAATATAAAGTAATGACAGGAAGAGAAAAATATTAATTCCTCTGATTTGATAAGTTCTTATTTTATGCATTTAATGAGCCATCACACTATGTCTCATAAATATGTACAATTATTGAGTGTTAATCAAACTACATAAACATTTATGCATTAAAGAATGAAGTGGAAAAAAATACAAAAAATGGAAAAATCTGCCATGTTCATGGATTGGAGGAATCAATATCATCAAAATGTCCATTCTTCTGAAAGCAATTTACAGATTCAATGTGATACCAATCAAAACACCATAGACATTTTTCTCAGATCTAGAAAAACTGATGCTGAAAATCATATGCAAACACAGGAGACCTTGAATAGCTAAAACAACCTTATACAAAAAAAGCCAGAAGAATCATAATACTAGATTTCAAGACATACTATAAGGCAGTTATAATCAAAACATCAAGGCGGTATGTACAATGCCATCTCACTAGTCCAAGTGATCAATTTCAGTTCACAATTGATCACACTGATAGGTCTAAGAGTCAAAGGGATCACACAAACAAGACCAGTGTCTGCTAATACTAACTGATAGAATCGAAAAGGAAGAGAACAATCCATCATGGGAAGTGGGATACAGAGCAGACTCATAGAATGGCAGATGTCCTAAACAGCACTCTGGCCTCAGAATCAGCCCTTAAGGCATTTGAATCTGGCTGAAGAGCCCATGAGAGTATTTTAGGCATGGAAAGCCAAGACACTCTGGAAAAAAAAAAAAAAAAAAAAAAAAGAAGACCTAAATGAAAGATCTCCGCGAGTGAGATCCCAGTGGAAAGAACAGGCCATCAAAGAAGGAGGTACCTTTCTCTGAAGGGAGGAGAGAACTTCCACTTTGACCGTGGCCTTGTCTAAATATGATCAGAGTCGGTGAACTCAGGGGGCTTCCATAGCCTTGGCAGCTCATGACAAGAGTCTAGGGTGATTACTGATGCCATAAACAAGAGTGTCAATTTGTTAAGTCAACAACAGGAGTCACTGTGCACTTATTCCTCATGTAGGATCTCTGTCCTTAGTGTGCTGTACATTGAGATTTAATGCTATAACTAGTACTCAAACAGTATTTTTCACTTTATGTTTCTGTGTGGGAGCAAACTATTGAAATCTTTACTTAATGTATGCTAAACTGATCTTCTGTATATAAAGAGAATTGAAAATGAATCTTGATGTGAACGGAAGGGGAGAGGGAGTGGGAAAGGGGAGGGTTGTGGGTGGGAGAGAAGTTATTGGGGGGAAGCCATTGTAATCCATAAGCTGTACTTTGGAAATTTATATTCATTAAATAAAAGTTAAAAAAATAATTTATAAAGCTAACCTACGACAAATATTACATTTATTCCTGACTAATGGATCCTCACTTGTTCCAAAACCTTTTATGTCCACCAGTTGCATTGATTCCACTAATTCAGAATTTCCAAAAAGTCTTCTACAAGCTGTTCAATTTTAAAGTTTTAAATTGAACAGATAAAATAAATAAATCTCTCAAAAAAAACTCACAACTCTTCTTCTGGGTCTATGTTTTCTCATTTTATACATCAGTCAAGGTTTTCCACCCACACACACACACTTTATGCTAAAGTATACTGATACAGCTTACATATTTATATAATCCTTTTAAGAATTTTTCAGGTTCAAAGAGTGGGCACAGAAGAGGACCTCTAGTGAAACTTAGACTTCAAAGATGATGACGTGGAGCTATTTGTAAACCTATGAAATGCTATATGGATCCGAGACTCTTGTCATCCTTTTGAGAAGAGTCTCTAAGGCACTCACCTAAGAGATCTGAAAAAGATTTCCTTTTAATGTCCTAATTCCTTTTACTTTGTGGTATGATCGATTATTTACAAACAACCTACAAATGTTTCAGTTTCTCATTTCTTGAAGTATCCTATTCCATCAATACTCTGAGATGAGTACATAGTCTTGTTAGTAACATTTGACTCAATCAACTTCCTTCAGAAATGGTCGAAGTGCAGAAGAAGGGGGCCTTCAAGGCTTAGGAGACTGATACATAACAGTTAAGAGAGGGTTTGAGAGCACCACCCACAACAATAAAGGAATAATTAAAACTACAAGCTATAAACAATATCTCTCCTGGGTAACAGACAGAACAACTCTACTAATTGGTCACTTGCCTAAGCTCCAAGATGTCCCTTGAGGATGTTAACCTTTTGAGACATTATGATATCAAGAAACTCTCATTTCTACCTGAAAAAAAAAATGTGGATGATATATAGGTCATTTCTAACCTTGTTATCCATATATTAAATTGTATCTTCCTAGGATAGGAATAATCAGATATGAAGAAGTGGCAAATTCTCAGAAACTCTCAGATTGTACAGTAAATGAGTTCACATTCTCTACTTTCTCATTTTAGACCAGTTTTTTACATATAAATGGGACTGCATGGATGGATCATATTCATAAAGACCTTCCAGAGATTTGGAATAAGGAAGAAGAAACATAAACAGGTCCCTCTTCTTTCTCAAGCTCTGTTTGGTTTAAAGGACTCAAAAAGAAGGAAAGGAAGAATCAGAGGAGAAAACAAATCATATGAAGAGAAGCAGAGATGACAGGAAAAGACAAAGGACTGGGAAAAGTATGTAGGAAGCTTTGAAAAGACATATAACTTTCATGCTCCCTAAAACATACACCAATATCTTTCCTCTCCATACTAAACAAGAAAAGCAGCAAATCTTGTTTTGCCACTCAAGAAACTAACAAGGATTAAGCACCTGCCTGTGGTGGAATGAGAAGGCCATGCCAAGATGGCCACTGGCAATGGAAACTGTCTGGCAACAGACTGTGATTGGATGGCTTTGGAACCCACATGGCAATGGAGCCTGCCTGGCAACAGGCTGTGATTGGTTAGGGCATAGACTGTCCCTTGACTGGATTGGCTGCCTTGGCTATATAAGCTGCTGTACCAACTGAAATAAACGAGTCTGTGGGATGCTCGCCTCTGGCCTGCTTTCACCCGACTCCCGGGGTCTGTGTGGTGACTCTGCACCTCTTGCTCCCACCGCACTCCTCCTCTCAGGAACAAATCCACAGCAACAGCAGCTGCCCACTGATTATCAGGGTCAGACTTTTATTTCAGAAAAACACTTTTTTGGCACTACATGAGAACAATGTCTTACAGAGGACAGAAGAGGCAAGGCTATGGAGAAGACCAAGCAGCCTCTGCAGTAGATTACAGTTAATTCTTCCTCAGGCATTTAAAATATTGTCTTGTTATGAATCAACATAAATGAAATTTTTGAAAACAAGCCATTCAATATCTTTTCTTTTTTTTTTTTTTTTTTTTTTTTGACAGGCAGAGTGGACAGTGAGAGAGAGAGACAGAGAGAAGGGTCTTCCTTTACCGTTGGTTCACCCTCCAATGGCCGCCGCGGCCAGCGCACTGCGGCCGGCGTACCGCGCTGATCCGATGACAGGAGCCAGGTACTTATCCTGGTCTTCCATGGGGTGCAGGGCCCAAGCACTTGGGCCATCCTCCACTGCACTCCCTGGCCACAGCAGAGAGCTGGCCTGGAAGAGGGGCAACCGGCACAGAATCCAGCGCCCCTACCGGGACTAGAACCCGGTGTGCCGGCGCTGCAAGGAGGAGGATTAGCCTAGTGAGCCGTGGTGCTGGCCTCAATATCTTTTTAAAAATTTCATTTATGTTGTATCATAACAAGACAACATTATTAGAATTCCAAGGCAGCAGGATAGGGAAAGGTTGTACTACTCTAGGCTAGGGGAAAATAGTTTTTTTAAAAAAAATGGAGAAAGTTCATCCTCAGGGGAGAGTTGGAGAGAAAATTGCAGTGGAAATTCTGTGGGAGGAGGGATACCATGAATCTGTGTGCAAGGTACAGACACATAGCAATGAGCACAGACACAACACATTACCCCAACAGCTGAGGTTGGACAAAGTGCCAGCTTTGGAAAGCAAGGTGAAATCAGACAATAGCAGCCCATGCCACCAGTGATATAGCTGGAGGGAGAGCATAGTCAACTACACTGTCTTTGAGGCAGCCTGGAGCCCTAAGGAGGGCAGGGTACCTACTAACTTATTGAAAAAGGGAGCATGTTTCTCTCTCTATAACCCCCTCAACAATAGCACCTGGAAACCAGCTGAGAGTGAGTAGGCACCATGTTGGACATAAGTAGCAGCTTCAGAAGCTCTTGTCCATGCATGCAACAACCGGTGAGGGCAAAAAGCCATCTTAGCAGTACCAACTGCAGCAGGCTCAGGTGTATACACCTAGCAATGGGTGGGGATAAGGAGCCATTCTGACATCAGTACCAGTACAGAGGCTCTTGTACATGCCGAGCAACTGGTGGAGAGAAGGCATGATTGTGAAATGAGCAAGGGCACACAAACACACAGCCAGCATTTTACTGAGTGGGGAAAAGTTTGAAGCATTCCCACTAAAACCCTGAGCCAGACAAGGGTTCCACAATCACCACTGCAACTCAGTATAGTCCCGGAAGTTTTAGCCAGAGCCATTAGGCAAGAAAAAGAAATCAAAGGTATACAAATTGGAAAGGAAGAAGTCCAACTATCCCTATTTGCAGATGACATGATTCCATAAAATAGGGGAACCAAAAGATTCCACTAACAGACTATTGTAACTCATAAAAGAGTTTGGTAAAGTGGTAGGAAATAAAATTAACACACAAACATTAATAGCCTTGTATACACAGAAAATGCCATGGCTAAGAAAGAACTTGTAAGAGCAGTCCCAGTCACAATAGCTACAAAAAAATTAAATAACTTGGAATAAATTTAACCAAGGGCATCAAAGACCTCTATGATAAAAATTATAAAACTTTAAAGGAATAAATAGAAGACCAAAAAAATGGGAAAAAATCTACCATGTTCCTGGATTGGAAAAATCAACATCATCAAAATGTCCATATAACCAAAAGCAACTTACAGATTCTATGCAGTATCAATCAAAATACCAATGCCATTCTTTTCAAATCTAGAAAAAAATTACACTGAAATGCGTATGGAAACACAGGAGAACCCGAATAGGAAGAACAGTCTTATACAGCAAAAACAAAGCCAGAGGATTCACAATGCCAGATTTCAAGACATAATACAGGACAGTTATAATCACAACAGCCTAGTACTGACACAGAAACAAACGTGTAGACAAATGGAACACATAGAACTCCTAATAGACATGATCAGAGAATATCTTAACCACAAAATATTACATCCAAAGTTTCAAAAATAAAGCAAACAAAAAATACTAAAATGTGCACAAGAGAAATGCCATATTACCTTCAGAGGATCTCCAATTTAGAAAGATAGCTGATTTCTCATTAGAAATCCTACAAGCTAGGAGAGAATGGAAAGACACAAAGCAAGTCCTAAAGAAAAAAAAATGTCTACCCAAAGCTGTACCCAGCAAAGCCTTCATTTATAAATGAAGAAATGAAGATGAAATAAAAACCTTCCAAAAACAGAAATAGACAGAATTTTTCACCTCTTATCCAGATTTACAAATGATATTTAATGAAACAAAGCAAGACAGTCACCATCATGAAAAAAATTTGAAAGCAGAAAATATCCTAGTAAAAATATAAGGAAATCCAAGACAATAAAAAGGAAAATTAATGAAAAAAGGACCAAGTAGTTACTTAACAATAACAACCTTGAATTTAAATTGCCTAAATTCTCAAAATTAAATATACAAATTAGCTGAAGAGATTAAAAAATAAGACCCATCAATTTGCTGCCAAGAAAAATCACATCTCACCAACAAAGACACAAATAGACTGAAAGTGAAAGAATAGAAAAAGATATCCCATGCTAATGGAACAAGGAGTAAACATTATAATATCAGGCAAAACAGACTTTAACACAAAAATTTTTTAAACAGACAAAGCACATTATGTGAAGATTAAGGGATCAATTCAACAGGAATATGTGACTATAGTAAATGCATATACAACCAATGCCAGGGTACCTGGATGTTCGAAACAAACGTTAGTAGAACTACAGGGAGCAATAGGCTCCAGCATAATAATAAAAAGGGACTTCCACACCCACTTTTATCAATAGACAGAATGACTAGACAAAAAAAATCAACAACAGAACTAATCTATACTATGGACCAAACGAACCTAACTGATATCTACAGAACTTTTCATCTCACAGCTGCAGAATACACATTCTTCATCAGTGTGTGGAACTTTCTCTAGGATAGATCATATGCTGGACCATAAAGCAAGTCTCAGAAAATTCAAAAACATTGAATTCATACCATCTATCTTTTCTGACCTCAATGGAATGAAGCTTGAAATCAACGATTTAAGAATCTCTAGACCATATGAAAACAAATGGAGACTGAATCACATGCTCCTAAATGAACAATGGGTCATAGAAGAAATAAAAAGGGAAATAAAAAATTCCTGGAACTGAATGAAGGTGACAATACAACATATCAAAACTTATGGGATACAGAAAAACAGCATTAAGAGGGAAGTTTATAGAAATTAATGCCTACATCAAGAAATTGAAAGGCCTAGCACTGTGGCATAGGTCAAGCCTCCACCTTTAGCACCAACATCCCATATGGACACTGGTTCAAGTCCCAGCTGTTCCATTTCCAATCCAGCTCTCTGTTAATGGCCTGGGAAAGCAGTCAAAGATGTCCCAGTGCATGGACCCCTGCAAGCATGTGGGAGACACAGAAGAAGCACCTGGATCCTGGCTTTGGATAGGCCCAGCTCCGGCCTTGGTGGCCATTAGGGGAGTGAATCAGCAGATGGAAGATTTTCTTTGTCTTTCCCTCTATCTGTCTATAATTCTGCCTCTCAAATAAATAAAAAAAAATCTTTAAAATATTTGGAAAGTATAAAATAAATATCTAACAATGAAGCTGGGTACCTAAAAAAAACAAGAACAAACCAAGTAGAAAAGTATTAGGAGGAAAGAAATAATTGAAATTAAGAGAAGAAATAAACTAAATTGAATCAAAAAATTTACAAAAGACCAGTAGAATGAAGTGTTGGCTTTTTTTTTCCTTTTTTTATTTAGTAAATATAAATTTCCAAAGTACAGTTTATGGATTACATAAAAAATAAATAAAATTGATACACCATTGGCGCAACCAACCAAAAAAAGGGGGGGAGGAGAGCAAAATTAATAAAACCAGAGATAAAAAAGGTGATGCATCAATGGGGACCACAGAAATAAAAAGAATCATCAGAAATTACTACAGCTGTATTGCAACAAATTGGAAAAATCTAGAAGAAATGGACAGATCTCTGGACAAATACAGTCCACCAAAATTGAGTCATAAACATAGAAAACCTAAAAAAACAATAACCAAGACAGAGACTGAATCAATAATAAGACCCTCCCAACAAATAAAAGCCCAGGACTGGATAGCTTCATTGTTGAATTCTACCAGACATTTAAAGAAGAAATTATTCCAATTTTTCTCACTATTCAAAATAATTGAAATGGAGGGAGTCCTCCCAAACTCCTTCTGTGAGGCCACTATCACCTTAACTCCAAAACCAGAAAATGATACAACAGAGAAAGAGAACTATAGATCAATATAACTGATGAACATAGATGAAAAAATCCTCAACAAAATACTAGATAATAAAATCCAATACCACATTAGAAAGATCATTCCCCCAGACAAACTGGGATTTATCCTTGGTGTACAGGGATGGTTCAACATACACAAATCAAAAAATGCAATAACTCATATAAATAAATTAAATAATAAAAATATATGGTTATCTCAATAGACACAAAGAATTTTATAAAAATATAACATCTTTTTTGTGATAAAAATCTAAAGCAAATAGGGTGTAGAAGGAACATTCCTCAACACAATCAAGGCAATCTATGACAAATGCATGGTAGTGCCTTACTGAATGGGGAAAACTTGGAAGCACTTCCAGTAAGATCTGGAACCAGACAAGGATGTCTGTTTCACCATTGACATTCAATATAGTCCTGGAAGTTTTAGCCGGAGCCATTAGGCAAGACAAAGAAATCAAAGGGATACAAATTGGGAAGGAGGAAGTCAAATTATCCCTCTTTGCAGATTATATGATTTTATACATAGAAGAACCAAAAGACTCAGCTAAGAGATAATTAGAACTCATAAGAGAGTTTGGTAGAGTTACAGGATATAAAATCAACACACAAAACATGCCATGGCTGACAAAGAACTTTCAAGATCTGTATCACTCACAATAGCTACAAAAATTTTTTAAATTTAAATATCTTGGCATAAATTTAACCAAGGGTGTAAAAGATCTCTATAATAAAAATTACAAAATATCAAAGAAATTAAAGAAAACAAAAAATGGGAAAATCTTCCATGTTTGTAAATTAGAATTAATATCATCAAAATGTCCATACTATTGAAGGCAATTTACAGATTCAATGTGATCCCAATCAAAATACCAAGGATATTTTCAGATTTACAAAAAAAAAAAAAAAAAAAAAAACTGTAAAACATGGAAACACAAGAGACCAACCAGCTAAAGCAATCTTAATCAACAAAAACAAAGCCAGGGCATCATAATACTTGAAACATACTACAGGGCAGTTATAAACAAAAAAAACCTTGTACTGATACAAAAATAGACATGTACAGCAATGGAACAGAATACAGACCCCAGAAATTAATATGCACAGCTGCACTCAAATAATATTTGACAAACAAGCTAACTTCAACCCCTAAAAAAAGACAGTCTCTTCAACAAACGACATTGGAAAATTCAATCTACTCAGGCACAAGTATGAAATAAGACCCCTGTCTTTTTTTTTTTTTTTTTTTTTGACAGGAAGAGTTAGACACAGAAAGAAAGACAGAGAGAAAGGTCTTCCTTTTTTCCGTTGGTTCACCCCACCCCCCCAAAGTGGCCGCTACAGCTGGCGCATTGTGGCCGGCGCATAGTGACCGGCGCGCTGCACCGATCCGAAGCCAAGAGCCAGGTGCTTCTCCTGGTTTCCCATGCAGGTGCAGGACCCAAGGACCTGGGTCATCCTCCACTGCACTCCTGGGCCACAGCAGAGAGCTGACTGGAAGAGGAGCAACCAGGACAGAATCTGGCACCCCAAACTGGGACTAGAACCCAAGGTGCCAACGCTGCAGGTGGAGGATTAGCCTAGTGAGCTGTGGCGCTGGCATAAGACTCCTGTCTTAAACCTAATACAAAAATTAACTCAAAATGGATCAAGCTGTAACTCTATCACCTGGTACCATCAAATTACCAGAGGAAAACATCACAGAAACTCTGTAAAATATTGGCAGAGGCAAAGATCTTTCTTGGAAAAGATCCCAGCAGCACTAGCAACAAAATCAAAAAATAATCAAATGGGATGACATCAAGCTAAGAAGCTTCTGCACTGCAAAGGAAGCACTCAACAAATTGAAGAGGCAACTGACAGAAAAGGAAGAAAATATTTGCCAACTATGCAACTGATAAAGGATTAGTATCCAGAATCTATAAAGAATTCAACAAACCCAACAACAAAGCAACAATCCTGGTAAAAAAATGGGCAAAGGACTTGAACAGGCATTTTTCAAAAGAGGAAATTCAAATGGCCAACAGACACATAAAAAATGCTCAGGATCACTAGCTATGAAGGAAATACAAGTCAAAACCACAGTGAGGTTCACTTCACCTCAGTCAGAATGGCTCTCAAGCAGAAATTAACAAACAATAAATTCTGGCAAGGATGAGGGGGAAAAGGTGCCCTAATCCACATTTGGGTGGCCCTTGTGGAAGACAGTATGGTGATACATCAGAAATCTGAACATAGATCTAGTATGTAACCCAAGCATCCCACTCCTGGGAATTTACCCAACTGAAAGGAAATCAGCATATGAAAAAGCGATCTGTACTCCGACGTTTATTGCAGTTCAATTCACAATTGCTAAGATATGGAATCAACCCAGATTTCCATCAATTGAAACTAGATAAAGAAAGTATGGTATATATACACTACAGAATACTACACAGCCATAGAAAAGAATGAAATCCTACCTTTTGCAACAAAATGGGTACAACTGGAGATCATTATGCTTAACAAAATCAGTCACAAAAAGACAAATATCATATGTTTTCTGTAATGTGTGGTAGTTACTACAGATTATTAAAAAAATGTATAGGAATGAAATGGACATCTTAGCCCTTCTTTATATTCCTGTGGAATTGTGGTCATTCTACTTTTTACTTGTTGAATATTATTGTTAGTGGTGCTTTAAGCCTGTGATTATGGAGTGGACTGAAATTATATTTTTTGCAAAATTTAAAGAAAAAAAGAAAGGAGGGCAGGAGGGGGATTAGGAAAGGGAGGAAGGAAAGTATAGTTATCTTCTTAGAATTGCATCTCTGAAATACACAAAATCTGTCTTCTTTATATTAATAAAAACTTTTAAAAGAAATTCTGTATCATAAGTATAGAATCTAAAGTAAATAATTTTATTTATGCCCTTTAGTTGATCTGAAAAACAAAGCATACAAATACACAATTTCAACATAAAAAGTAAACTTATTTATAAAAGTAAATTTATTTATTTGAAAGGCAGGGTTAAAGAGACAGAGAGGGAAAGATAGAGAGAAAGATCTTCCATTTGCTGGTTCACTCCCCAAATGGCTGCAACAGTTGGGACTGGGCCAGGCTGAGGCCAGGAGCCAGGAACTTCCTCTGAGTCTCCCACGTGGGTGCCTGGGCCCAAGGACTTGGGCCATCTTCCACTGCTTTCCCAGGCCACAGCAGAGAGCTGGATTGGAAGTGCAACAGCCGGGACTAGAACCAGCATCCGTATGGGATACCAGCACTGCAGGCAATGGGTTTACCCACCACACCACAGTATCAGCCCCATCACTGCTTAGTCTTACAAGGACAAAACCACCCTTACATCTAGGATGGTAAATACATTACTTGTCTACTTCTTCATCTCCCCTTTCATACTGAAGGCAAAAGAAGTCATACCTTGACTTATTTTCTAATTAATCATTTTGCATTGCAGTCAGCAATTTAACCAGCTGTATCACAATGCCAGCTCACAAAAATCAACTCTGTAACACACACAAAAAATGTTGCTACAATCTAATATAACCTGAAAATCAAAGTCATAATTACTATTTGGCCTTGGAAAAAACCCTACTGCATACAATCTGCCACAAAAAGTATTTCACTTTATTTTTCATGTAGCTCTTTCACAAACTTTGCTGAATATAAATAACATGATAATTTTGGTAAGAAGCAGACTACTAAGATTGGTACTAAAATACTAAGTCATTCATTTATTCAACAAATATTGATTAAGTGTCTGTGATGTGTCAAGCACTGCTCAAATGCTGAACCACTGAGGAAACTGTTATTCGGGATAGAAGCCATGGTGACCGAGAGTCTACTTTGAACTAATCTTCCCCTTTCTTCTTAGAACTCAAAACAGACTAGTAAATAATGTCACAGAAAGATTTACTGAACCAAGGCTCCTTTGCAACCTACTCTCAACTCCACTAAGAACCTCTTCAAGAGAAAGGTTACCAGAGCACAGCAGACTAAGCTGTAGCTTGAAATGCAACATTCCATAAGAGTACTAGTTCTAGTTCTGGCTGCTCCACTGCTGATCCAGTTCTCTGCTAATGTATCTGGAAAAGTAAAAAAAAAAAAGACCCGAGAACTTGGGCCCCTGCCACCTCCATGGAAGACAAAGATGGAGGCCCAAACTCCTTGCTTCAACTTGGCCCAGCCCTGGCAGTTGTAACCATTTGGGGAAGAAGCAGCTGATCTAAGATCTCTCTCTGTTTCTCATTCTCACTATGTAATTCTACCTTTCAAACGAATAAATAAACCTATTTTTAAAAAAGATTATTCCTTGAGAGTAGAGAAATTGTCACCTAAGGACAGCACTGAACATCAAAGGGGAAAAAAGATAAAAATGGATGTGTTAATTAGTTAGATTAATAATTAGCTAGCTAGTTAGTTAGATAGATACACCCTAATGTACCATCATAAATATGCCTATCAATTTAAAATAATAAGTTACAGCTAATTGTAAAATTAGTAAATCAAATTAATAGAGAAGGCCAAAGTCCCAGTAAAAGGTATCTACCTAATTAATGCAGAAAAATCTCATGCATGAGCTTCTGTTGGAAAACTATCAGGGGCAACATGATGAAAAATAATTCCAGAACTTTCCAGAATCTGAAAGCCACAGACATTAAAGATATACAGCAAAGAAAAAATACTTGCTTTTCCTCTGGTGAAAATCAAAGGATTGCCAGGAGAAATAAGCGACATCTGTACAGACCATGCAGGCAGTGGTCAGTAGAATCTGTTACAGGATATGCGCAAGGAGGAATGGGAAAACCTACTGGTGCAGGATCCTTTTCTTGATTAGGTTCATAGGATGCCTCCCAGCAGCACCGCAGCCACAGATGGAATCTCATTACCATTGTGTTGAGAGTCAAAGTGAGGGGTGAAATGACTCCTACCTTGCTGGTTATTTACTGTACAGTTGTTAAAAAATGATATGTGTCGCCACGGCTCAGTAGGCTAATCCTCCGCCTTGCGGCGCCAGCACACCGGGTTCTAGTCCCGGTCGGGGCACCGGATTCTGTCCTGGTTGCCCCTCTTCCAGGCCAGCTCTCTGCTGTGGCCAGGGAATGCAGTGGAGGATGGCCCAAGTTCTTGGGCCCTGCACCCATGGGAGACCAGGATAAGCACCTGGCTCCTGCCTTCGGATAGGCGCAGTGCGCCGGCTGCAGCGCGCTGGCCGCGGCGGCCATTGGAGGGTGAACCAACGGCAAAGGAAGACCTTTCTCTCTGTCTCTCTCTCTCACTGTCCACTCTGCCTGTCAAAAAAAAATTATATGTGCATTTCTGTGCATTTCTGATTTATGGGCTGTTTCCTTCTGAACCACAGGAATCAATTTTGATCATAAAGGATTTCTTATGATGAAAGCAAACCAGCCTCCATTTTCCTAAGAATGAGGTTTTATTAGAATAAACAAAATGCCATACAATCTCAAAGTGATACCTTTTGCATGCTAATTTTCCTGTGTACACTGACATTTAAGTCCAGTGTTAACATGGTAGTTCTATTTCAGGAGAACTTAGCTTCCTGTTTATTTCTAGTGCATGGTCCCACCAAAGTGTGTGTTAATCCCTCTTCCAACTAGACAGTGCCAGCCATTTGGTCTGGCAACTCTGAAGGGAAATGCTGCCACATCTAGTTTGTAAAAAGTTCCAAGCCGTGGTTACAAGAAATGGTTATGATTATTTCTTTGCTTCTAGGAAAAAGGTGAACCTCATCTCTGGCCAAGCTCTTAAACAGTATTGCACATAGGAGACGCTGGGCAGTCTTAGAAAGAGAAAAGGGAAGTGTGAGAAAAGGGAGGTCAGCATAAAAAGCAAAGAAAATCAGATATAATGAGTTGGTTTATCCTTTCCAGTGTTTGGAGATATTGCAGACATGAAAATGAAGCACCAAGAATTTAGGGAAGGTAGTCACAGAATAAACTGATAGGAGAATGCTGGGGTGCACGGCCTAACTCCTGATGTGTAAGACAGTCAGGCTTCCCCTGGTCATGTTAGATCAAGGAAATCCAGACCAGGCAAGTGAAATGCAAGTGGCTCCCCATTTGAGTGGATGACCACAGAATAGGCAAGCTCTAGGTTTGTCTGGGTTTCAGAAGAGAATGCCAAGATGACTATCTTTAGAAAAAAGTTAAAAATCTAATCAGAGCCTGTTTAATGCATCACTCACCCATTATAAGTGTGTACAATCATATATATCTATAAAAAGAACAAGGGGATATTAGTGGATATAGGGACAACCACCAAAAGGATATAAAACTAAAAATCGAGCCACACAATCAGCCCATAATAGATTAATACAATGTTTAACAGGGCATCTTAGAGAAAAAAAAATTGTTTCTTCAACCAAAAGATTAAAAAAAAACTGTCAATTCATCAATCTATAAATAAAATATTGATTAGAAGGAAGGGTAGTCCGAGCAGGCATTTGGCACGGTGGTTAAGTTGCAACTTGGGATGCCCACATTCCATATTGCAGTGCCTGGTTCGGGTCCCAGTTCCTCTGTTTCCGACACAGCTTTCCAATAATGTGCATCCTAAGAGATAGCAGATGATAGTTTTAGTAGTTGGTACCTGCCAGTCATGAGGGAAGTTTGGATGGAGTTCCAGGCTACTGGTTTCAGCCTGGCCTAACCCTAGCTAATGCAAGCATTTGGAGAGTGAGTGGAGGTGCTAGTTCGTTCTCTCTCTTTCTCTCTCTCAAATAAAAGTCTTAGATTTTGGGGACCAGCGTCATGGTGTAGCATGTTAGGCCACCACCTGTGACTCCAGAATCTGCTATGGGTGCTGGTTCGAGTCCCAGCTGCTCCACTTTCAGTCCAGCTCCCTGCTAACATTCCTGGGAAAGCAACAGAAGATGGCCCAAGTGCTTGGACCTCTTGCACTCACGTGTGAGACCTGGAAGAAGCTCTTGGCTCCTGGCTTTTGCCTGACCCAGCCCCAGCTGTTGCAGTCATTTGGGAAGTGAACCAGTGGATGGAAGATCTCTCTCCATCTCTCCTTCTCTCTATATAACTCTTCCTTTAAAATAAATAAATAAGTTTTAGATTAAAAAAAAAAGAAAGGATAATGGACCTCTAGGAAGCGAGGAAAAGGAATGCTTGGTGAGAAAAACTCGGAAATATTAAACCGTCATAACCCTGTAGCTAGGCACAGAGGGCATTGACACACATTATCCACTTTGACTTGATCCCTGTCTCTCCAAATAAACTTTCGATTGTAGTTTGTCTTTCTATGCAGTTTTCTCAGCAGATGAATTGTACCACTGGCACAAGTACAAGCTTGGCAGGTTTGTTCCTCACTGGAAACTAAAAATGGCATTCCAGCTGGTGCCGTTAGCTATTCTGAGCTTGGTTAACTTCTGTTCATCTGGAAAAGATTTTTTGAAGTTGCAGAAATGAGTGTCATTCCCTTTATTGTTGGAGTTATATTGACATGAATTCTCTGCTACGGCCTGGGAAAGCAGTAGAAGATGGCCCAAGTCCTTGAGCCCCTGCAACCATGTGGGAGTCCCAGAAGAAGCTCCTGGCTCCTGGCTTCAGATCGGTGCAGCTCCAGTTATTGCAGCCATCTGGGGAGTAAACCAGCCGACAGAAGACGCCTCTCTCTCTCTCTCTCTCTCTCTCTCTCTGCCTCTGCCTCTCAGTAACTCTGCCTTTCAAATAAATAAATAAAATAGTTTTAAAAAAAAGACTAAGGGTCAGGCTCACTGATTAGAGCTGGAGCAACCCCTTGGAGATGAGACTCTGTTCTTTTTTTATATAGATTTATTTATTGATTTATTTGAAAGTCAGAGTGACACAGAGAGAGGAGAGGCAAAGAGAGAGAGAGAGAGAGAGAAAGTCTTCCGTCTTCTGTTTTACTCCCAAATTGACCGCAATGGCCAGGGCTGCACCTATCCAAAGCCAGGAACCAGGAGCTTCTTCCAGGTCTCCCACGTGGGTGTAGGGGCCAAAGGACTTGGGCCATCTTCTACTGCTTTCCCAGGCCATAGCAGGGAGCTGTATGGAAAGTGGAGCAACCAGGACTCAAACAGGTGCCCATACTAGATGCCGGCACTGCAGACGGCAGCTTTACCCACTATGCCACGGCATCAGCCCTGAGACTCTCTTCTTACTTCTCTCTCATGTGGATTGGCCCTTTGTGAGAGACTGAGAGAAGGCCCTGAGATAACCGAGGGATCCTGGCTGGGGTGCACCCCAATGCTTCCCGAAAATCTCTTGGTTGGACCCCAGTCCCTGACACCCCATGAGGGTGTTGTGCTGAGATGTGTACCTCCTGCAGGGAGAGGCACTATTGAGAGTGGGCATGGTCTGGAGCAAGGCCATGGGCTCTGTGACCCAGTACCCTAATGACTCCTTATGCTTGTTTGGCATCCTCACAAAGTATAACATTAGAGGCCCCACCCTTCACGCCTCTCAGCTCAGGAATGTTGGTCCTGCCTAACTCAGTGTGTTTTCGCAGGGATCAGCCCATCCAGCGAAAATGGGAGAAAGTCCTGGAATGATTGCAAAACACAGGACAGGGCAACATTCTGGTGTTTTTCAAAGGTTCCTTGACTGGAAACCGCACTCTGACAGCCCAATAGCATGTGGGGCTGAAAACTGCACTCTGCTCTTCTCAGGGAGGTCACTTGGTCAGTGAGACTGGACACGATTTGGAGCAAAGTCGTGAGCTCCATGCCTCAATACCCCAGTGACTCATTTCTTCATCCCAGACCCTGACAAGATCTCGATCTCTTTTTCTGTTTGCCACACCACACTGTGGTCTCCAGATGATCGCCTTGTCCCACAAAAATCTCCTCAATTCTTACAATCTCAAATTCCTGTTCGCATGAGTATTTCCCCAAACATCTGGTTAGTTTTGAGTCACAGTCTAGATACCCCTTTCACAGACACAGGTGGCCTTTTCCATCTTTAGGCATAGATCCTCTCATGGCCTGGACTTGTAGATACAGGTCTTCCAGCATGTTTCCTGGTGTCCCCTTCCTTCCTTCCCAAGTCTGTCCCTCTTTTGAGTCCACATCCATTATGTCCTTTCTATCTAGTCCATACCGCAGAGAACGCTCACTATGAAGCATTTTTGTTCCCCCGTTGCACCTGCCTAGTCACCGATCCAAGTGGTGGCCAGGACCGGTACCACACCTCCACACTCTAGCTCAAAACACCTTTATTAAGTCTCTTGTTGCGAAGGCTCAGGTCAAAATCGGGCAAGTAAAATAAGACTCAAGGTTAAGAGGCAAAGAACAACTATTTCTCCTCACTTAAGGGAGGAAAGTGACAGTTTATATTCAACCAGGAAAAGACCCAGTTCCAGCACGCTGCCAGTACAGTGAACGGATCACTCATTTCGCATGCAGTTCTGACAAATACATACCCTAAGTTGCAGGTGTGGAAGGCCAAGCAAGCATAGTCTCACCTGCATGCTAGTCTCACCTGCACCTTCCTCCCTTGTGGGCTTCAGTGCATGTTTGGAGGCCACAGGCAGCAAGAGAATTTTGAGAGGTGTCTTCAACTGAGGAGAGAGAAAAGCTGAGGGATCCTTCTGTTTTTACCCTCTCATTGGCAGATGGAAAACAAAGCATCTACCGCAGACACTCCCTTGGGGTACATCCTCAGCCTTGACCCCCAGGGCTTAAAGAAAAAAATGCCTGCTCTTTTTCTGCACCACTGCCTGGCCTAGTTATAAACTCGGTGATGGAAAAGTTAGCCTAGGTGGTTTAATGTCCATTATGTCCAGGTTTCTTTGCACTAAACTCTTCCTGATAGATCAGGGGCCACAGGAAAATCCCTCTGCCTTCTTAGAACATTTGAGGGAGCTTAAGAAATATACCCCAACAGATCCTGACTCTGTAGAAGGACAGTTGAGTTTAAAAAACAGATTCCTTACCCAGTCTGCCCCAGACACTAGGAAATGGGGTCCAAAAGCACCCTAGTCAACCCTTAAATGTGGCCACCATGGTCTTTCATAACAGAGATCAGGAGGGGATCGCACAGCAGGAGCAAATGGATAAGTGGAGGTGTGCACTCCTGGTGATGTCTAAACTCCCATGAGACCCCCAGAGAGCTCGCAAGTGCTTCTGCTGCAAAGGGCTTGGACATTTTGCCAAGGATTGTTAAAAAAAAGACCCCCAGAACCATATCCTATTTGCAAAGGAGAACGTTAGAGATTTGACAGTCCCAGAAGGCCAAGAACTGCAGAGTCAAACATTTCCAATAGATCTCCCACATGGCACTAAAGGTGCCTGGGACTCTCCTTACAGGCTCCAGTGGCCCATCAGCTTGGCCCCCAGGAGGCCCTGGTGATTCCCATAGTGGAAGGAAGGCCTATAAATTTCTTCTGGACACTGGAGCAACTTTCTCCATCCTTCACTCTAGCTTTGGCCCCCTCTCTTTTCACAGAGCAACTGTAAAGGGTGTCTCAGAAGATCCCAAGTCAGATATTTCACCCATCCTTTGAGCTGTGACTGGAATGATCTAACATTTATCCACTCCCTTTTGATTATACCAGAAAGCCTGCACCTTTCCTAGGTAGAGATCTCCAGGCCCAGAGGAAGATCACAGTTCTTATAATAGGATCTGGAGAGACATTATGACTCCTTACGACAGAAACAAACATCGGTTCTGAAGTTTGGAGTGTCCATGGAACAGTCAGTTAGGCTATGACTGCTCAGCCTGTCCAGGTTCTTCTTAAACACCTATTGTTTCCCCAGCAGAGACAATATCTATTAAAGCCTGAGACTCAGAAACAACTAAGAGCCATAATTGACAACCTCAAGGTGCAGGGACACCTGTTCCTGCAACACTCCAATTCTAGGAGTTCAAAAGTCAAATGGAGAATGGAGGGGATCTCCACCTCATTAATGAAGTGGTGCTGCCCATACATCCTGAGGTTCCTAATTCCAATATCTTGCCGTCTTGCTTACTGCAACTTTCCATCTCACATCTAAATTCTTTCTTGCAGGAAGACAAAACCTCTCTTCCAGCCAAAGTCTCATCACACTCATGTAGCAGGAGTATCTGAAAAGGGGCCTCAGCCAGCACCTCGGCTCACTAGGCTAATCCTCCGCCTGCGGCGCCAGTACCCGGGGTTCTAGTCCCGGCTGGGATGCTGGTTCTATCCCAGTTGCTCCTCTTCCAGTCCAGCTCTCTGCTGTGGCCTAGGAAGGCAGTGGAGGATGGCCCAAGTGCTTAGGCCCTGCACCCGCATGGGAGACCAGGAAGAAGCACCTTGCTCCTGGCTTCAGATCAGTGCAGTGTGCCAGCCGTAGTGGCTTTTAGGGGAGTGAACCAATGGAAGGAAGACCTTTCTCTCCATCTCTCTCTCTCTCTCTCTCACTGTCTAACTCTGCCTGTCAAAAAAGAGAAAAAAAAAGAAAAGGGGCCTGAACCATCTCTCTCTCTCTCTCTCAAACTACCTAAGGCCTCCTGACTTTGATTTGCCCAGAGTCTGTTCATCATCCACTCTCCTTTAACTCAAATGTCAGGAAAGGGATGGGGAGAGGAATGTTGTGTCTGTTAAGCAGCCAAGGCCCAGCACTTGGTCTCAGTCAGCCCTCCCCACTAAAGGATGCCATATGTCTCATTTGCCCTACTTCGTTAGTCACTATTTTGAAAAGATACTAGCAAGAACTCATCATCAAAGGGTTTGTTTAAACTGCTGTTTCTTACCAGTGACCAGACTGCCTGTTTCTTCCCATTTACCTCTTGAGTTTTTTTCCAAGACTGACTGTTCTGACCAAAAGAGTTCACGTTTCCCATTTGCTAAACTCTAGAAATGTCTCTGTCCACCTATTTTAGATTTCTCTGTTCTCCATTCATCAATATATGCCTCGGTAAACTATAGAACTTTCCAATTGATCACCACTGTCTTTGCAATTATAAAAGTCTAGGGTCAGTGCTGTGGTGTAGTGGGGTTAAGCCACCTCCTGCAATGCTGGCAACCCATATGGGCACTTGTTGGAGTCCCAGTTGCTCCTCTTCCCATCCAGCTCTCTGTTAATGCACCTGGGAAAACAGCTGAGGATGGCCCAAGTGCTTGGCCCCTGCACCAACATGGGAGACCTGAAAGAAGCTCATGGCTTCTGGATTTGGTCTGGCTCACCTCTGGCCTTTTCAGCCATTTGGGGAGTGAACCAACGGATGGAAGATTCTCTCTGCCTTTCAAATAAAATAAATAAATCTTCAACAAAAAAAGTATAAAGGAATGTGCAACCTTGCTGTGCTTCCTACGATGCTATAAACTGCTGAGTTCTTATTATAGTCATGACTGGTGTAAATGCTTTGCCATCCATAATGTGATTCTAAAAATATTTATGTCTTTTAACAAAGTATTGTTAGTACTATGCTTAAATATCTTGTCTTCTAGGCTAAAATTTTCCTTAGACTCCTAGTATTTGCAACACTTTGGTAAAGTATAATTGTATAAAAATCATTTACCTTTTTCCTACCTGGATTCAAAAATCATTTTAATGTTTCAAAATTTGAAAACTGCTTTAAAGTAACAATGGGTTAATATTCTATATGTTCTTTTTTTAAAAAAAGATTTATTTTATCTATTTGAAGGACAGAGTTACAGATAGAGGTAGAGACAGAGATAGAGGTCTTCCATCTGCTGGTTCACTTCCCAGATGGCCGCAATGGCTGGAGCTGCACCAATCCAAAGCCAGGAGCCAGGAACCAGGAGCCAGGAGCTTCTTCTGGGTATCACACGTGGGTGCAGGTGCCCAAGGACTTGGGGCATCTTCTACTGCTATCCCAGGCCATAGCAGAGAGCTCGATTGGAAGAGAAGCAGCCGGGACTAGAACCAGCGCCAATATGGGATGCCGGCGCTTTAGGTCAGGGCTTCAACCTGCTGCACCACAGCGCCAGCCCATATGTTCTGTTAAAAGACTTTTTTTCTTAATTTAGAGATGTTGAAGATTGTTTTAAGATGTGAATTGAAGGAACCAGAAAGTGGGAAAGAAAGTTGTGGAAGAAGCTCTAAGCATGAGAATGTATTCTTGGTTACAGAAGGTAAGTGAAATTTTGGGTAGAAAGAATGTTTTTGGATAGAAAGAGGAACTGAAGGAATAGGCATGTTGTACAAGGCTCGTGGAAGTTGAATGCTGTTCAAGATTAGTTTGGATGAGATTTTAAAGTTGGCTTTCTGTCTTAAAAAACAGCAGAATTACCTGATTCTCTACCTCTTTGTTCTGTGATGTATTTAACTGTCCTAAGTGATGGGTTCATACACTGATATCAAATGCTAATCCTTTTCAATCAAGGTTTTTCTGTTTTTGTAACTGACTTAGAGCACAACATTTTATAAATCTCAGAGAAGTGTCATGTGTTTTCTGTTGCCTTTGAGTTTAATGGCTTTAAAAATCTGAGTCTTAGGCTGGCGCCGCGGCTCACTAGGCTAATCCTCCGCCTAGCGGCGCTGGCACACGGGGTTCTAGTCCCGGTCGGGGCGCCGGATTCTGTCCCGGTTGCCCCTCTTCCAGGCCAGCTCTCTGCTGTGGCCAGGGAGTGCAGTGGAGGATGGCCCAAGTGTTTGGGCCCTGCACCCCATGGGATACCAGGATAAGTACCTGGCTCCTGCCATCGGATCAGCGCGGCGCGCCGGCCACAGCGCACCGGCCACGGCAGCCATTGGAGGGTGAACCAACGGCAAAAGGAAGACCTTTCTCTCTGTCTCTCTCTCTCACTGTCCACTCTGCCTGTCCAAATAAATAAATAAATAAATAAATAAATATAAAAAAAAATAAAAAATCTGAGTCTTAAAGGAGTTGACTGATTAGATTTGGTCCACAGCTTTGGTTAAAATGCTCAGGTTTAACTTGTACCTTGACCAGATGGTTTAAGACTGACAATTCTTTCACATCTAAAGTTCTAAAGCTGAGTCTTTGACCTTGAGATCAAATAAATAAAATAAATATTAAAAAAAAAAACTTTAAAAAAGAAAAAAATTCTGATCCCACCCCTCTGAGTTTCTAGTTTTACCATGAGAATAACAAGACAAAATTACCCTTCCCACAATTCTGATGTGTTTTTTTGTTTGTTTTCATGGAGGAGACTACACAGGATTACAAATTCCAGCCTTCTGATGGGTTTTGTCCCCACCTTCTGATTATTAACTATTGTTCTTTTTCTCGCCCCAAATTGTGCATGAAAGAACCCACACTGGCAAGTTTCTCTGGGAATTCCTCCATTGGAGCTGCCCTCCTGAATGCTACAGCAGGAGGCTTCTCATAAATCTTGCTTTCCTCACCAAAAAAATAAAAATAAATAAATAAATAAATAAAAGATAATTTGGAGATAAACAAAGTCTTGTACACTGCAGGTGGGCATACATGTGCCATACATTCATATGAAGATTTTGATACTATTTAGTCATGAAGTCAAATATTGAATCAATCGATTACAAGCTGTAAAATTCTTAGCAACTTATTTAGCTTCTCTGAATTTCAGTTTCTTCTTCTGCAAGGAAATTTTGCAGGATTTAGTGAGTTAATATGCAAAAAGCACAAACTACAGTGCTTGGCACACAGTAGGAGCTTCATAAGGCTAAGGCCCCATCTGTTTCACATATTTCAGACCAAATAGGTAATTTGAAGGAATGGAAGAGGGTTAATAAGTACATATTCAC
Organism: Oryctolagus cuniculus; assembly: GCF_964237555.1. NCBI lineage: Eukaryota > Metazoa > Chordata > Mammalia > Lagomorpha > Leporidae > Oryctolagus > Oryctolagus cuniculus. The sequence continues at coordinate 13,043,368 of NC_091432.1, read as the reverse complement.
ATTTAGGCCATCTTCCTTTATTCTATAGAGTGAAAGTTTATCTTTTCCTCGTGTTCCAATGCTTTCCTGAATTTCTTCATCATATCTTAGCAGAAGATATCTTGATTATTCTTGCAGGATCAGAAGACTTGACCACTGGGGCAGAGTTTAATAACCATTGTCTTTGGAGCATATATGTGAGTTTGTGTTCAAAGCCACCCCAGAGAGCAATTAACTGCAAAAGCTGTGAAGTTTGGGTGATGCATTCCTTTCTCTTTCAAAAAGACCCTCAAGGGCAAATGTAATGAAACATCTCCAAGGAGAGAGGAAAAACCTCTCCCAAATTCACCCAACCCAGCTTTGAAATACTTCCCTGAAATGACCCCAAATGCAATGTTAGTGAATATTACAAGTTTCTTAAAAATTACAACCTCCTTCTTTGTCTTTCCTCTCTATCACTCTTTCCAAAAACACACTCTTATGTGCCAAACAGATATTTTGATCCTTGATGAACATACCAGCTGCAAACTCTGTTTCCACACTTATTAGTACTTTGGGGATTGGAAGCAGCCTGGGAAGCCTGACTAAACTCCTTCCAAAGCAAGAAAACCCAAGACAGGTGGCAGCCAAAGGAAGACAGCACAGGAACGGGAAGGTAGGTGCAGTCGTTCACACAGCTGTGACTCTTTGTCTTCATGTCCATATTAATCTCAGTTTACAGAGCATCTTAGATCTACAAGCTCCTAGAGAAACAACGTATTCTGTGACTTAGTTTTTCCCCCTTGCAACTCCCCATTCTGTCCGCCTTTTCTCAAATTCAGCCTAATCTCCTTTTGTACTCTTTTTTAAAAAATAGACTTTATGGTTTACTGCAGTTTTAGCTTTATAGCAATACTGAACAGAAGGTAAAGAAATTTCCCATATGTTCTCTGCCCCACACATCACAGCCTCTCCCATTACCAACAACTTCCACCAGAATGTTTTGTTATAATTGATAAGCCTACATTGACACATCTAAGACTACAATTTACAATAGAGTTTACTCTTTGTGTTGAACATTCTATGATTAAGACAGTAATTTCACTGTCTCAAAAATCCTCTGTACTCTCTATTCATTCCTCTCCTACATCCCCCAGCAATCACTGGTCTGTTTACTTTCCCTATAGTTTGTACTTTTTCCAGAAAGCAATATTTGGAATTACACAGCACACAGAATTTTCAGATAGGTTTCATTCATTTAACAATATATACTTAAGGTTCCTCATGTCACTTCATGACTTGATAGCTTATGTATTTTTAGACTATCTGTTTCAAAATGTCTGGTGTATATTTTCTTGTTTTCAAGTATTCCTGACAGTCATGTATGTACTTAAATAGAATATGACAAAATTTTATTTACAGACTGAATATTTTATAAACATTGAGCTTTAATTCAAATGAAAAATTGAAGTTCAATAAACACAGATCAAGGATTTACATTAAACTTTGTTATCTGCCTCAGATATCTCAATGCTCTCAGTTTATCAGCTGAGTAGTATAACAGTTTCTTCACTTCATGTTTTATCAACGATATGTACTTGTAATCTGGACTGTATTCTACATTAATTCTTAAATGGGTCATATTACTAAGACACAGCTAAAAGAAACTCATGGTCTCTTCAACTGGCTGATTATTAAATATTCAGTGGCATTTTTTAAGGTCTTCAGAACATAATGATGAACTGAATTACTTACTTTATAAATGCACTGATTTTTTTCATTAAAAATTTTGTATAAATCATGACAGTAAAGGCTAAGGTAAAACAAACATGACCCCAATCTTTAAAAAAAAAAAAACAGTTTATTCTAAAGAGCAAAGTTTGCCCATCATGATCATCTGAGAGAGGATGCAGAATAAGACTCTTCAGAGACTGATTCTGGAATCACAGCCCAATCTTGGTTCTGCCTTATTCCCCCTTTGATGGACTCCCTGAGACATGTTTGAGTCCTTGCAATTAGCAAGAGAAATAAGAGGGAATGAAACTTCTGTAGTGAATTCTGCGCCCTTTAATACAGCCCCCAATTGTTCATAAGTGGTCTGAAAAGTAATTTACAAGAGCTGTATACAGACTACATACATAGTAGGTTTTCCCAACACTGCAGAGAACCCGCCTCACCTCCAAAACTCTCCTCTCTTTTTGGACTGAATTTTGCCATCAGAATCTTAATTCTTGTATTAAAGCCTTGACATTTTTTAAATTGTCTCCTGACATTGAGAGAGGGACTCTCAGTTCCTTCAACCATTTGTACATTCAGATGCAAGCAAGACCTATAAAAGCAAGACTTTCAGGGAACTGTCCTTCTGCAGGGGTGAGTGGAGGAGGTATCATGAAGTAAAGGATCAGGATTGATGTGGCAATCACAGAGCATTACCAACTCTATGATTCAACTGAGGGTCTCCACTGTTATTCCATGTTTTCTTCCATCTGTTGAGCTCAAACTAAACACATTTGGTTATCAAATTTAATACTTTCGTGAAGATATTTGATGGAAGGTGAACTGATTCATAAATCGACTGCAAGTTCCCATCAATTACTGTCTTCTATGTACAAGGTACTGTGCTAGGTGCATCGTTTTACCACATGATTGAATTTTTACACGATCTTCAAGGCTTGTGTTACTCACCAAGATGCAGTTCAGCATCTTTGAATTCACAGAGGTCTCCTTCCTCATCTGTATAACATAATCCTGGTGTTTATTATACCTAAATGATGGGATTTGTCCTACCACATTTTCAGTTGTGATAATGGAATACCTGAGACCAGGTCATTGACAACAAAAAGAGATTCATTTTTCTTTTTTTTTTTTTTTTTTTTTTTTTTTTTTTGACAGGCAGAGTGGACAGTGAGAGAGAGAGACAGAGAGAGAAAGGTCTTCCTTTTGCCGTTGGTTCACCCTCCAATGGCCGCCGCTGCAGCCGGGCGCACCGCGCTGATCCGATGGCAGGAGCCAGGATCCAGGTGCTTTTCCTGGTCTCCCATGGGGTGCAGGGCCCAAGCACCTGGGCCATCCTCCACTGCACTCCCTGGCCATAGCAGAGAGCTGGCCTGGAAGAGGGGCAACCGGGACAGAATCCGGCGCCCCAACCGGGACTAGAACCCGGTGTGCCGGCGCCGCAAGGTGGAGGATTAGCCTATTGAGCCAGAGATTCATTTTTCTCACAGTTGGAAGTTCAAGACTGGGTGGCTGCATGTGGTGAGGACCTCATGTTACCCTATAACATGTTAGGAAACAGCAGAAGGACAGCAGGCAGGTACGGAAGAGAGGAAGGGGTCAAGAGCTGACCCACTATATTCCAACCCACTCTCATTTAAAGAATTCCTGTGAGAACTCATCCAGTTTCACAAGAAAGACAATCATCTCTCTTCAGGGCTCCATAACCCAACTCTGGAAAATTTAAACATGAGTTTTATCAAGACAACTCAAATTCAAACCCCAGCAGGATTGTAGGATGTCCAGACTCAGACCAATCTAAACCTCCAATATCTGCTGCAAGAGTGAAGGAGACTTCTATTATATCTAAAGAGAGGAGGCACCTCTTTATCAACAGCCCTTATAACTCTTTCTTTATCAAGTTCTAGAACAAGATTCAGGAGGATCCATATGTGGAAATAAGACCCTACGTATAGTTTTTCCTTTTTTAAGTTTTATTTTATTTATTTGAAAGACAGAGTTATAGTGAGAGAGACAGACAGACAGAGACAGAGAGTTATCTTCCATCCACTGGTTCAGTCTCCAAATGGCTACAACACAAGCAGGACTGGGAGGGACCCAAGCTAGGACCTGGAACTCCATTCAGGTCTCCCATGTCAGTGGTAGGGGCACAGATACTTGGGCCATCTTCCACCGCTTACCCAGGCCCATTAGCAGGTAACAGGATTGCAAGTAGATCAGCCATGACTAATATGGGATGCCAGCATCCCAGGCACTAGCTTAACCTGCTACACCACAACACTAGCCTTAGGCCTTTTTCTTTCATTTCAATTTATATTTTTGAAACTGTGGAATATAATTCTTAAATATGAAAACTTTTCCATAAAAAATATGAAAACTCCTCCTTCTAGGACAACATTCAAAACAAACTTTCAGTTAATCCATTGATCTTCCCCAAAAATCATTAAATTCCTCTGTCTCACTCCTAAGCACTTTTTACAAATCTACATATCAGTGAACTCCTCATTATATAAGATAAGCACATTTCAACTTATCACATGAGGAGGAAATATTGCCAAATAAGGGTCAATTCTATAAATAACACTTAAGGAATAATTTCTATTAATAAAAAGCATAATGCCAGTTTATAAATGCTGTATCTCAGGCTCATAAAGCTTGTATGTATTATCTTAAGCAGTCTTCCAACTCTGTTAAGTAATCACTATTATCTCCATTTTAAAAATGGGGAAAGTAAAACTCAGAAAGGCTAAATGAGTGGCCCAGAAATCTACAGATGTCAAGTGGCAGTCACATTAGAACCAAGTTTACCCCGAAGCCTAACCAGAATCATTTCCATCACCACTATCCTAACCTATTTTCTGCTAACCTGAATGGGTACTCCAGGTGGCCCTGAATCACAACACAGACCTCAGGTCTCTACTTTGCTATATGGTTGACCCCCTACACAATGGGTGAGGAATCCAGAATTTACTTTAGCTTACAATTCTTCCAGGTGGTTCTACACTTGCACTCAACTATGCAAAGATTTGCCACAGTCCTTCCCCCTTCTTCACTAAGAATCCTCTCTTGACTCCAAAGTCTACACACCTTTCACAAACAGATACATAACCTTTGAACATGCAGTAAAGGTTAGTGTCATACTGACAAGATTGGGATTAATGTGAGGTATCTCTGAAACTCTGAACAAAAAGGAGCTTCATATTCCCTCATATTCAAACTTAAAGAGCTTGACAATGAAAAAATATGTAGCAGGAATTGCTGAGAGTGAAGAGGATGGACCCTAACCAAGGGCATCTCTCTCTACAAGTTCCAGGAAAACACTAGAGAGGTCAATGAAAAGTGGCAATGAAAGATATGGATTGGTTTCTGAAAACTCTAGATGCAAAAGTGAAATAGTTCTCCTAAATTGAGCAAGAAGAACTCAGAGCAAATAGAGAAAATATCCATTCCAAAATCGTGAAGTTACTGACCTGCTATGATTTCCCTGATGCATAAGTTATGAGGGTTTGCATATTATGATTAAAGACACCCACACACATATACATATTTAGTCATGAAAAGTACACACCAAAATGTCAACAGCTATTATTTCAGGAGATAAAATAATCACTTCCAGTTATTTTTTTGCATTGTACATATTATTTTTAGGTTTATCCTAGAATTTTCACATAATTTCTGCTAAATTCATAAAATAACATGAGTATTTCCATTCTGGAAAAACCAAAATGAAATGTTCAAGATTTAGTATACTTAAAGGAATATGTGAACTGTGGTGAAAATATAGTTAGAAGTCAGCCCAGGCAATTTCACTAATTTTCAAATTATTTGGGTTAAGACATGAAGAAAGGTCAAGATACATCCCAAATCTTTAAGGGTCATCCATCCACAGTGAGCTACCAGGCCCTCCGACCACATAGTTCAGGAAAATATATGTAGGGTTAGGGACTCAGCTTCAGGGTCCTGCTGATAGTACTTCTCTTTTGTTTGTGTGGATTGGGATTTACTGTAGATATTGTCAAAGTGTGATGGGAATTTTGACAGATATGAATTTCATAGAAACAAGTCCCAGGCTCTGAAAGATACCTCATGTGAATTCAAATAATTTGATTTAGGATACTTTGTAACTTGGGTTTTAAATAACAACAATGACAACAAATACATACAACACTTACAATGGACCAGGTATGTTCTAAAAGAGATGATAGATAGATAGATAGATAGATAGATAGATAGATAGATAGATAGAAAGATAACAGACACCCTATAACAAAGTGTGCTACTATTATCTCTAACTTTAGAGAGACATAGATAGTTCAAGTGACCAGATCAATGTCACACATCCACTAAGTGGTGAACCTAAGAATTGAATCCAGGGTATCTAGATCCAGAGCCCACTTTCCTAACAACTAAATAATTCAGAGAAATCATATTAAAATAATTTTGACATTAGAAACACATTAGTATATATTCAGCTCTAATATTTAATAATCAGAAGCATTTCTATACATGATACAGTAAAAACATTTTGTCAGAACTTCTTTGCCATACCTGGTCCCACTAATTTTCCCTTTCTAATATTGAAACAAGTGAAATAAATGAGTAGTTATTTCACGACATGATCTGACTGGTCTGGGACACCCAGAACTGTCCTAATAATAATTCACTGGTCATTTACTGTGTCAGGCACTTTACAAACACTACCTCATTTACTCCTTAAAAACAGATCCATGAATGCTGGCAAGGATGTGGAGAAAAAGATACCATAACACAGTGTTGTAAACTAGTACAACCATTATGGAAGAGAATACGGAGTTTCCTCAGAAATCTGAGAAGAGATTATACCATATGACACAGCCATCCCACTCCCGGGAATTTATAAAAAAGAAATGAAGTCAGTATATGAAAGAGTTATCTATACCCCAGGTTTATTGCAACTTTATTCAGAATAGGTAAGATACAGATACAACACAGATGTCCATCAACTGATGATTAGATAAAGAAAATGTAGTGTATATACACGATGGAATACTACTCAGACATAAAAAAGAATGAACTCCTTCTTCGCAAATGGATGCAAGTGGAGACCTTTATGCTTAGTAAAATAAGCTAGTTCCAAAAAGACACACATAATTATGTGGTAATGAATATATACAGTACAAAAAATGTAACATATATGAGTGAGATGGACGTCTTGTGATTTGAACATTGCTTGTGGCCCTTGTCTATTTACACTCCTGAGGAACAGTGGTCTTTCTACTTTCTACTTGTTGAATTCTTTATTAAGTGGAGGATTAACCTTGTGATTATAAAGTAAATTGAAAGCATGTCATCACAATAACTAAAATGAAAAGAAGGAGGAGGGAGGGTTGAAGGGAAGTTGGAAAGCATAATTATGTTCTTAAAACTATATATATATATGAAATACATGAAATCTGTTCCCTTTATATAAATGCTAAAAATGCCATGCTAAAAAAATCTGTGAAATAATCACTGTCATTCATTTTAAAGATTAAGAAATTGAAGCAAGAGATGTTAGGTATATCTCATCCGAAATGATACAATGAATAAATGGTGGAGGAAGGGGTTGCTCCTAGGAAGTCCAAATCCTAAATTTGAACTCCTTATCAGCTTCACTATCCTGCCTATGTATTTAGGACACTGACTGCAATTGCCTTCGAGAGAGAAAATGAAGCAAAAACGGGGATGGTGGGAGAGAGAGAGAAAAGAAGAGGGTAGGGATAGAGTCTTTGGGTAAAGTCGCAACCCTCTAATTCTCTGCCCTCCCTCTCACGTATTTGTAATTATTTGCTGACTCTCCCTGTCGTGTGGATTCTCATCATCTCAGGTCAGTCTCTTGTGCTTGTGGTCCATGAGAAACATGTACATAACCAAGGTCTACAACAGTTCCGCAGTGACCATGTTCATCTTACTGGGATTCACAGACCATCCAGAACTCCAGGTCTTCCTCTTTGTGACGTTCCTGGGCATCTATCTCGTGACCCTGGCCTGGAACTTGGCTCTCATCTTTCTGATCAGAAGCGATGCTCGTCTGCACACACCAATGTACTTCTTCCTCGGCAACTTGTCCTTCATTGACGTCTGCTACTCTTCTGCTGTGGCTCCCAAGATGCTCACTGACTTCTTCCAGGAGCAGAAGACCATATCATTTGTGGGCTGTGCTGCTCAGTTTTTCTTCTTTGTTGGCATGGGTCTGACTGAGTGCTTCCTCCTGACTGCTATGGCATATGACCGGTATGTAGCCATCTCCAATCCCCTTCTCTACACTGCCATTATGTCTCAGAGCCTCTGTTCTGGCATGGTGGTTGGGGCCTATGTTGGTGGGTTCCTGAGCTCCATGATTCAGGCCAGCTCTATCTTTCGGCTTCACTTCTGTGGCCCCAACATCATCAACCACTTCTTCTGTGACCTCCCACCAGTCCTGGCGCTGTCTTGTTCTGACATCTTCCCCAGTCAAGTGATAAATTTCCTCGTGGTAGTTGCTGTTGGAGGGACATCATTCCTCGTCCTCCTTATCTCCTACAGTTACATAGTGTCTGCCGTCTTGAAGATCCGCTCGGTGGACGGCCGATGGAAAGCCTTCAACACATGCGCCTCGCACCTGATGGTGGTGATTCTGTTATTTGGAACGGCCCTTTTCATGTACCTGAGACCTAGCTCCAGCTACTCACTTGGCAGAGACAAGGTGGTATCTGTGTTCTATTCGCTGGTGATCCCCATGCTGAATCCTCTCATTTACAGTTTGAGGAACAAAGAGATCAAGGATGCTCTATGGAAGGTGTTGGAGAAGAAGAGTTTTCCCAGGTCATGAGTGACAGCCTCCAAATTACTGGAGGCTTGAATGACGTGCAACATCTCCCTCACCTCTGTCTTAGGGAAGAGAGATAAGTGTTCATACTTGAAAAATGGAGGCTCCTCACCTGCTGCCTTTCACTGCTCTTCATGGTCACCTGTCTCCTGACCCCACCATGAATAACCAAAAGGGGAAAGAAAATGTCGTCAGCAAAAAATAAAAACCAAAAAAAAAAAAAAATCCTCCCCAAAATAGCCTTTTCTCATAATAACCACAATAACTAGTCTTTATTTGACAATATGTTGCAGGCACAAGTGAGTTTTTTTTTTTAATTAAAAATGCATCACAGCCGGCGCCGCGGCTCACTAGGCTAATCCTCCACCTACGGCGCCGGCACCCTGGGTTCTAGTCCCAGCTGGGGCTCCGGATTCTGTCCCAGTTGCTCCTCTTCCAGTCCAGCTCTCTGCTGTGGCCTGGGAAGGCAGTGGAGGATGGCCCAAGTGCTTGGGCCCTGCACCTGCATGGGAGACCAGGAGGAAGCATCTGGCTCCTGGCTTCAGATCAGCGCAGCACGCCGGCCACAGTGCACCAGCCGTAGCAGCCATTTGGGGGGTGAACCAACGGAAAGGAAGACTTTTCTCTCTGTCTCTCTCTCTCTCACTGTCTAACTCTACCTGTCAAAAAAAATGCATCACAATGCTACAGTGTATATTGCACCACCTTCATCTTACAAAATGAGGAAACACTTTCTCAGCAAGGGAAACTAATTTGTTCAGGGCTGTTGACAGCAAGGAGCAAAACTCTTGGTTCAGGCTAAAGTCTTCCTGATTCCACATTCCAAGCTCTGTCTACATGCTGTTCTCCACATTCAATAACAGCCCTGAATTCACACAACTGTCTAAGTCTTGTGAATAGCATATGGCAGAATTTGAAAAGACACACTCTGTAAAGTTGAGGCAACAACTCGTAAGATTCTTACATCTCTCTGATGGACTTTCATTATGGTTACTGAGTAATTTGCTGAGCAAACACTGAATGACATTTCCTTTTGCTACCACTTCTCTCTAAATCAGCTAAGGACTAGCTTGGAAAATTTGGGTCCAAATTTACAGTCTCAGTCAGCTAATTGGCTAGGATCACCTTGATTTTAGCCATCCCTTTCCTTCACCCATTGGCACCTGACTTCATTTCATAAATTGATGTCTACTTTGATCCCACAGACTGAATTCCCCCTTGCCTTCTTCTATCCAAAAATCCCAGTTCTCTCATCTGAACTGGTTATTTACTTTCCATCATTTCAGGGAGGTATATCCCAGGCTCTCATTTCTCCTTCGCAGAGGGAACTTGGAGTGCAGTTGACCAACATGACATTCCTGCTGGTAAATCCCTCTCTCAGTTCTTTAGGTTCTGGCCACTCCCAACACACTCACTTTTCTATGAGTTTAAGTCTGTTGGATATGCAAAGATGCTATTTGATTTCACTGTTCATATAAAAGAGTTCATTATTTCCTTCCATTCTGGAAGAGATTTTCAGTACCATAAATTTATTCCCAGCCAAGGCCAAGAAAATTTATAATGATCTCTGCAAATCACACACTGTCATCCCTTGGGATCCATTGGAGACTGGTTCCAGGACCCCCGTGGACCCAAATCCTTGGATGCTCAGTCTCTCATTTAAATAGGCATTATATTTGTATATAACCTATACATATCTTATATTTTAAATCATTTCTAGATTATTTATAATACCTGATATAATGTACATGATTTTTATTATTTTTTATACTAATATGTAATAATTTTGTATTGATCACAAAATAATGATTAAAAAAAGTCTTGGGGAGGGCATTGTGGTGCAGTGACTTCATATATTGTTGGGGACATCAGCATCCCATATAAGTGCTGGTTTAAGACCTGTCTGATCCATTTCCAATCCAGCTCATTGCTAATGTACCTGGAAAGGCAGCGAAAGATGTTCCAAGCATATGAGCCATTGACACCCACGTGGGAGACCCAGATGTAGTTTCAGGCTCCTAGATTCAGCATGGCCAAACTCTAGCCATTGTGACTATTTGGGGAGTGAACCAGCAGATGGAAGATAGCTCGCTCTCTCTCCTCTCTCTCTCTCTCTCTCCACCTTTCTCCCTTTCTCCCTGCCTTCAAAATAAATAAAATAAATCCTAAAAAAAAAGACTGAACATGTTTAGTACAGAAAGTTTTTCATCCTGATTACTTTCATTGTGGTTGATAGAATCCATGAATGTGGAACCTATGGATATGAAGGGCCACCTGTACATATCAGGGGAATTCAAAAAGTTCATGGAAAGATACATATTATGGAAAACATTTTGCATGAATTTAAATTTTTTGCATCAAAAGAATCTTATCTTTTCACTGCATTTTTCTACATACTTCTTGAAGTACTCTTGTATATAAGAGTACAGAGAGTTAACTTTGAGTGTCCACTGTGTGTCAAGTCCTATTCTAGATATTTTGTATTTATTAACCCACTGCCTCCCCAGTCACACCCAGGGGGTGAAATCTCACTTCCAATTCAAGCGTGTGGCTCCCAGACTAAACCCTGCATCACTGCCTTACATTGCTTCACAGAAGGCCCATGATTAGGATGATGGTGAATGAGATTATATTTTAATCCTTTAAGAAAGGTAAGATATCATTATATTTCTATTTCTTCCTGCTTGTCTATAAGGATAAAAACAAATGGAAGAGTATTTTGACCTAAGGATGATCTTTTCCCTCTCCATAAGACAATCACCAAGAAAGAGAAATTAAACAGGAATCTGCATGTCACTCTGAAATAATGTGACCTTTTCAGCAAGACAGATCCCAACTGACAATGTCATGGTTTTCTAAATTCAACTATGTTAATATGTTTTCATGTGGCATATTAAATATAGTGTCACACACTTCCATTCTCTACATAATTCTAGCATCGTCTAACAGGACATATTTGGGAACTTGATTTCCCTTAAGCAGCAACAAGAAACAAAATTACACGTTAGTCCCAGTTCACAACTCACAAGTCTGAAGAAGTTATACTGATCGAAGCTCGAATATTATGCCAATTTGATATATGTGAAACCCATACGTCTTTTAGGTCAGGTTCTTTCTTTTCCTTCTTTATGGGAATTAACTGACACATCCAGAATTGTTGGTCTTCAGGGACATATCAAGCAAGAGAAAGACAGATTTTATTGATTACATTTTTATTCAGTGTATGAGTGTAATGACAAAGAGGAATCAAGCCCTATGACAACAGTTATGACTCAATGAGCATCTATATGTTCCAGATACTCAATATATTTAATTACTAGTTCTCTTAAAATCCCTATATAGGATAGATGATATTACCTCCTTTCTTAAAACCAGTGTGTTTAACAACTTTCCAGTGTCACAATTCTCTCCAACCTCAAAGTCCGCGTTCTTTACTCAACACACTACTAATTCTTGTTACAATATTCTTGTCTTCTTCAACACGTGCATTAGACTCCAGGAAAGAGACATCAAAGCGACCATATCAAAACCACTGTGTGAATGAAAAAAAATCCTTTTGGTACACAGCCCTCTTATCATTTTGGTGACCCTCTTCCCCTTTCAGATTCTTCTCATTTTTCATCTTTTTTATTATGCCCTGGTCTTTCCAATTATATAGATTCTTCATTCATATTAAGAAAATGATTTAACTAAGAATTAAATTATTATATGGATTACTTGGTATTATTCTGGATTAGAATTGTTCTAGGCAAATACTAGTTTTGCTTATGTGAATATTTCTTAGGACAATGAAATGTGATTTACAAGGAAGTGCACAATATAACATGCTATATCAACAACCATGGAAGCATGGCAATAAGTCCTACTTTGGTTTGTTTTTTTCCATGAAGACGATGTACAGGAGAGATCCTAGATGAATCATGAAGGACACATAACAAGAAAAAATTCTTTGTTGTGACTGAAAGCTGGAGGATGCTTGCTATACCAGCATGACCCAATTTATTTTTGATAAATAAACTACTTTATCAGTATAAGTCAAAATAAGAAAAGAAGACAGCATGAAATATTCTATAACTTTCTACAACCACAGCTGTATTTTGATGTCCATTCTCCTATTTATTTTAAGAAAGTCTTGGTCATCCAAAATATTATAAACTACTATATTAATTCTACAGAAAATCCCTAATGAATAACTTTTTCTGAAATTCTTTTATCAGTTACTTTATGAATATCAGGACCTATACATGACACTGTGTTAGAAGTTTTGTGAGTCATTCCTATTGACGGATGCTATACCCAGGACATTTTTATTTTTATGCTTTTTCATCTGGCTAGATATAATGTGAGGAACCCTTTCAGATTATTTCTGATGTAAGACCTAATGGAGAAGCCAGAGAAATAGATCCACACAAATATAGTCCATTGGTCTTTGACAAAAGAGCAAACGCAATTCAATATAGAAAGGATGGTCTTTTTAACAAATGGTGTTGCAACAACTGGACATACATAGAGAGGAAATTATCTAAACACAGATCATACAATTTTCACAAGAATTAGCCCAAAATGGGTAACGTATTAAAATCTAAATCACAGAACTATAAAACTTCCAGAAGGTAACAAAAGAACATATCTAGAAGATCTTCAATTTGGTCATGAGTTTTTGTTACAACAATAAAAGAATGATCAATGAAAGAAAAATCTAATTTGGACTTTACTAAAATGAAAAACTTCAGCTCTGCAAAAGTCACTATTAAGAGAATTAAAAGTAAAAGAAAAATAAAAGAGAATGAAAAGGAAGATATACATTAAGTGAAAACATCTGCAAACACATACCATATAAAGGACTTGAACCCAAAATAGGCAAAGACTTAAAAACTTGCAAAAACAAAGCAAACACCTCTCTTTCTCTCTCTCTCTCTCTCTCTCTCTCTGCCTCTCCTTCTCTCTCTGTGTAACTCTGACTTTCAAGGAAAATAAATAAAAAATCTTTAAAAAAAAAAAAGAAAGCAAATAATCAAATTTTAAAATGAAGGAAAGATCTGAACAGACATCTCACCTAACAAGATACACAAATGGCAAATAAGCATATGAAAAGATGCTCAGCATTATGTTGTCGGGGAAATGCTAATTAATACAATGAAGACACCACGACACATCTAATAAAATGGCCAAAATCCAGATCACTGAAAATATCAAATGCTGATGAGCACGTGGAGCAACAGGTACTCTGATTCATTGCTGGCAGGAATACAAAGTGATGTGGAGTCTGGAAGACAATTTGGTTCTTGTAAAGCTATATATAGCTTTATGTTATTGACCAGTTGTGATTCTAGGTATTTATTCAGCTGAGTCAAAAACTTATGCCCACAAAAAAAAAAAAAAAAAAAAAAAACGCACAAAAATGTTTACAGCATCTTTATTCATAATCACTGAACACTGGGATCAGCCAAGATACCCTTCACTGGGTGAACGGATAAACAAACTGTGGTACGTCCATAGGATGATTCAAATATCACATAGAAACATAAAAGGAATAAGGTATCAACTTGTAAGAATACTTGAAGGAATCTTAAGTACATGTTGCTAAGTGAAAGATAATCTCAAAAGGCTACATGCTTCATGATTCCAAATTTATGACATTCTGCAAACAGCAAAAGTACAAGAGTGAAAAGGTCAATGCTTGCTAAGAAGTTGAGGGGTCAGTAGGAATTTGACTTTTCCTCTTTTAGCCAGTTATTTCTACTCTTCTACCTTCTGCTCCCTTTGTCTATATCACAGAAGAGTACTCCTTCCTCTACCTGATGGCTCATAAACACACTTATATAATGATATTGTCACCACAATGATATGAATACTTAACATTTACATAATGCTTAGAAATGTTTAATGTGTTCACCTAGGCATTATGACTTACATAAGTAGCATAAGGAAGAGAATATGGTGGCGAAAACAGGTAATGTAGGATGAAGCTTAAATAGAATCCGTTTAAATAGATTTTATTTTTGGCTGTGTTCTTATTTTACTGCACAGAAGCAGTGAGAGAAGGAGAAGATGATAGTTAGAAAATTACAAGAAATCACCACCAATGTTTCAAATTTCAACCATTGACTTCTACCTGCATTCATTGAGGGCCACTTAGTGCATCATTAGAAATGCAAAAATCAGTGAGATACAGTTCTTACTCCTTGAATATTTGTTCTTTTAGAGAAGACAAGCACATACAAGACTAACACAATGACAAATGTGATCTCTGGAGTTTGAGCAAACTAATAGATTCCTCTTGTACTCTAACGAAGTTTAGAACCTACTGAGAGAACAATAGCAAACAGGTAGATGAAATTCAAAATACCAGCTTAGTTAGTTACTGATAATGTTCTGCTGGAAGGTATGGCTCTAATCTAGCCCAATGAGTGCCCAAAAATTACCCCAGAATTAAACAGGCTCTGATTCTGCCCTCCTGGGCTTATTGAGTAACCAAGAAAAAAAATTGACACACTCCCTACAGGGAGGCAAATTTTTTTTAAAAAGAAACAAAGGAAGGGAGGGAGATGGAAGAAGGGTGTGTTAGAGAGAGAGAAGTAGGAAAGAGGAGGGGAGGGGAGAAGGGGGGGAAGGAGAGAGGGGTTGCTCCATGCTCACCCACTAAGAAGGTCTGAAGTGAAGACTCTTCCGTGACTTCAAGGGCCTCCAGATTAGGAGGCCCAGCATAGTGGAACCCAACTTGCCAGTATCTCCAGGTCTCAGCTGAGGTCTCTGCTTATGGATGGCATATCCAACTGGTCTTACAGTAATATTATTAGCCCAAAGTAGAGAACGAATTACTTTATAAATCTCAGAAAAAAATGAAAATATGATCTAAATATTAGATATTCTACTATCAAATACCACTTCCCCTAAGGAACAATCTCAAGCATCCTGGACCACAATAAATTCTCGTGTCATTCTCCCCATTGTTGCCTTTGTTATTACTCATCAAGGTTATAATTCATGTGATATAAACAGTGACTTGATCAGCTCTTGTCCTGACTGTTGATGTGCAATGTAATACTTTATCCATTTTAGTATTTTTTTGTTCTAGTACTATTGGTTGAACTCTGTAATTAACACACAATTATTCTTAGGTGTTTAAATTTTAACTGAAAAGTGATCCCTGTTAGGAATCTGGAAAACATTATGCTGAGTGAAATAAGCCAGTCCCAAAGGGACAAATATCATATGTTCTCCCAGATCGGTGACAACTAACCAAGCACCAAAAAGGAAACCTGTTAAAGTGAAATGAACACTATGAGAAATGGTGACTTGATCAGCCCTTCCCCTGACTGTTGATGAACAACTTAAAACGTTAACCCTCTTAGTATTTTTGTTTGTTCTACTTAATACTTTTGGTTGAATACTGTAATCAATACACAGTTATTCTTAAGTGTTGAAGCTTAACTGAAAAGTGATCACTGTTAAATATAAGAGTGGGAATAAGAGAGGGAGGAGATGTACAATTTGGGACATGCTCAAGCTGACTTACCTCAAACGGCAGAGTTAGAAACATACCAGGGGATTCCAATTCAATCCCATCAAGGTGGCATGTACCAATGCCATTTCACTAGTCCAAGTGATCAATTTCTGTTCACAATTGATCATAATGATAGGACTAAGAGCCAAAGGGATCACATAAACAAGACTAGTGTCTGCAGTACTAACTGATAGAATAAAAAAGGGAGAGAATGATCCAACATGGGAAGCGAGATACACAGCAGACTCATAGAATGGCAGATGTCCTAAACAGCACTCTGGCCTCAGAATCAGCCCTTAAGGCACGCAGATCCGGCTGAAAAGCCCATGAGAATATTTCAGGCATGGAAAGCCAAGACACTCCGGCAAAAAAAAAAAAAAAAAAAAAAAAAAAAAACCTAAATGAAAGATCTCGCGAGTGAGATCCCAGTGGAAAGAACAGGTCATCAGGGCCGGCGCCGTGGCTCAATAGGCTAATCCTCCGCCTTGCGGCACCGGCACACTGGGTTCTAGTCCCGGTCAGGGCGCCGGATTCTGTCCCGGTTGCCCCTCTTCCAGGCCAGCTCTCTGCTGTGGCCAGGGAGTGCAGTGGAGGATGGCCCAAGTGTTTGGGCCCTGCACCCCAGGAGAAGCACCTGGCTCCTGCCATCGGATCCGCGTGGTGCGGCCATTGGAGGGTGAACCAACGGCAAAGGAAGCCCTTTCTCTCTGTCTCTCTCTCTCACTGTCCACTCTGCCTGTCAAAAAAAAAAAAAAAAAAAAAAAAAAAAAGAACAGGTCATCAAAGAAGGAGGTACCTTTCTCTGAAGGGAGGAGAGAACTTCCACTTTGACTACGGCCTAAATCTAAATATGATCAAAGTCGGTGAACTCAAAAGGCTTCCTTAGCCTTGACAACTCATGACAAGAGCCTAGGGAGATTACTGACGCCATAAACAAGAGTGTCAATTTGTTAAGTCAACAACAGGAGTCACTGTGCACTTACCCCTCTTGTAGGATCTCTGTCCTTAATGTGCTGTACATTGAGATTTAATGCTATAACTAGTACTCAAACAGTATTTTTCCCTTTGTGTTTCTATGTGGGTGCAAACTGTTGAAATCTTTACTTAATATATGCTAAACTGATCTTCTGTATATAAAGAGAATTGAAGATGAATCTTGATGTGAATGGAAGGGGAGAGGGAGTGGGAAAGGGGAGGGTTGCGGGTGGGAGGGAAGTTATGGGGGGGGGACTTTGTAATCCATAAGCTGTACTTTGGAAATTTATATTCATTAAATAAAAGTTAAAAAAAAAATAATTCATGTGATGTAATCCATGCCTGATTTCTCCACCAGATAGAAAGCTCCACGAGGGTGGGGATCACATTTGCCTTTTCATCACTATATCGTCAACATCTAGCACTATGCCTGATACACCACAAGTGAAGTAGGCAGGCACACAGGGTAAAATCCTTAGGTTTGGAAGCTGGAAGGCCACGCCTTCACCACGCCCCTGTGTGACCTCATGCCCCTACCTGGCCACACCTGAGTGCCCACCAGCCAATCAGGTTAATTAACCACTCCACTTTGGAAGTGGGTTAAAAGCCTGGGACACGGTGTGTCCTCTCTCTTATTTTCCCTGGCTTCTTGCCAAGAGGGGGCTGGCTGTAGCCCTAGGCCCCAGGACGTGTGGCCTTCTGGACACCCACCCTAGGCTTCCTGGCCTAGATGCTCCTCGACATGGCTGGTTCCTGGTGCTCGGTATGGACCCAGATTTACCTCTCTCTCTCTCTCTCTGTTAGATAAAGCTCTCACTCTCCTATGCATCTTTCTCACTAAATAAAAGTAAAATGTACCATGCTGCCTCATTTATTTATGCCAGTATTTAGAATTCTTCTCTAAATATTAGGCAAGAACCCTCTTGGGCTTATTAATATTGGGGATTATTAATAAGCATATGGTAGGCCGGCGCCGCGGCTCAACAGGCTAATCCTCCGCCTTGCGGTGCCGGCACACCGGGTTCTAGTCCCGGTCAGGGCGCCAGATTCTGTCCCGGTTGCCCCTCTTCCAGGCCAGCTCTCTGCTGTGGCCAGGGAGTGCAGTGGAGGATGGCCCAAGTGCTTGGGCCCTGCACCCGCATGGGAGACCAGGAGAAGCACCTGGCTCCCAGCTTCGGATCAGCATGGTGCGCCGGCCGCAGTGGCCATTGGAGGGTGAACCAATGGTAAAGGAAGACCTTTCTCTCTGTCTCTCTCTCTCTCTCACTGTCCACTCTGCCTGTCAAAAAAAAAGAAAAAGAAAAAAAATAAGCATATGGTGATATCATATGGCACCCCAAATTCTGGTAACATGTGGCTCCCCAGACTCAACCTCTGGGGAACTTTAAGGGGCCACATTTTCATATATATTTTAGGGGGTCATTTCCAATATCAGAAGCACTAAACACATATTTCTGATTCATTATAAGTGATCCTTTCAAAGGGAATCATTTGTACGCACTCTCGTATTTGTCACATGAAACTGACTCTTGATTTTTGTTGCTAAAATCACTATAAGGGTACACATGATACAAGGACTTTGCATCAAATTCCATAGTGAGATAGTCTAGGGAAGTGGCCTTTGGGGATTCCTCTGTCTTTCCTGCACAGTTTTATCAGCTCCTGATTAGGTGTCTTGTTATAGCCGATGGGTGTGGGGTGTATGTGTGTGTGTGTGTGTGTGTGGAACATATGTGTACACCTTGCTTAGTAGCTTTTTAATAAATCCCATTGCATTTGCAAATACTTCATTGAAAATTACGATATCTCTTATAAATATCAGATGCAATTCCCTATGCTGATTATTATACTCCACTTCTAATTCAGCGTCTGTGGGAACAGTATAGGCGTGCATGTGTACAGGTGAGGAATGGCAGAGCAGTGATGATGGAAGGCTCATCTTTCTAACACAAAGGTAGGTGACAGCTTCCTGAAAACAACTTGAATTTAGCATACAGAAAATTGTACTAACACAGTGTTCAGTCTTCAGTCTTTAGAAGACAAAGTATTCATTTGCAGTTCTTGAAGTATATGTCACTTCGAACAAAAAGTTTTAGACCAATTAAGATTCCCCAGCCTCTAACACAAAATATTGAGCTTCTTAAGACACATTCAAATTAGAAGTTGATTTTTAAAAATCAAATCTCATTCTATAAGCATTAACTGAGCAACTACAATGTGTAGGAAAACAACGGGCATGCTCCTTTTCTGAAAAGGAAATTAAACACTATTTGGAAGCAGGGAGAGAAGCACCAATACATAAATTATATTAGTATCAGATGAAATTAATATCCTGCATCTGTATGATGCTTTGAAGTTCACAGTGTGTTCTCACATGCATTGATTCATTAAATTGATCTCTGCATCGACACAAGTGATTCACTGGCATATAATGAGGCTGAAGATGTAGTAAAGGAGAAAAAAATCCTTGTTGGGAAACTACTGCATAAGAATTATTGACATCCATTTGTTCATGACTGAGTAATAAATACATCAAGTGGACTGGAGACACACTGGTGACAAAGGAAAGTCTTGACTTCAGTGAACTTATATTCGGAGAAAAGGGCAGAAACAAATAGATGATAAAAAGTACTAGATTATCGAAAGCAAACCTCACTGCAAAGAAAGTGATATGCTTCCCATTTAATAGAGGATAATATGATTCTGAGATTCCTAGAAGAAGATTCTGAGGTTCAAAGGAAAAATTTAAATTATTTAAACTTGGCATTAGATGCTATGCTCTTTTGAACAAGTTACCCTTAAGCTAAATAAGGCAATTCAGAGGTTAGTAGGTAGAAAGGCCAACAGTTGATCCTGACCTGACATTGAACTTGATAGTCTGGAACCTTTTAAGGTGACTGACAAGAATAGCAAGTGGAATAATATTAATTCAGAAATAAACCAACAATAAGTAGCTTCAACCTCAGTTTCCAAAGGCCTGAGTTGGCCTGTCCCATTCTGTACTAAAAGCTAGAGCCAATGCTTCATGGATCCACAGAATACCAAAGAAAAATTAGAGCTCTCTTCACGTCACATCTTTTTTTATTAAGTAAAATTTCTTAGAAGAGTTTACAGAAAGGAAAGGGAAAAATACAAGAAATGTAATGGCACAGTTCAAGTTAATTGGGAAAATCTTTTATTTCAATTTGTCACTAAGCATATAAGTCAAATCTAAAAATATTTTGAATAATGCACCTTTACTCCAAAAATTATAAAAACATTTACTCAAATTTTATTCTAGTAGTTCGACTGTCTTAATCTTTGATATTTATAATCCCAAAATGATAAAATCTACTCCAGTCTTCCATTTCAATGAGAAGTTAAAAGGTGTAGCAACTTGTTTTAGCTCACAGCCTCCATAAAAAGAAATCAGACATACATGCACAATTAGAATTAGACTATTTTTATATATTACCTTAATCATCAGGAAAAATCAGAAAATTAACATGCCATTTCACCTTGTAAGTCTGTTTCTGGGACTGCATCTTAAAAAAATCAAAGATGTACACAGAGATTTGTTTACAAGATTGAATGCAACATTATTTGAAAGTCCTAAGTAGGGGTCAACTAGGCAGAAGATAAACCATTGGCAAATGAGCACAGTCCATCCATCTCTCCCTGGGCAGAGTAAAAACAAAAGAATATAGTAGTTCTTCCTATCAACTCAGGGTATTCACAAAAATAAAGAAAAAATTGTCCAGACCCCAAAAATAGTCTCTAGCCGGCTTGTCCTGAGTGATCATGATGATCTGCATTCCTGACACAGCCTCCTAACAATATTTATGCATGATCAACGATGTTGCCATCTCATGACACAACATTCCTATCCCTGCATGTCTTCTCCCAAAGTGGACCTGGAGGAGAGTCATCCCATCATGGACCAAATCAACTACACCCGTGTGAAGGAGTTTGTCTTCCTGCAACTCACTCCCTTCCGGGAACTGGAATTCTTCTTGTTTGTGATCTTTCTTCTTGTTTACATAACAACCATTTTGGGAAATGCCCTCATTGTCATCACAATCACCTTTGAGTCCCGCCTCCACACTCCCATGTACTTTCTTCTACGGAACAAATCAGTCCTGGATATCGTTTTTTCTTCCATCACTGTCCCCAAGTTCCTGGTGGATCTTTTATCAGAGAGGAAAACCATCTCCTACAATGGTTGCTTGGCACAGATCTTTTTTTTCCACTTTGCTGGAGGAGCAGATATTTTCTTCCTCTCTGTGATGGCCTATGACAGGTATCTTGCAATTGCCAAACCCCTGCACTATGTGACCATTATGAGGAGAGAGGTATGGGTGACCTTGGTGGTGGCTTCCTGGGTGGGCGGTGGTTTGCATTCAATTGTCCAGGTAATTCTAATACTTCCACTCCCCTTCTGTGGCCCAAACATCCTGGATGCCTTCTACTGTGATGTACCCCAGGTGGTAAAACTGGCCTGCACTGATACCTTTGTTTTGGAGGTCCTCATGATCTCTAACAATGGACTGGTGACACTGCTGTGGTTCCTCTTCCTGTTAAGTTCCTACACTGTCGTTCTGGTTATGTTGAGATCTCACTCTGGGGACGGAAGGAACAAGGCCCTCTCTACCTGCACATCCCACATCCTGGTGGTGACACTTCACTTTTTGCCCTGTGTTTATATCTACTGCCGGCCTTTCACTACTCTGCCCATGGACACAGCCGTGTCCATCAATAACACTGTAATCACCCCCATGCTGAACCCAATGATCTACACCCTAAGGAACCAAGAGATGAAATCAGCCATGAGGAGACTGAAGAGGAGGCTTGGGCCTTCAGAGAGCAGTAAACTGGGGTGAGCAGTGAGATTAACCATAGACACCTAAGACTGATTTTGTTTGCCCACACTGCTAGTCTAAGAGTAAGAGAAAGCTACCTCTTGCCTCTCAGTCATTTCATTATTTCATGGCTATGCAATTATATTAGAGGGAATATAAAAACAAAAGGGGGGCCTGTGCTGTGGCGTAGCAGGTAAAGCTGCCGGCAGCCTGCAGTACTGGCATCCCGTATGGGCGCTGGTTCAAGTCCTGGCTGCTCCGTTTCCAATCCAGCTCTCTGCTATAGCCTGGGAAAGCAGTGAAAGGCGGCCCAAGTCCTTGGGCCCCTGCACCCGTGTGGGAGACCCACAGGAATTTCATGGCTCCTGGCTTTGGATCAGCACAGCTCTGGCCATTGCGGCCATTTGGGGAATGAACCAGCGGATGAAAGACTTCTCTCTCTGTGTCTCTCTGCCTCTGCCTCTGTGTAACTCTGCATTTCAAATAAGTAAATGAATCTTTAAAAAAAAAAAAAAAAAGGAGCCGGCGCCGCAGCTCACTAGGCTAATCCTCCGCCTTGTGGCGCCAGCACACCGGGTTCTAGTCCCGGTCGGGGCGCCGGATTCTGTCCCGGTTGCCCCTCTTCCAGGCCAGTCCTCTGCTGTGGCCAGGGAGTGCAGTGGAGGATGGCCCAGGTGCTTGGGCCCTGCACCCCATGGGAGACCAGGAAAAGCACCTGGCTCCTGGCTCCTGCCATCGGATCAGCGCGGTGCGCCGGCTGCAGCGCGCTGGCCACGGCGGCCATTGGAGGGTGAACCAACGGCAAAAGGAAGACCTTTCTCTCTGTCTCTCTCTCTCTCACTGTCCACTCTGCCTGTCAAAAAAAAAAAAAAAAAAAAAAGAAGAAGAAGAAATGAGATTGAACAATAAGCTCCTGGGCTTTTGGACTAGGGAGAATATCAAAGTCTAAAATTAATATCAAATTTGGGCATTTGACCTAGCAGTTAAGTCCCATTTAGGGATGCCCACATCCCATATTGAAGTACCTGAGTTACAGTCCAGCTCTGCTCCCAATCCAGCCTCCTAGTAATGTATATACCCAAGGAGGCAGAAGTGATGGCTCAAATATTTGGGACCCTGCCACTCACATGGGAGACCTGAGTTCCTAGGTCCCAGCCATAGCTTTCATAGGAATTTGGGAAGTGAAGCAGATGATGTGTGATAGCATTCTCTTTCTCCTCCCACTTCTTTCAACATCTGTCAAATTAAATAAATAAAATTGTAATGAGTTGGCCACATTTTCTTTTTCTTTTTTACTTATATAAGGTGAACAAATTTCACGTATTTCATATGTACAGATTGAATAGCGTAGTGATACTTCCATCCCTTTCACCCATGCAGAAATCAAATTTACCCATCACCATTGTTGAAGAGACTGTCCTAGCTCCAGGGATTGATCTTAGCTCCTTTATCAAATATTAGTTGGTTGTAGATGTGTAGATTGATTTCTGGAGTTTCTATTCTGTTCCATTGGTTTGTATGTGTATTTTTTTGCCAGTACCAGGCTGTTCTAACTGCCGTATAGTATGTCTTGAAATCTGGTATTGTAATGCTCCGGCTTTGTTTTTGTTGTTTAAGATTCCTTAGGTATTCAGGGTCTCTTGTGTTTCCATATGAATTTTAACATCATTTTTTCTATATATGAGAAGAATGTCGTTGGTATTTTGATTGAGATCACATTGAATCTTTAAATTGTTTTCAGTGGTATGGACATTTTGATCATATGAATTCTTCCAATCCACAAACATGAGAGATTTTTTTTTCATTTTTCTGTATCTCCTACTTCTTTCTTTAACATTTTATAATTTTCATCACTGAGATCTTCCACCTCCTTGGTTGAATTTATTCAAAGATATTTAAACACGTTTGTAGTTATTGTGAAAGTAACTTATTTAACAAGCTCCTTGTCAGTCATGGCATTGTCTGTATATACAAAGGCTATTGATTTTTGTGTGTTAATTTTCTATATTGCCATTTTACCAAAACCTCTTATGAGTTCCAATAGTTTCTCAGTGGAGTTATTTGGTGCTCCTATATATAGAATCATGTCATCTGCAAACAGTGATAATTTGACATTCTCGTTCCCAAATTGTATCCCTTTGATTTCTTTTTCTTGCCTAATGGCTCTGGCTAAAACTTCCAGAACTATATTGAATAGCAATGATACAAGTGAAAATCCTTGTCTGATTCCAGATATTAATGGAAATGCTTCCAACTTTTCCCCATTTAATATGATGCTGGCTGCATGTTTGTCATATATTGCCTTGATTTTGTTGAAGAATGTTCCTTCTATACCCAATTTGCTTAAAGTTTTTAAATGAAAGTATTTTACACTTTGTGTTTCTGTGTGGGTGCAAACTGTTGAAACCTTTACTTAATATATACTAACTTGATCTTCTGTATATAAAGATAATTGAAAATGAATCTTGATGTGAATGGAAGGGAGAAGGGAGTGGGAAAGGGGAGGGTTGTGGGTGGGAGGGAAGTTATGGGGTGGGAAAAGCCATTGTAATCCATAAGCTGTACTTTGGAAATTTATATTCATTAAATAAAAGTTAAAAAAATGAAAGGATGTTGTATTCTATAAAATGCTTTCTCTGTATCTACTGAGATAATCAAATGGTTTTTATATTTCAATTTGTTAATGTGATATATCACATTTATTGATTTGCATATGTTGAACCATCACTGTATACCAAAGATAAATCCCACTTGGTCCAGTTGAATGATCTGTATGATTTACTGTTGGATTCAATCAGCTAGTGTTTTGTTGAAGATGTTTGCATCTATGTTCCTTAGTGATACTGAACTATAGTTTTTTTGTTGTATCTTTTTCTTGTTTTGGAATTAAGGTGGTACTGGCCTCACAGAAGGAGTTTAGGAGGATTCCCTCCCTTTCAATTATTTTCAAGTAGTTTGAGAAAAATTAGAATTAGTTCTTTAAAAGTCTGGTAGAATTTAGCAGTGAAGCCATCCAATCCTCAGCTTTTCTTTGTTGGGAGGGTCTTATTACGATTCAATTTCCGTGTTGGTTGTTGGTATGCTTAAGTTTTCAATGTCTGTCTGCCTCCATTTCAGTAGATTGTATGTGTTCAGATATCTACCCATATCTTCCAGGTTTTCCAATTTGCTGGCATGTAGCTGTTGGTAGTAATCCTTGATAATTCTTTTTATTTCTGTGATATCTATTGCTACATCTCCTTTTTCATCTGTGATTTTCTCTCTCTTTTATTTGGTTGGTTGGGCCAACAGTCTATCAGCTTTGTTTTCAAAAAATCAGCTCTTCATTTCACTGATGATTTGTATTGTTTTTTGGGTTTTGGGTTTTTTTTTTCTAATTTTAATTATTTCTTTCCTTCTATTAATTTTGGATTTTGGTTGCTGCTTTTCTAGGTCCTTGAGATGCATTGATAGCTCATTTATTTGATGCCTTTCCAATTTCACTTTCCTCTAACACTGCTTTTGCTGTACCCCGTAAAATTTTTAATAAATTGTACTGTAATCTTCATTCATTTCCAACTTTTTTTTATTTTCCTTTTGATATCTTCTATGATCCACTTTTTATTCAGGAGCATGTTATTCAGTCTCCATATGTTTGCATATTTTCTACAGATTCTTAGTTTGTTAATTTCCTGCTACATTTCATTGTAATCAGAGAATATATATGGTACAATTTCAATTTTTATGAATTTGCTGAGACTTGCTTTATGGCCTAGAATATTACCCATCCTAGAAAAAGTTCCATGCACTGATGAAAAGAATGTGTATTATTCAACTGTGGGATGATATGTTCTGTAGATAGCAGTTAGGTCTATTTGGTCCATTGTTTAGATTAACTCTGTTGTTTCTTTGTTGATTTTCTATCTAGTTGATCTGTCCAATGATGAAAGTGGAGTGTTGAAGTCCTCTGTTACTACTGTGAGTCTGTGTCTCCCTTTAGATCTATTAACATTTGTTTAAGATAGCCAGGCACCCTCTAATTGGTGCTTATATATTTATTATATTCACATCTTGCTGAATCGACCCCATAATCATTACATAATGCCCTTCTTTATCTCTTTAAACAGTTTTTGTGTTGAAGTTTATTTTGTCTGAAACTAGGATGGCTACATATGCTCATTTTTGCTTTCTATTAGCATGGAATATCTTTTTCCATTCTTTCATCTTCAATCTGTGTGTATCTTTTTTGGTAACATGTGTTTCTTGTAGGAAGCAAATAGATGGGTCTTTTTTTTTTTTTAATACATTCAGCCAGTCTGTATCTTTTAGCTGGAGAGTTGAGGCCATCTACAATCAAGATGACTATTGATAAGTAACGACTTGGCTCTGCCATTTTTCCATAAATATTCCTATTGCTTGTTTTAGATTTCCTTTGTACGTTTACTAGGAGATTATCTGCCTTCACATTCTTTCATAATGATGACTATCTGTGTTTCTGTATGTAGCACAACCTTAATCATCATTTGTAAGGTGGATGAGTGGTGACAAATTCTTTCAATTTGTTTGTTATGGAAGGTCATTATTTCACATTCATTCATAAATCAAAGCTTTGCAGGGTACAGTATTCTGGATTGACAGGGTTTTTCTTTTAAGACTTTGATATGTCTGTCCATTTTCTTCTAGCCTGTGGGTTTTCTGATGAGAAATCAGCTGTCATTCTAGTTGGAGATCTCTGAGGGTAATCTGGTGTTTCTCTCACGCACATTTTAGAATATTTATGTTTTACTGTTGAAAGTTTGACTACAATGCATCATAATGAAGATCTTTTCTGGTCATGTCTACTAGGAGTTCTATGTGCTTCCTGTTTTTATTGTCCTTTCTTTCTCTAAATTGGGGAGGTTTTCTGTTATTATTTCACTGAATAGGTCTTCTAATCCATTCTCTTTTTCCACACCTCAGAAACTCTTAAGATCCATTTGTTGGATCATTTGATAGTAGCCCATAAATCTCCAACACTGTTTTTAATTTTTCTAATTTTATCTATTTCCATATTTGTCTTCCAGCTCAAATATTCTGACTCATGAAGTCTGTTGTTAAGGCTTTTCACTATATTTTTTATTTGACATATTGAATTCATCATTTCTAGTATTTCAGCTTGATTTCTCTTCAGAATCTGTATGTCATGGAAAATTTTTCATCCACGTCATGTATGGATTTCTTTAACTCATCAATCTGCTTCTCGTTGCTTCTGAATAATCATATGATTATTATTTTGAATTCCTTTTCAGGCATTTCATCAATCTCTTCATCTTTACACTCTAATATTGAAGCGTTGTTTTGTTCCTTTGGGGGAATCATGTTTTCTTCCTTGTTCTCGTTTTTTGTCTTTCTGCATTTGTTGTTAGGTATTTGTGGAAACATTGTTGGTTTTGTCCATTGATGATTTTATCTTTGAGCTCTGCCTCTGTGGCTTATTGGAGTGTCTGCCTCTTCAGTGAATGCCCATAGCTGTGTGCTGGGTGGGGTCAGGGAGTTCTGGTCAGCACTCAAGGGTGTGGCGAGTGTCCAGGCAACACTCAAATTGAGCACGGTAGATCTCCTCTATTGTTATCAGGGGTTAGGGTATGATCATGCCTATTTTTTGTTGTTTTTTTTTTTTATTTGACAGGCAGAGCTAGACAATGAGAGAGAGAGAGACAGAGAGAAAGGTCTTCCTTACGTTGGTTCACCCCCAAATGGCCACTATGGGCGGCGCGCTGCACTGGTCCAAAGCCAGGAGCCAGGGGCTTCCTCCTGGTCTCCCATGCGGGTGCAGGGGCCCAAGCACTTGGGCCATCCTCCACTGCCTTCCCGGGCCACAGCAGAGAGCTAATCATGCCTATTTTTGTAATCAAACTCTCATGTCCTCTTTTCCCAACTGATCAGTGCCCAGGGTTATCCCATAATGGGTACAATCCTCACCCACGTTGGCACACAAACCACAAAAAAGATCTGTGCAGACCTCAGTGTGAGCATGGAACCCTCCACACTGACCTACTCCAGGCAGCCAAGCCTCCAGTTCCAAGCCTCTGACGCCAGACATACTGATTGCCCAGAAACCCAGCTATAACCACATGCTATTGTGCAGTCACAGAATTCCCACAGTCACACATGCAAGGCTCCCACAGTCACGGGGTGCAGAGGATCCCCTCTCAGCCCCAGGAGCTCACCCTGTCCACAGAGAGAGCAGAGACATTCCCAAAGCCAGCTGCCTATGTGTGCTCTGCTTGGGCAGTTTGAGTTGTGGAGCCTATAACATGCTGAAATCATGAGAGCACCTCGCAATGCTAAGTGGGTGCCCAGCCCCCTGTAAACTCTTCCAGCCAAACTCGGTGAGAAACATGGATCTTTCCCTCGGTAAAATCCCCCATAATGAATGCATAGGAGAGCAGCTTGCATCTCCCCGTGGGTTCCCAGGTGCCCCTGATGGGGTATGAGGAAAAAGAAATGTGCTTTTTCTTAGCTGGATTAGGTGGGTACTCTGTTCCCTGCTAGGTTTTCAGGCCATACTCAAAGTAAGCGTGGTCCACAAAGTTCTCCCTCATGCAACATCATCACCATACTCATGGGCTTCTGCAGTCTGCTCTCACCCAGCTCAGAAACTGGCATCCCCTCTAGCCCCCAGCTACAGGAGTTGTGTTTGGTGCCCCAATTGCTGCTGTGCATCCACTCTTTCCACACTGCGCTGACATCCCTCTTCTTTCAGTATAATTTCCACTGCAAGCATCTCTCCAACTCTCCCCTGGGAATACACTTCCTCCTCTTTTCTTCTGCTCCCCTTCCCCTGGCAAAAATCAGCATGTCTTTTCCCTATTCACTCATCTTGGAATCTTCAAATTTTCTTTTTAAAAAATCAAAATCAATAACCTAATGCTCTTTCAAGGTTGTTTGTTACCCTTAAAGCACTTAACTCACTTTCAACCACCTGTTACATGGAACTACAATTACTCAAAAGACTATCATAATAAAATGATCAATGTTGATACTGTGATAGTTGCAAAGGTTAGCACTACTCCTAACATTAAGCAGGTATTCAATTACTGTTTATTATTATCTATCCCTTATTTCTTTTTCTTTTTTTTTTTTTTTTTTTTTTTTTTGACAGGCAGAGTGGACAGTGAGAGAGACGAAGAGAAAGGTCTTCTTTTGCCGTTGGTTCACCCTCCAATGGCCACCGCGGCCGGCACACCGTGCTGATCCAAAGGCAGGATCCAGGTACTTGTCCTGGCCTCTCAAGGGGTGCAGGGCCCAAGCACTTGGGCCATCCTCCACTGCACTCCCTGGCCACAGCAGAGAGCTAGCCTGGAAGAGGGGCAACCGGGACAGAATCCAGAGCCCCGACTGGGACTAGAACCAGTGTGCCAGTGCCGCAAGGCGGAGGATTAGCCTACCGAGCCATGGCGCTGGCCAATATCCCTTATTTCTAAAAAAGCATTTACAAAGAATATAGACATACTACTTCATTCATGATTTCTTAAGTAACTGTTACTCCCAATCAATTATCAAAACAAATTGTGGATCTTATGTTTTGAGTGCAGAATCTTAAATATATTTCACCCATTAATGAAAAAGAAGGAATATTTTAAATTGTGTTCTCAAATTCAATGGACAAATCTATACATGGACCAAGTATTTCCTGTTCTTGGGTATAATCTCATGAGTTATCCACTAAAATTAATCTCAAAAGTAATTTTATAGTTTGGGGACATAAGTGCATTAAATCCACTACTTATTTTGTGCTAACCTGAACTTTTTTATCTCATCTTTCCGTTTTATGCCTAAGGCTTTTATGACTGGAGCAAAAGTATACATTTTGTCTGGCTACACATAAGCAATTCAAAAAAAGTTTTTGTAATTTTAAAAAACTTTCTAAGAAATAATTTTAATGCCCTCAAAGGCATTAATTTTTAAAATACAATATTTCATAGTAGCAAAGAAAACACATTGATTCCAGTATTATTTTAAAAAGTAGCCACTGGGCTCTTTCCCGTCTTGCAAGATGGCGGGTGAAAAAGCTCCCGCTGCAAAGCCGGACGCTGCCAAGAAATCTCCAGCCAAGAAAGCCGATCATGCCCGCGGCAAGGCGAAGAAGAAGACCCTCGCGGAGAAGAAGCCCAAGAAGGGGAAGCCCCACTGCAGCCGAAACCCCGTCCTGGTGAGAGGGATTGGCAGATACTCCCGCTCTGCCATGTACTCCAGGAAGGCCCTGTACAAGAGAAAGTACGCGGCTCCCAAGTCCAGGATTGAAAGGAAGAAGAAGAGGGAGAAGGTGCTGGCTACCGCCACGAAACCAGTTGGTGGCGACAAGAATGATGGCACCAGGGTGGTCAAGCTTCGCAAAATGCCGCGGTACTATCCCACCGAAGATGTCCCTCGGAAGCTGTTGAGCCACGGCAAAAAGCCCTTCAGTCAGCACGTGTGGAAGCTGCGGGCCAGCATCACCCCTGGGACCATCCTCATCATCCTCACGGGGCGCCACAGGGGCAAGAGGGTGGTTTTCCTGAAGCAGCTGAGCAGTGGTTTGCTGCTTGTGACTGGGCCTCTTTCCCTGAATCGGGTTCCCCTGCGTAGAACACACCAGAAATTTGTCATCGCCACCTCCACAAAAATTGACATCAGCGGTGTGAAAATCCCGAAGCATCTCACCGATGCTTATTTCAAGAAGAAGAAGCTGCGGAAGCCCAGACACCAGGAAGGCGAGATCTTCGACACCGAGAAGGAGAAATACGAGATAACAGAGCAAGGCAAGGTTGATCAGAAAGCTGTGGATTCGCAAATACTGCCGAAGATCAAGGCTGTGCCGCAGCTCCAGGGATACCTGCGGTCTGTCTTTGCTCTAACGAACGGAGTTTACCCTCACAAACTGGTGTTCTGATTTCGGAGGGGAAGCTCATTAAATAACGAAAAAAAAAAAGTAGCCACTGGGTCATTTTTGGACTCTACCTCTCTCCCAAGGGAAGATTTCCAAGAGAGTAGATATGCAGACAGAGATGATGAATTTCCCTTTCCCACTGTGGTCACTTCAAAATCCACTCTTCAACCTCCAATAGTCATTTAAAAGTAGATTTTTTGAAGTAAAGAAACTCGGGAAATAATACATTGATCAGTTTTTGGCAAAATACCAAATTGTTATGACGCATCAGTATTTGACCAAGAAGTTCCTAGTGGCAATCCACATCTGTCATCCTCTAAGATAGAGACATTGAGCCAAGACTCCTGATCACATCACAGTCTTCTCAATCTTTTTAAAATTACTGCCTCCAAGGAGCTTTCTTTAAGATATTTTCTGAGGCTGGCACTGTGGCATAGAAGGTTAAGCTGCCATCTGCAGCATCAGCATCCCAAATGAGTACTGGTTCGAGTCCCAACTACTCCACTTCTGATCCAGCTCTCTGCTAATGACCCAAGTGCTTGGGCCTCTGTACCCACTTAAGAGACCCAGAAGAAGCTCCTGGCTCCTGAGGTAGGCCTGACTTAGCCCTGGCCATTGCAGCCATTTGGGAAGTGAAACGGTGGATGGAAAATCTCTCTCTTTCTCCCACTCTGCCTCTGCCTCACCCTCTTTGTAACTCTGCCTTTCAAATAAATAAATAAATATTTTAAGAAAAACAGGTATTTGTCTTAATTTCCCATCTCACAAGAAATTTAATGCCAAAGATACAACATATGTCTCTTTATGTACTGAGGCCCTTTGAAGAAACAAACATCACTGTGACATCTAAAAAAAAATTGGCTCCCCCAAGAACCAGTTGTTGTTCCTTTGGATATGTTGTCTTGATTAAGAATGAATGATATTAGATGTCTCCACATTCTAATATTTTCTTAAAATTCAGAGACCTACAGAGTAGACAGTTATGTCTTCTAGAATATTGCAATAATTTCAGAAGCAAAGAAATGCTGGCATTGGTAACATGCCCCTGTGTGCACCTGTGCATGCTTGTGTGCACACACACACATACACACACACATACATAGATGCATGCACTTGCTTGCAGCACTGATGTGGGAACTGTGTAGTAATTCCCACTGGAGCTCTGTTACCAGGAGGCTGTCCATTCTATTCCACACTCACCTTCAATAAAATTCCCTTTGCTAATGTTTGTATTGGGCGTGTGCCTGAGAGACTAGTGTACCTAGCAAGGACACTGTGGGACAGGCAGAAGAGCCCAGATGATGTGACTCTGCTTCTGCCCTATCCGATGTAAAGGCTGAAGAGAAAGACACTGAAGTCTGGCGTTAACTCCTTCAGAAGGACTTCACCTTCAATTACACCACTGGCATACACACCAAGACCCAGGTATGCAGTCTCAGATGGTGCAACTTCATGGTTGGACACTGAAGGACGGAGGTAAGGAAATGGTATCGCACTGTCAGAGTGTGTGATGTTGTGGGTTATATGTGAATGTCATCGGCATAAGCATGTAACAGATATATAATACACTGCAAAACTATTTTAAAATGTAGTGAAAGGAAACAAATACATGAATGTATTTGAATGTTAAGTATCAGGAAATTAGAAATTTCTTCACAAGAAGGAGTCACCAAGATGGTATCAGTAGGGTAAAAAAAATAAAAACAAGTTTGCATTTGATAGAAAAATGGAGGTGTGCATAAAAGGAGATGGGGATTTTTTTCAGTCTGTGATTTGCCATGGTGTAAAACAAGTTCTGCCTCTAAAAACGTGATTTAACCCCAAATTCCCTTGAAAACAGTGGAGGCTTTGAAGGATACCTCTAATGCACACTTTTCCTATAGCTCATGGGATTTCCTGAGGCAACCTTGTTCTACAGCTCACTGACCCAGTACCAAAGCTTATGTTCATATTGATCAATTCACATACATTCGTTGAAGCAAAAGTGACCCAGTTGGTTCAAAGACCAGTTTTTCTTTTCAGAGTAGCATTTTACATTTTGTAGAAGTCTTTATAAACAACTTTTTATGATAGGGGAGATTCCATTCTCAGGAAAAGGAACCACGTTCATATGTTGCATACTATGTGCCAGGAACTTTGCAATTTTACTCCTTGTTCTACCTAATGAGTAAGAGTTAAGCCTCTGGCTTATACAGGAGGAAAGTAAAGGAAAATAAAGGAATTTCCCCAGAAAACAAAGGAGAAAGAGGCAGAATTCCAACCCAGCAGAAACTTACTCCAAAGCTCTCAAAGTTTTTCTATCCATACCCTACTGCTGCTGCATTTTACAGCTGAGGATCTGAGGCAGAGAGGTGAAGTAACTTTCTGAGTACCACAGAGTTATATTATAGCCTAGATCAAGAACTAAATTTCACCTAGCATCCCTGAGGCCAAGTCAAGAATTTGAGAAAAATAGTTTCTTAGCCTGTGCTCATAAGGACCTATCTTACTCACCCAGATTCCAAGACTGTGCATATAAGGTAGGATCTGCATTTATCACCCAGGTCTATTAAAAAGGGTTTACTGGGAACCCAACATGTGCCTCAGATAGGATAAGGCTTTGATGACACTAGAATGAATGAAACACTCAGCAGGCAGGATGAACTGAGGTTATAATAGTGAAATTATACAGAATTAAGGAGAGACAGACATATAATAAATTGGGTGCAAAAAATTTTTACAGGTACCAGAAGAGTCAGTGGAGGGAATGACAGACACAACATGGGATCTAGCTGGGGTGTCAGGAAAGTTTTCACAGAACATTCTAGTCCTGAGTATGTAAAAATTGATATATGCCAAGACAGAAAGATGACATATTCTGAGCTGGGGAGGATGTGGTAGATGGAGGGGGTAACAGGATCACAGATCCAAAACATGGTGCAACAATAGTTTGCCTAACATCTGAGCCATTGAAACAAATCACTAAAGGAAACAAGGCAGATAACACAAGATATAGGAAAATCTTGGAAGCCATAAAAGGAGTATAACCTTTAACCTCTGGGCAATACTGAACTACTGAAAAATCTCAAAGTAATAAAACAATGTCAAAAAATAAAATAAAACAATGTCATTTATGACATAAAGATATTCCTGGAAATGAGACAGGATGAATTAGAGAAATGTAGGTCAAAGAAAAAGGGGGCAATTAGGGAACCCTTGCAATGTCCTAAGGAGAGATCCAAAGTGTTTAACTGAGAATGTAGAAGAGGAAACAAATTCAGAGAAGAGAAGAAAGAGGAATCCCCAAGAAAGCTCGTTTTGCATAGTATACTGGTTCCTTGAAATATGAGTAGTTTGATACAAGTCTTTCAGATGCACGACCTATCAAAAGGTGATGTGGAAGTAGCTGTGCCCACAGAGACTGGATGAACAGAAGAAGCAACTCAGCAATCACAGTTTATTTATCCACATAATTTCTCCGGTTGTGTTTACACAGCCCCGGCACAGTGCTTCCCAGCTGGCCCTAAGCTGGAGACCATGTATTTATGCCATGGTGCCTTGTGACTCACACAGATGCTTGGACTTAGGCTGGGTTTTTCTCAGTTAATTTTGTCACACTGCCACCATCATAAGTCTTCTCAGAAATTGAGATGACATTGATGAAAAATGTGTTGGGCTGTCAAAGCCTAACATCACCACTAGCTTACTCTGTGACCTTCTACACACAACTTAAGCACATGGGGAACTTTGTTTTTCCTTAATTGATCCTCATGGATCAAAAGGCTTCTCACTTCTGAGTCAAATGGGTAAAAAAGCAATGAATTGGGAATTCTCTCTGTTGGATTTTCCCCTTTCTGTCTGACTAGGACTTCATAATAAAAGAACCTACAAGCTACAGCAGGGAAGAGAGTGATCATCGTAAATTCCATCTTTGCTAGAGTGAATGTGCTGATTTGTACTCTGCTGGAAAGTGCAAGTCCCAAACTGAGCAGACACTAATTAACATTTATAGGAAGGGAGCAAGAGGAAATTCAACTTCACCTGTACTGCCTACATCACTGTGTAGGCAAATGTGCATGCCCAAACTTCAACCATTTTCTTCCTGAGTAGAGCCATCTGTATCACCATCCTTACCATATTCTGTGTGTTAAAGGTCAACTTTTATCCCAAATCTGAGTATCCATTAAATGAAACAAAAAATTAAAGAGAAGATGTGTCCTTACATATTATGTGAAAAATAATAGAAGCACAATGACTTAGAATTCTATTGTGATAGAGAAAGGAAATTGAGAGGGTAATGAAATTCACCATTGAAAATGCTGTAGAAGTTCTGCACAGAGTTCCTGATACATATTACTCTTGAAATTATATATTCTGAAACTGACAGGTAGAGTGAGATAATGTAGCCTAGCATAAATTGCCAGAAGCAAATTGTTGTATTTCCCTTCTGCTACTAACTTTTTGCACAAATTTGGAATATTAATTCAAATTAATTCTGTTTCATTATTAATGAGGTGAGAATAATGCATTCCCCTCTAGCCTTAGAGGATGTTAAGAAATATTATTATAATTAAGTATGTTGTAGTTTTTAAAACTGTAATATGCAATTCAAGAAGATCCCTATCATGTTGTTAATGAATTTGTTATAATGCTTTTAAGTCATAGAAACAAAGTGAAAAGTCAATAAAATGAGAGATGTTCTGATTCATGAAGACATGGAGAGCCCAGAACTCCTTCCATAAGGGCTTTCTTAAGGTTCTCTTTTTCAGCAACTTCTACAGGTGTACGTCTACCAAACTCCTGGGCTCCTGATGAGTAAGAAAACAAATGATTTAATCCAAACTACAATTTGTACTAAGAAGAAAACTAAGTCAAGCAGAATCAGTTGATTTTCCCAGGTAATACAACAAGGTGCATGACTGCAAGTTCAATTTCTGTATAAGAGATAAACCTTTGCATGATTTCATTGTCTCGGTAATATTAGTGTTCCCTTCAAGGTGTGCTTGGAGGAAGAAACATCACTCGATGGCTCTGGAAAATTACACCATGGTGAATGAATTTATTTTTTGTGGACTTACCCGGTCTCAAGAGCTGAGCTTACTCTTATTTTTCTTTTTATCCATGATTTATGTAACAACTGTGTTATCAAATGTTGCCATTATGGTCACTGTGACCTGTGAGTCTCGGCTCCACAGCCCCATGTACTTCCTGCTCCGCAATCTCTCTGTCTTGGACATCTGCTTCTCCTCAGTCACTGCTCCAAAAGTTCTGGTGGATCTTCTTTCAAGGAGAAAGACCATCTCCTTCAATGGCTGCATCATGCAGATGTTTTTCTTCCACCTGCTTGGTGGAGCAGATATTTTTTCTCTCTCTGTGATGGCATTTGATCGCTACATGGCCATCTCTAAGCCCCTGCACTATGTGACTATCATGAGTAGGGGACGATGCACTGCCCTCATTGTGGCCTCCTGGGTGGGGGGCTTTGTCCACTCTATCGTGCAGATCGCCCTGCTGCTCCCACTCCCCTTCTGTGGACCCAATGTTGTTGATGGATTCTACTGTGACGTCCCCCAGGTCCTCAAACTTGCCTGCACTGACACCTTTACTCTCGAGCTCCTGATGATTTCCAACAATGGCCTGGTCACTACCCTGTGGTTTGTCCTTCTCCTTGTGTCTTATACAGTTATCCTGATGATGCTGAGGTCACACACTGGGGAGGGTAGGAGGAAAGCCATTTCTACCTGCACAGCCCACATCACCGTAGTGACCCTGCATTTTGTGCCTTGCATCTATGTCTACGCCCGGCCTTTCACTGCCCTCCCCATGGACAGAGCTGTCTCCATCACCTTCACTGTCATCATCCCTGTCCTGAACCCCATGATATACACCCTGAGGAACCAGGAGATGAAGTCGGCCATGAGGAGACTGAAAAAAAGACTCATGCTTTCTGGGAGAAAATATCCTCATAAATGATTGTTTATGAAGATGCAAGTATATAATTGAATTTATTTTCTTCCAATATTAGCTATCAAATATTGGGACTCATCCGTGCACGGACTATCAGCTATAGTAGAATGGCACAGACACAAAGGATCAATGACTTGAAACACAGGAACTGACAAGTTACACCTGCAGGACGTGAAGCAGAAAGAACAGAGCTCTTGAAGAATAATCGTCATGCTGTCAGTTATTCTGCAGGACACAAATGTGAAATATAATAGAAATTCACGGGTAAAAGATAATGCTGTGTATCCAGACATGCAATCAATAACAGGGACATCTATCTCAACATAGTAGGCATCAACAGTAATGAGTCCCAGATCATTAATAGGTATTCTTGACTACTTACTGGGTATCTACTATGTACTAACGCTTTTGTTAAACATTCGTCTATCATTTCTGCTTTGTCAGTAGTTTAGGATCTTCTCTTTAAATCAACTCCCTAATTTACTTTCCATTTTTTGCCCTGCTTTATTTTTCTCTAGAGTGCTTTTCACCACCTAAAATAGTCTGTATAATTTCTAAATGTTATGTTGTTCAGTGTCTCTGTTTTCCCACTATGATATAAGGGCCATGAGGGCAGGGATGTATATCTGGTTCACTATTTCTTTTTTTTTAGAAGCTCTAAAAGCATTGAGTGTATTTATTTTTTATAGGTTTTTTTTTTATTTAATAAATGTGAATTTACAAAGTGCAACTTTTGTATTGTTGTGGCTTCCCCGCCCCCAACCTCCCTCCCTCCCGTGGCCCTCCCCTCTCACACTCCCTCTCCCATCCCGCCCGTCATCGAGTTTCATTTTCAATTACCTTCATAAAAGTGCAACTTTTGTTTTGTTGTGGCTTCCCCCCTCCAACCTCCCTCCCTCCCGCGGCCCTCCCCTCTTCCACTCCCTCTCCCATCCTGCCCTTCATCAAGTTTCATTTTCAATTACCTTCATATACTGAAGATCAACTTAGTATATACTAAGCAAGGATTTCAACAGGCTGCACTCACACAACCGACTGGTTCACTATTTCACACCCAGTGCCTACAGGCATCTGGTATATGGAAGCTAATCAATAATATTTTTAGTGAGTATTGGCTTTGCATTTTCGTTTTTTTCCTTTTTTCAAGATTTATTTATTTTATTTGAAAGTTGGAGTTACAGAAAGAAAAGGAGAGATAGAAAAAAAGAGATTTTCATCCACTGATTCACTCCTCAGATGACTACAATGGCCAGCACCGGGCAAGGCCAAAGTCGGGAGCTAGGAGCTTCATCCAGGTCTCTCACGTGGGTGCAGGGACCAAGTACTGGGCCTTCCACTACTGGAAGGCCATTAGCAGGGAGCTGGATCAAACTAGAGCAGCCGGGACATGAACTGGTGCCCATATGGGATGCCAGTGTCACAGGCAGTGGCTTTATCCTCTATACCACAAAGCCATCCCCTGTATTTTCTGTATGTTTAAAATATTTTAAAAACACCAAAGTTCCTATACCATCAATAATTTCCTTTCTCAGGTTAATGTCAGTTCCTACATCCTATTCACATATTTACTCTTGATTTTACTCTTTAAATTCCTTTTTCATGTAAAAAAAATCTAATATAGAGTCAGATTTCTCTTGAACAAAATTCATTCCAGAGTTCAAAGACATTGACTCCTTCGTATATTCCTTTGTATATACAATTCCTTTGTATATTTATTATCTTTGCATTTAGAGCCTTTAAACTGTTTGGAACTATTAATCAGTTGTAATGCTTTTTGTGGCAAAGGACATATCCGCAACTTCCATGTGTACGTCCTATTCTGTTGGTTTCATCTAGGATTGTATTTGATGACTCAAGACATAAAATGAACAGCCAAGGGTTCATTCAATCAATCTGGATTTTGGAGCCAGAATTCATGGCCCTAAGAAATAGCAACAACCAAGGATCCCTATTTCACCAGCCTCATGCTATTCCTATTCTGTACACTAACAAATTGAGTCAGTGTAAGATACCAATCGCTGTTATGTAAATAATATTTTAAATATTTTATTTATTTCTTTGAGAGGTAGAGTTACAGACAGAGAGAAGGAGAGACAGAGTGAAAGGTCTTCCATCTGCTGGTTCACTCCCCAAATGACCATAATGGCCTGAGCTGGGCTGATCGGAAGCCAGGAGTCAGGAGCTTCTTCTGGGTCTTGCATATGGGTGCAGGGGCCTAAGCACTTGAGCCAACTTCCACTGCTTTCTTAGGCCATAAGCAGAGAGCTGGATCAGAAAAGGAGCAGCTGGGACTCAAACTGGTGCCCATATGGGATGCCAGCACCACAGGTGGAGGCTTAGCCTACTATAACACAGCACAGGCTCCCCCTTCTGTGAACAATTTTATCAAGTTTTGTCTGGCTACATGTAAACTTAGCTTTATCTAGCTCTCCCCAGAGTAAAATATGTCTTAAGAGTCGGAAATGGTCAATAAATGTGTGTTTCTAATCATCATCTATGACAGATTATATGTGTGGACATCAGCTTCAGAGAGCCATAACTATTCTCTGCTTGATGAGAAAAGGAAGAGCAATGAGTAGAAAGTGTTTGAGGTCCAGTTCTCTGTTTCCAGACTCTTGACAATGTAATCCAGGTGACACATTCAAATATATAGTCTTTTACAGTTTTTATACCATGAAAATCGACCCTGGAAGTCTTTCAGGCATACCATTATGCATGTTTTAACAAAGAACTGATTGAGCTGAGAATAGGGGGACTCATTTTCCCTCTTGCCATTAAATAACCTGGACACAGGTCAACATAGTGCATTTTTCCAAAACAGGTCTTTGTATAGCTATACATTCAAATCTGTATTTGCAATAGATTTTTAAAGATTTATTTATTTATCTGAAAGACTGAGTTACAGAGAATGATTAACTCCCAAATGCACAACAGCTTGGGATTGGGCCAGGCAAAGCCAAGAGCCAGGAGCTTCTTCTGGGTCCCCCATGTGGGTGGCAGGGGCCTAATGACTTGGATCAATCTTCCACTGTCTTCCCAGGAGAGTTGGCAGAGAGCTGGATGAGAAGAGGAGTAGCCAGCACTCAAACTGGCACCCGTAAAGAATGCAGGGTGCGGCTTAACCAACTGTGCCACAGAGCTGGCCCCTGTGTCGGCAACATTTTAATAACTTCCCCCTGAAACTCCATCACTCACCTCTGGAACAAGTTACTCAGTTTCTATTTACTTGTCTAACAGTAATCCTTCGCCGGGTTCATAATATGCATGGGTCTGAGGGGTTAGCACACGAAGCAGAACACAATGAAACATGGAAGATACAGTTCCTTAAGACTTTCTTGATCTTTGGGATTCCTCAGGTCTTCCAATTTACATCAAGTTTATGAAATTGGAACAAAGACATTGGGCTCACTCATCCTCCAAGAACTTAATTTTCAAATCCAGAATTTGTCAGGAATTGCTGTGACCCAAGGACTATGTGTATAGGATCTAATACCTGAAAACTTTTGTTTGGATGGGGGATGCTAGTGGAACTATGTAATGTCATTGAACCACTAGTAAGGTTAAACTCCATTTTTAAATTAAGTTATATTATTGATGTTTCATGAATAATCATACTGTGAATATATTTAGAGATGTATAAATGATGCAACAAAAAGGAGAACATGATGAGTGGAAGAGACTTCAGAGATAGGAGCTTAATGTTGAAAAGTGCCTTTTGGGGGCCTGCGCTTTGGCACAGCGGGTAGAGCCACTTCACCCGCGTGGGAGATCTGAAGGAAAGTCCTCGATCCTGGCTTCAGATCATCATAGTCCAGCCATTGCGGCCAATTGGGGAGTGAGTCAGCGGATGGAAAACCTTTCTCTCTGCCACTGCCTCTGTCTCTGCCTCTCTGTAACTCTGCCTTTCTAACAAATAAATAAATCTTTAAAAAAAATGAGAAAGAAAAGAAAAGTGCCTGATGTGGAAAAGAAGACAAGATAGATAGATAGATAGATAGATAGATAGATAGATAGATAGGCAGACATATGATAGATTTGGTTTCCTTTCTGGGTTGTTTGTTGATGAAGCAGGAAGCTGCAAAGGGGGTATAAAAGTCCTTGTTAGCATCATAGGAATGTCTAGATGAGCTTCTTCAAATAATATTATTATGTAAAATTGGCACTGACTAGAAAATGAATTTGAAATTAACACTGTTAGGGGGCTGGCACTGTGGCATAATGGGTAAGGCCACCACCTGCAGTGCTGGCACCCCATATAGGCTCCAGTTCAAGTCCCAGCTGTTCCACGTCTAATCCAGCTCTCTGCTATGGTCTGGGAAAACAGTAGAAGATGGCCCAAGTCCTTAGGCCCCTACATCCACATGGGAGACCCGAAAGAAGCTCCTGGCTCCTGGCTTCAGATTGGCCCAGCTCCAGCCGTTGCAGCATTGCAGCCATTTGGGGAGTGAACCAGTGGATAAAAGACCTCTCTCTCTCTCTCTCTCTCTCTCTCTCTCTGCCTCTGCCTTTCTGTAACTCTGCCTTTCAAATTAATTAATTAATTAACAGCTTCTTTCACCTTTTATCAATTGCTTCCTTTTCATTCTCTCCTCTCCAGGCAAACATATATTCTTGCTGTATCCTCACTGCCTAAGCACTTTCTTATTACTATATTTCTCGTCATGCCAGCATCCTCTTATGTAATTTGATTGACTTACAAGGTTAATGACTTACAATGGGGTTACCATGATAAACTCATAGTCATAAATCCATCATAAGTTGAAAAGTACATTTAATATGCCTAACCTACCCAACATCATAGCTCAACAACACAGCACATTATAGGGTCAGTCATTTACCCTCATGATGACTTGGTGACTGGAAGCTGCTGCTCACAGCTACTGCCAACACCATAAAGGAGTATCATACCACATCACTAGCCTTGCCAAAAATCAGTATTTGAAATTTGAAGTACAGTTTCTATTAATATGTATAACTTCTGTATCATCATAAAGTTAAAAAAAAATCAAAAAGCAAACCAGTGTAAGTCAAGGACCGTCTATGGTTGCTTCTATTGAATGTATTCACAGACTAAGGAACCTGAGATTATCTTGTCTCCCATCCTACTGAGACTTTTATTTGCTCTTCTCATATAGAATATCTCGTTTCAGTCTTGCACTGGGGCTCTGAATAGGAACTTTATTTAAAAAAAAAAAGCACATTTCAATTTATCCTTATACATACACAAGTGAAAGAAAGATAAAAGGTTTACATAAAGGAGCAAGTAAGAGTGTCAATCTAAACAACAATAGAGAGATTTTTCAAAGATAGTGAGTTATTCAGAAATTAGCAGGATTATAGTCCAAGATATGCACACAGTGGTAAACCAAGAACATATTACAGGAGTGGAAGCAAGGGGAGACTTTTAAAATCAAAAGAGAGACAAGCATTATTTGTTTTGAAACAAGAGAACATTGGTTGCAGCGATTTATCCTAGGAGTTGACGTCAGTTCACCGTTAGAGTATCAGGCAAGTGTTCTTGTGATTTTGTTTAGTTATCCTTGTGACTTCTTTAGCAAGATGCAGTTTGGAAAGTCCTGGGAAGAATTCTTATTATAGGCATACATACATAAGAGTCTTTAGGAAGTATTTGAAATAGTGTGTAGGCATGAGAGCTCTCTAACTTCCTGGCTTCATTTATTTATTTTTATTGGAGTTTACAGAAGTGGCTCATTTTGAAACTGGCAACTTTCACAACAGGATGAAAGATAGACTAAGATAATTTATTTTGGAAATAACAAGGTATCAAATTCTATTCTAATTGTTTAGTTAGAAACGTGCCAGGGGATTCCAATACAATCCCATCAAGGCGGCATGTACCAATACCATCTCACTAGTCCAAGTGATCAATTTCAGTTCACAACTGATCACACTGATAGGTCTAAGAGTCAAAGGAATCACACAAACAAGACTAGTGTCTGCAAATACTAACTGATAGAATCAAAAAGGGACAGAACAATCCATCATGGGAAGCGAGATACACAGCAGACTCATAGAATGCAAAATGTCCTAAACATCACTCTGGCCTCAGAATCAGCCCTTAAGGCATTTGGATCTGGCTGAAAAGCCCATGAGAGTATTTCAGGCATGGAAAGCCAAGACACTCTGGAAAAAAAAAAAAAAAAAAAAAAAAAACCCTAAATGAAAGATCTCCGTGAGTGAGATCCCAGTGGAAAGAACAGGCCATCAAAGAAGGAGGTACCTTTCTCTGAAGGGAGGAGAGAACTTCCACTTTGACTATGACCCTGTCAGAATAAGATCGAAGTTGGCGAACCCAAAAGGCTTCCATAGCCTTGGCAACTCATGACTAGAGCCTAGGGAGATTACTGACGCCATAAACAAGAGTTTCAAATTGTTAAGTCAACAACAGGAGTCACTGTGTGCTTACTTCTCATGTGGGATCTATCCTTAATGTGTTGTCCAATGTGAAGTAATGCTATAACTAGTACTCAAACAGTAT
The DNA here is from genome assembly GCF_964237555.1 of Oryctolagus cuniculus. Classification (NCBI taxonomy): domain Eukaryota; kingdom Metazoa; phylum Chordata; class Mammalia; order Lagomorpha; family Leporidae; genus Oryctolagus; species Oryctolagus cuniculus. Next base: position 13,000,195 of record NC_091432.1, on the reverse strand, counting down.
TTTACACTTTGTGTTTCTGTGTGGGTGCAAACTGATGAAATCTTTACTTAATATATACTAAATCGATCTTCTGTATATAAAGATAATTGAAAATGAATCTTGATGCGAATGGAATGGGAGAGGGTGCGAGTGGGAGGGAAGTTATGGCGGGGAGGAAGCCATTATAATCCATAAACTGTACTTTGGAAATTTATATTTACTAAATAAAAAATAAAATAAAATAAAATAAAATAAATTGTACCTTGATTTTGTTTTTATTTTAAAATATGAACATGACTAAATATTAAAAGTTAGGCTTGTGCCGCGGCTCACTAGGCTAATCCTCCACCTTGCGGCGCCAGCACACCGGGTTCTATTCCCAGTCGGGGCGCCGGATTCTGTCCCAGTTGCCCCTCTTCCAGTCCAGCTCTCTGCTGTGGCCCGGGAGTGCAATGGAGGATAGCCCAAGTACTTGGGCCCTGCACCCGCATGGGAGACCAGGGGAAGCACCTGGCTCCTGGCTTCAGATCAGCGCGGTGCGTCGGCCACAGCACGCTGGCTGCAGCGGCCATTGAAGGGTGAACCAACAATAAAGGAAAACCTTTCTCTCTGTCTCTGTCTCTCTCTCACTGTCCACACTGCCTGTCAAAAAAAATAAAATAAAAAATAAAAAATATTAAAAGTTATGACTATTTCTAAAATACATTTTATTTTAAAATGAGTTATTTAATAAATTCATTTGTGAAGGTTATTACATGTAATGATCTCAGCAATTAAAAAATTTGATGGACTCAGATGCTTGTAAGGAATGCAAAAACAGTCAACACTTTCAGAATTTCAGTTACAGTGTCTGGGAACCTAAAAAAGCCAAGCACTTCCCCATGTCAAAGCTAGAAACTAAAAGAGAAAAGAGTAAATACAATTCAATGTTGCTGAAGAAATGCACCAGAGTGAAAAATTTATTTACATTAGCCTAACTCATGATCAAGATCTAAGATCTAAATATCTTTGCTTACTTTCAGTATATGTAATGACTTGGCTGAAGTGTTTCCTCGTAAGACCTCCCTCAAAGTTATGGTAAACCTTCGGTAAGAGAAAATGACCATTCTGTTGAATGACTGCCACTAATATGTTCTTCTTCCAGTTATTGGGCAAGTGCACATAAAACTGGGCATTTTCCAAATGGTAGAGTTAGAAACATACCAGGGGACTCCAATTTTAATCCCATCAAGGTGGCATGTACCAATGCCATCTCACTAGTCCCAGTGATCAATTTCAGTCCACAACTGATCATAATGAAAGGACTAAGAGTCAAAGGGAGCACATAAACAAGTCTAGTACCTGCTAATACTAACCGATAGAAAAAATAAAGGGGAGAGTGATCCAACATGGGAAGCGAGATGCTCAGCAGACTCATAGAATGGTGGATGTCCTAAATAGCACTCTGGCCTCAGAATTAGCCCTAAAGGCATTCCGATCTGGCTGAAAAGCCCATGAGAGTATTTCAGGCATGGAAAGCCAAGACACTCTGGAAAAAAAAAAAAAAAAAAACCCTCAATGAAAGATCTCTGTGAGTGAGATCCCAGTGGAAAGAACAGGTCTTCAAAGAAGGAGGTACCTGTCTCTGAAGGGAGGAGAGAACCTCCACTTTGACTATGACCTTGTCTAAACAAGATAAGAGTCGGAGAACTCAAGGGGCTTCCATAGCCTTGGAAACTCATGACTGGTGCATAGGGAGATTACTGATGCCATAAACAGGAGTGTCAATTTGTAAAGTCAACAACAGGAGTCACTGTGCACTTACTCCTCATGTAGGATCTCTGTCCTTAATGTGCTGTACATTGAGGCTTAATGCTATAACGAGTACTCAAACAGTATATTTCACTTTGTGTTTCTATGGGGGTGCAAACTGTTGAAATCTTTACTTAATGTATACTAAACTGATCTTCTGTTTAAAAAAAAAAGAAGAAATTATCAATTCCCAACTTGACTCTCACTGGGATTAAACATGACAATAGGTCTGATCTGATTTCATCATCATTTAAAAAATCATCTATTATTTTTCACTTTATGTTTCTGTGTGGGAGCAAACTGTTGAAATCTTTACTTAATGTATGCTAAACTGATCTTCTGTATATAAAGAGAATTGAAAATGAATCCTCATGTGAATGGAAGGGGAGAGGGAATGGGAAAGGGGAGGGTTGCGGGTGGGAGGGACGTTATGGGGGGGAAGCCATTGTAATCCATAAACCGTACTTTGGAAATTTATATTCATTAAATAAAAGTTAAAAAAATAAAAATAAAAATAAAAAACTGGGCATTTTATTCTTTATATATCTTGAATATAAAATCTCAACAAAAATTAACTGAATATAATAGGTTATAATTTTAACATTTCATTTTTTGGAAGGAAATTGAAGCCACAGTCTGACAATCCAATCTGTTAGGTAGTGAAATGAAGAGAAAAATATGTATATATATATATGTGTGTGTGTGTGTGTAAACTTAGGAGTAGAATATTTTTTCCAATTATGTATTTTATACAAGTTACCACATAGCACTCATAGAAAAATAAAAATTTGGACTAGTTCAGTCTGCACTATCAGAATACCAGGTCAGTGGCCCTACTTCTATGAGGGGTGAGGAGAGGAGTAATAACTAAGCTAAATGAAATTGGCTGAGCCATGATGGTCACAACTGGCAGAAGCCACCATTTCCTGGAAAAGAAAAGCTAGGGGGAAGAATGAGTTCATTAAATAGTGAAGGACAATGGTAATCAGGGGACAACATTGATGTGATCAGGCCAGGTCAAATGATCGTTCTGAAGATATGAGATGTATTTGGCTGAGTGGTTAGGACATCAAGGGAAACCATGTGCCATCAGTGAATGCCTGGTTGGTGCCCTGGTTCATATGCTTCTGATTCTCCTTATTGCTAACACACACTCTGGGAGGCAACAGGGAATGGTTCAAATACTTGGGTCCCTGACATCTACAAAGGAAACTGACTGAGTTCTGGTTTCCTAGCTTAGGCCTTACCCCAGTTTTGGCTGTTGTGGGCATTTGGGGAGTGAACCAACAGATGGGGTATCTCTCCCTGTCTCTCTCTCTCTCTCTCTCTCTCTCTCTCTCAGCCTTTATAATAAATAATAAATAAACAAGAGTTTTTAGGAAGACAGACTGTCGAGGGCATTTAGTCCAGTGGTTAAGATGTCCAGATCCCACATTGGAGTTTGATCCCTGGCTCTGGCTCCTGGTTCTACATAACCCATGTAATTCTCCTAATAGTCTCAGGAAGTCCTAGTTACTCTTTCCCTTTTACAAATAAAGGAGGAATGGGCTATAAAATTATAGTTATCATTTGCTGGTTGAATGAGACAGGAGGGAGTGAGCTGGACTTACTGAATTGCTTTATGCAGAAGTGTCTTGAGATCTTATGTTATGAGAGAAGAAATACTGATTGTTTTGATCTGACAAAATCTTTTGCAAGCTTCAGTTCATCTTTCTTTCCCACTGCTTGATGTCTGGTTCTGGTTCAATTTGCTATGCTTCTGAAGCCACTGCTCCTTCGTTACCACATCTTCAGAAATGGCCCACGGGAGTTCATTACTTTAATGGGAAGAGGTTGTCTTCTGTTACTTACTCTGGAGTCCAAGATGCAAAGCCCAGCAATCATTCTGAGCACTGATTGTTCTCTGGAGTGATGGTGGAAGTGGCCAACAACCCATCACCAGAGGCTTCTTCCCAATCCCCTGGCTTACTCTCCTCTGAGTTTTTTCTGGTTTTGATTTAGAAATACTTCCTTTTTCATGAATGGGTTTTCCTTTGCTTTAATAGACTCTTTGGTGGAAATAAACCACACATCCAAACTGACAAAAGCTTGAACTAAAAGTAGTTGAAAACACAGATTTCCAACTGAGAGAGTTGAGCTCAAATTTCGGCTCTGCCATTTTATCTATAGAAACATATACAGGAAGACTAAAACTGAACCCCTATAATATAAAAAGTAGGGCCCAGCCTCTTGTCCATCTCCCTTAGCCCAAGGTGTCCTTTCCTGTCCTTTATCAAAAAGAATTCACTGACTTGAGGGAGTGATATGGCTAGTTTGACAAGGTTCTAATCACCAACTCCAAGAGTCAATTGCTTCTCCAATAGGTAAGAATTTTGATGGCCAGTACTGTCCAGAAGGATTTTTGTAGGGGAATTCCAGGTCTAGGCAGAGCAGTTCCAGATCTAGGGCACAATGTAACTGCCACCTGCATGTAATCCCCAGACCAACCCGAGCCCACCTGGCCATCATAAATTCCCTAAACAGCACAGCATTACCAACCAATCTGAGGAAAGTCACGAGTACCACTGACCAATTAGGAACCTGGACACAAGCTGATCACAAACCTCTCAGCCCAATTTCAATCTATAAGAATCTTCACCCCTAACTTCATAGGGAACCCAGGAATTAAACAATAGATACCTGACTCCTTGTTCTGTACTTTGCCACAAATACCCATTTTATTCCACAAAGGGAAAAAAAGGAAGCATATACAACATTGTTCAACTTCTTTTTTTTAACTTTTATTTAATGAATATAAATGTCCAAAGTACAGCTTATGGATTACAATGGCTTCCCCCCCCCCATAACTTCCCTCCCACCCGCAACCCTCCCCTTTCCCACTTTCTCTCCCCTTCCATTCACATCAAGATTCATTTTCAATTCTCTTTATATACAGAAGATCAGTTTAGCATATATTAAGTAAAGATTTCAACAGTTTGCACCCCCATAGAAACACAAAGTGAAATATACTGTTTGAGTACTCGTTATAGCATTAAATCACAATGCACAGCACATTAAGGACAGAGATCCTACATGAGGAGTAAGTGCACAATGACTCCTGTTGTTGACTTAACAAATTGACACTCTTGTTTATGGCATCAGTAATCACCCTAGGTTCTTGTCATGAGTTGCCAAGGCTATGGAAGCCTTTTGAATTCATTCATATTTAGACAAGGTCATAGTCAAAGTGGAGGTTCTCTCCTCCCTTCAGAGAAAGGTACCTCCTTCTTTGATGGCCTGTTCTTTCCACTGGGATCTCACTCGCGGAGATCTTTCATTTAGGTCATTATTTTTTTCCAGAGTGTCTTGGCTTTCCATGCCTGAAATACTCTCATGGGCTTTTCAGCCGGATCTGAATGCCTTAAGGGCTGATTCTGAGGCCAGAGTGCTGTTCAGGACATCCAAGAGATACATCCAAGTGTATCTCGCTTCCCATGTTGGATCGTTCTCTCCCTTTTTTATTCTATCAGTATTTGCAGACACTAGTCTTGTTTATGTGATCCCTTTGACTCTTAGTCCTATCATTATGATCAATTGTGAACAAAAATTGATCACTTGGACTAGTGAGATGGCATTGGTACATGCCACCTTAATGGGATTGAATTGGAATCCCCTGGCATGTTTCTAACTCTACCATTTGGGCCAAGTCAGCTTGAGCATGTCCCAAATTGTACATCTCCTCCCTCTCTTATTCCCACTCTTATATTTAACAGGAATCACTTTTCAGTTAAGTTTCAATGTTCAACTTCTTAAATAGCAACTTCATTTGTAAAACTAGTATAATAATAATAATAATAATAATAGTAATAATAATACTTGCCTCAGAAAGGCTGTGTGATTACTAAGTAAGTTAAGAAAAGCTGAGAGTCCGTGAGAAATCATTCAATGATAGCATCATTAACTCTGTCTCTTAGGTCATGGCCAAGCAGTGTATTTCCTTTCTAGCTGACTTTTTACTGTGGCTCACTTTCATAAGTATGAAAATAATCCATTTTCTCTTTCATATGTTGATGGTACTCCTGGCACTGTCTCTACCAAGATGTATTATATGGGGAGGTCAATTAACCATTCTCTGGGCCTGACAGAATTGGGCTCATTCTCCAAGATCTCTCAAGTACTAAAAGTCTGATACTTTAAGAAATTGACTTTCTGATTTTTGAAATGATTTTTCAGTAATAAAGTTTGTGAAAAAGGGGTTCATCTTTTTCATGGAGTTCAGTTAATCGGAGTCCTTAATCTGAAAGGAAATCAATAAACAATGACACAAATATCTTCTAGATGAAGCAATATAATTACTAAGACCCTTGATATATAGGAAAATAGATTTAATTTAGGCAAAGAAATTTAGCAACTGACATTGTTGAAAGGAAAGGCGGTAAATAATTTCCAAAATCCCCTGCCAATGTGAAAAGGATAGGAATCAAGAGAAACATTCTTATCTAGAGTTGAATACTGAATCAAGATTTAGAAACTTTAGGGACTGGGGCTGTGGCGTAGTGGGCAAAGCTATCACCTGCAGTTCCAGCATCCCATATGGATGCTGGTTCGAGTCCCAGCTGTTTCACTTCTAATCCAGCTCTCTGCTATGGTCTGGGAAAGCAGTAGAAGATGGCCCAAGTGCTTGGACCTCTGCATCCCTGTAGGAGACCCAGAAGAAGCTCCTGGCTCCTGGCTTCGGATTGGTGCATCTCCAGCCATTGCAGCTAACTGGGGAGTAAACCAGCAGGTGGAAGACCTCTCTCTCTTTCTCTCTCCTTGCCTCTACTTCTTTCTCTGTGTAACTCTGAATTTCAAATAAATAAATGACATCTTTTAAAAAAAGATTTAGAAAATTTAAAAAATAGACCCCCTAAAATTAGAAACAGTTGATAATATAGACTAGCAATAGGTTTCATCCATCAAGCCAACTCTAATTATAGTGCTAATGACTATGTACACAATAAGATGATGATTTTTTAAGGCAGAGTTACAGAGAGGGAGAGATGTATATAGAGAGATTTTTCATCTGTTGGTTCACTCCCCCCAAAAGGCTGCAATAGTTAGGGCTCGGCCAGGCCAAAGCCAGGAGACATGAGCTTCACCCAGGTATTCCATGTGGGTGCAAAGGCCCTGGCACTTGGGCCATCCTCCACTGTTTTCCCAGGCACATTATCAGGGAGCCGGAATGGGAGTGAATCAGCTGGGTCTTTAACTGGTGCCCACATGGGATGCTGGCATCACTGGTGGCAGTTTAACCCACAGTGCCACAACACCACCCAATGAATCTTAAGAATAAAAAGCAAATGATAAATTAGCAACGTCTTCATTAGACAAGAAAATGCAGAGTGGGGGCATACAACACATTTTTCCACCAATTCTATAAGGAATTTGAGAATGAATTAAATTCACCTGGAGAAACCATAAACAATTGATTCTCGTATTCTCTGTATCTGGTCTCAAGTAAATAGTACAAATCTGTTGAATGACCATGTGAATATACTTAAGCTTGTTGAAGGGTTTATTTACAAATGGTTAAGATGATATGATGATTAATTTTAGATGTCAGCATGACTGATTTAAGGGATATCCAGATAGTTGGGTAAAGCATTATTTCTGGGTATGTTTGTGAAGGTGTCCTTGCAAGAGGTTGGCACTTAAATGAATGAACTAAATAAGGAAGTTCATCCTTTCCCCATGTGGGTAGACAATATCTGCTCAACAAGGACTCAGAGCAAAAATGGTGAATTCCCCCCTCTTCTGTAGCTGTGACATCCTTCTCCTGTCCAGGGACATCAGAACTCTAGGTTCTTTGGCCTTTGCTTTCCAAGATTGTACCAGGGACCACCTCCAGCCCCAACTTCTCAGGTTTCAGCCTCAGAATGCAAATGATATGATTGGCTTCTGTGCACCAGGGCCTTCAGACTTGGGCAAAGCTCATTCCTGACCTCCCTGGCCCTCCAGCTTTCAGGCAGTCCATTGTGGAATTTCTCAGCTTCCCTAACTGTCTGAGCCAATTCCTCTAAGAAATTCTATATCCATCTACCTACATCCTACAGGTCAGTCTTTAAATAGAGAACCATGACTAATACACTTAACAAATTTAATGCTTATGTGCTTTTTACTACTAAAAAGTATGAAAGTAGGGGCCAACATTGTGACGCTTCTGCCTGTGATGCCGGCATCTCATATGGGTACTGATTAGAGTCCTAGCTGATCCACTTTCATTTTAACTCCCTGCTAATGTGCCGGGGAAAGTAGTGGAAGCTGGTTCAAGTACTTGAGCTCCTGCCACCCAGAGACCTAGATGATGCCTCCTGACGTCAGCCTGAACCAGCCCTGGTAATTGCAGCCATCTGGGGAGTGAATCAGCAGATGGGAGATCTCTGTCTCTCCCGCTCTCTTTCACTCTGGCTTTCAAATAAAATAAATCTTTTTTTTTTTAAGTATAAAAGCAAATCACATATAAAGACAAATTAACTCCACATATACTTACAAACGTTTACAGGTAGAAAACAGTGCTTTGAAATTCAACTCAAAATTTATCTTGGTAGAATTTTATTCACCGAAGAGTTTATTCTCTGACAGATTCTCCTAAAATATTATTTTCTTTTGTTTATTTAACATCCTAGCATAACTTTTTTAAGTAGTTTATTTGAAACATCTCAAAGTAAAACCCAAAGAAAAGTTCAGAGATACTTAGCAGTAAAACACTATCTTGATTCTCAAAGGAGTTTGAAAGGTAACTTTGGCTTGTATTTCTTCTACTAGTGACCAATAAAAACTTCAATCTAATATTAATTCCAAATCATTTCACCAGACAACCTATAAAAATCCAATATAAAAGTATATTTAAAGGTTTTAAAGGGGCTGGTGTTTGGCTTAGTACTTAAGACACTGCAAATGCACCCTGAGAGGCAGCAGGTAGTTGGGTCCTGCCACTCACGTGAGAAACCTGATTGAGTTCCTGACTCCCACCTTCAGTCCAGCACAGTCCCAGCCATTGTAGGCACTGAGGAGTAAACCAGCAGATGGGAACTCTTTCTTTGTCTCTCTGTCTCTCTCTCTTGGCTTCTCAATAAATAAATTTTTAAAGGTTTAAAAGATATTTTGTATATAAAAAGAGAAGAGCATGAGACTAGCAGTCATATGACGTGAATTTTAATCACCATGGTATTGTAACATATTAGGCTCCTGATTATTCTGTGTCTCAATTTTTTACTCCGAAACCAAGAAGACTTCTAGAACAGAAACAAAATGATTACAACTAAGACAACTATATTAATAAACCAGTATCTGCACAGATGCCTACTAATTTTGACCCCCTATGGAATATTGCTGCCATCTAGTGGAGCTATGTCTAAATTGTAGGGTAAGGGGGTTTTTTTACTCAAAATTATTTTATTTTTAAATTTTTTGACAGGAATTCCAACATGGTGGAGCAGGGAGGGAGCTTACTACTATAGTCTAGGAGAAGATACTTTTTTTTTAATTTTTTTTTTTGACAGGCAGAGTTAGACAGTGAGAGAGAGAGACAGAGAGAAAGGTCTTCCTTCCATTGGTTCACCCCCCAAATGGCCGCTACAGTCGACATGCTGCGCCGATCCGAAGCCAGGAGCCAGGCACTTCCTCCTGGTCTCCCATGTGGGTGCAGGGCCCAAGGACTTGGGCCATCCTCCACTGCCTTTCATAAATATAAATTTCCAAAGTACAACTTTTGGATAACAGCAGCTTTTTCCCCCCATAACCTCCCTCCCACTGCAACCATCCCATCTCCCACTCCCTCTCCCATCCCATTCACATCAAGATCCATTTTCAATTATCTTTATATATAGAAGATCAATTTAGTATATACTAAGTAAAGATTTCAACAGTTTGCACCCACACAGAAACACGAAGTATAAAGTACTGTTTGAGTACTAGTTATACCGTTAATTCACATGGTACAACACATTAAGGACAGAAATCCTACATGGGGAGTAAGTGCACAGTGACTAGGAGAAGATACTTTTTAAAAAGTGGAGAGAGTGCAGTCTCAGGGAAGAGTTAGGGAGAAAACAGTAGAGGAAACTCTACGCAAATTAGAGTAACACGGTAGACCTACATAGAGGGCGTGAATGCCCACAGTTCAGCAATCCAGCAACTGAGAGCCTACACACCAGCATTGCAAAGTGGGGTGAGAAAAGACTGCAGCAGCCCAAGCCAACAAAGCTGGCCATAAAGCTGCAGGAAGTAGCTACAGGGAACCTGGCTTGGATCCCTGTGGGGGATAGTGTACCTGTCAAACAAGAGGAGAAAAAAAAAAAGGAGGGACGCATTTTTCTCTCCCCAATCACTTTACAATGGTGTCCTGTGGGCACCATTTTGCACATTGGTAAAAGCTGTGCCAGCTTGTGTCTGCACCCAGCAACCAGCTAACTGGAGACTCCTGACTCTAGTGGGGAAAACTGACAGGGGTCTGGGTGCTCAGGACTGTGGGAGGCATGTGTGCTGGGACTGTGAAAAAAATGGAGGCTGTGTAGGAGGACTCACGGTGTAGCTGGGAGTTTGGGGAGTCACTGTGGGAGACTCCACATGATCAGCGCTTCCTGGTTACCTAGTGAGGGACATTGCTGGGGAATCTGCACTTACACTGAGGACTGCACAGATCCTTTGTGTGGTCCTTGGGGCAGAGCAGACGAATATTATACCCACTGGGATTAGCACTCAGGTGCTGGCCTCCTTTGAGGAGAGGAACTCAGCTAAGTAGAATAAACTTCCTGTGTGATTAAAAAAATAGGCCGGCGCCATGGCTCAATAGGCTAATCCTCCACTTTGCGGTGCCGGCACACAGAGTTCTAATTCCAGTCGGGGCACCAGATTCTTTCCCGGTTGCCCCTCTTCCAGGCCAGCTCTCTGCTGTGGCCCAGGAAGGCAGTGGAGGATGACCCAAGTGCTTGGGCCCTGCACCCCATGGGAGACCAGGAGAAGCACCTGGCTCCTGCCATTGGATCAGCACAGTGCGCCAGCCATGGCGGCCATTGGAGGGTGAACCAACTGCAAAAGGAAGACCTTTCTCTCTGTCTCTCTCTCTCTCACTATCCACTCTGCCTGTCCAAAAAAAAAAAAAAAGGATATTTCCTACACCAAAACTGGGTGTGTCACCTTAGACACTCCCTTCACTCCCAAGAACTGAACAGAGCTCCCTAGTCACACCTACTACAAGCCTCTAGATATTCACTGAAAGGAGACATTCCACTCATCTACAGAGGAAAAATACAAAAATAAAAGCTGCCACAGCACAGCAGGAAAAAAAAGGAAGAAACCAGAGTATCTCCACAAATGCCAAACAACAAAAACACCAATTCAAGAAGTAAGAGTATTGGCTGGGACTTTGAGCAGTCTCAGTGGGAGACACCACTGGCTCGGGGCTTCCTGGTTACTTGGTGAGGGACATTGCTGGGGAATCTGCACTTACACTAAGACTGCACAGATCCTTTGTGTGGTCCTTGGGACAGAACCAACGAATATTATACCCACAGGGGCTAGCACTTAGGTACTGGTCTCCACTGAGAAGAGATCAGCTGAGCAGATTATGCTTCCCTTCTGATTAAAAAAAGAGAGAGAGAGAGATTTACCACGGCAAACCTGAGTGTGTCACCTTCGGCACACCCTTAACCCTGGAGAACTGTGCAGAGAGTGCAGTCTGTGGAGATCACTTTAACACTTAAAATGCTATTTTTACCACCCAGCTGAAAGGGATTTGGAGTCCCATGTCAAGTATTTGAATAGTACCCTTGGAAGTAAGTCTGTATGAATGTATTCAGAACTATACAGCTTTACAGTTATAAACTTCATACATTTCATAATTGCAACTTTAGGAACATGAAGAATCTTCCCACCATGCCTGCCCTCTGACACACACTCCCAAGCCCCTTCCTCCTCCACTTTTATTCCCACTCCTATTTTTCGCTAAGATCTATTTTCAATTAACTTTATACACATAAGATTAACTCTATGTTAAGTAGAGAGTTCAACAAATAATATGGAAAAAAACCTATTCCTCAACAGTAAAGACAAGGGCTGTTCAAAGTCATTTCTTCTCAAAGTGTCAATTTTACTTCTACAGATTGCCTTTTTGGTGCTCTTTAGTTATCACAGGTCAGGGAGAACATGTGGTATTTGTCCCTTTGAGACTGGCTTATTTCACTAAATATGATGTTTTCCAGTGTCATCTACTTGGTAGCAAATGACCAAATTTCTTTTTTTATCACTGTGTAATATTCCATGGTGTATATACCCCATGATTTCTTTATTCAGTCTTCAGTTGACAAATATTTGGGTTGATTCCATATCTTACCTATTGTGAACTGAACTGCAATAAACATGGGGGAAGAGATTAACTCTTTCATATGCTGACTTCTTTAATATTCATCTATTTATTTGAAAGTCAGAGTTACACACAGAGAGAAGGAAAGGCAGAGAGAGAGAGAGAGAGAGAGAGAGAGAGAGAGAGAGAACATACACTGGTTCACTCCCCAATAGGACACAACAACCAGAGCTGTGCTGATCCAAAGTCACGAACCAGGAGCTTCTTCCAGGTCTTCCATGTGGGTGCAGGGGCCCAAGGACTTGGGCCCTCCTCCAGTGCTCTCCCAGGCCACAGCAGAGAGCTGGATCAGAAGTGGAGTATCCAGGACTTGAACCAGCACCCATATGGGATTCTGGCAATATAGGTGGTGGCCTCACCCGCTATGCCACAACACTGGCCCCTATATATGCTGATTTCATTTCCCTTGGGTAAATTCCCAGGAGTGAGATGGCTGGGTCGTATGGTAGGTCTATATTTGGATTTCTAGGGCAGCTCCACACTGTCTTCCATAGTGGCTTTACCAGTTTACATTCCCACCAACAGTGGATTAGGGTGCCTTTTTGCCCACATCCTCACCAGCATTTTTTGTTTGTTGATTTCTGTATGAAAACCATTCTAACTGGGGTGAGATGAAATCTCATTGTGGTTTTGATTTGCATTTTCCTGACAGCTAGTGATCCTGAGCATTTCTTCATGTGTCTGTTGGCCATCTGAATTTCCTCTTTTGAAAAATCTCTATTTAAGTCCTTTACCCATTTCCTCACTGTGTTGTTTGTTTTGTTGTTGTGATGTTTCTTAATTTCTTTATATATTCTGATTTTTAATCCTTTATCAGTTGCATGGTTTGCAAATAATTTCTCCCATTCTGTCAGTTGCCTCTTCACTTTGCTGAGTGATACTTTTGCAGTATAGAAGCCTCTCAATTTGATATGATCTCATTTGTCAATTTTTACTTTAATTGTCTGTGCCTCTGGGGTCTTTTGCAAAAACTTTTGCCTATGCCAATGTCTTCCATGGTTCCCCCATGTTCATAGATTTAGGTGTTGAATCCATTTTGAGTGGATTTTTGTGTATGGTGTAAGGTAGGGGTCTTGCTTCATATTTCTAGGAGGGGAAAATCCAGTTTTTCCAGCATCACTTGTTGAAGAGACTGTCCTTGCTCCAAAAATTGGTTTTAGCTCCTTGACCAAATATAAGTTGGCTGTAGATGTTTGGATTGATTTCTGAGGTATCTATTCCATTCCATTGGTCTATCCATCTGTTTCTGTACCAATACTTGGCTGTTTTGATTATAACTGTCCTGTAGTATGTCTTGTTTTCTTTTTAAGATTTATTTTATTTATTTGAAAGAGTTATAGAGAGAGGTAGAGACAGAGAGCTCTTCCATCCGTTGGTTCACTCCCCAGATGGCAGCAACAGCAAGAGCTCGGCTGATCCAAAGCCAGGAGCCAGGAGCTTCTTCTAGGTACACTACGTGGGTGCAGGGGCCCAAGGACTTGGGCCATCTTCCACTGCTATCCCAGACCTATAGCAGAGAGCTGGATCAGAAAATTAGCAGCCAGGACTATGGGATGCTGGTGCTTCAGGACATTTTTCCATAAATATTCCTATCATGTATTTTGGATTTCCTTTATATTTTTACTGGGAGAATTTCTGCCTTCACCTTCTTTTGTAGTGATGTTCCAGTTTCTGTGTTTCTGTGTCCAGCACAGCCTTAAGCATTTTTTGCAAGGCTGCACAGGGGTGGTGACAAATTCTTTCAATTTCTGTTTGTTATAGAAGGTCTTTATTTCACCTTCATTCATAAATCAGAGCTTTGCATAGTACAATATTCTGGGTTGACTGCTTTTTTCTCTTAAGACTTGGAATATATCTCCCCATTCTCTCCTAGACTGTAGGGTTTCTGATAGGAAGTCCGCTGTGAGTCTAGTTGGAGATCCTCTGAAAGTAATCTGTTGTTTCTCTCCTTCACATTTTAGAATCCTTTTTTTTATGTTTTATGGTGGAGAGTGTTACTACAATGTGTTGGTTAAGATCTTTTGTGGTCATGTCTATTAGTTCTATGTGCTTCCAGAACTTGGATGCCCCTTTCTTTCTCCAAATTAGGGAAGTTTTCTGTAATTATTTCACTAAAAAGGCCTTCCTTTTTTAACACCATTCTTTTCTCTTTTTTTAAGATTTATGTATTTATTTGAAAGAGTTACACAGAGAGAGGAGTGGCAGAGAGAGAAAGAGAGAGAGGTCTTCCATCCAATGGTTCACTCCCCAATTGGCCACAATGGCCAGAGCTTCACTGATCCAAAGACAGGAGCCAGGAACATCTTCTAGGTCTCCCACATGAGTGCAGGGGCCCAGGAGCTTCCTCTGGGTCTTCCCATGTGGGTGCAGGGGCCCAAGGACTTGGGCCATCTTCTGCTGCTTTCCCAGGCCATAGCAGAGAGCTAGAGAGGAAGCGGAGCAGCTGAGTCTCAAACTGGCACCTATATGGAATGCCAGTGCTTCAGGCCAGGGTAATAACCCGCTGCACACAGCACCATCCCCTAAAAAGGCCTTCTAATCTATTTTATCTTTCCATGCCTTCAGAAACCACTAATACCCATATGTTGATGTTTTTTAATTTTCTGATTTCTTCTTTTTTTTTTTTTTTTTTTGGTCTGACTGTAAAATTTCTAGCCTTGTAGCTTCTAACTCAGATATTCTTTCTTCCACTTCACAGAGTCTGCTGTTAAACCTTTCCACCGTATTTTTTATTTGTTCCATTGAATTCTTTACTTCCAAATTTCATTTTGATTTCTCTTATATATCTCAATTTCATGGGAGAAATTTTCTTTCATGTCATGTACAGATTTCATTAGTTTGTGGATTTTCTTCTGCTTACTTCTAAGTAATCCTACAATCAATTTTTTTAATTCAATTTCTGGCATTTTGTCAATCTCTTCATCTTCACATTCTAGTACTGAAGTGCTGTGTTCTTTTGGAGATGTCATGTTGTCTTCCTTATTCTTGTTTCTTGAATTCCTGCATTTATTATTAGGCATTTGTGATGATACTTGTTGGGTTTTTTGTTTCCTGTGATGGCCTTTATCCTTGTACTATGCCTTTGTGGCTTAGTGGAGTGTCTGCTTTTTCAGTGAATACCTAGAGGTGTGTGGTGGGTGTGGCCAGGGAGGTCTGTTCAGTGCTCCAGGATGAAGGGAGTGTCCAAGGTGACACCCAGGTTGGGTGTGGTAAATCTCCTCATTTTTATGGCAGAGAGGAGATTTGTTCTTCTTTGTTGGTATAGTTTCACACCCACTTCCTCTCCTCAAAGGAGACCAATGCCTGGGCACCAGCCCCAGTGGGTATAATATTCATCTGCACTGCTACAACAACCACATAAAGGATCTATGCAGTCCTTGGTGTAAGCACAGATCCCACAGCAATGATCCTCACAAGGGAATCAAGGAGCTTTATGCATGTCTCCACTTTTTTTTTAAACTATCTTACACAGACTACAGCAGCATGCTCCCTCCCTATGTAGCCATCTTGGAATCCCTTGAGACAGAGAGCCCAATAATTCAATCTTGAACAAATTTTTGAGAGAACTGATAAAGGGATAACAATCTCCCTCTCATTTTGTGGAACTAGGATAAAACTGATAACAAAACCAGACAAGGACAATAAGAAAAGATCAGGTGGTATTCTAACTGATATACATATAAGTAAAAGTTCTTTTTTTTTTTTTTTGACAGGCAGAGTGGACAGTGAGAGAGAGAGACAGAGAGAGAAAGGTCTTCCTTTGCCGTTGGTTCACCCTCCAATGGCCGCCGCTGCAGCCGGCGCACCGCGCTGATCCGATGGCAGGAGCTAGGATCCAGGTGCTTTTCCTGGTCTCCCATGGGGTGCAGGGCCCAAGCACCTGGGCCATCCTCCACTGCACTCCCTGGCCATAGCAGAGAGCTGGCCTGGAAGAGGGGCAACCGGGACAGAATCCGGCGCCCCGACCGGGACTAGAACCCGGTGTGCCGGCGCCGCAAGGTGGAGGATTAGCCTATTGAGCCACGGCGCCGGCCCTAAGTAAAAGTTCTTTTAAAAGGTTAGATAAACCAGGCCGGCACCGTGGCTCACTAGGCTAATCCTCTGCCTGTGGCGCCAGCACCCCGGGTTCTAGTTCCAGTCAGGGCGCGAGATTCTGTCCCGGTTGCTCCTCTTCCAGTCCAGCTCTCTGCTGTGGCCGAGAAGGCAGTGGAGGATGGCCCAAGTGCTTGGGCCCTGCACCTGCATGGGAGACGAGGAGGAAGCACCTGGCTCCTGGCATTGGATCTGCACAGCATGCCAGCCATAGTGGCCTTTTGTGGGGTGAACCAATGGAAGGAAAGCCTTTCTCTCTGTCTCTCTGTCTCTCTCTCTCACTGTCTAACTCTGCCTGTCCAAAAAATAATAATAATAATAAATAAAAAATAAGTTAGATAAACTAATTCCAGATATACATAAGTAAAGATAGTACATGATGATAAATTGGGTTTCTAATTACAGGGAAATTTATAATTTATATTAGAAAATTATCAAAATATTTCACTATGATACTAGGTGAATCAGTAATATGATCATCTCAGTTGATGCAGAAACAATTGATAAAATGTATCAGTGGTGAAAAAATAACCAAATATTAATATAAAGAAATTGTTAATAAAGTTTAACTGAAGTATTCTATATCAAATACCATACTTCATGATAAAATGCTGATAATTTTTCTTCTGATATCAGGAGTAAGATAAATGGCCGGTGCCACGGCTCACTTGGCTAATCCTCCGCCTGCGGCACTGGCACCCCAGGTTCTAGTCCCGGTCAGGGCACCGGTTCTGTCCTGGTTGCTCCTCTTCCAGTCCAGCTCTCTGCTGTGGCCCGAGAGTGCAGTGGAGGATGGCCCAAGTGCTTAGGCCCTGCACCTGCATGGGAGAACAGGAGGAAGCACCTGGCTCCTGGCTTCGGATCAGCGCACTGTGCTGGCCGCAGCAACCATTTGTGGGGTGAAACAACAGAAAAGGAAGACCTTTCTCTCTGTTTCTTTTTGTTGTTGTTTGTTTGTTGTTGTTGTTTTACTTTTTGACAGGCAGAGTGGATAGTGAGAGAGAGAGACAGAGAGAAAGGTCTTCCTTTTCCATTGGTTCACCCCGCAATGGCTGCTGCGGCCAGTGCACTGCGCTGATCCGAAGCCGGGAGCCAGGTGCTTCTCCTGGTCTCCCATGCAGGTGCAGGGCCCAAGCACTTGGGCCATCCACCACTGCACTCCCGGGCCACAGCAGAGAGCTGGCCTGGAAGAGGAGCAACCTGGACAGAATCCGGCTCCCCGACAGGGACTAGAACCCGGTGTGCCGGCGCCGCAAGGCGGAGGATTAGCCTATTGAGCCGCAGCACCGGCCATCTCTTTGTTTCTCTCTCTCTCACTGTCTAATGCTGCCTGTCAAAATAAATAAATAAATAAATAAAGGCACCCTCTATTACCAGTTTACTCAACACTATGTTGGAGGTTCTGAGTGGAATATATGGTACGATTAGGGAACAAAAGATAAAACAGTTATCTACACCAAAGTGCCAGCCCCACATAGTTTTATAAAACTTTTTTATACCTTTGTGGAAACTAATGGTTAATAATGTTATACTTGGGCTGTTGCTGTGGATTAGGCCATCTCCTGCAGCACCAGGATTCCACATGGGTAATGGTTAGTGTTCTAGCTGCTCTTTTCTGAACCAGCTCTCTGCTAATGGCCTAGGATAGCAGTGGAGGATGGCTCAAGTGCTTGGGCTCCTACATCCATGTGGGAGACCCAGAAGAAGCTCTTGGCTACTGGCTTCAGATCAGCCCAGCTCCAGCCGTTGCGGCCATTTGGGGAATGAACCAATGGATGGAAGACCTCTCTCTCTCTTCCTCTGCCTCTCTATTACTCTGCCTTTCAAATAAGTAAATAAATAAATCTTTTTTAAAAGGCATCTAAATCAGAAAAGAAGAAGTCAAATCATCACTGTTTGCAAATGACATATTATATAGAGAACACCCAAAAGACCACCAAAAAGCTGTAATAACAAGCAAATTCAACAAAATTTCAGTATACAAAGGCAATATACAAAAAACAGTGCATTTTTATACACCAATAACAAATCATCTGAAAAAGAAAGCAATAAAGTGATCTGATTTCCAATAACTACAAAAAATAGCAAAATTCCTAGGAATACTTTTAACCAAACAGGTGAAATAATTATACAATGAAAACTGTAAGTCATTGATAAAAGAAATTAAAGAGGGACCGACATTGTGGTGTAGCTGGTTAAGCTGCCATTTGTGATGCCAGCATCCCAAATGAGCTCCAGTTTGAGTCTCCGCTGCCCCAGCTCCCTGCTAATGCACCTGGGAAGGAAGTAGAAGATGGTCCATGTACTTGGGCCACATCACCCACATGGAAGACACAGATGGAGTTCCAGGCTTCTGGCCTCAGCTTGTGCAACCTTCACCATTGCAGCCATTTAGAGAGTGAACCAGTGGATGGAAGATATCTCCTCACCTCCTCTTTCCTCTCTCTCTCTTTCTCTTTCTCTTTCCCTCTCTCTCTCTCACACACACACACATTATCTCTTCCTCATTTTCTGTAACTCTGCCTTTCAAATAAATAAATATTTTTTAAAATGAAATAATCTGAATCCAACACAAAGAAACAGAAAAACATCCCATGTTCATGCATTGGGAGAATCAATATCATTTAAATGTGCAAACTATCCAAAGTGAATTAAAGATTCAATGCAATTCCTATCAACAATTCAATGATATTTTCCATAGAACTAGAAAAAACACTACTAAAGTCTGTATATAACCATAAAAGGCCTCAAATAGCCAAAGCAATTTTGAGCAATAGGGACAAAGCAGAAAAGGCATCACACTGCCTGACTTAAAATATGTTACAATGCTACCATAATTAAAGCAGCCTGGCACTGACATAAAGACAGATCCATAGACAAATGAAGTATAATAGAAACCCTAGAAGTAAACTCCTACATCTGACTTTCTAACTAAATAAATCTTTTTATAAAAGTAAAATTAGACAATTGGGATTTTATCAGACCTTCTGCATAGCCAAAGAAACAGAGTGAAAAGACAACCCAAAAGATGGGAGAAATCATTTGCAAGCCATTCATCTAACAAGTTATTAATAATAGAATATATAAGGAATTCAATTCAATTCCAAAAATCTAATTTAAAAATGAACAGATTTAATCAGAAATTTTTCGAAAGAAGTTATACAAATGGCCAAACATACATGAAAAAAATACTCAACATGACAAATCATTGGGGAAATGAAAATCAAAACTATAATGGGATACCATCTCATTCCAGTTAGACTGTTTATTATCCAAAAAAAATAAAAATAAAGTGTTGGCAAGGATGTGGATAAAAGGGAACTGCTGCACACTGTTGGTGGGAATATAAATTAGTACAGCCATTGTGGAAAGCAGTATGGAAGTTCTTCAAAAAACTAAAAGCAGAAATACTACATAATCCAGCAATCCCACTATTGGGTATAAATGCAAAGGAAATGAAACTCATCTGTTAAAGAGACATCTGCATTTCCATGTTTATTGCAGCACTACTCACAATAGCAAAGAAGTTGAAACAATCTGAATGCCTATCCACTGATAAATAAAGAAAATGTTGTTTGTACACATAATAAAATACTACTCAGAAATGAAAAATGATGAAATCTTGTCATTTTCAACACTATAGATGGAACTGAAGGACATTGTGCTCAGTGAAATACATAAGCTAAGCACAGAAAGACAAGTATCACATGACCTCAGTCATATGGAGTCTAAAAACAAGATTATCTCACACAAGCTTTTAAAAATTATATTTTTGGGGGGGCGGTGCTGTGGCACAGCAGGTAAAGCTGACGGCTGCTGTGCCAGCATCTCATATGGGCGCTGGTTTGAGTCTTAGTTGCTCCACTTCCTATCCAGCTCTCTGCTATAGCCTGGAAAAGCAGTAGAAGATGGCTCAAGTCCTTGGGCCCCTGCACCCATGTGGGAGACCCAGAAGAAACTCCTGGGTCCTGACTTCGGATTGGCACAGCTCTGGCCATTGCAGCCAATTAGGGAGTGAACCAGTGGGTGGAAGACTTTCTCTCTCTCTCTCTCTCTCTCTTTCTCTCTCTCCCTCTTCTTCTCTCTATGTAACTCTGACTTTCAAGTAAATAAATAAATCTTTGAAAAAAAATGTGTCTTTTGTGCACTGATTTTATAACCTACAAATTTACTGAATCTACATATTAGTTCTAAGAGCTTTTGGGTGGAGTTTTTTTCCATGTATAAAATTATGTCATCGGCCGGCGCTGCAGCTCACTAGGCTAATCCTCCGCCTTGTGGCGCCGGCACACCGGGTTCTAGTCCCGGTCGGGGTGCTGGATTCTGTCCCGGTTGCCCCTCTTCCAGGCCAGCTCTCTGCTGTGGCCAGGGAGTGCAGTGGAGGATGGCCCAAGTCCTTGGGCCCTGCACCCCATGGGAGACCAGGATAAGTACCTGGCTCCTGCCATCGGATCAGCGCGGTGCGCTGGCCACGGCGGCCATTGGAGGGTGAACCAACTGCAAAGGAAGACCTTTCTGTCTCTCTCTCTCAATGTCCACTCTGCCTGTCAAAAAAAATTTTTTTAATTAAAAAAATTATGTCATCTTCAAATATGAATATTCTGCTTTCTGCTTTCCCAATTTGGATGCTCTTTATTTCTTTTTCTTCTCTAAATGCTCTTGCTAAGTCTTCCAATACTATATTGAACAATAGTAGTGAATAATATGGACATCTTTGTCTTGTTAGGATGTGAAAAAAGGGGAACTCTTATGCAGTATGGAGATTCCTTTAAAAAAATAGGAATAGGCCGGCGCCACGGCTCAATAAGCTAATCCTCTGCCTGCGGCACCAGCACCCTAGGTTCTAGTCCCGGTCGGGGCACCAGTTCTGTCCTGGTTGCCCCTCTTCCAGTCCAGCTCTCTGCTGTGGCCGGGAGTGTAGTGGAGGATGGCCCAAGTGCTTGGGCCCTGCACCCGCATAGGAGACCAAGAGAAGCACCTGGCTCCTGGCTTCAGATCAGTGCAGTGTACCGGCTGCAGTGCGCCTGTCGCAGCGGCCATTGGGGGGTGAACCAACGGAAAAGGAAGACCTTTCTCTCTGTCTCTCTCTCTCTCGCTGTCCACTCTGCCTGTCAAAAAAAAAAAAAAAAAACAGAAATAGAATTTCCATATGACCCAACAATCCCACTAACTAGGTATATGTCCAAAGACATGAAACCATTATAACAAAGAAATAACTATATCTTGATACATAGTGCAACACTAATCAAGTAGCCAGTATGTGAAATCAACCAAATTTTCCAGCAAGAATTTAATGGATTGTTTTAAATGTGGTGGGGTTGACATTTGGCTACTGGTTAGGATGTTATTTAGGATACCTGGGATGCCTGCAGCCCATATCTGAGTACCTGAGTTCATATCCCACCTCTATTCTCAAATTCAGCTTCATGATAATACCGACTCTGAGAGGCAGCAAGTGTTGGCTCAAGTAGTTGGGTCCCTGTCACTCACATGAGAGATCCAGCCTGGGATCCCAGCTCTTAGATTTGCCTGGCCTGGTCATGGCTGTTGCAGTAATTTGGGGAATGAACCAGAGGAACAAATTCTCTCTCTCTCTCTCTCTCTCTCTCTCAGTGTGTGTGTGTGTTTGTGTATCTGTGTGTGTGAGTGTGTGTGTATGACTCTGCTTTGAAAATAAATAAATATTTAAAATACGTATTAACATTTCATGTCTTGGTAGGATATATATAGGCTTGCTCCTCTTCAGTATGTTATTTACATAGCTGTAAAAATCCTGCTAGAAGAAAGATCACATCAGCTCCCACCTTAAAATCTGATTTTCTCCCAAAATAAAAGCCAATTCTTAAATGTCCTGTGGATCCTCCAAAATCTGACCATGTAAACTATCTCTTAACATCATTTTATCAATACTTGCCTCCTATTTCAGCTTAAATGCTTTTGTAGAGTGTAGCCCCTACTAAAGGTTCCCTGTCTCACCAACCTGGCAATTATTTTTTGTTCTGTTCATCCCCTGCATACTATAAACAATTTTATTACTTATTTATTTATTATATATATATCCTCCAACTATAACACAAGGATAGCAGTTAGGTTTATTTCATTTTTTGCTAAATTTTCAGTGCCTGGAGTATAATGTAAAACATGTTCTTGAGAAAAAAAAGTTGAGTGAATCATATTTTACACTTTTCTGTGTATTTGACATAAATCACAGATGCCAGAGAGCTTACATAATCATAGTCTCTGTCTGACAGGAATGTCATTCCTGCTTCCTGTTCACATACAGATTCTTATGCCAACCTAGCTGTCTCCCAATTGGGAGACTGCATATAAATGGAATATTGGAAAACAAGAAAAATGCATATTCCCCAAACATCATCTAAGTTGAGTTTCTATTTGTGTTGGCACTAGTGATAACACCATGGATCTATAATCATTCTGTATTAATTTAGAGACTGGATTGGGTACAAATGACTTGAGGTCTGTTTTCTTCTAGTTTTTGGCAGTCTGATTGAAACTCGTGTATATGATGTCCCCTGAGCCTTGCAAGCTGTGAAAATTGGACTCTTGAAGTCTCCTGGGCATAGCATGTGGCAAGTTTTATGAAGTTCTGATTGAACCATACATAAGAGGATAGATTTTCTCTACTGTCTCTAAAGAATTTGGACACCAACCAACATATATCTATATGTGTGTGTTCATACACATGTTTATGTCTTATCAATATTTTTAATAACTCCCATTGAAGCTGCATCACCCATTGAACTAGCATTAACCACTTGACTTCCACTTTCTCATCCAAAAATAATCCCTTTGCAATTCTTTCATTAAGCCTAAGGCTGAGGGATTTGGACATAAGATAGGCACACAGTGCAAGAACCTTAAAGAGGTGACTCCTTGAGTATGCCCTTTCTCACCTGAAAATGGAGGAAAGACACTAAGATATTCAATCCTCTAAAGGAGGATTTATCTTCAGAAACAAAGTTTTCAAGAATGCATGTCATCAGCTGTTTTGTCCTGTACCTACAGGATCGAAGGAACTAAGTACAGCCATTGAACTGCTACCTAAGGTTAAGATTATGCATAGTGAAACTGAGATGCTGTTATTCATTATGGTTAACAAATTTGACTGATATTTGCAAGGTATACTAAATGCTTCTGAGCCAAGATGATCATCTCACTACAGATACAATAAAGGTGGGTGTCAAATATTGGGAAGATAGATGATGTGTTAAGAGGGATATAGAAATGTAGTCCTTTGGGTATGAGAAAAGTCATCATGCATTTGTGTGACCTTTGACTTGCTTTATGGTGAGACAACTTCAGACTTAAATAAGTCTAATAATAGCTTCCAGAGTCCCTTTCTGTCAAATGCTCACCCTCAGACAGATTTTTCCAACTGTCCATGCAATACAAAATTTTCATCTGTACAGACTGAATTTGGGGAAAAATAAAAACACTATTATCTCCTATCCCTCATTTTATTCATCCTTCATTGTACCCATCATAGATCCATAGTACGTGAGGGTTCTTCAAAAAGTTCACAGAAAAATAGAATTATGATAATGTGCATTTTTCATGAACTCTTTGAAAACCCTGCCAATTTCACATGAAAAAATAGCATTAAAACTAGTATTATCTAATGGGTGGTAGTAAGAACTAAAGAAACCAATTTTGATGCCATTTCTTATATAAAAGCACTAAACAATTAGTTTTTGCTATTTCCATAAATGACCATGTCATTATATCCCCTATGCCACCCAAATCTACCTCTGATGTCTCACCTTTTTTTTACAGGCAGAGTTAGACAATGAGAGAGAGAGACAGAGAAAGGTCTTCCTTTTCCATTGGTTCACCCCGCAATGGCCACTGCAGTGATCCAAAGCCAGGAGCCAGGTGCCTCCTCCCGGTCTCCCATGCGGGTGCAGGGCCCAAGGACTTGGGCCATCCTCCACTGCACTCCTGGGGCAGTGCAGAGAGCTGGACTGGAAGAGGAGCAACCGGGACAGAACCAGTGCCCCAACGGGAACTAGAACCTGGGGTGCCAGTGCCGCAGGCGGAGGATTAGCCAAGTGAGCCGCGGCGCCGGCCATGATGTCTCACTTTTTATCATTCATTTTGTGCCTTAACTCACACAAATCATCCACTCATTTTAAGATTGTAATACATGTTCATTGGCTATGAATATTATAATGCAATGATGAGTATTATATTACATAAATATAGTGATGTCTGACATTTGAAATAATACATAGGCTTTTTTTTTAAAGATTTATTTTATTTATTTGAAAGACAGAGTTACAGAGAGAGGTAGGGACAGAGAGATAGGTCTTCCATCCGCTGGAAGAGGAGCAGCCAGGACTAGAACTGGTGCTCATGTGGGATGCCAGTGCTTCAGGCCAGGGTGCTAACCCACTGCGCCACAGCGCTAGCCTATATAGGCTTTTAAGAAACAGAACCATAAAGAGTGAGAACATGCCAACTATACGCAAGGAGAGAATGGCAAAAAACACAAAAATAAAAAGCTTGATAAAGTCTTAACAGAATTTTTGTGTATCAATGAAGTTGTGAAGGTGGACAATAATAAGGAGAGCATTCCAAGAAAATGAACACCGATGTGAGCATCACAGCTATAGCCTGGTTTCTCAGGTTTTAAAAGAGTCTAATTAAGCAGGGTAATTGAACAATTTGATGTTTGTGCTTCGGATGCCTTGCAGGATACATCCTGTGAGAGGAGAAAGGGTGAAGTTGTTTGAGTTTACTTAAACCAGTTCATTCTATCCTCCTAATAGATCAGGTGGGTAGGTGGATGGGTGGTGTGTGTGTGTGTGTGTGTGCACATGTGAGACAGAGAGAGATTATCTACTCGGCAAAGTTTTAAGTGCAAAATCTTACTGAGGCTGGTACACTACAAGTGTGTTGGGTTGAACATATGCATGTCCAAATTTATCTGAAGACTATGATTTTTTTTTACAAAACTCATCAGGGATTGTTTTTATGCCACCTTTACCCTAAAATTAAGGTGAAAAAATAATTCTCAACAATCGAGCGCTTAAGTGTTAGTATGTTGTAGCAGGTGGAACTTTGGAGCTCATCAGAACCATATCTGAAGTCCAAGCCTACCACTTATTGCTGCTGTGAGTTTGGGGAAATGACTTTGTCTTTCTGAACATCATTTCTTCATCTGTAGGAAAGAAAGAAAACCTTTCTTCATAAGAGAACCATTCACAAGTCACGTAAAGTCTAGGATCTGAAGGCCTCATGGGGCATCCTGACTTCACACTCAGCCCTTCCCAGCTATCTGATGGAGAAGGGAGGAGGAATAGAGCAAAACAAATCAAGCAAATCATCAGTTACTTCCTGCCTTTTGCAGAGCCTGAAATTAGGGACCTGGATTCAGACGCGGAGGTCTACATCCGGTTCCGCAGCCTCTCAAGTGAATCTCCCCGTTAGCTCCGATTCCTCCCCTCCCCGCTGTCTCACACTGACATTATGTACACAGCGTCCACGCCATGCAGTTCAGAGTTGAGGAGCCTGAGTCCCCGTAAGTCAGCTCACTTGTAGCAGGTATGAAGGAGATGAAACCAGTGCTCCAATCTCCAAGTACAGAGCTCACGGCCTCTCTCAGCAGGGAAGTTATTTCTTTTGGGGAAAAACATCACCTGTAAGATTTCTAAAATTTCTATAGGTTCTTGTCAAAATGTATTCTGGCACAGTGCAGAAAACAAACGTTGAAACAAACTAAGAACCTATAAATGATACTTTTTTCTTCCTTTTAGAGAATCTGGAACATTTTGACTCTCAAATCAGCTTAAGTGACAAGAGGAGATGAAAATATTTACTTAGAGCAGAAAAAAAAAAAAAAAACAGGAAAAAATGTCTATTATATTGGAAGTTTCAGACCCAAAGCACCACACTGAACCTTGGTAATGGTATCTTTTTATCATTACTTACCATATTTTATTTCTCAAAATAGTTCTATAGGAAAAGAACAGCTGAATTATTTTGTGCGTGATAATTTTACTTGAACACCAAACTGATTGAAATCTTAAAAATGTGGACAACTCAACAAACTGCAAACATTATTGCTATGTGAGAAAACTTCTGAATTGCATTCTAGGGGCTAGGAGAACAACAAAATAACTCACGACTGCTTTCACATGACATAGCCTGAAACGAAAGAGGAAAAAGAATAAATCATGGAGGTAACCAATGCAACCCCAGTAAAAGAATTTGTTTTCCTGGGCCTAAGCCAGAATCAAGACGTGAGCGTGGTCTTATTTCTTTTCCTCCTGTTGGTGTACATGACAACCCTGCTGGGGAACCTCCTCATCACAGTCACTGTCACCTGTGAGTCACGCCTCCACACCCCCATGTACTTCCTGCTCCGGAACTTATCTGTTGCCGACATCTGCTTTTCCTCTATCACAGCTCCCAAGGTTCTGGTGGATCTTCTGTCCAAGAGAAAGACCATCTCCTTCAATGGCTGCTTCACTCAGATGTTTTTCTTCCACTTGATTGGAGGGGTGGATGTATTTTCATTGTCAGTGATGGCTTTAGATAGATATGTGGCCATCTCAAAGCCCCTGCACTACGTGACCATCATGAGTAGGGGCCGGTGTGTTGGATTAATAGCTGCTTCCTGGGTAGGGGGCTTTGTCCACTCCATTGTGCAGATCTCCCTGTTGCTCCCACTCCCCTTCTGTGGACCCAATGTCCTTGACACTTTCTACTGCGACGTCCCCCAGGTCCTTAAACTTGCCTGTACAGACATAGTAGTACTTGAACTGCTAATGATTTCCAATAATGGACTGCTCACCACACTGTGGTTTTTCTTACTCCTGGTGTCCTATTTGGTCATACTCTTATTACTAAGGTCTCAGGCAGGAGATGGCAGAAGGAAAGCCATCTCCACCTGCACCTCCCACATCACTGTGGTGACCCTGCACTTTGTGCCCTGCATCTATGTCTATGCCCGGCCCTTCACTGCCCTCCCCACTGATAAGGCCATCTCTGTCACCTTCACTGTCATCTCCCCTCTGCTGAATCCCCTCATCTACACCCTGAGGAACCACGAGATGAAGTCAGCCATGAGGAGGCTCAGAAAAAAACTCGGGCCTTCTGACAGTGAATAGACTGGCCATTCCTTCCCATCACCACCTTTAGAAAGGTATGCACATTAAATAAACTTTATTTGCTAATTAACTTTTCTGTTTCTACTAAAATGCAAATGACTATCAAAGATGCTGATCAGTCATCTAAGTAAAAAGCCTGATTTCCTGTAACAGTGGTAGAAAAATAAAATTGTCAGCAGAAGAGGTTATATCTTTTTTGCAATAAAGCCTTGGAAGAAATAAAGGAAAAGGAAACAGAGCCAAAACACACTCAGACTCTCCCAGCCCATTCCTGCAGTGTTACCAGGAAGATAGCAAAGACACATGTGGGAAAAATGGTACAGCTTGAGCCCTGGGATTCCATAAGGTCTTTCACTAAGTACTCACATCCTAATTAAATAAACACATCCACATCAACTTCTTTTTCCAATTCTGTAATCGGAGCAAATTAAGTAATTATCACCTGAAGATTTTTTTCATGTAAATTCCGCACTTCAATGGTTAACAGAAAGTACCTGAGAACTAACACAGCTTGAGTTAAAATATAAACCTCACAGTAGATGAGTTCTGTGACCTTGAGCAAAGACCATACCTGCCCCTCTGAGCCACAGACTCATTGACCACCTGTCCAACGCACTCCCTCAGCAGCACTTAAAGCACTCAAAGGCTCTAGCACAACACTCAGGAACCTCCTTTGAATAGCCTGTTCTGTTTCTTCCTATCTTTCCCAGTAGAATTATGCTTTGTTTATTGTTGCATCTCCTTCAACTGGCACAAGTGGAATACAGTAAACACTACTAAAATATATTGAATTATAACACTCATAGAATTAGCACTGCCCATCACTTCTCTTAAAATCTTTGGAGGGTATGTTTAAGGAAACAGTCCATTCAAGGTGAGAGTTGTCGCCAGCAGGTTAAGACATCACTTGATGTGCAGAATCCCTAACTGGGGGACTGTTTCAAGTCCTGACTACTTTGCTTCCAGTCCACCTTCCTGCTAACGCATCCTGGGGTGCATCAGATAATGACCCAAGTGTTTGGGTCCCCGCATCACACATGGGAAACCTGGATGAAATTTCAGGCTGATGGCTTCAGCTTGGCACAGCCCTGGTTACTGCAGGCATTTGTGAAGTGAACCAGCTGATGGAAGATTTTCTCTCTATCGCCCTTACTCTCACTGAGTGTGTGTGTGTGTGTGTGTGTGTGTGTGTGTTTGTATGTCTCCCCCAGCCCAAACACCTGTTACTGCGACTTTCCAGTAGGTGAAAATAAACAAACATTTTAAATAAAAAATAACCAAGTTTCCTTGGAGAAATGGGCAATACCAGCGCTGGAACAGGGAATATTCTACGTGAGTCTGTGGCATCTTCTAATGCCAAAAAGCAAAGAAACACTCAAAAAATTAAATCACTGAGGGTCTATCAAAGGGACACAGGATACAACCAAAAGAGTTCCTGATGCCTAAGCAGCTCATGTTAAGAGCCTCAGGTGGTCACTGACATCTTACATAAGAGTGTTAATTGTTAAATTAACAACAGGAGTCACTGTACACTCACTAACTCCCCATGCAGGAGCTCTGTCCACCATGAGTTGTATTATGAGAGTTAACTGTAAAATGTGTTCTCAAACAGGTTTTGTGTGTGTGTGTGCAAATTGTTGAAATCTTTGCTTAGTATAGAGTTGGTCTTCTGTGTATAAAGTTAATTGAAAATGGATCTTAATGGAGAATGGGACTGGGAGCTGGAAAGGGAGGAGGTGGAGGGGTGGGAGTGTGGGTAGAAGGGCAGGTATGGTGGGAAGAATCACTATATCCCTCAAGCTGTACTTATGAAATTTGTATTCCTTAACTAAAAGGTTTCTTTGGGGAACAAAAGAGTCTGTGAGTATTAAACACCTGACAGGTGGTAGGAGCTCCAAAACTAGTAGTGATTGCAATGATGATGGCTAGTCTGTGCTAACAGCCACTCTGCAATGTAACAATTATGTTTCATTAATTACACAGCTGACTCTTCAGACTGTCAACATGGACTTAACTCATAGAGATGTTACAGTTTCTCAATTAAACTAATAACTTTTCTTTTTTTCTTTTTTTTAACTTTTATTTAATGAATATAAATTTCCAAAGTACAGCTTATGGATTACAATGGCTTCCCCCCCATAACATCCCTCCCACCCGCAACCCTCCCCTTTCCCACTCCCTCTCCCCTTCCATTCACATCAAGATTCATTTTCGACTCTCTTTATATACAGAAGATCAGTTTAGCATACATTAAGTAAAGATTTCAACAGTTTGCTCCCACACAGAAACATAAAGTGAAAAATACTGTTTGAGTACTAGTTATAGCATTAAATCACAATGTACAGCACACTAAGGACAGAGATCCTACATGGGGAGTAAGTGCACAGTGACTCCTGTTGTTGACTTAACAATTTGACACTCTTGTTTATGGCATCAGTAATCACCCTAGGCTCTTGTCATGAGCTGCCAAGGCTATGGAAGCCCCCTGAGTTCACCGACTCTGATCATATTTAGACAAGGCCACGGTCAAAGTGGAAGTTCTCTCCTCCCTTCAGAGAAAGGTACCTCCTTCTTTGATGACCCGTTCTTTCCACTGGGATCTCACTCGTGGAGATCTTTCATTTAGTTTTTTTTTTTTTCCCAGAGTGTCTTGGCTTTCCATGCCTGAAATACTCTCATGGGCTTTTCAGCTGGATCCACATACCTTAAGGGCTGATTCTGAGGCCAGAGTGCTGTTTAGGACATCTGCCATTCTATGGGTCTGCTGTGTGTCTCACTTCCCATGTTGGATCGTTCTCTCCCTTTTTGATTCTATCAGCTAGTATTTGCAGACACTAGTCTTGTTTATGTGATCCCTTTGGTTCTTAGTCCTATCATTATAATCAATTGTGAACAGAAATTGATCACTGGAACTAGTGAGATGGCATTGGTACATGCCACCTTGATGGGATTGAATTGGAATCCCCTGGTATGTTTCTAACTCTACCGTTTGAGGTAAGTCAGCTTGAGCATGTCCCGAATTGCACATCTCTTCCCTCTCTTATTCCCACTCTTATATTTAACAGTGATCACTTTTCAGTTAAGTTTCAGCACTTAAGAATAATTGTGTATTGATTACAGTATTCAACCAAAAGTATTAAGTAGAACAAACAAAAAAAAAAAAATACTAAGAGGGATAACATATTAAGTTGTTCATCAACAGTCAGGGCGAGGGCTGATCAAGTCACCGTCTCTAATAACTTTTAAAAAAGAGTTCTTATGGCCAGAGCTGGAACAATCCACATCACAAAATATATAAGGTAGTGTTAGATTATAACCCAAAGTATATAAATTAAATATCCATGAGTTCATGTACATATAAATGATTGAATAAATAATTAAATGGAGGATAATATATAAGTCTCACATACAAAAGAATTTCAAATAATATAGTTTCCTCAAGCACATGAAGCATAGCTCCAAATTCTTAGGAGCTGTGAATAATGGTCTCCTCCTAAAGGGTACAATATGGAACTGGAGGGAGAAAACCCTGGAGAAACATAATGAAGACTACCTCGGCCATGTGTTCAAAGTTTGTATCATCAATGATAAATATAGTAAAGGCATGGACCCTTTGATATGATGTGATGAAAATGATACTTTACCTCTGTATTCTTTCTCCTAACAACCTGCAACCTCTGACTATTGTGAGAAAATCATCAGACTAACCCAAAGTAAGGGACATTCTATGAAACATCCTCCCAGGACTCCTTAAACTGTAAAAGTTGTCAAAAACAAAGGAAGTCTGAGAAATTGTCTGAGTTGAGAGGAGCCTTGAAATGTAACTTCTTAATTAAGAAGTTAACTTCTTAATTATTCCCAATGAAACTGTCTCACCATCAGAAGAATTTCTCCACAGCCACATCCAATTATAACCCTTCTGATAATTCTCACACTCATCCTGGGATTAAAGAATTGATAAATGTGATGGGGCACTGTGAATCAGCGTGGAGGAGTCAACACAGTATCCCTTCATCTGCCCTTTGCCACATCAAGATAGAAGACACTGAAATCAATGGCCTTAAGAGAGAGTTCAGTAGGATTTTCTGATTTCCACGGTTTGTGTGAATTTTATTTAACACGCTGAAGTTCTTGAAAGAAGGCTGGAGACTTTAGGTAAGAGACATAACTCCACGTGAGCATTTGTGCTATGACGTCTGGGTGTCTATAACACAAAAACGAAAACAAAATTGAAATCAATAAGATTCATAAATGCATTTTCACTACAAATTATATAAGATGTACATAAGATGCTGAATTTTCAGGTAGAACATTTAGTAACAGCACAGATTAGAAACATTAGCAAAGAGGAAATTGTGAAAGGCCAGACATAAAGATGAGGTCAGCTTGGAACTGAAGAAAAGGCAGCTTCATTTCAGGAGATCTCTTAAATTATACACAGAAAAGTGGTTTCAGATTTCCTTCCTAAATTTTTCAGACTAAAATCAACAGAAGTCATTCTCGCTCTAAATTTAACTTATATTTTATCTGAGAGACAGAGAGAGGAAGACATAAAAAAGAGAGAGAGCTCCCAAACAGCATTTCATTCCCCCAAATGCCAGAAGCCAGGAGCTCAATCCATACCCCCCAACTTGGATGGCAGGGATTCAAGTACTTGAGCATAACCTGCTGCTAAGGGGTGTGCTCATTAGCAGGAAGCTGGGATTGGGAGGGAAGCTGGGACTCAAACCCAGGCATTCTGATATGGGATGCAGGTGTCATAACTGGCACCCAATTCCTGCCCGCTTATCCTAAATTTAAATATAGGGAGAAAATGTGATATTTTAAACCCTCAGAAATGTTTAAAAAAACTAGTATAATGAATACTTACATATCCTTGTTTAGATTTACCAAAAAAAATGAAATCTTACAGCAATGATTTTCTTTCCTGTCTTTCCATGCCTTCATGTTCACACCCTTTCTTTCCAGCCAAACATCCCATATTCATGAGCAATTTTCATATACTCAAGTGATTCTCTAAATCCAGAGCACCATTTATTCCCATTTCCATGTGCTTCAAATATAAATGTCACGTCCTCCATCATCCTTTTGTCACTCATAGTAGCTCTTCATCTGTCATTAGATGGTCTCCATCACTCCCATGTGACTCTCAGATTTCAATTTTTTCCCATATGTTTGAATTTTATTCCTTTCTCTCAGATAACCTAAAACTCTCCCCAAGCTCCATCACTATTTTCTAGATAGATTAAAAAATAGCATAAAGATGAACCCGAAGCTGGAGGAAGTTGTCAGTGAGTTTGCAAACATGAGACCTATTCCTTTCTAACACACAGGCTTGGCCCCTGGGGGTCTAAGGCTTTGCCTGCCTTCTCCCCTTTTGTGGGACCAGGTGTGCTGTTTACAAGGGGTGGGTGGGGGGACATTTCTCTGTGGAGGACTTTATCACTAAGTTTGTTCTCAATGTCTCACTGAGTTGGTGTTTTCTGGTGATCATTTTCTCTCTCTTGAAGCTATACAGGACTGATAGCTCAGCTGCCATTCGATTCAATATACACTATTTACTGATGAACCTCTACTGTTAAGGTTACTCACCTTAATTCTAATCATAACCAGTAACTAGCCTGTATACAGAGACCTGTACACCTGCTAATTCACCTTAACTTCGTAACTTCCTTATGAGGTGGGTATTATTATCCCCATTCCACAAATGAAGAAGTAGAGATTCAATGTGGTCATACACTTGCCCAAATCACCCCATGGAGAAAAATTTTAGCTTTCCAATATTAAATGACCATTGAACAAAAATGCAAACAGATGAAAGAAAAGAAGGGAAGGTTCTCGGGTGTAAAGAAATACCTCCATGTGTACTGGAAATTCACTCAAAACATGGAAACACTGAGATTTCACTCTCCTTTTCTTTCTTATTTTGGGGAAAAGACAGATAAACTAGGAAGAAAGAAATTGAGGTCCACTTCAAGTATTCGTGAAAAACAGAAGGGAATTCAAAAGCAACACAATTATACGGTAAGAATATGCTTGACTCTGAAAGAAGCTGCCAAACTGTTTTCAATGTACCTGCATTCCAGTTTTTCTAACTCTTTGCCCACTCTTGATATATCATCTTTTTTATTTCAATCATTCTAATAAGTGTATACTGCTGTTGTAAGCAGAGAAAGCTTTCTGTCGAGTTGAAGAGCATAAGTCAATCATCACACTGTGTACTGTTTTAATTTACATTATGATATAATTTACCCTGTGGTTTCACTTAGGTTTCCTCTGTGATAGATGACATTACCATCTTTCCCATGTGTCTGCTTTCAATCCCTATATCTTTTTGTTGAAAAATATGTTAGAATCATCTATCTGTATTTTTAAGTGGGTCATTTGTTTTCTTATGAGTGATTTTTTTAAGGTTATAGTTAGTCCACACTTAGCCTTCTACTCAAGACAATATAAACATATGTCCATGCAAAGACATGGACACAAATATTTGTAGCAGCTTGATGTGTAGTAGTTAAATACTGGAAAAACCCCAAATGTTCATCAACAAGTGAATGAATGAACAAACTGACTGGCAGATGTAATAAAAAGGAACAAAATAGTAATACACTAAAAGAAGCTGCACAAACAGAGAGTAGATAATAGTGAGAGTCCATTTGTAGAAAATTCTAGGAAATACAATCTAAAGTGTAATGACATAAAGCACATTAGCAGTTGCCTGAGGAAGGAGAGGTAGGGGGCTGGATTACAGAAGTCATACGGTCACTTTTGGTGGTGACCATGTGCACAATGTTTACAATGGTGACAGTGTCGTGAATATGCACTTATGTCAAAACTTAGCAAAGTGTTCAGACTTTTATATGTTGATGATAGCACTATATAAATTAATTTCTAAGGAAAAAACTGGAATAATGGCAGAAGAGACGCTCAAGTCATCCTTTTATTTCCATAGCTGAGGAGTTCTTCATCATCAGGGGTTTAGGTTTAATGTAAAGGAAGAAACAAAGAAGTTCTTTAAAGAAGGCTAGAGCCGTAATAGATATGAATCATATGGCTTTAAAGCTTTCTAATTTTTGTGGAATCAAGTTTCTTACTTATAAAAGGGGAGAGTGCTTCTACAGAATTCCATCCAAAGGGACGATTTTGCAGACAGGAATTCTTGGAACCACTTAAGTGGAGTCTCCTGTCTGGAAAGGAAAAAATGCAACCTGTAGGAGATAAAGAGTTCTAGTCACATCAAGCAGGCACTGTGTTATCCACACAGAAACTGTTTTTACATCTCATGCCACCAAAGTCTCTTTCTGAAAATTGAGCACTCATCTCTGCTTACCTTAAAATCTTAGAAATTATTTGAAGGGGCTTCAAAAACTTCATGGAGAGGTAGGTAGGCATTTAGTGCAGTGGTTACAATGCCATGTGGGATACCTGCATCCAATATTGGTACACCTTGGGTTTGATTCCCACCTCCGCTCCCAGTTCCAGGTTCCTGCTAATGTGCAGCTTGGGAGGCAGCAGGTGAAGGCTCATGTACTTGGGCCCACGCCATCCACATGAGAGATCAGGATGGAGTTCCAAGCTCCCAGCTTTGACCTGGCCCAGCCCTTGCTGTTGCAGGCATTTGGGGAGTGAACCAGCAGATGCGAGTGGTTTCATTCTCTCTCTCTCTCTCTCTCTCTACCCCATTCTTTCAAATAAAATCTTTAAAAAATAAATACATTTTTAAAAGCCAAGGAAAACTGAATTAAAAGGTAAGTTTACTTTGGTGTAAAACTTTATGAAATCTGCATAGTTTTTCATAACATTCATTTTCCATAAGTTTTTAAAGACCTCCTCATATATCTAGAACATTATTTTTATGCATGTTCTTAAATATTTCCAGAAGAAAGAATAATTAAATACTTGTGTGACAAGATATCATCTTGAACGCATTAGCAATAACCTCAGAATCATAACTCATATGTTCATAACACCTCTTGAGTTCTCAGACCTAACATGTGATTCTACAAACATGAAGCTTGGTAAAGGAGAGTAAATACTTTATGAAATAATACTAATAATTTTTTCCAAGGTATACAAGGAAGAAGGAGAATGATCCAATGGAGTTGGGAAATGGCACAAGAATAAATGAATTTATATTTCTGGGACTTACTCAGTCCCAAGACCTGAGCTTGTTCTTATTTCTTTTTTTATGTTTGGTATATTTGACAACTGTGCTGGGAAACCTTTTCATTATGGTCACCGTGACCTGTGAATCTCGCCTTCACACCCCCATGTACTTCCTGCTCCGAAATCTAGCTGTCCTTGACATCTGCTTCTCCTCCATTACTGCTCCTAAAGTCTTGGTGGACCTCATGTCAAAGAAAAAGACCATCTCCTATACGAACTGCATGATGCAGATGTTTCTCTTCCACCTCCTGGGAGGAGCAGACATTTTCTCTCTCTCTGTGATGGCGTTTGACCATTACATGGCCATCTCCAAGCCCCTGCACTATGTGACCATCATGAGCATCAGACGATGCACTGCCCTCATTGTGGCCTCCTGGGTGGCAGGCTTTGTTCACTCCATTGTGCAGATCTCCCTGTTGCTCCCACTCCCCTTCTGTGGACCCAATGTCCTTGACACTTTCTACTGCGATGTCCCCCAGGTCCTTAAACTTGCCTGCACTGACACCTTCACCCTTGAGCTCTTGATGATTTCAAACAATGGCCTGGTCACCACCCTTTGGTTTATCTTCTTGCTTGTGTCCTACACAGTAATCTTAATGATTCTGAGGTCTCAGACTGGGGAGGGCAGAAGGAAAGCCATCTCCACCTGCACCTCCCACATCACTGTGGTGACCCTGCACTTTGTGCCCTGCATCTATGTCTATGCCCGGCCTTTCACTGCCCTCCCCACTGACAGAGCCATCTCTGTCACCTTCACTGTCATCTCCCCTCTGCTGAATCCGCTGATCTACACCCTGCGGAACCACGAGATGAAGTCAGCCATGAGAAGACTGAAAAGAAGACTTTTTCCTGCCGAAAGGGAATAAAAAAAATGATCCCAAACTCTTCCTCATTAAAAATTGTTTTAATTATTTTTCCATAGATTAATATTTATATACTCAAATACATTGTCAATAAGCTAACTACACTTACTACATGACCATTTGTTTTCCTATTTAAGTTATTAGGTAACTAATAACTCAAGCCTCTCTTCAACATAACATAACCAGTGTTACAGAATTGAGTTGAATGATACATTTCCTATCAATATGTTGACTTTAACATTTAATATGATCATTTTAGCAGGTAAGATGGCATTTATACCACGGGTTTTAATGGGTCTGGAGTCCCATGACAAGTGTTTAGGCTGTGCCCTTAGAAGTGAATCTGTAGGACTGTATGCAGAACTATGCAGCTTTATAGTTATAGACTGCTCCTCCCTCTCTTATTCCCCCTCTTATTTGTTACTGGGATCTTTTCCAATTGGCTTAATATACATAGGATTAACTTTATGTTACCTAAAGAGTTCAACACATAGTATGAAGAAGAGAAAAGAAAAAGAAAGAAAACAAAGGGGAAAAAAGGAAATACAAAATAGAAAGTAACAATAATAAACTATCCCTCAACAGCCAGGACACATTTCAAGTCATTGATTCTAAAAGTGCCAATTTCACTTCTATAACTTTCATTTTAGGAGTGCGATTAATTCTCACAGATTAGGGAGAACATATGGTATTTGTCTCTTTGGGACTGGGTTATTTCACTAAGTATGAGGTTTTCCAGATTGATCCATTTTGTTGCAAAAGACCAGACTTCATCTTTTTTACTGCTGTGTAGTATTCCATAGTGTACATATCCCACAATTTCTTTACCCAGTCTTCAGTTAATAGTTTAAGTTGATTCTATGTCTTAGCTATTGTGAATTGAGCTGTAATAAACACGGAGGTGCAGACAGCTCTTTTGTTTACTGATTTTATTTCCCTTGGGTAAATTCCCAGGGGTAGGATGGCTGGGTTGTATGGTAGGTCTATATTCAGATTTTTGAGGTATCTCCATACTGTCTTCCATAGTGGCTTTCCCAGTTTACATTCTAACCAACAGTAGGTTAGGGTGCTCTTTTCCCCACATCCTCTCCAGCATTTGTTGTTTGTTGATTTCTGTATGAGGGCCACTCTCACGGGGGTGAGGTGAAATCTCATAGTGGTTTTGATTTGCATTTCCCTGATAGATAGAGATCCTGAACATTTTTTCATGTGTCTGTTGATCATTTGGATTTCCTCTTTTGAAAAATGTCTGTTTAAGTTCTTGGCCCATCTCTTAACTGGATTGTTTGTTTTGTTATTGTGGAGTTTCCTGATCTCTTTGTAGATTCTGGTTATTAATCCTTTATTGGTTGCGTAGTTTGCAAATAATTTCTCCCATTCTGTCAGTTGTGTCTTCACTTTCCTGTTTCTTTTGCTGTACAGAAGCTTCTCAGTTTGAAGTAACCCCATTTGTTCATTTTGGTTTTGACTACCTGTGCCTCTGGAGTCTTTTCCAGGAATTCTTTGTTTGTGCCAGTGTCTTGCAGAGTTTCCCCAATGTTCTCCATTAATTTGATGGTGTTGTGGCATAGATTTAGATCTTTAATCCATGTTGAGTGGATTTTTGTGTAAGGTGTAAAATAGGGGTCTTGCTTTCCACTTCTACATGAGGACATTCAGTTTTCCCAGCGCCATTTGTTGAAGAGACTGTCCCTGCTGCAGGGATTGGTTTTAGCTCCTTTGTCAAATATAAGTTGGTTGTAAATGTTGATTTCTGGGGTATCTATTCTGTTACATTTGTCTATGCATCTATTTTTGCACAGGTACCAGGCTGTTTTGATTATAATTGCCCTGTAGTATGTCTTGAAGTCAGGTATTGTGATGCCTCTGGCTTTGTTTCTGTTGTATAAAATTGCTTTAGCTATTCAAGGTCTCCTGTTCTTTCACATGAATTTCAGCATCATTTTTTTCTAGATCTGAGAAGAATTTCTTTGGTATTTTCATTGGTATAGCATTGATCATGTTAAATGTTAAAGTCAACATATAGATAGGTTCAAGTGTAAAAGTGATCATATAAATAACATCAAGCGTCTGGTAATAATAATAGACAGAATTAAAAAGGAGGAAAAGTCCAATACGGGAAGTAGACCACACAGCAGACTCCTAGAATGACATTCTCTGTAAATAGCACTCTGACCTCAGAATCAATCCCTAAGGCTTCCTGGTCTGGCTGAAAGGCCTGTGAGAGCATTTCAGGCATGGAAAACCAAGACTCTGTGGCAAAAATGTACTATATGAAGGATCTCTGTGAGACCTCAGTGGGTAGAAAGGGCCATCAAAGAAGGAGGTACTTTTCTCTGAAGAGAAGAGAGAACATCCACTTTGCTTATGCCCGTATTCAAATACTGATGGAATCTATGGTCACAAAAGGCTTCCATAGCCTTGGCAGCCCATGGCAAGAGCCTCAGGTGATCAGTGACATCATAAATAAGAGTTTTAATTGTTAAAAGAACAATAGAAGTCTCTGTGCACCTGCTCCCAATGTAGGACCTCCGTCCTTTATGAGTTGCAACTATGAGAATTGACTGCAACTCTTGTTCTCAGACTGTACTCTATATGTTGTATGTAGGGGAGTGCAAACTGTTGAAATCTGAATTTAACATGGAGTTGGTTCTCTGTATATAAAATCAAACTAAAGGTGAACCATAGTGAAGAGTGGTATGGGGGAGAGTGGGAGAGGTGAGGTGGGAGTCAGGGTGGATGAGTGGGTATGGGGGGAAGGGCCACTGTATTCCTGAAGTTGTACTTATGAGAGATGCATTTATTAAATAAAGACTTAAAAAAGATGCATTTCTGTTCAAACACCAAGATAACAACATATCAATCAAGACAATTATATGGCAGGCTAAAAGGATGATCCAATCTCTTTTCTACAAGCTAAGGAAATAAAAGCCTAGAGAGATAAAGTGATTTGTCCAAAGTCTTATAGCAAGTTAATTACAGAGACACCTTCATAAACCCAACCCATTGTTCTACCACCACATAAATGTGATGTATTATAGTGTGGGGCCTGTCTATACTAAACTATTATCTTTTCCTAAAGGTTCATAGTCAATGCCTCTGTTTACACAATATGAGTAGATGTGGCCTATCACAAATTAAGAAATTTTTCTCTTGATTAAATTGTTATAGGATCTTCAGCTACCAAAAACTTTACAAGTGAATAATGCTTGTCTTCCCTTATCCCTGTCAAGAATGAAGCTTGAGCAGATTTCTTATTCTTGTTTAAAGGTATTGATCTTAATGCAGACCTACAC
Organism: Oryctolagus cuniculus; assembly: GCF_964237555.1. Classification (NCBI taxonomy): domain Eukaryota; kingdom Metazoa; phylum Chordata; class Mammalia; order Lagomorpha; family Leporidae; genus Oryctolagus; species Oryctolagus cuniculus. Next base: position 12,960,492 of record NC_091432.1, on the reverse strand, counting down.
ATGCCAGATCTACATTCTCATGGTGATTTTATACAAGAGCAGAACCTCGGGGACACTCAAACACGGGCCAACTTATTCCTACTTCCCAAGAACTGATTTTCCAGTTACAGCCTTACATGAGTCAATTTTGGCTTGGATTCTCTACTAAAAATTCCCTCTGTGGGTGGCGGTGGGAGAGCAATAGAGAATGTATTAAAGAAGATAAAAACTTTAATCAGTTTTCTTTTTTAAAAAAAGATTTTTATTTATTTATTTGAGAGGTAGAGTTACAGACAGTGAGAGAGAGAGACAGAGGAAAGATCTTCCTTCTGTTGGTTCACTCCCCAAATGGCTGAAATGACCAGAGCTGCGCCAATCTGAAGCCACGAGCCAGGAGCTTCCTCCAGGTCCCCAACATGGGAGCAAGGACCCAAGGACTTGGGCCATCTTCTACTGCTTTCCCAGGCCACAGCAGAGAACCAGATTGGAAGAGGAGCAGTGGGGACTAGAACCAGTGCAAATATGGGATGCCAGCACCGCAGGGGTAGAATTAACCCATCACACCAGGGCGCCGGCCCCTCAATCTGTTTTCAAACTGTTTTTGTAAAGAGGCAGCTTGGACTACAGTCACAGTGTGGAAACGCAGTAAAACACAGTAGCTGAAAATACTAACTTCAGGGTCATACATAGCTCAGTCCAAATCCCTTTTTTTAACTTTTATTTAATAAATATAAATTTCCAAAGAACAACTTTGGATTATAGTGGCTTTTCCCCCCATCACCTCCCTCCCACCCATAACCATCCCATCTCCCACTCCCTCTCCCATTCCATTTTTCAAGATTCATTATCAATTATCTTTTATACAGAAGATCTACTTAGTATTTACTAAGTAAGATTTCAGCAGTTTGCACCCACACAGACACACAAAGTATAGAGTACTGTTTTAGTAGTAGTTTTACTGTTAATTCACATAGTACAACACATTAAGGACAGAGATCCTACATGGGGAGTAAGTGCACAGTGACTCCTGTTGTTGATTTAACAATTGACACTCTTACTTATGACATCAGTAATCATCTGAGGCTCTTGTCATGAGCTGCCAAGGCTATGGAAGCCACTTGAGTTCACCAACTCTGATCTTATTTAGACAAGGCCATGGTCAAAGTGGAAGTTCTCTCCTCCCTTCAGAGAAAGGTACCTCCTTCTTTGATGGCCCATTCTTTTCACTGGGATCTCACTCACAGAGATCTTTCATTTAGGTCAATTTTTTTGCCACAGTGTCTTAGATTTCCATGCCTGAGAAACTCTCATGGGCTTTTTATCCAGATCCAAATGCCTTAAGGGCTGATTCTGAGGCCAGAGTGCTGTTTAGGATATCTGCCATTCTATGAGTCTGCTCTGTATCCCGCTTCCCATGTTGGATCGTTCTCTCCCTTTTTTATTCTATCAGTTAGTATTAGCAGACACTAGTCTCATTTATGTGATCCCTTTGACACTTAATCCTATCATTATGATCAATTATGAACTGAAACTGATTACTTTGACTAGTGAGATGGCATTAGTACATGCCACCTTGATGAGATTGCATTGGAATTCCCTGACACATTTCTAACTCTACCATTAGGGGTAAGTCTGAGTGAGCATGTGCCAAACTGTACATCTCCTCCCTCTCTTATGTGCTGTGCCCCATTTGTATAAGCATGAGTAAGTTATTTCATCTCTCCAGAGGTCACAGTTCATTTACACAAAGGTACTTAAAATATTCATCCATGGAGTCATTGTGAAGGTTAAAATGAGATAACACATGTGAAATATAAACTACCTAACAGACAATAAATGCTTGATGAAAGGCAAATGTCACTATTGATATCACCAGTACAGCTTGCCCTATCACACCTCTATCCCCCATTGGCCTCTTATACCCTTCCTCTTTAAGGCACCTACTCCTTATTACTAGAGAAAAAACTGGTGAAGTAGAAAATATTGCAATTCCCATAAAATTCCAACCATCTTATCACCTTAAAATTTCCATCATTAAAAAACAATACCGTAGGCTTGCTTGTGATATATAAAGCTTAAAAAGTCACCCTGAAACTGATGGCAGATGTAGCACAAGAGAGTTTCACACCAAAAGAAAATAATGGGTCAAGGACAAACATTGGCTCTGAAAGGAGCTATCAGAGATCATACAATGAAGATCTGACTAGCAGGACCAGAAAGAGAGCCTAGAGACCTCGCCAAGACACAGATGAAGACAAACTTCACTGATGCCTTGAATCTGGCCTGACCCCCTAAACTTTCATTGTGCTTATGAACAAATGCCTATCATATCTTGTCACCTGATTAAAATTCTAACTATTCACAATTATTAACTTATTTTTCCAACCATGGAAATTTTAAAAACAATCACACTTGTCAAGTCACTATGCATACATAGGTCCTGCTACTTTTACCCAAGTAGCAATGCTCTCAAGAGTTCTTAGGCTTTTTGTATGAATTGCTTGTGGAAAGTCAACACCACAAACTATTTAATAGGCAAATGTGTACTTTCCTTTCCTTCCTGTCTCATGGATTACTCAAATAAAATTTTTATCTCTTGGCCGGCGCGCAGCTCACTAGGCTAATCCTCCGCCTTGCGGCGCCAGCACACCAGGTTCTAGTCCCGGTCGGGGCGCCGGATTCTGTCCCGGTTGCCCCTCTTCCAGGCCAGCTCTCTGCTGTGGCCAGGGAGTGCAGTGGAGGATGGCCCAAGTCCTTGGGCCCTGCACCCCATGGGAGACCAGGATAAGTACCTGGCTCCTGCCATCTGATCAGCGCGGTGTGCCGGCCGCAGCGCGCCGGCCACGGCGGCCATTGGAGGGTGAACCAACGGCAAAGGAAGACCTTTCTCTCTGTCTCTCTCTCTCTCTCACTGTCCACTCTGCCTGTCAAAAAAAAATTTTATCTCAGCCAAAAGCAGATGGCACCAAAGACTTATGGCATCTGAATCATTGTATCTCAGAAGTTTAATCACACGGGAGCAAGAATCCAAGGACCCCTGCCACTTCATTGTACCTGATGACTTCTTCAAACCATGTCTAAACACACACTAACTCAGGAAGGCACTAACTCAGAAATGAGAGAGCATGGTATATCATCACACATTTACCTGGATGATATAATATCCTGAGCTGCATTTTTTTCTACTTAAATCCAGTTTTTACCCACTTTTTGAGGCATAATTTACAAATATAAGTTGCATCTACCTATGGTATACAAAGTGACGCTTGATATATGTAAATATTGTGAAGTGATGAATTGTTTATGTTTTAAAGCTTTGTTGCTAAGAACCATAGAAGAGTCAACATATTTCTTTCAAATTACTCTTTGGTACATATGTTCCCTGTATCAAACATGTTAATGGTAAACATCTCATTGAAAAAATAAAATAAAACAATTATGAAGTAATAAGGTTGATGAGCTTCAAGAACTATCACCTCTCTACCTCTTCAGATTATAGGTGAACTGTAGATCTCAGAGATGTAAGATTAAATAATTGCATAGGGGCAATAATGTTGATTTAAACAGAAGTTACATGTATGTATCTACACAATCCAGTCTCTGAGACTTGCCCTGAGAGGAGCCACCAAGCAATCATTTTTTCATTGCTATCTTTTTATTTAAGTTTCATTTTCCTGTTGACTGCAGGCAAAATGACTTTGGTCAAGAGAAAGACTGCATAGCCCTTTTAGTGATTTAACATAACACTTTCTTCCTGAGTCAAGAGGAAAATGCACTCTCCCATGTGCTTCCTCTAGAGGAAAGGATATGTCCTGAAAGTGCACTGGGGCCTCTGCACGGATGTGTGAAATGGGACGGACAGGAGACAGGGTGGAGGAGGGGGTAACTCGGTGACATTTTAATGACTCCCACAGGAACTTCATTGCATTTACCATTTAGCTTCCATGTTCAAACCCAACAATATTCCCTTTGCTAATTCCTATATTGGGATTATAGCTGAGTGACTAAGACAGTTGGACAAGCCACAGTAAGGTAGAACAGAAGAGTCAGAACAATGTGATTCCCTGAGGTTGTCTTTTTCCATCTGAAGAACAAAGATAACAAAATCACTAGCATTAAGGTAGGCTTCACTTTAAGCACAATATTTCTCAGTACCTACTACTTCTGCAGTGTAGGTGGGGCACTATATGAGGATCAATTTCCCACTTGGAGATTAAACCAACCATTAGTGTTAGTGTGTGTGAACTTCTTAGACTGAAAAGCTGCTACTGGTGATTTTTCAAAAATGCTACAAGTGTTTTCATGAAAGCCAAGACTCTTTATGATGCAAAGAAAAGAGGTAGCTTTTATTATTTGGAAGAGGGAAAGTGTAGCTTAGAAAACAGAGAAATATCCATTGACTCTAGGGGATGTGGCTGCATTTTACTTGACAGGTTATTGAGGTGTAGAATATTTTGAAGGTAGTTGTGAAGGTGTTAATACCAGGAGGGTAACTGCCTTGGAAAATAGCATGTAAGAACAGTGATTCCTGGATTCCAGATGAGCATTGTGGCCATCTGTGTTTCTTGGCTGGGAATAAAAGTTTGGGGGTTTTGAGTAAGTTGTTCTAATGACTAGTTTATCCATGCCCTCATGTGCCACTGCATAACAAATACTGTCTCAAAAACTTGTAGGATTTTGATTAAGAGCAGAGGGTTTTTAAAACTGAGAAAGAGAAAATGGTGACATGACGGTCATCCTACAAAGTCAACTCAGTGAGGCACAGTTTGCTCAGTGGGGTGCTGGAGACCCCTTAGTTTGCAGGCTTTGTCTAAATATTTGATAAGATTGTTTCCAAAGGCTGGTACCCTTTGGGGTAATTTCTAGGAAATTCTTGTGATTCTTATTTTGACCTTGCAAAGGTAGAATCAATCTGTATTTCTTTAACCATTTCCCTAACTCTCTGGCTGTTGTGCATGTAGTTCAATGCAACGTACATAATCCTACACTTTAAAGGTATCTTTCCCATTCTGTAAAGATACCATCCACAGGGGCCCACAGATCCATTGTTTTCAAGGGGAATTTTTGCTTGAGGTAAGTTTATTCAGTACTCATTTCTGCACCTTGTCATGGGAGCACTACTTAGCTGATGCTGGCTCAGGTGGCTCTGAAGGCTGCAGTCTGGTTTTTTCAAACTCAGTTGTTTTTTCAAAGACACTTCTGATATTCACTCTGCTAAGTCACTCTGCCATTCTGCTCATTCACCATACACTAGCTTCTAACACCACCATCTTAAACCACATGATATTTTCACTTGATTTGCAAAAAATTTCCCTAAACTCTTTCCTTCATAGCATTTTCTGGGAAGGACTAAGCAGCATCGGGAAAAAGTACGGTTGCAGTAGTGAACAGCATTAGTCTTTGGAACAGTCTTTACAATAAACCATCAAATCTTGATTTGAGAAAAGGCTTTATCAGCCGATACTTTGATGAAATCGACGTTTCTATAACTCAGTTTCCTAATCTATAAAATCGGAATAATGGTAACTATTTCACATCAATAGTATATGTTTTGAAAGAGACAAAATGAAGCATTTGACATTGCACATAAGAATCATCCCATAAAGGTTTTCTAAAAGCAAGCAAAAATTGGCAAACTGGAGTTGCATTAATCTGCCCACATTTCTATAATGCTAAGACCTTGAATAGTGCATGGATCCCCTGGGGCTTATTATGTAGCTATTGAGGATTTCTTATGGAGAATAATCCTGTATTTATTTTCTTTAAAGGCTTATAACATAAATATATTTACAATTGCAAAAATATTTAATTTTTAGCCAGTGCCGCAGCTCACTAGGCTAATCCTCCGCCTTGCGGCGCCAGCACCCCAGGTTCTAGTCCCAGTCGGGGCGCCGGATTCTGTCCCGGTTGCCCCTCTTCCAGGCCAGCTCTCTGCTGTGGCCAGGGAGTGCAGTGGGGGATGGCCCAAGTACTTGGGCCCTGCACCCCATGGAAGACCAGGATAAGTACCTGGCTCCTGCCTTCGGATTAGCGCGGTGCGCTGGCTGCAGCGTGCCGGCCGTGGCAGCCATTGGAGGGTGAACCAACGGCAAAGGAAGACCTTTCTCTCTGTCTCTCTCTCACTGTCCACTCTGCCTGTCAAAAAAAATTTAATTTTTGTTTTTATAAAGATTCCTTGTGGAAAAAAGAAATTAAAATATAGGTTTATTTTTGGTGCAAAAAATGTTTAAGCCATGCATAATTTAATGTGCATTTCCATAAACTTTATGAAAACCCCTCAAAAGCAAGTGTGTGAGTACAAATATCCTTCATTTCTGGAGATGTGCTTTAACTTAAGCCCCTAAGAAAAAGGAAATATATCCCCATAAAAGAGATGGCATTTTCCACTTTCCTGAAAGTATTGAGAGGATGGCACTGACCTACAGGGTCAATATCAAATGAACCACTCTCATATAAGCCCCCATAGATAGATCTAGCACATGTAAGGACTAGCAGGATTAGCAGGACTGGGTAGCCACTGCTGAAAATCAGATTCTCAGATGCCATTAATTTCCACAACAGACGTACAATAATACCTACTCCTTAGAGTCACATTGTGTTTTAGGAAGTTCTTCTCATCATGTTTTAGATAAATTGCATTAGTGCATTTGAGAACTGCCTCATGCCCTGTGTGCTTCATAATTTCTCATGAGTTCACTACTGTTATTGAGTGACTTGCTCATGGTCACACCAGCTAGGAAGTGGCAAACCCCAAATTGCATCAATGTTCCAGATGATCCACAGATCTGTAACCAAAATCCAAGTGCAAGACACACTGCAGCAGAATTCCTGACTAGCACGGGGGTTACAAACACACCATGCACAGATACAGCTACTGTTCTTATCGTCGAGATTATGTACAGTTGCACTTACTTCTCTACAGATTTCACAAGCCACAACATGCTGACAGCACTGTAAACTTCCTAAAGAAAGGACCTATATTCAAGTCCCCTCTCCCTCCTAAAGACCATCTCAGTATGATGGAAATGGCATACAGAGGAAGGGAAAAAAAAAAAAGAAAAGAGGAAAGAAGAGCAGGAGACAGGAAGTGAGGGAAGTGGGGTGAAAAAAGAACAGGTGACACCAGAAAGTCTTAGGCTTGTCATAGTGATTTCCCTGAGCAGATTGTTGTAAAGATTTATTTTTTATTTTATTTGAAAGATGGAGTTAGAGAGAGAGAGAGAGAGGTCTTCCACCTGCTGGTTAACTCCCAGATGTCCACAACAGCCAGAGCTGAGCCAATCCAAAGCCAGAAGTTTCTTCTGGGTCTCCCATGTGGGTGGGACTTGAGCCATCCTCTGTTGATTTCCCAGGTGCATTAGCAGGGAGCTGGATTGGAAGTGGAGCAGCCAGGACTTGAATCTGCACCCATTTGGGATACTAGCACTACCGGCCAGGGCTTTAACCCTTTGCACCACAGTGCCGAACCCCTGAGAAGATTTTAAAAACCACTGACTTCTCCTTTCAGTATCCAAAAGGAAGATTCTAAAGTGGGTTGCTGTAGTTAATTAAAACACATCTCTACGCTATCAATATGTGTCTACATTTCAGATTAACCAAAGATTTCCATCCGGATGGCTCCTCCACTTTCCAGCCACAGTAAGTACAGTGTGGGGATTCCAACTTCAGGGATTCTGGAGACCTGGAAACTCCTACAATCATTATTCTGAACATTTATTCTTGTCACCTTATTTTCTTTTTAATAGATTTATTTATTCATTTGAGAGGCAGAGTTACAGACAGAGGAAGCGAGAGACAGAGAGGTCTATCCCATCTGCAGGTTCATTCCCCAAGTGGCCTCAATGGCCAGAGCTGGGCAGATCAGGAGCCAGGAGCCAGGAGCTTCCTCCTGGTCTCCCACATGGGTACAGGGGCCCAAGCACTTGGGCAATCTTCCACTGCTTTCCCAGGCCATAAGCAGAGAGCTGGACTGGAAGAGGAGCAGCTGGAACACAAACTGGAGCCCACATGAGATGCCAGTGCCACAGGTGGAGGCTTAACCTACTACGCCACAGCACTGACCCTCTTGTCACCTTAACATAAACATCGAGGAGGAATAGGAGTTCTTATCTCATTTTTCTGTGTGAATGAAAAAGAGAGTGCTGCTTGAGGGAGCTTGGTATTTTAAGAACTTTTTTCCCTAATATTACAAGAGTTTTGTGAAAAAGAAAATGGAAAAATTAAAATCAAAATCAGCAAAGAATTACATGTTGATAGCAGAGTCACCTACATGACAGAAGAATTTGAGAATACCTAAAATCCACAAGTGATAGGGAAATAAAAGGAATTCTCAGCTTGCAACTGGTGAAATCTCTATCTGTAGAGGGGGTCTTCAAAAGGCTCATGGAAAATATGACTACGTTGGCTGGCACCATGGCTCAATAGGCTAATCCTCCGCCTGTGGCGCCGGCACCCAGGGTTCTAGTCCCAGTCGGTGTGCCAGATTCTGTCCCTGTTGCTCCTCTTCCAGTCCAGCTCTCTGCTGTGGCCTGGGAGTGCAGTGGAGGATGGCCCAAGTCCTTGGGCCCTGCACCCACATGGGAGACCAGGAGAGGCACCTGGCTCCTGGCTTTGGATCAGCGCAGTGCACCGGCCGCAGCGGCCATTGGGGGATGAACCAACGGAAAAAGGTCTCTCTCACTATTCACTCTGCCTGCCAAGAAAAAAGAAAATATGACTGTGAAAAAACTGGGCATAGTCTTCAAAATTTTTTATCACCAAAATAAATTCTATGTATTCCACAAATTTTCTGAAAACCTTGCAACTACAGAGCACCATGTAACTATAAAAGTAACGGTTATGGAAGTGAGTGATCCATTAAATTTTTCTTTAAGTGAAATTAATCCTTCACACATGGGATTAAAATGTTATAATTACCATATGTTTATTATTTTTAACTTTTTACTGAAGAATAATATACTCACATACAGAATAACACAGATAGTATACGACCCAATGAATTTTTGCACAAACTTAATATAACAGCTTGTTCTGTAACAAACGCTCAGATGTGCACAGCACACTATCAGCACCCTAAAAGCATAAGTGCTTTCTGGTGTCTGTATTATTCAGCACAGCATGACGTTTATGAGATACTTATATTGTTACTACAGTATAAATATTGTAGTTGCTGAATAATATTGTGTGAATTTCACACAACTTATCTTTTCTACTGTTGATTGGATACTGTTATTTTCCAGTTTGAAGAAATGATATACAGTGCTTCTAGGAATATTCAAGGACATGTCTTTGAGTGACATTTCCTAGAAGCGGACATACATATGCTTAACAGATATATATATATATATATATATCCCCTTAGGAAATATATATCAACATATGGAGAGAAAGAGCATAATATATAATATACAGGTTATACAGTGTGTGCATTTGAATATATGTATACATTTAATTTTAGTAGCTATCAAGCAGCAAAGTAGATATATCAATACACACTCACCAACAGTATACAAAAGTTTCAACTACTCCATGTCTTCACCATTACTTGGTATTTCTGTTTAACTTTATTAAAGGTACACAAATTTCATGTGTTTCATATATACAGATTTAGGAACACAGTGATACTTCCCACCCTACCCTCACTCCTGCCCATGCTTCCACCTCTTTTCCTCCTCCCTCTCCTTTTCCCACTCCTAATTTTTACAAAGATTTATTTTCAGTTTACTTTATACTCATAATATTAACCTTATACTAAGTTAAGAGTTCAACAGTATGAAGAAAAAAAAGCAGAGTTGTTTTCTCAATTTATCCATTTTGATATGTATGTGATGGTTTTTTACTATAATTTTAAATTGCATTTTCCTAATAATTGATGAAGTTGAGTCAACATTTGGATATCCTCCTTTGTGAAGAACTAGTTCCTACCTTTTGCCATTTTTCATTTGGGTCATCTGGGTTTTTTTAAATGACCTGTAGAAGTTCTTTCTATATTCTAGCTATAAGTATTTTCTCAAATATATGTATTATAAATATTTTTCTCATTTACAAGTTACCTTTTAGTTATTAATGATGCCTCTTGTGAACAGAAATTCTTAAAAATAGTATTAAGAATAAATTCAACTACATTAAGACATTAAGTGTCAGGTTTTATAGTGAAGTTGTAATTGAATAGGCTAGTAGACCTCTACCCTCTGTTTCAGTGCCTGCAATGACAGTAAACATGACTGCTTAGATGATTGTTTCAAAAACCTGAGTAATCTGTCATCCATTGGTGGCATTCCGAATTTTGGGCATGATAATGCCCAAAATTAAAACTTAAATGAAAATATAAAACTAGGTACTATAACATATTGTTTAATAATTTCACTATTATTTCTTCCAGAGATGAACCAGGAAAAAGATCTGTGATCCAATGGATCAGGGGAACTACACCAGAGTGAAAGAATTTATCTTTCTGGGAATTACTCAGTCCCGGGAGTTGAGCTGGGTGTTATTTGTCTTCTTGTCTTTGGTGTACATGACAACCCTGATGGGAAACCTCCTCATCATGGTTACAGTCACCTACGACTCTCATCTTCACACTCCTATGTACTTCCTGCTCCGCAATCTATCTATTCTTGACATCTGTTTCTCCTCTATCACAGCTCCTAAGGTCCTGATTGATCTCCTATCAGAGAAAAAAACCATCTCCTTCAATGGCTGTGTCACTCAGATGTTCTTTTTCCATCTTCTTGGGGGAGCAGATGTTTTTTCTCTCTCCATCATGGCATTTGATCGTTACATAGCCATCTCCAAGCCCCTGCACTATATGACTATCATGGGGAAGGGGAGATGCACTGCCCTCATTGTGGCCTCCTGGGTGGGGGGGTTTGTCCACTCCATTGTGCAGATTTCCTTGTTACTGCTCCTCCCCTTCTGCGGACCCAACATCCTTGACACTTTCTACTGTGACGTCCCCCAGGTCCTCAAACTTGCCTGCACTGATACTTTTACTATGGAGCTCTTGATGATTTCCAATAATGGCTTACTCAGTTGGTTTGTATTCTTTTTTCTCCTCATATCTTACACGGTCATAATGATGATGCTGAGATCTCACGTTGGAGAGGGCAGGAGGAAAGCCATCTCCACCTGTACCTCCCACATCACTGTGGTGACCCTGCACTTCGTGCCCTGCATCTATGTCTATGCCAGGCCCTTCACTGCCCTCCCCACTGACAGAGCCATCTCTGTCACCTTCACTGTCATCTCCCCTCTGCTGAATCCGCTGATTTACACCCTGCGGAACCACGAGATGAAGTCAGCCATGAGGAGGCTCAAGAAACGAGTGCAGCATTCAGACACAATTTAAATCTGATAAGGACAGGATAGCACCAAAATTTGAAAGTAGATAGTAAATTTCACTTTCTCAAAATGAGAGTACCTTAAAATAAAAAAGGACATCTAAGGCTACCACCAAGTCCAAAAGAGGCTGATCCTATACTATATGCCAGGGACCATGTGGGTGAGAACCACTTGTGAGACTCACTCATGTCTTCCACTATTCATTTTGAACTATCCATTGAATAAATATTTATAGAAAACATACTCTGTTGGGGTCGAAGCCGTGGCTCACTTGGTTAATCCTCTGCCTGCGGTGCTGGCATTCCATATGGGCGCCGGGTTCTAGTCCCAGTTGCTCCTCTTCCAGTCCAGCTCTCTGCTGTGGCCCAGGAGGGCAGTGGAGAATGGTTCAAGTGCTTGGGCGCCTGCACCCATGTCGGAGACCAGGAAGAAGTACCTGGCTCCTGGCTTCGGATCAGTGTAGCTCCGGCTGTGGTGGCCATTTTGGGGGTGAATCAATGGAAGGAAGACCTTTCTCTCTGTCTCTCTCTCTCTCACTAACTCTGTCAAACAAAAAAAGAAAGAAAGAAAAAGAAAATACTATGTGACTGACAGTTGTGAGGATTCAGATTGCTCCAAAAATATTAAATTAGTCACCACCCAATATGTAAACTCTAAAATGCTTTATTAAAGATATAAGCAAAGTGTTGGGAAACATTAGAGGGTCTTTACTGAGAGCTTCCAAAGATATTTGACATCAAATAGACCTTTTCAGTGGTAAAAGGCAGAAAACAATCTAAGCAAAGAAAACAGTATATTCAGAGGGAGGAAAAGTTCTTAGAGTGTGCCACATTTGTGCAAAAAGTGAACACAGTCTGGTCATTAAGTAGAATACCTATGGAGTGAAAACTAATAGTTGATAAGTTAAAAGTTGGGGAAGAAAACCTCCATTTGTGGCCTTCTACACAATGTACAGCCATGATTTCTATTGGAGACAGTATATCTGAAAATCACTTCAAGGACATGATTTCCTGTCTGGAAGAAGAAGGTCATTCTGTTAGTGGGAGTATTCATAAAGAAATATCACTGATGGGTGCAAGATGGTAACTTTGAGAAAAAGCAGATGCCAAGCACTCCTATGAGAAGCAACTGAATCCCTGTAGTACAGCAAGGTTATTCCATTCACAGACAAGATGGGTCCAAATTTCCAATTGTTTCTGCTCAAAGTGACTTTACCACTTCTTCATTCTTTCCACTCAATCCATTACAAAGCAAAGAAAGGGACCTAAAAAGCATGAGTTTAATCCATGAATCAGAATTTTCTAGTCTCTGTAGTGAAAGGGATGGAGATTTTCCGGAAGATTTATCTGTATTTTGCTGGAATCTATTGACTTTACAGTACTATATTTCCTATTATGGTAAAGCTCAAGGATGTAGCTGGTTCTCAAGTATGGATCAAAATAAGCTAATCATTGTAATAAAAACATCAAAACTGAGTAGCTGACCACAAACTTTTTTCCCGCTCATGTCACAACAGAAAATAGGTGCTGTTTCACACAGTCATTTCGAGATACATTTTCTTCCATCTTGAGTTTCATTTTTCTCTAGACTTTCTTTAAACAAAAATCTCCTGATTTTCGGAATCATGTCTATTCTTCTAGCAGACAGAGAAAGGGAGAGAGGATTACAAATTATAGGAAGGAAGATGTCTTTATGGGCCAGTCCTGGAAGTAATGTGGACCATTTCTGATTACATTCCACTGGCCATCCCCTGGTCACACAGCCTCTCCTAGTTGCAAGGGAGCCTGAAGAATGTAATCAAGTTCCATTTCCAGAGAGATCAGGAAGACTGGTGAATTCTAGTGATCTCTTCCACATTTATGACTCACTGATAAGAATTCACAATTGAGTTACATTACAAGGATAGAGACACTTTCTCTAAGGGGATTATCTTAATGCATAGAATGTTTGCTGGAATGACTATTGGACCTGTGCAACATGCAGAGAATCAAACTTAAATAAAAGAGATGTAGGAAGGAAGTTTAACATAAAAAAAGGGAAAGGTAACCAAGGTAAGCATGTCTATGACAGTAGACTAGAAGGTTAGGTTCTAAGTAACATGACACTATAGTGCCCAAAGAAAACTACACAAGAAAACAACATTTAATGGAAGGCAATCTCACTTATTCCCATACTCTCCATAGACAAGTCATAAACAAAAGTTTATGTAGAAACTTCTTTAGAATGAGAGTCATCTTTATTGACTGCATTTTCCAGTGTTTTATTGTATCTCCACCAATTCTTTTCCAATCTTATACATACTTTCCCAAACATTAAAATTTTAATACAGACATAAAACTGTCTTCGGATAAATCCATCTTCAGCTTCCAAACTGTCATTTACTACTTCTTTCCATCCTTATTCTGGTATCTTTGTTCCCTATACCTTTTTGTACTTTTTTTCCAATGATTTTTTCCCTATCTCTCTGTTACCTTTACTTCATGAATGACCTCTGTAAAATGTTAAGTGACCAAAGATCTGAACAATCAGAGTTTCTTCTCCCAAGTGTAGCACCAACAAGGCAAATGAAAACTGCCCATGCAGCTGCACTGATTGCTTACTCATGCAAACCAACTTGATCAAACACAGTGAGGAAAAGCAATTGCACTCAAAACACCATTAAATCTACTTTTTAAACATAATATCAAACACCTGGATTAATCTGCACTTCTCTTCAAATATTGATATTTTCATGGGAAAATATCATATAATAAATTAATTCTGACTTACCCTATACAAGTCACCTGTACTTGGTCCTACCAGCCTTGATTTTTCTTAAATATAAGACTGATTTTATGTTTCTCAAGTATTTTTCATAAACAAACAAATGCATTTATATATACAAAATGACTGGTTAGGATAGAGCTTTTCAAAGAATTTCTAAGTTGCTTCAGCTTAATTTGTGAGATGCTAGTATAGTCAGACTCCAAGAACCACATAGAAATGTCCACAAAATTCTAATCACAAAGCATTATCCGAAGATAGTCTAATAAAAGTGGAGTTACTGTATTTTCATGGAAAGGCTCAGGGAAAAAATTGCAGAGGAAACTCTTCCGGATCTAGTGGATGTGACATGGAGGACCTATGGGGAGAGCAAGGATGCCCACAGCTCGGGAGCCCAGCGACGGAGTCTACGCACCAGTGCTGGAAGGGGAGGTAAGGCAAAACCTTAGTAACCTGAGACATTGGCGAGGAAACAGCAGAAAGAGCCTAGAGGGAAAGAGGCTTGAAGCCCCATTGGGGAAAGTTCACCAGGCTAACTAGAGGAGAGAAAAAAATGAATAAATAAAAGGGACCATCATGGACACGAGCCTCTATCTCCACTCACCCTACAAAGCCAAGCAAGACAAAGAGCAGGCGCCATTTTGGACATACGTAAAGCGGTGCCCACCATCAGCCAAGGAGAAAAACCTGACTCTGGTGGGGAGAAATAACAGGAGGTTAGGACCTAATGAAGGTGTGGAGCTAATGAACTGAGACTGTGAAAATCTGAGCGTGAGTGAGAGAACTCATGGAGTACACAAACTCGGTAACCTTGGCAACCCAGTGGGAGACTGCAGAGAAATTTGAGAACACACTGAGGGTTGCCCGGGAGTGCAATGGAGGATGGCCTAAGTGCTTGGGCCCTGCACCCGCGTGGGAGACCAGGAGAAGGACCTGGCTCCTGGCTTCGGATCAGCACGGTGCACTGGCCACAGTGCACCGGCTGCAGCGGTCATTGGAGGGTGCACCAACGGCAAAGGAAGACCTTTCTCTCTCTCTCACTGTCCACTCTGCCTGTCAAAAAAAAAAAAAAAAGAAAGAAAGAAAGAAAATTACAGACCAATATCCCTGATGAACATAGAGGCAAAAATCCTCAATAAAATGCTGGCCAATAGAATACAACAACACATCAGAAAAATCATCCATCCAGATCAAGTGGGATTTATCCCTGGTATGCAGGGATGGTTCAATGTTCACAAATCAATCAATGTGATACACCACATTAACAGACTGCAAAAGAAAAACCATATGATTATCTCAGTAGATGCAGAGAAAGCATTTGATAAAATTCAACACCCTTTCATGATGAAAACGCTAAGCAAACTGGGTATAGAAGGAACATTCCTCAATACAATCAAAGCAATCTATGAAAAACCCACGGCCAGCATCCTATTGAATGGGAAAAAGTTGGAAGCATTTCCACTGAGATCTGGCACCAGACAGGGATGCCCACCCTCACCACTGCTATTCAATATAGCTCTGGAAGTTTTAGCCAGAGCCATCAGACAAGAAAAAGAAATTAAAGGGATACGAATTGGGAAGGAAGAAGTCAAACTATCCCTCTTTGCAGACGATATGATTCTTTATTTAGGGGATCCAAAGAACTCTACTAAGAGAGTATTGGAACTCATAGAAGAGTTTGGCAAAGTAGCAGGATATAAAATCAATGCACAAAAATCAACAGCCTTTGTATACACAGGCAATGCCATGGCTGAGAAAGAACTGCTAAGATCAATCCCATTCACAATAGCTACAAAAACAATCAAATACCTTGGAATAAACTTAAACAAGGATGTTAAAGATCTCTACGATGAGAATTACAAAATCTTAAAGAAGCCGGCACAGTGGCTCACTAGGCTAATCCTCCACCTTGCGGCGCTGGCACACGAGGTTCTAGTCCCGGTCGGGGCACCGGATTCTGTCCCGGTTGCCCTCTTCCTGGCCAGCTCTCTGCTATGGCCCAGGAGTGCAGTGGAGGATGGCCCAGATCCTTGGGCCCTGCACCCGCATGGGAGAACAGGAGAAGCACCTGGCTCCTGGCTTCGGATCAGTGCAATGCGCCAGCCGTAGCAGCCATTGGAGGGTGAACCAACGGCAAAAAGGAAGAGCTTTCTCTCCGTCTCTCTCTCTCTCTCACTGTCCACTCTGCCTGTCAAAAAAAAATCTTAAAGAAAGAAATAGAAGAGGATACCAAAAAATGGAAAAATCTTCCATGCTCATGGATTGCAAGAATCATGGATTGCAAGAATCAACATCATCAAAATGTCCATTCTCCCAAAAGCAATTTATAGATTCAATGCAACACCAATCAAAATACCCAAGACATCCTTCTCAGATCTAGAAAAAATGATGCTGAAATTCATATAGAGACACAGGAGACCTCGAATAGCTAAAGCAATCTTGTACAACAAAAACAAAGCCGGAGGCATCACAATACCAGATTTCAGGACATACCACAGGGTAGTTGTAATCAAATCAGCATGGTACTGGTACAGAAACAGATGGATAGACCAATGAAACAGAATTGAAACACCAGAAATCAACCCAAACATCTACAGCCAACTTATATTTGATCAAGGATCTAAAACCAATTCCTGGAGCAAGGACAGTCTATTCAATAGATGGTGCTGGGAAAACTGGATGTCCACATGTAGAAGTGGAAAGCAATACCCCTACCTTACACCTTACACAAAAATTCACTCAACATGGATTAAAGACCTAAATCTACAACCCGAAACCATTATTAGAGAACATTGGAGAAACCCTGCAAGATATTGGCACAGGCAAAGACTTCTTGGAAAAGACTCTGGAAGCACAGGCAGTGAAAGCCAAAATTAACAATTGGGATTGCATCAAATTGAGAAGTTTCTGTACTGCAAAAGAAACAGTCAGGAAAGTGAAGAGGCAACCGACAGATTGGGAAAAAATATTTGCAAACTATGCAACAGATAAAGGATTAATAACCAGAATCTACAAAGAGATCAAGAAACTCCACAACATCAAAACAAACAACCCACTTAAGAGATGGGCCAAGGACCTCAATAGACATTTTTCAAAAGAGGAAATCCAAATGGCCAACAGGCACATTAAAAAATGTTCAGGATCACTAGCAATCAGGGAAATGCAAATCGAAACCACAATGAGGTTTCATCTCACCCCGGTTAGAATGCTCACATACAGAAATCTACCAACAACAGATGCTGGCAAGGATGTAGGGAAAAAGGGACACTAACCCACTGTTGGTGGGAATGCAAACTGGTAAAGCCACTGTGGAAGTCAGTCTGGAGATTCCTCAGAAACCTGAATATAACCCTACCGTTCGACCCAGCCATCCCACTCCTTGGAATTTACCCAGGAAATTAAATTGGCAAACAAAAAACTGTCTGCACCTTAATGTTTATTGCAGCTCAATTCACAATAGCTAAGACCTGAAATCAACCCAAATGCCCATCAACAGTGAACTGGATAAAGAAATTATGGAACATGTACTCTATAGAATACTATACAGCAGTCAAAAACAATGAAATCCAGTCATTTGCAACAAAATGGAGGAATCTGGAAAACATCATGCTGAGTGAATTAAGCCAGTCCCAAAGGGACAAATATCACATGTTCTCCCTGATCAGCGACAGGGAGAAAGTGAAAAGGACACTATGAGAAACACTATGCGAAATATATGAGATCTTTAAAGTGCTCGTAGAAAATGTATATTCTAAAAACACAGGTATGGATTTCAAAAAATTGTTGCACCAAAATTAATGTATACTTTAATTGTTTTTTCACGGAATTTTTGAAGTATCCTTGTAGCACAGTAACAATAACAATAGCTAGCACTTAGTGAGAACTTCCCATGTACCAGGCATCTAGATTATGTGCTTTACATAAATTATCTTATTTGAAATCCCCAACATCTCTCAAGTGTAGGTACGGTTATGATCCTGAACAAGACCAAATAACTGGCCCAAGGTCCCACAAACAACCAATAGTAAGACCAGGATTTGAGCTCAGAGTCTCATTCCAAAACCTGGGCTCCAGAGGCTTATATGGGGTATTTAAGTATGTGGAGTATCTTTGCCAATCAGCCCCTAATGATCACATCTCCTCAGTCACAGCAAAGTCCTTTCTCACAGCCAATCAGGGTTACTCTGCATGCAAGTGATGGTGCATCATTTCTGAGATTCAGTTACAAATGGAGGGTTCTGTTTTGGTTACTTTCTCTCTCTTTCAGCCCTGGGAGCAGCCAGTTGAGCAGAGCCCTGGGGAGGAGCCCTGGTGGTGAGGATCTCAAACCTTTACCAAGATTCACAACAGTAAGACTGAAAGTGAATCCTTCAATGCCAGTGGAACCTCAAACGACTGTAGAGCTGGCTGACATTTTGACTACAGTCTCATGAGCCATCCTGAGCCAAAAGCAACCAGCTAATCTGTTTTCACTTTCCTGAACTTCAGAAACTGTGTGAGATAACAATTTTTGATTGTTTATGGTAACTTGCTATGCAGCAATTGATGACTTCTATATAAGAGTCCTGCCATGTCTCAGGATGATGGTTATAAATAGCAATGCTGATGACACAATACCAAAGAGGTGGACTTAGAAGGTACAAGATATTCATAGCAAACTTCAACCTAAAAGAGTAAAAATAGGGGCTGGTGCCATGGCTCTATAGGCTGATCCTCCACCTGCGGCGCCAGCATCCCATATGGGCGCCAGTTCTAGTCCCTGCTGCTCCTCTTCCAATCCAGCTCTCTGCTATGGCCTGGGAAAGCAGTAGAAGATGGCAGTCCTTGGGCCCCTGCACCCCCATGGGAGACCGGAAGGAAGCACCTGGCTCCTGGTTTTGGATCAGTGCAGCTCCGACCGTTGTGGCCATCTGGGGACTGAACCAGCAGAAGAAATACTTTTCTCTCTGTCTCTCCTTCTCACTGTCTGTAACTCTACCTCTCAAATAAATAAATAAATTCTTTAAAAAAAAAAAGAATAAAAATAGTTAGCATTTACTGAAGAAACCTGGTGTATTTCTAGACCTGCCACATGAGGTATTTCATTTAATCTTCACAGATGAGCAAACACAGAAACATTGAATAAGTAGCAATGATAACTAGAAATAACTAGAAAATGGCAGAACTAAGATATTAAAGTGGCCATTCTGGGTTGCAAAGCCCATTCTTCTAACCATTTCCCTAGACTGCTCCCAGAAATTCTTGACTTCAGCCACTTTTCTTGCCACCACCAATGAGCTTAAAGTTAAAGGTCCAAAAACAAAGCCTGTAGATTGAGGGTTATGGTTCCTGAGGTTAAACCAGGCTGATGCACAGAATACAAGCTTGTCTAGTCACAAAGTAATTGAAGGGCAACATGATTGAAACCATTGACTATTAAGGCTACCGAGGATTAGAAGTCACCTAGATGGGCAGACCCATTTAATGCTCTTCATGCGCCGTTCAGACTCTGCTGCCTTCAAAAGGACTCAAGGCAGCAAATGCTCCCATTTCACTGATGAAAGCCTGAATCCCCCGGGGTACAGATGCCTTTAAATATTTACCACTGCTCTATGAAGGCTCCGGGCGTAGCATCAAAGCTCAAGTCTCCCAAGCTGATGCCTCTTCTTTATACAACATTACTTTCTACCATAGTTCAAAACAAAAGCAAAAACACCACTCATTATCTAAAAAAGCTGCATGTGTTCTGATGTTTTCCCTTTAAATTATTTACTCTGAAGAAATACCTGGCCCTTTTAAAAGCCAAAAGAGTTTGAAAGCTATGAAATCCTTTGCGTTTGATGGATGAATAGATAATAGGGAGAGTAAGTCTAGCTATTTTCTTTTGTGTTGCTTGGGCTTCAAAGGAAAGAGCACAGGGGGATAGTCTGCACAGAGAAGTTCTGTTCCGATGAGAAAATTAGAAGCAAAATGTGATGAAATCCAGGCATCCAGGTGTGAGCAGCAAGACCAGAGCTTGGCCTCCACACAGCAGAACATGAAGGCAACAACTACAAAGGCCTGTCAAAGACCGATGCAGCCAAATCCCAGTCAGGGCTGAACACAGATTTTATTCAGGAACTACCGACAGGAGGGGAAAGCTGAGCTCCTTTTGTGCAGAGGTGATTTGGACTTTGCAAAGGGCGAGTAAAGGACGGGCTGTTCAGCTCAGCAGAGTGAGAGTAATGGAAAAGTACCAGGAGCTGGTGTGTTAGCGCCATGAGGCAGCTGTGCCTGCTAGATGGCTTCATCGAAGCTGTGCCCCTCCAGTCCCAATGATGACATCCCAAAGAAATGGCTCTCAGGTCCTTGAGAGAGCTACTTCCGAGCTGCAAGAGATACATATTCACTATTGTAAGCCCAATCCAACAAATGCTCTAAGAAAGGGGGGTTTTCATCATAGACAGTGAATTCTCCTGGCAGCTTTGAGCTTTTCTCAGGCAAGCATTTTAATAGGGGCTGGGGTCAAGGTAGGCACATGGCCTTATGCAATTGAAGCTACACTACACTTAGGTGCCGTGCAAGGGCATGGAAGGAGCTGTTAGGTGCTGAGTGCAGTGCTCAGGAGTGATTTGGGGGGATGACGGAGATTCATTATGGAGATGGTTTCACTATGTATATATGTCAAAACTCATTGAATAGTATCTTTTCCATTTTGTTCCTTTTTTATATATAAGGTGAACAAATTTCATGTATTTCCTATACACAGATTTAGGAACACAGTGATACTTTCCACCCTACACTCTCTCCACCTTCCTTTCTTATCTTTTAATTTTTACAATGACATACAAATAGTGCCTTTTAAAAAAATGTACTTTGTTGTATATATATTACACTTCAACAAAGCCAATTTTAAAAAAGAAAGCTGCAAGAGTTAGTTTTCTTTTGATCAGTTGATGAAACCATGATATCCAGATGCCTGTCAAAGTAGTTCTTACTTTAAATGTCCTCTTGCAAACAGAATGAGAAGCAGGGGAAACTGCTGCATTAGGATTTATAGAGGGAACTTTATACATAAACATATGTAAAATAGATATCTATACATTTATGCTCTATATTGTTGTATCCTTTGGTATATCTGATTTTTCAAAACTTAATGGATTTTATTCTTAGAGTAGTTTTTGGTTCACAGAAAAATTAAACAGGAAGTACAGAGAGGTCCCATAAACTCACTCTCACCAACGGCAACACAGTTTACTCTATTAGCATCTTCCATTAGCATAGTACATTAATTAACAATTAAGGAATCAATGTTGTTACATTATTAACTAAAGTCCATAGTCCACACTAAGGCTCACCCATCCTGTTGCACATTCTACAGGCTTTGACACATGCATCATTCATGTACACACCATTACATATAGTGTCATACAGAAGTCTCACTGCCCTAAAAATCCCTGGGTTCCACCTCCTCATCCTTACTTGACTCCCTTCCTCAGCTCCTGTCAAACACCAATTCCTTATCTGTTCCTATAATTTTTCTTTTCCAGACAGTCATGTGGTTGTAACCATATATTATGTGCTTCAGCAAATTGGCTTCTTCTACTTAGCCACTGACGTTTAAACTTCCTCTATGTCTCTTCTTGGCTTAATGGTTCACTTCTTGTTACTGCTGTATAATATTCCATTGTATGGAACATATCTGTTTTTTAAATACTAAGTCTGCTCTAGCTGCAATTATTTCAAAGAATTATATTTTACAGGGAAAGCAGAACAGAGTGTATATTCCTCTACTCTTCACAAACAATGATGTCTAGAAAACCAGTTCTGTGCAATTTTTTTAAAAAGTTGTATTTCTGGCTGGCGCCATGGCTCACTAGGCTAATCCTCTGCCTGCAGCGCTGGCACCCCGGGTTCTAGTCCTAGCTGGGGCGCTGGTTCTGTTCCGGTTGCTCCTCTTCCAGTACAGCTCTCTGCTGTGGCCAGGGAAGGCAGTGGAGGATGACCATGTCCCATGTGCTTGGGCCCTGTACCCGCATGGGAGACCAGGAGGAAGCACCTGGCTCCTGGCTTCAGATCGGCACAGCGCCAGCCATAGCGGCCATTTGGGGGGTGAACCAACGGAAGAAAGACCTTTCTCTCTGTCTCTCTCTCTCACTGTCTAACTCTGCTTGTTGTATTTCCTGTTTTTAAAAGTTTATTTACTTGGGCCGGCGCCGTGGCTCAATAGGCTAATCCTCCACCTTGCGGCGCGGCACACCGGGTTCTAGTCCCGGTCGGGGCGCCGGATTCTGTCCCGGTTGCCCCTCTTCCAGGCCAGCTCTCTGCTATGGCCAGGGAGTGCAGTGGAGGATGGCCCAGGTGCTTGGGCCCTGCACCCCATGGGAGACCAGGAAAAGTACCTGGATCCTGGCTCCTGCCATCGGATCAGCGCGGTGCGCCGGCTGCAGCGGCGGCCATTGGAGGGTGAACCAACGGCAAAGGAAGACCTTTCTCTCTCTGTCTCTCTCTCTCTCACTGTCCACTCTGCCTGTCAAAAATAAAAAAAATAAAATAAAATAAAATAAAAGTTTATTTACTTAAAGACAGAGTTATATGGAGAGAGAGATGTCTTCCATCCACTGTTTTACTACCCAAATGGCACAACAGCCAGAGTGAGGCTGGTCTGAAGCCAAGAGCCAAGAGCTTCTTCTCATGTCAGTGCAGGGACCCAAGCAATTGGGCCACCCTCTGCTGCCTTCAGAGGCACATCAGCAGGGAGCTGGATCGGAAAGTGGGTCAGCCAGGACTCAAACTGGTGCCTATATAGAATGCTGGCATCCTAAACAGTGTCACAAGCAGCAGCTCTACCCACCGTGCCACAACACCAGCCCATTCTGCAATGTTAATGATGCAATCTGAGAGGGGGAGAGTGTCCTGTGATGAAATCTTGTTAAATACATTACACAAGTCTCTTCACTTCCCAGAGAATCTAGTGAATTTTCAAGAGGAAAAGTAGAATGTATAAAATCTTGCCACCCTGAAATTTTTAATAAGAATTTTATGAAAAAAAAAACTGATTCATGGCTTCAATCTATTACACCATTGGAAACCTACTCTTTGGTATGCTCTGAGAGAACTCAAGAAACACTGATGGTGGTGGGCCTTTGGCACAGCAGTTAGGATACTACTTGAGATGCCTGGGATGCCTACATTCCATACCAAAGTGTCAAGGTTCAAGACCTAGCTCTATTTCTGATTCCAGTTTTCTGCTAATGCACACCTTCGGGGCAGCAGGTAATGCTCAAGTAGGTAGGTCCCTGCCACTCCTGTGGGAGACCCAGATTGAGTTCAGCTCCTGACTTCAACCTGACCCAGCTCTTTCTCTGTGTGTATTTCAAACAAGTGAAAATTAAATAGCATTTTTTTAAGATCAGATATGTTTCTACATTAGAAGAAAGGGCAGTCTCTAAAAAATCCATTGTGGGGGCTGGTACTGTGGCACAGCAGGTTAAAGCCCTGGCTTGAAGTGCCCACATCCCATATGGGTGCCAGTTCTAGTCCTGACTGCTCCTCTTCCAATCCAGCTCTCTTCTATGGCCTGGGATAGCAGTACAAGATGACCCAAGTCCTTGGGCCCCTGCACCCATGTGGGAGACCTGGAAGAGACTCCTGGCTCCTGGCTTCAGATCGGTGCAGCTCTGGGCGTTGCAGCCATCTGGGGAGTGAACCAGTAGATGGAAAACCTCTCTCTCTTTCTCTACCTCTCTCTGTAACTCTGTCTTTCAAATAAATAAAATAAATCTTTTAAAAAATCCATTGTGGATAGCTTACTGAAGTGTAGGTATCTTTGCCCAAAAGGGAAATAACTCCAAAAAATGACACCCAAGGCACAAAACTCACATTTCTTTTGTTTTTAATGATATTCCACCTGTAAAAAAAGTATTTTTCTCCCCATGTGGTTGAGGAAGAAGAAATACAATCCAAAGGAGTCGGCAATCTCAGCAGCAAGAACTGACCCAGTTCCAAGAGCTGGGCTTGGTCTTAACTTTTCCTTAGTTCAGGTGCGCACAGCAACTCTGCTGGGAAACCTCATCATGGTCACTAGGAGCTGAGTCTCATCATTACAGCCTTGTATACCCCCTGTCCCATGGTCCTCTGTCTTAGACATCTGCTTCTCCTATATCACTGATCCAAAAGGTCCTGGAAGGTCTTCTTTCAAGGAAAAATATCATCTCCTTCAACGGTTGTATCACACAGATGTTTTTCTTCCACCTCCTTGGTGGGGCAGATATTTTTTCTTTGTTTGTGATAACGTGTGATCACTACATGGCCATCTCCAAGCCCCTGCACTACCACATCATCATGAGTAGGGGGTGATGCACTGCTCTCATCATGGCCTCCTGGGTTAGGGCTTTTGTCCACACCATCATGCAGAATTCCCTGTTGCTCCCCCTCCCCTTCTGTGAACCTAAAATTGTTGACTGCTTCTATTGTGATGTCCTCCAGGTCCTCAAACATGCCTGCACCACACGTTTGCTCTTGTGGTCTTAATGATTTCCAATAATGGCTTGATGTCTACACTGTAGTTGTTCTTTCCCCTTGAGTCCTGCCCAGTAATGCAGAGGTCACATACCGGAGAGGGCAAGAGGAAAGTCATATCCTGCACCTCAAATATCACTGTGGTGATCATGCGTCTGTGATTAGGCCCAGCCCTTCGCTGCCCTCCACATGGACAGAACCCCCCTATCTTCTTCACTGTCTGCAGCCCTGTCCTGAACCCCAACATCTATACCTTGAGGAACCAGGAGATGAAGTCAACCATGAGGAGACCGAAGAAAACACTTAAGACCTTACAAAAAGCTGTAAACACTATGACGTCTAGATTGCATTATTTGAAGTATTTCCTTACAACATAAAGAAGGTCCCAATCAATAGACTATCTTAAAATCAAAGTTTTTGTCTTTGTGCTTCAGTTAAGGTTGTCCTGAGGCAATCGCCTCTGTAGGGTTTTCTCATGCTGAGGTTTTTATAAACATCGAGTCAGATCTGTAAGTTGTCAGCTCTTAAAGGAACTCTTAATGAATGCTTAGATCACCACACCACCTCACTTCAGGCAAGGAAATGAAGTCTGAGAGGAGGTCCTCTCTTGAGTCTTGAGTTGTAGATGTACCATGTGTTGTCCAGGTGCTTATTAGTAAAATGACTTCCAGGGACCAGCAACCAAGGCTATGCAATCCAGTCACCACTTCCTATGTGGAAATACATTATTAATGTTGGAGGTTTCAAATTCCATTTTTCTAAGAAAACCTCAGTATTCCTCTTGCAAAAAGAGAAAAGTTTCATGTATTATCAAATGGTTCCTAGTTAATTAACACAGGGCCCTATCTGAGATGTCTTGTCCTCCGTTAACTGTATGTTTTACTATCTCTGCTGCCTCGTACAAGGTTTGATGGAGTCTCAGACAAGCTCATCTATAAAAACATCTGCTCTGTTGTGATGCCATGAAAGGCTGTCCTTCTCACATGACCCGAGAGTACATAACAGAAGCCTAAGGAAGGCCAACTTTCCAATGAGAAAGAAATCCTATTTTTCCTGCATCCCTAGAACATGCCTGACTCACAAGCCCATAAGAAACAAAGGCTTAAGAAGAAAACTATTTTCTATCATTCAGGAGCTGATTAGCTGTAAGATTACAAATCTACCATTCCAAAGTCTCCCTCCTTCTTCTCTCTAGGATACCCTTTAGCCCCTCTTCTTTACTGTAAAGGAAATGAGAAGATTAAATTCCAGCTGGTCTCCTAGAAGCCTATGTTTTGACAAGCAAATAGTTGAATATGGAATTAACTCAAGTTTGGGCAGGATACATTCATTTCCATCTAACACCCAGGTCTTATCCCCCATGCAATCTCCAATGTCCGTGTGGCTGGAATAACGGAAGGGGGCATATTTCCATAGTGTTATCTAGGAACAAACACAAACAAGGGAAACCTGTTCTAAAAAAATAACCCAAACCATCCAATTAGATCTTGGTCTATTGTTTCTCCCTTAGTGCTTACCCTCAAAGTCCTGCTTTAGGCAAGCTTTATAAATTAAACTCAGTTCATGGAGAACATGATAGATAAAAAGCCACCACTTCACAAATTGGATACAGCACTGGAAGGTCAGAGCGATTTGAGCATACCCTGGGTGGTGGTGGTGGTAGAGGTGGGAATAGCAGGACTGGGGGTGGGGGACATTCCCAAGTCTGCCTCAGCACTGCATTTCAAGGGATTCATTATAGATGGTCAGGGGACTTGTGGAAGGCCCCAAGTGTCATCTGCAGTGGAGATGTAGAATAGGAAGCTTCAGTAGATAGACCTGAGAGGGGATAAATATGAGCCCAGGAAGTCAAAGGGAGCCTGAGGAGCAGAAGGGTATGGTGGGGCTGGCGCTGTGGAGCAGTAGGTTAATCCTCCACCTGCGGCACCAGCATCCCATATGGGCGCTGGTTCTAGTCCCAGCTACTCCCCTTCCAATCCAGCTCTTTGCTATGGCCTAGGAAAGCAGCAGAAGATGGCCCAAGTGCTTCCACCCGTGTGGAAGAACTGGAAGAAGCTCCTGGCTCCTGGCTTCAGATCAGCCCAGCTCTTGCCGTTGCAGCCATTTGAGGAGTGAACCAGTGGAAGGAAGATCTTTCTCTCTCTTTCTACTTCTTACTGTCTGTAACTCTACCTCTAAAATGAATTTTAAAAATCTTAAAAAAAAAAGAAGGGTATGGTGGCCCAGGAAAAGCAGGCACTATAGACAAAATACATTTGCTTACTACAGCTGCAAGATCTTTTAAAAATCTGCATCTGCTTCTTCCAGTTGGTTGTTACTTCCTACCTAGAAGTAAAAGTTTCACACTTCTGACTTCTTTCTTGAATTTTGTATCTAATTAGTCATGAAACAGAAACCTCAGAAATGAAATTTCTCTTGAAACCAGAGTACAGAATCCCATTCTTACATATCCAGTTGGTTTCTTTATCTATCAACCATAAAAGATATCAAATATTTTTTCTTATAAATTATTTTCATTTCTTAAAAGCCATGTTTTTATAAAAGCTAAACTTCCCTTCCTCGCACTTTTTGCTGAATTTATTCTAGAATTTAGTCTTTATTTTCCAGAGGCAAATAATTATGAATCCACAATGAGACTATCGTGTGTGTGTATACAAATATATATATAAATAATATGGGTTTTATCTATATACATGTGTATTTACAGATATATTTTTTAACATGGAAAGTGATCATACATAACATATACTTAATTTAAAAACACATAAGTAAACATTTGGACTAGGAAGTTAAGATGCTGGTTTAGATGGCATATTCCATATTGGAATGTCTAGTTTCAATGCCCATCTTGGGCTTCCAATTAAAGCTTCCTGCTAATGCAGACCCTGAGAGGCAGCAGATGATTGGTTCAAGTAAATGGGTTCCTGCAACCCACGTGGAAAACCTGATTTGAGTTCTCAGCTCCCAACTTTAACCTAGCCATTTCAGCCATTTGGAGAACCAGCGGATGGGAGCTCTCTCTATATAGATATATATCTGTCTCTCGCTTTTTGTCTCTCAAAACTTAAATTAAGGGGCCAGTCTATGGCACAGCAGGTTAAAGCCCTAGCCTGCAGCACTGGCATCCTATATGGGAGCCGTTCAAGTCCCGGCTGCTCCACTTCCAATCCAGCTCTCTGCTAATGTACCTGGGAAAGAAGCAGAGGATGGCCCAAGTCCTTGGACCCTTGCAACCACATGGGAGATCCAGAAGAAGCTCCTGGCTCCTGGCTTTCGCCTGGTAGTTGCGGTCCTTTGCGGAGTGAACCAGCAGATAGAAGACCTCTCTGTGTGTCTCTACCTTTCTCTATGTAACTCAGCCTTTCAAATAAATTAAATAAATTGTTCAAAAAAAAAATTAACACACACACACACACACACAGATACACACTGAGTTTCCTAAGACTGGATGGATATAAAAGTATACATAAAAATCTATTTTTCATGAAAATGTGCTTTTCCTTCTCTTTTGAGATGTGTTGCCTGACAACAATATTTTAACTTCATATTCTAATATATATTCAAATTTGTGATGAATTTTTCAACATCTCCCACACCTATGAGGGGCCGGATCTACTGTGTAAAACATTACCACTAGAGGGAGCCATTCCTTTTCTGGATTTCTCCTTTGGACAGAAGTTTGTCAACTTTTCAATTTTTATACCAAGAGATGAAACACCAAAACTCATCATATTGGCTTTCCCTCCATTAAAATTCACATCTGTTTCTTAGGACTGGAAATTACTTTCTACATGAATTCTCACGTGAATCAAGAGGAATAACCCTGTACCTGTTTTCCAAGGATATTTCCTATGTAGTCCTGTGAGTCTAGGGCCACACAGATTAGAGCTGAAAACTGCTGGGGCACCTGATGTGCTGCCAGGCCAGTGATACTCAAACCTGAATGGGCATAGGAATCACCTGGTTAACTGATGAAAATACAAAATTCCAGTCACCATCTAAGAGATACCAGGAATTTTGTCTTAAATCAGCACACCTCTCCCCTCCCACCCAGTCTCCTATGATTCTGATGCAAATGGTCTATGTATCACATTTGGAGAAACATTGCTCCGGGTCAATGTTGTTTAAACTGAAGGTCCTGAAACTTTAAAGGGTGTGATATGATTTTAGTGGGTCTGAATTCAGTTTTAAAAAATGAAATAGATAGTCTAGAGTAGAATAAAAACATCATAGAACCCATCTACTACTATATTTCTAAACTATAAAAACAAAATTAATGGGAGGAATGAGAGAAAGTACTTGCAAACCAGACAACCGATAAGGGGTTAATATCCAAAATGTAAGGAATCCAAACAATTCAAGGGCAGGTGTTTGGCCTGGCATTTAAAATGTGGTTGAGATGCCTGTGTCCCATACAGTGCCCCTGGGTTCAAGTTTCGGCTCTGCTCCTGATTCTAGTTTCCAGCTAATCACATTCACGGGAAGCAGCAGGTGATGGCTCCAGTACTTGGGTCCTGGATTGAGTTCCTGGTTCCTGGCTTTGACCCGGTCCAGGGCCAACCATTGTGGGCACTTGGGGAGTAAACTAACAGATGGGAGCACTAGCTTGCTCACTCGCTCGCTCACTCTCTCTCTCCTTCTCCCTTGTAAATAAATAAATATTTAAAAATACAAAAAAAGACAGTTGTGGCATAATGGGTTAAGTCGCTGCTTGGGATGCCTGAATCCCACACGGAAGTGCCTAGTTTGAGTCCTGGCTGCCCTCCTCTTCCAATCCAGCTTCCTGCTAATGTGCCTGGGAGGCAGCAGAGGATGGCCCAAGCGTTTAAGACCCTGTCACTCACCTGGGAGACCCAGTTGGGGTTCCTGGCTTGGGGCTGGCCCAGTTCTGGCTGTTGGCAGGCATTTGAGGAGTGAAAATATTTCTCTCTCTCTCTTTCCCCTTCTCTCTCTACTGCTCTTTCAAATAAATAAATAAATCTTTAAAAAAGAAAGAAATGTTGGCCGGCGCCGCGGCTCACTAGGCTAATCCTCCACCTTGCGGCGCCGGCACACGGGGTTCTAGTCCCGGTCGGGGCGCCGGATTCTGTCCCGGTTGCCCCTCTTCCAGGCCAGCTCTCTGCTGTGGCCAGGGAGTGCAGTGGAGGATGGCCCAGGTGCTTGGGCCCTGCTCCTGGCTCCTGCCATCGGATCAGCGCGGTGCGCCGGCCGCGGCGGCCATTGGAGGGTGAACCAACGGCAAAGGAAGACCTTTCTCTCTGTCTCTCTCTCACTGTCCACTCTGCCTGTCAAAAAAAAAAAAAAAAAAGAAATGCAAAAGCAAAAAAATAAATGAATTTTTAGATGGGAGTATGTCGCTCCCCCTCTTCGCGGAGGAACGACACAGGACCCTGCGCTGTTCTTTTGTCTGCTTGGCCCTTCCCGGGTTGGCTGCTGGTTCTTCCCGGGTTGGCTACCGACCCTTCCACCTCCGTGGAAGGGCGGTTCCCCCTGCCACTTTCCCCACTTCCGCGGGGGAGTGGCACACCGCTGGCCAGCTCTCTCAGGGGCTGCACAGGTGTTCCTTCAGATAGATGTTCCCGGTGCATGTTGTCTCTCTCCTCCTTTATAGTCCTCTTCCACCAATCCCAACTCTGCTACCCACACGCAGAGTACGCTGCTCTCCTCCAATCAGGAGCAGGTCCTGCTGTTTATTGGTTGAACGGGAGGCAGCTGTGTAGAAGCTGTTTACTCCTCTCCCAGTGCCATATTGTGGGAGAGCAGATGCATAGAATAAGTCTTAATTCGAGTAACTTAGTCTAGTCCGAGTTGCTCCCCACAGGAGTGCTCCATTGCCTATTTTACCATAAGAGGACAGAGAGAAATGGCCATTAGTGAGAGGAAGCAGGCCCTCACCAGACACGAGATCTACCAGTGCAGATCAAATCTTGGACTTGCCAGAACTGTGAGAAACAAATGTCTACTGATCATAAGCCACCCCATCTATGGTATTTTTGCTGTAGCAGCCCAAATGGACCAAAACAACTGGCTTTCCTGGGCCTCCAGCCTAGAAGCAGCAGATGTGGGACTTCTCAGCCTCCATAAATACATGAGAAGCTCCATACTAAAGCCTTTGCAACATCCCCGCATAGACCCTACCAGCTCTATTTCTCTGGAGAACAATGACCAATACAGGCATCATGTCAAACCCTACCTGGGTTCCAAAATCAAGCCAGTGACCTGTTTCTGTACCAACAGTTTTTCCTGTTTTCCAGAAAAATCACATGAATGCAATCATATAGCATGTAGCCTTTTATACATTCATTCATTCCGCTTGGCATTTAATCCTGGCTGCAACTATCAGAAATGTATTCCTTTGTATGGCTGTACCACCATTTACTTATGTTTTCACCTGTTTAGTTTCCTTCCACTTCTGGAGATTTTAAATAGAGTTGCAAAAAACATTTACATATATACAGGTCTTTGTATAAACATGTGCTTTCATGTCTCTTGGGTAAATACCCACAAGTGGGACTTCTGGGTCCCCTAGTAAGTGTTTTTAGTTTTATAAGAAAGTCCTAAACTCTTTTCCTAAGTGACTATATGATGTGCATTATCACAAGCAATGTATAAGAGTTCTAGCTGCTCCTCATTCTTACTTACACTTGGTATTGTCAGGTGTGTGTGTGTGTGTGTGTGTTTTAAGATTTATTTATTTATTTGAGAGGTAGAGTTACAGACAGTGAGAGGTAGAAAGAGAGAGAAAGGTATTTCTTCTGCTGGTTCATTCCCCAGATGGCCGCAATGGCCAGAGCTCCGCCGATCTGAAGCCAGGAGCCAGGAGCTTCTTCCAGGTCTCCCACATGGGTGCAGGGTCTCAAGCACTTAGGGCCCTCCTCCACTGCTCTCCCAGACCATAGCAGAGAGCTGGATTGGAAGAGGAGTAGCCGACTAGAACAGGTGCCCATATGGGATGGAGGCACCCCAGGCAGAGGATTTATCTTCAGTGCCACAGCTCTGGCCTCCAGTTTTGTGTTTTAACTGCTAATAGGTATGGAGAAGCATTTCATTGTTACTTTAATGTGTATTTTCCTAATAACTAATAATGTTGTGAGTCTTTTTATTCTGTTATTTGCCAGCTGTATATCATCTTTGGTGAAAGATCTGGTCATATTTATGCCCATTTTTAATTAGATTCCTTTATTTATTATTGCATTGTAAGAAAATATGTGTAATACAGTATACATATTACATATATATAATTCTGAATTTATCAAGTCTTTTGCAAATATTTTCCTTCCCATTTGTGACATGACTTTCACTTTTTTCTTTTATTTATAAATACATACACTAAAATCCCAGTATAAATTCTGGCAGCGTTCTTTTGGAAACCTGAAAAAAAAAAAACGGTTCCACATTATTTCATAAAAAGTAAATAAATGTACATGAACTGCAAGGGAAAATCTAGAAAACATAACCACGGCATGGGAGACCCGGAAGAAGCTCCAGGCTCCTGGTTTTGGATCAGCCCCACTCCGGCAGTTGCAGCCATTTGAGGAGTGAACCAACAGACTCTCTGCCTCTGCCTCTCTGTAACTCTGCCTCTCAAAAAAAGTAAATAAATCTTTTTTAAAAAGTTACTAATCTGGGAGATAACTACTGATGGAAATACTTGTAACATCAGCTCAGTGTACTATAAAGCTACAATATGCTTAATTCTTTCCTTTTTTTTTTTTTTTTTTTTTTTTGACAGGCAGAGTTAGACAGTGAGAGACAGAGAGAAAGGTCTTCCTTCCATTGGTTCACTCCCCAAATGGCTGCTAAGGCTGGAACTACACCGATCCAAAGCCAGGAGCCAGGAGCTTCTTCCAGGTCTCCCACATGGGTGCAGGGTCTCAAGCACTTGGGCCATCTTCCACTGCTCTCCCAGACCACAGCAGAGAGCTGGACTGGAAGAGGAGCAGCGGGGACAGAATCTGGCACCCCAACCGGAACTAGAACCCCGAGGTACCGGCGCCGCAGGCAAAGGATTAACCAAGTGAGCAGCGGTGCCAACCAATTTTTTCTATTTTTCATGAGCTTTTTTATTTATATAAATGGAACAAATTTCATGTATTTCATATATATACTTATAAGAACATAATATTTCCCACCCTATCCTCCCTCCCTTACGCTCACCCTTGCTCCTCCTTTTTTTTTTTTTAATTTTTGCAATGACACATTTTCAACTTACTTTATAATCACAAGCTTAATCTTCCAAAAGAATTCAACAAGTAGTAAGTCAAAAAACCACTGTTTCTCAGGCATATAGAAAAGGGCTATATGGGGGCCAGCGCTGTGGCATAGTGGGTGAAGCCGCCACCTGCAGTTCCAATACCCCTTAGGGGTGCCTGTTGAGTCTTGGCTGTTCGACCTCCAATCCAGCTCTCTGCTATGGCCTGAGAAAGCAGTAGAAGATGGCCCAAGTCCTTGGGCCCCTGCACCCACATGGGAGACATGGAAGAAGCTCCTGGCTCCTGTCTTTGGATCGGTGCAGCTCCGATTGGGGAGTGAACCATCATCTGGAAGACCTCTCTCTCTCTCTCTCTCTCTCTCTCTGCCTCTCCTCTCTCTGTGTAACTCTGACTTGCAAATAAATAATTAAATCTTTTAAAAAAAGTCAAATTTATTTGTCTCTTAAATGAGTACCTAAATATTAATTAAATAAAAAGAACAGGTTCTAGTGTCTACAGTTCAGTAGAGTGGACCATAATTTATTATAATTTACTATATGTTATAAAGAACTACGGGCCGGCGCCGTGGCTCAATAGGCTAATCCTCCACCTTGCGGCGCCGGCACACCGGGTTCTAGTCCCGGTTGGGGCGCCGGATTCTGTCCCGGTTGCCCCTCTTCCAGGCCAGCTCTCTGCTATGGCCAGGGAGTGCAGTGGAGGATGGCCCAGGTGCTTGGGCCCTGCACCCCATGGGAGACCAGGAAAAGCACCTGGCTCCTGGCTCCTGCCAGGATCAGCGCGGTGCGCCGGCTGCAGCGGCGGCCATTGGAGGGTGAACCAACGGCAAAGGAAGACCTTTCTCTCTCTGTCTCTCTCTCTCTCACTGTCCACTCTGCCTGTCAAAAAAAAAAAATAAAAAATAAAAAAAAATAAAGAACTAGAAAAGAAGGAGTTCATTGGTTCCTAACACAAATAATGATAAATTTTTAAGGATATGGAAATGCTAATTATCCTGACTTGATCATTACATGTCATGTGTATGTATTCAATAATCAGACTGTACACTACAAATATATGCAATTATTATGTCAATTAAAAACTTTAACAATTACTAGAAAAATGTCAAACTAGCCAAAAAATAAATCCAGATCAATGAATATAAAGATTAAGTATTACTGTAGCATTTTCTTAGTATTTTGCACTAACTAAATACTTTCATAGTCTCAAGCTTCTATAAAAATGTGCCAATTCAGCAGAAGTAAAGTCACTATCATACCCTCCAAAAAGTTTATAATTTACGGATGATACTTCCTCTTAAAAAGTTTTGCTAAACAGCAATCACAAAGGTTTTCTCCCTTATCGTCTTTGAGAGGAAATACCTGATAGTGTCTGGTATTTCAACTCACTCTAGGATAAATCCTGCCCTTTTGAAGATTAAAATGCAGCATCTCTGACAAGACATCCCCCTGCAAAGTGTGTGCTGTGTTTAGAAATCCACAAAGACAAGCTCCAAAAACACTGGTTTTCTTTCTTCAGCAGGTAGATTTCTATTACTGCAGAGGTTGAATTAAATCAACTGAACAAGACGACCAAGATTTTAAGCCACCATTATTAGAAAACCTTTTCCTCAGAAACACATTTAATTCCACACGCATGAACCATGTGCCTGTGACAGCCTGAGACGTGAAGAGGCCAGGCTCCTCTGAGCCCTCAGCCCCACTAGTTCCAGATCTTGGCCTCCTTCCTGTCCTGTCTGCCCAGGACCCACCTTTAGCATGGATCCTGCAAATTCAGTTTATCTGGAATTTCTTCCACCCTTGATAGGCGACCTCCTTGGCCTGCCTTCAGTAAGAATCCTGTTGAGGAAGCCTGCACTGTGGCACAGCAGGTTAAGCCTCTGCCTACAATGCCAGCATCCCATATGAGTCCCAGCTGCTCCACTTCCAATCCAGCTCCCTGATAGTGTGCCTGGGAAAGCAGAGGAAGATGGCTCAAGGTCTTAGGCCCTGAACCCATGTGGGAAACATGGAAGAAGCTCCTGGCTCCTGGCTTCTGCCTGGCTCAGCAGCGCCATTACAACCATTTTGGGAGTGAAGCCGCAGATGGAAGATTTCTGTCTCTCTCTCTCTCACTCTCTCTCCTTCTATCTCTGACTTTCAAATAAATAAATATTTAGGGGGAAAAAAAAGAGAATTCTGTTGAGTCAGTAAAGCCAGAATACTCCTTACTCCTGATGTCTCCTCTTCGTAATTTTCCATCCACTGACAACCCCCCAACCCTCAGCCCTCACCAACTCTGCTTCCTGGCTACAAATCCCCAGCTGTCTGCATTATATTTGGAATTTACCCAATCCATCTCCCTATTGCCACAATCTTGACACCAATGGCAATAGTCCTGAATAAAATTTTCCATGCTGTTTGAACAAATGTCAGAATAATTTTTTAACAGAAACCGGGAGTGTGAGAAGGAAGGATATAAAAATAAATAGTGAGATGCCCTGACCTCATGGGTTTAATGCCACAAAATTGGATGGGGTTAGAAGGAGTGAACTCTTCTACTTACACTGGGATTGAACTCAGAAAGGCATTACACAGGAAGTTGTATCCAAATTGTCATTAATGGGGAGCAGTTTAGTCTTTAAAGACAACAGTGAGGAAGAAATGAAGGTACCAGAAGTGGCACCAAGAACTGGGGCACTGGAGAAGGGTGGAAATGGGACAAGAGGCAGGCTAGAGAGGGACAGAAAGTTTCAGAGGAGTTTCAAGGGTAAGGGCCTGGGGAACAATGTTATTTACCCTTCAGGAAAGTCTTTGGCCACTTCTTGAAGCTCAGGTTAAAGACGGGCAAGACTAAAGACAGGGACACAAATGGCAGCACAAGGTAGAAATGAAGAGACCTGAACTCAGTACAGCATGGAAGACACGTGGATGCAGATAAAAGAATCTGCAGGCTCTGGTGACCGAATGGTGGGATGTAGAAAGTGAGAAAGAAACAGGGTAATTGCTTAATGTCTATCAGGGGTCATGCACGGGCAGATAATGATGACCACTCACCAAGGAGGGAAATGCAGGAGAAGCGTATGTTTCGGGGCAAAATCGCATGTTCTGTTTTGGACAATATACGCTGTGAGTTCCATTATGCCATTGCCTCCCCAAAATGTATATGTCAAAGTTCCAACCCCCAGTAGCTCAGAATGTGACTTTAATTGTAGATAGTCTTCACAAAGATAATCAAGTTAAAATGTGAGCATTAGGGTAAGCCCTGATCCAATATAACTGACGTCCTTACAAAAATGGGAACACTGGGTGCAGACATGCACATAAAGGAAGATGATGTGCAGAGATACAAGGAGAAGAAAGTCGAAGAGACAGGCCTAGCAACTTGAGATCTGACTTGCTTAACACCTTACATTTGCCAGAAAAAGCCACATCGTTCTACCAAGCTGCACCAGATTTACCTAGCAAAACAGTATAGGAGATGACACTTACTCAGAGCTCATCATGTGCAGAACATCCAAAAAACAAGGGTGCATCAACAAAGTTCATGCAAAAATGGAATTAAAAGATAATGCATATTCTCCTCGAATTTTTGAAGCCCCCCGTAGCAATTCACTAAATTATCTCAAGAATCATGTGAGCTAATCCAAATGTCACAGAGGAGGAAACTGCATGAAGCACTTAAACAGCTAGTCCAGGGTCATACAACTCAGACTGGGTATGGACTGCGCCAAGCTCACACGACCGAAAGAGAAACTGAACCATAGTCGGGCACAGAAGCCTCCATGTTGAATCTCTAAGGTCTATACCACACTGTACCCTGCACCCTTTGTGAGACAAAAGCTAACCTCGCCTGTGAAACATAGAAAAGCAAAAGGAACAGGGCTTGATGAACCCAAGGAGTACAGCAGAAAGGCCTGGGTTAGCAGAACTAGGAAAAGTTCAAAGAAAAGGACATTAAGCGATATGTAAGAGGCAGGACCAGTTTAATTTCTGGAATCTATGTGACTTTATCAAGCTGGTAGATCTATACACACACTCACACACTTCTAGAGTGCTATACTAACTCGTTTCCAGAAATCCACCTTCTCTATCTCATGGCAAACCCAGTTTTTAGCAATTTCATGTAAACCAAAGATACAAACATTAGAAAAGGTTTAACTACAAAATAACCATGAAGCTGTCCAGTGGGGCCAGGGGTCTTGAGCCCCTCAGTTATAAGTAAAATGTCCTTCACAAGCAGGCTGCCAGCTGTGGCTGGAATGTCTGTCTCTAGACAGGCCTGCATCTCCCCCACTACAGCTTCTTGTGCTAAATGTGTGACCTTGCAGTTTAAATCACACCTTCAAGGTGGCTGTAATCTTTCATCCAGAACTAACAGAGGAGGGGGCTGAGCTCCTTAGGAGATGGGCTGTCTCCAAGAGACCCCCGCTATCTCCTTGAGCCCCAAGCCAATCAACATACTGTATGTAAAACCCCCATCCAAAGGGCACCCCACATAGGATGATCCAGTGGAAAAAACAATAATGTCTTAAAACCCTGGGCACTTTCTGAAAACCAGTGTCCCACTCTGCCTGGGCTCCTCTCGGACCAGACACTTTTCTGTCAAATAAAAGTTTCTGCCTCTTTGCAAATTGTTTCCTCACTTTTTATTTCTATACTAACCTGAAGAAAAGAACCCATGAAACTCACTCTGCAACCACACTCCCCTCGCGACCAGTAACAAATCAGAATACATAGAATAAGTTTTGGAGTATAACCTCAAAATGGGAAAATATTTTCTAAGCAAGAAATTGTAAAAGCCTATTCTCCCTCCCCCCAAAAAATAAAAGGATAATGAATTTGACTATTTTAAAATGTTTAATTTCTGCATAGCACCAAATTTTACAAATATAATCAAAAGGAAAATGGCAAGTATGGAAAATATACTTGCAAAATAAGTCCTAAATCTAAATCTACAAAAGACAATAAGAAAACATTAACAATATAATAGAAAATTGGACAAAGGAGGTGAATTGAGTTGGAGGGAGAAAGAATGAGAGGGAAGAGTAAGCTTTTAAGTACATAAAAAACACTCAACTTTACAATAAAAGACAAAAATTAAAACACTTTTACTTCTCAAACCAAGACTCAAAAGCCCACTAATCCTTTTTATTTGGGAGAGACACTTCATGATGGCAAAAGCATAATTTGGTACAAGCTCCCTGGAATTAAAAGTAGCAATGTGTATAGAAACAACATATTGTATATATTATGCCCAGCAATTCATTTTATTTTTTAATGAACATAAAATCACTGAACACATTTATAGAGTTCAGTGTGATGATTCCATATATGTGTACAATGTGGAATGAATCAACTCCGGGTAATCAACATTTCCACCCCCTTAACCCTTAATCATTTCTTTGTTTTAGGAAACTTTAAACTCTTCCAGATTTTTATAAATAATAAATTGATATAAAATAAAATGAAAAAGTGAAACAATAATAATAAAATAAATTGCGTATGGGGACCCTGTAGAACAGTATAACTTGTGCCAGCATCCAAGTTCCCTCTATCACCACCACCACCCCACCCGCCCCTGCTGCTGCCTCACTTCAGCGGCCATTATTCTACTTTCTACTTCTACAAAATCAATTTTCATAGCTTTCCTGCCTGAGCAAGAAAGAACAAGCTGTATTTGTCTTTCTGGGCCTGGGACATTCACTTACACCCTCCGGTTACTACATACTGCCTCAAATGACAGATTCCACTGTTTCTATGTTGGATAACATGCCATTGCATACACATAGCACATCTTTCCACCATTCATGTGCTGATGGACAGACAGCTCAGCTGATTACACGCCTTGGCTACTGTGACTAGTGCTGCAGCAATTCCTTTTCTAAGGCAAAAAGCCAACATTTCGGTCGCCTGGGTTGGTCGCCTGTTCAGTCCCTGAGCAGAGCTATAACGCTGGGCGATGACTCGGCCTCTCTAGACTTCCACGGGGTCCTCTGTAAGATGGGACGGACAGTACTAGAGTGACCACCACGGGGTGGGGCCGGACAGTGACCTCGCGAGGCCACACAGTGCCTCTTCCAGAGCTTGTATCCCTCCACATTCTGCATTAATCAGGAAGTCAGTCAATAAGGAAATCCACTACAGCACTGTCAGCCCGGAGACGACTGAACTGTGCATCATCCACAGAGCTGTAGTCCGTCCCAAGGCTGGCGGCGAAGGGACGAGCGAGGCTTTACGAACGAAAACGAGATTTTTCAGGCTGTCGCTGGGGTGCGGGGCTCGGAAGGACCGGGCAGCCGTACCCGTGATGCGCTGCTTTGTGGATAAGAAGCACGAAGTGGCTTAGAAACGACTCGGAACTGTATTTTTAGACTGCCGACTGCACGACACGTTTGCGTGTCGCAGAAGCAACTTCAAGCATGGAAAGACGGGCGACACCACCGCAACGCGCGACGAAGCTTTGAACTCTTCACCCCGTCCTTGAAGTTAAGTTTTCAAAAAGTTCCGAGGCCAGTGGAGTTGGAGTCGCTCAACAAAGCAAAAGCGGGCCTTTGGGGGTGCCCCTTCCTCGCAGTGCAGACAGGAGACCGCTCTAGCGGAGTACAGACGGGCGACCCCAGGCGCGGGGCGGCGGGCTGGCCCGGCAGCGCGCACTGCGCAGGCGCAGCGGCGCTCC
Source organism: Oryctolagus cuniculus (assembly GCF_964237555.1). Classification (NCBI taxonomy): domain Eukaryota; kingdom Metazoa; phylum Chordata; class Mammalia; order Lagomorpha; family Leporidae; genus Oryctolagus; species Oryctolagus cuniculus. The sequence goes on along the minus strand of NC_091432.1, from coordinate 12,921,064 downwards.
CGCCCGGAGGCGCCTCCCGGATCCCCTCAGAGCCGCCGCGCCCCCTCAGAGCCGCCGCGTCCCGGCAGCCTGGGAGACGGAGCGGGCGCCGCCACGGGGCCTGTCACCCTCCACAGGCGCGGTCGAGGTGGCGGCTTCCTGAAGTCAAACCCAAGATCTGCCGCAAAACAGCCGGACCAAAAGGAAACGAACGACAGCATGGTTCCACTGGGGCTCGAACCCAGGACCTTCTGCGTGTAAAGCAGACGTGATAACCGCTACACTATGGAACCACGTGGTAGAAAAGTGCTGCAGAGCTTAGTAACTGGAGATGTTTGAATGATGGGCGCTGTGTTAGGGATTTGCTGTCGGGACCGGAAGAGACAAGGAATTTTAAAAGAATCTCGTACCTAGCGGCATTGCTTCCAGGAGGAAAAGCGGAGTTCTGACTGGGAAAAGACAGCAACAACGAGAACCCGGAAAAGGGCAGGCCGCCCCGTGGTTCCACTGGGGCTCGAACCCAGGACCTTCTGCGTGTAAAGCAGACGTGATAACCGCTACACTATGGAACCGCACATCAGCGCGTTGCGCTACAGCTTATTCATTGCGTGCAGCTTCTTTAACAAGGCGACAGAGGACACCCAGGCTCGCGACCGGGGCGCGTGCGCGTAGAGAGCAACCCTCAGAAGGGGGTCGGGTCTCCTGACGCAGCCCGCCTGCGCGCCTCCGCCCGGGGCCGAGTCCGAGGGAGCGAGCGCGGGCTTCCGAGTCCACGCCCCTCCTGCGCTGATGTTCGCTGCTGGGAAGCCCTCGGCGCACCTGGCTCTGTGGCGCAATGGATAGCGCATTGGACTTCTAGACAGACGGAGGCATTCAAAGGTTGTGGGTTCGAGTCCCACCAGAGTCGCTTTTAGTTTGATTACTGTTTAAAATAAAATACCTGTCCTGGATGGAGGAGAACGTTGCCGTGTAGAGTATCCAGCCTGACTCACCCGTTCTGAGAAGCACGGAAATGAATCCCTGTCCTTATGGTGTCGCGTCGCTCCAAGGTGTTGGGAATTCCGCTGCACGAGCCTTGTCTCACCCGTTTTCTTGCTTCTGACGACGAGGTGAAGAAATCAGCGAGAAAGAATAAAAGTCACTTTTTCTCCGTATTATTTCTCTTACCTCAGAAATAAAAATAATTTTTTATTACTGAAACTTGGGCCGATATTGCCCGAGTTGCCAAAAAATAAACTGGTGCTTACCCGACTACCAGAATGGCCGAGTGGTTAAGGCGTTGGACTTAAGATCCAATGGATTTATATCCGCGTGGGTTCGAACCCCACTTCTGGTAGATGCTGGCTGTTTTTTCCAGCAGGAACCTCGTTTCCAAATTCTTCAATCTATCTTTTGCAGTAGTAGGCGTTCAAGTAATAGCAGCCAACACAGCCCGAGTGAAAAATGACAATGACATTTCAACCTGAAAGTTGGTGTCTTTGCCAGACGTGGGAAATGTGGAGACAGCTTCGGAATCTGCAGTTTGAAAAGTAGAAAGAAAATGAGTGCAACAGCACTACTTGGGGGTGGGGGCTGGGACAGAGAGGTGCACTGTGCTACAGTCAGTCAACACTTATTTTCTGAGATCCTGCTATGTATCTGGTAGTGTTCTGGAGGCTAGGGTTGTTAGGATGCAGATATCTATATTTATAAAAAGTAAAGAAAATGACACCAACAAGGTCACTGCCCAACGACACATGGCAAGAAGAAGAGATGAGTTACACATAAGCAGACAAGATCAGTAGGAGAATATCCAGTGATGCTAAATGCTATAAAGAAAATAAAACAAGGGCACCATAGAACTTTCCCAGGACAGATTTACTTCATTTGATTATGAAATCGCTTCACCCGAACAGGAACGTGCTTCCTCGCCCTCTCCACCAAAGGGAACCTCCAAGGATCCATTCTGCCTCTCCTCCACCAAAAGCCTTCCCTGACCATGGCTGTCCCTCAACCATTCATCCATCCATTCATTCAAGGACGGTTTTTGAGAGTTTGTTTTGCAGCTCTCAAGGCGTTGAGGAAATAAGAGAGTCCCCGTCCTCACAGCAGAAACGTCCTGGAAGGAAAACCCCGCTGAACCGATGGTGGGGCGGCCGTGGTGGACGTGACGCAGGTACCAGCTGTGAGTCCCCAGTCCCTAACCCTGTCTCGAGAGAACCAAGCAAGGATCCATCTCTGCACCAAACCCCGAGCTCTGCCAGCCAGAATTCCCCAAAGCAAAGGGGGCTGGAAAGTGGGAAGAGGGGAGCATTGTAAGATGGGGGTGGAGGCGGAGAAGGAGTGCTCTAGAGGATTTTATGAATGAGTGCTTCATGAACGGTATATGAATGAAACACAGACAGCTCCAGTTACCGCTTCGAGTTAAGCAGGCCTTCGTCACACTATAAACACTTGCTTATATGCGGTTTGAGACGTCTGGTCTCCGTGTTTGGTGCCTGTCAATCTGATCTACCCCCGGAGAATGGGAAACAGATCTCCACGCTCACTCTTAAAAGCTGCACTGCGTAGCCACTGCGTCCCTGGCATGGATGTAAGAGGTGGAGCTACAGAGCCTGAAGAGCCGCAGGCCAAAGGCTCCTAACTGCTCCTGACACTGGCAGCTCCCTCCCAGGGGTTTGGTTTTAGTTTTCTTCGTGGAATCGAGGCTTACCAGGGGATGCTTAGGGACCTATGTCTTCCTTTGGGAAAATGATCCAATACATTCGGGATTTTTTCAGCACCAACAACCACCCCCCAAAACAACAGGGCAAGGAGGGCATTCCCCTCTCCCCCACTCCCGACTCAGAAGGAACTTTGAGCTTGTCACCTTCTCTGACGATCTTTAGAAAACACAGCATCCAGCAGCGTTGGTCGACAGAACCACACATGCGATTCCAGAAGCGTCAATTAACTGAATGGATGACATTTTGTTCACTTATTTTATTACTAGAGTACTACACGCTTGTTTTTGAAAACCCACACAAAGGAGACGAGGGGAATTCTTGTCATACCTCATCATCAAGGGTAGCAATCCTGGTCCATTGTTTCCTATCCTACAGATCCTTCTACATGTACGCAAGCCACAGATATATAACTAAATAATTAAAAACGCATGCATGTATTCCAATTAAAGGAGAGGGGATTCACATAAACACACACTAATTTCTTCACAAATATTATAGGACACATATTGTTTGGCACTTTGGGTCCTTTTCACTTGACACAACATAGATCGTCGCTCCATGATTATTTTTTAATCTTTGCCTATTGCTCTCCCGATGCATTCTGCCTGCCAAAGTACAAACCTGGCAGTTCCCTCGCACAGTGGAGTCACTCCTAGGACTCTCCTAGGACTCCTAGGAGAGATGAGACGAGTGCAAGACTCCACCTCTCACCTCACTCACTTTCAAGGCCTCTTATCAATACCCCAAAGAATGACAGGACAACGAAGTGATAAAGCAGCAAAATGAATTCCAAAATCGGCTCATTAAGTACATCCAGGACACAGCTATGCCAAGTCCAATGCCAAGGTCATAGGGCTCTGAAGATAAAATCCAGCCTGTTCCAGATCTTTCGATGGGAGCTTCTGGGACGTGGTCAGACTCCCTAACAAAGTAAGAAATGTCACTTCCCATTCGCGGTTCCCTCTGTCAGGTTCTCTCCGGCACCGGTCGCCATCACCCATTGGGAGGCTCGGCCGACTCTCAGCAGCGGGGCTCTGCACCCTCTCGAGCCTGCTTAGCTGTAGGCGGTGTGCACTCAACAAATGCCCATCGACTCGTGATGGGAAACCTCATCATTCATCACTCAGCCCACAGGACGCTTCAGGCTCCACGCGCCACGAATGCCCTAGACCCGGGACCTTCCTCTTAGGAACTTAGGTCAAACAAGCAGTTGTGCTTTCTGGTCTTTGTGGTCTATCTGTGAAAGGAGAAAGGGAGAATTAAAGATTCGGTTTCACCACGTGCAGGCTCCACCTCGCTTTTGCAGGTTCACCTGTCAGAGAAACAGCCAAAAGACTCTGGGATTTTGATCCAATAAAGACGGAGGCCACTTGGCTATTTTACTGTGGATAGCCTATGGTCAAAGTTTTCCTTAAGAGCCCGGATAGCTCAGTCGGTAGAGCATCAGACTTTTAATCTGAGGGTCCAGGGTTCAAGTCCCTGTTCGGGCGTGTTATTTTAAACTAAAACAAATTTGTTGAAGGAGTGGGTTTGACCAACTGGAAGGAGAATTGGTGGGGGTTTTGCCGAAAGCAAAATGTGTGGGAAGGTGGCACCTCAGGCTTTCTTTTCCAACCTTCATAGTCATACATTATTTTATCCTCAGATGAGTTTTTTCCTAACACTAACATGTATTCTTTAATATTCAAAACACCAGCAAACACGTAGCCAAGAAAACTATACCTGCGTTCAAGAATATTCTCGGCAGTTCTGCACTAAACAATGTCTTCAGGCAGTTTTAGTAAACTCTCCATGAGGAAACTGAGGTTCTAAGAAATAATTCAGAGGAAGACACGTGGTTCAGGCCAATCCAAACGCGCTGGCGACCCTGCCTTGCGAGTCTTGCTGTAAGACAAGCATGTTTGAAGACTGACTTCACGTTTGTCCCAGATGAGAAATTTGCAGCCACAGTGAGTTGACGGTGACCTTCCACCCATGAAGTGGACCTGTTAGCCACCACAACAGGCAACCTTTTGCCACGTGTTGCCACCTCCATAATATGAACACAACACAGAGCATTCTATGATTTCCAGTGTCTCTAATAGGCCTAACCTCTGCATTCTTACAATACCATGTTGATTCTTTTGTTAGAGACACGGATTAGTGCTGTTTCTGTGTGTGCCACAGGTACAAATGTGCAAAGCAACTGGGAGTAAGTAGGTTTCAGTGGCAATAAAAGTCTTGCCGAAACCCGGGATTGAACCAGGGACCTTTAGATCTTCAGTCTAACGCTCTCCCAACTGAGCTATTTCGGCAAACGCAAGTACCTACCCCACCCTGTTAAAGGGAAATTGAAAAAGAAAAATTCAATTTTCCTTTGTTCTTCCCATTTAATTCCTAATATTACCATTCCAGCAGTTTATTTTTAGCACTGAGGATTCCAAAGCAATAAGAAAATTAATTTGTGTCCTATGACGAAACTTTCCCATTCTGCTTTGTCTCAGACAACCTTTTTTTTTTTTTTTTTTTTTTTTGGTCTTCCTAATGTTTTCTCTCTCTGTTCCCAGGGCCATAAAAAGAATAAGAGCCCCTTAACCAAGAACCTACTGTGTGCCTAGCACTTGATCAGCTCGGCAGCACCCAAGTCCCATCCCTTGCCTGCCCTAGGGTGGATAAAACTTTTCAATGAACCAATCCACCACCACCCTCCAAGCATCCAGAACTGAACCAAAACTACCCAGAGGCTCCCACCGGAGGCCAAAGGTGGTGGTCGAGACAGACTCAATGGATTTTGTCTGTCACTGTCACCAAAGGGTGAAAAAGATGAGCGGACAGGGGATGAACTGGAACAGGGCAGGAGGGAAGACTGGGGTGGGGTGGGGGGGGTCCCTCTTGGTCCTTCCCCGCCTACCAGGGCTCGGGGGTCCCTGCGCTGAGAGAGCGCTGGCTCCTTCAGGCCACGTTCCCAGGCTGTCAGAGAGGACGCCGGGGTCAGCTCAGCTAAGCCAGGGATGCACCTGGTCTCTTCCCCTCTTCCTGTTTCAGAGTGCACCAAAACCTTCTTGGCAGATAAGGAGCGTGGAGGGGTGGTGAAGCTGCAGGACCCATTCCTCAGGCACCTAGCAGGACACCCAAGGAAAGTCAGCGGGAGAAGCAGCGGATCCATAAAGGAGGGGCTACCAAACTCCCGGAGGGCACGTCCGCTTCCCATTGCACAATCAACCCAGGTCTGCGCAGAGAATGGAATGGCACTTTCCAAACGCCCATGTGTGCTTTCCCCTGTGGAGGACCCGGATTGGGAGCGGTTGGAGACCGCAACATACACACTCCAGGATTTTTATTAGTAAAACTAGTTCGCATGTTTTTGGTGTCTTTTTTTTTTTTTTTTTTCCCAAAGGATGAAAAAAAAGGAACGCGCCCGAACAGGGACTTGAACCCTGGACCCTCAGATTAAAAGTCTGATGCTCTACCGACTGAGCTATCCGGGCTCACAACGCTGAGCTCGCGTTAAAGACTGAAGACTGTGCGTGGTGCGTTTCCTAGCATTAAAGGACTATGCCGCAGAGTTCCTGGCTGTCTCCTGCGTGTTGCAGGCCAACCCCAGCGTTAAATTCCGCGGGGCCGAGGAGCAAGCGAAGCGGGGCGTGAGGAGGGAGGGAAGTGAGGTTGTTCCTTGGCAGCCAAATACAGTAAGGCCCGTTCCTTGTTGATTTGGAGATCCTTTAGCTCACGTGAACCGCCGGGTTCTGCAAGCCTGCGCGGAGTGGGGAGGAAGCGCCGACGTGGGAGTTTCTCTGCCCTAAACCAAAGCGCCCCGGGTCAGGGGCCAAAGTTCAGGGTTCACGGGCCTCCGCTTCTTCCGAAAGGACATCACTTCGCAGTTCCCCGTCCCCATCCCAAGTGGCCAGCTCAAAGACACGGGGGACGCGGTCTCGCTCCGAAGACAGGGCCTGCGCTCCGGCCAGAAGCGGCGGCCGACGCCGGCCCCGGCCCGCCCGGCTCTGCGCACGCGCAGCTGCCGCCCCGGCCGCCCGCCGCCAGCCCGCCGCCGTCTCACCTCAGCCCCACAACCTTGGCTTTTTTTTTTTTTTTTTTTTTTCTTCCTTTCGTAAAGGCGTAGGACGCTTTGAATGGTAATAGTCGTAAAAATTAGGAGCTTTAAAAACCATTCCCCTTTCGTGCTTTCAGTTGTGTGACTAAAACCAAAGACACGGTTTCAAAGGATCACACCATTTAGGCGAAAATCGTCGTATGTCTGTACTTCTAGTCCTCCGAACGTCAAATTATGGCTGAAAGACTGAAGCAACGTGCAGCCCTCTGTTGTGATGAGCCGCACGCTGAACTGCAGTCAGCCGGTGAGGAGGTTTCACGGTCAAGTCCACCTTGGGGATGGCTGCTGAAGAGCCCGTCGTCAGCCCTTCGAAACGCCCGGGGAAAGGTTTGTACTCCGAACAAGTGGAAGCCGCTGAACCCGCTGCCCTGCGTGGAACCCCATTCGCAATTTTAGCAGAGCGGATAGATGTGGAGGAACGCCTTTTGTCTTGCTTCAGCTGCAATGTTTCCCCCACTATTTTCATATCACAGATCCCGCCGCACCCTCTCAGTCCTGGGGGCCTTGGCATGTGCTGTCACATCCCTCAATTCCTTCCATCTCTTTTAATCCCAATCTTTGTAGAGGAAATACAATTTTTCCTCGACCCTTCTGAGTTCTTAGCTGACACTCCTGTGACAAAAAAAAAAAAAAAAAAAAAAAAGGAATCACAAGAGAAAAACACACAGAGGTGGATTAACGTGTGCATTGGGTGGATACATGGGACATGCCCAGGGAATGAGTACGTCTCAAAGAGGTGGTTCAGAATTCTGGTTTATATCACATCTTCAACAGAGAACAATACGTTTTTTGGACAAGTGACAAGACAAAGCAAAAGGACCTTGAGTCTCCAGGGGTAGCAAACTGTGGGAAAGTAAATATATGGGAAATCAATAGTAGATAAAGACTGGTCAAGTTTGTTATATCGATTCCTGTGCTGCCGTCTCCGAGCCGATAAGGATCTAGTGTCATCGTTGGTCGTCAGCCTTTGTCCTTCCTGGTAGAGAAGGGAGAGGGATGCTTTTGTACGTCTGCCCTGTTTTTGGGTAAGTAGGGGGAGGGTAGAGAGCATTTTTTGTACCTGCTTCTTAACTGTCTTCAGCTCAAAATAACTCTGGTGCTAGAGCGGCACAGTCTCTTACTCCTCACACCTCTGAGAAGGCAGTGTACATTCCCTCTTCTCTGCGTGGCTCCCTGGGGCCAACACCATTTCTCCTCTTTCCCATCTCACCTGATGTCACCCTGGCCCCAGGATGTATTTACTGTTGGCCCGGCGCATATACAGGCTGCAAACAGTGGAGACTCACTTAGTCAATGCTTTAACAGAGGAATGTGCAAGAACTTCGGTAACAGAGGAAAAAGGCAGGCAGAGTAACACCGTGAGCAAGGGTGCACAGGCCTGCCAGAAGCCAGCTTCCATGGAGGACACCCGGCCTGATTCTCTGAGCTTCTTGCTTGTATTCCAAATACTGCTCACAGGGATTTCCCCCTTCCTCCTCCAGCTGGAAATTGGGCAGGGTTTGATCTTTCAGGGCAAAGACCCACCCTTTCTTAGGAGGTGAGTCCTACCGTTATAGTCCCAGGGGTGTTGGCCTTTGCTCAAAGCAGTAGTAACATTCTCAGTTGTGCCTTACCTGCATGTAAGTACCTTTGTGAAGCCTGTCCTCATTGCTTCTTGGCCTTGTAGTTAAGATCAAGAGTAAAACATGCTGTCAGGGTTTCCCAGAGAAACAGAACCAAAGTTCAACTCTACATGTAGCCCTTAAACTGGCAGGACTATTGGTATTTTTTGAAATCTCAAATTTCCCAATAGAGACAGTTATCAACAGCTTTGTATCCTATATTGCAATCACATAAGAAATGTACGAACTAAGTGAAGATGAACTTTCCAGAAACTTACCGGATTCTATACCAACTAGAAACCTCTGCCCATGATAAGACTACCTGGGTTTTTTAAAAATCTCTAATCTAGTTTAACAGTGCTGCTTTTATTTTTCTCTGCTGGCTTGCATCATAGCAGCCTTTGAAGACTGCTTGTTCATCCTGGCTGTGTACTACATACCAGGTTATGAAAAAAGTACATCTTAGTTCAATTTTTGACAGAGTTGTTTCTACAATATTAAAACAATATGATTTATGTAGCTGGGCAGGATTTAGAGATTATCAGTCTATGCAAGACTGAAATTCAAATGCAAATGCAATCTTGCTTAGGGGAACATTGTAAAGTAACAATTCTTGGTATTACATGCCTCATATGATCCATTTCAATCCATAGAGAATCAGATCTTTTTGTGTGTCATTCTATTCCAAGAGACAAATTTGAACAGGCGAAATATCTTGAAAATGCACCAAGCCTGAGAAGTCTCAAACGAAACTTGAATTTTCCATACATACTCCTATCAAATGAAGTTATTTCCTCTATACCACTTCCCTTGCAAGCTGATCTATTTTCTTTCATTTGACCTAGATGGGCTACAAGACCTGGAGAAGGGTTGGACAGCTTTTGATTTCTCTCCGGAGACGGCGATCTTTGTGTCCTCCTGGCTCTGGAAAGGGGCCTGCTCCAGCTTTGAGAGGAGCTTCTTCTGCTTGGAGATCTGCGTTGATGTGGAGGCCTCCTCCTAAGATAATCATCTCAAAGGCAATAACCCCAAGAAGGAGGAGAGCCACGATTTTCACTCCTTTTCTCACCATTCCACAGTTCCACTCTTCCATGGCAGCCCCACAGCATTCTTCCACCTAGCTCTCAACCCGTCGTGGATTTTCAAATTCAACAAAAGTGAAGCCAAAAGCGTTCCTCGCATCCTACACACTTCAGAGTGATCCGTGATAGCCAAAGGCTGCTTCCAATTCAGTCTAGTTGCCATTGTTTCCGAGATTACCTACATAAACCTTGCAGTCCAAAGGATAAGAGTCATGATACATTTCCATTAGAAATGCAAGGGTCAACTCCACATGCTCCCATGAATCATCCTGTTCTCTCTGGCCTGGCTACCACAGGTATTCCCTCACACCTGGTGTTCACGAAATGGCCTGTTAAGCATATTTAAGGAGTACCTGCACAGTAGCATTTTGACTGGTGTTTGATGAAACAACTATGGACCCCACACTCCCCAGATTCACAGATAAATTAACCATCGTATGTACAGACATAATGCAAGGTTTGGACACCCCAATATATAACACCACCACTGTGATCTCCTTTCTTTTGATCATCATTGGATCGTCAACAGTGCCTTACCAGACTACATCTTTCCATTCAGGAGCTGAACACTAAGCGGAATGCAGGCCCTTGTCAGCTGGCACTTGATCCAGATAAATAGGAAGGGGAAAAGGCATCAGGAGGTGATAGACTGTAGGTCTATGTTTTGCCTTTTGCGACACTGCATGTTCTTAGAATGTGAGAACTGGATCTCATTCCTCTCTCCTCATGGTCCAGCTGGGTACCTAAAAGAAGGCCCCCAGACCTGTGCTGTTCATTGAATTACCTAGAGAAGCATGGTTCACGGCCTTTTTTTTTCCTAAATGTAAAAATAGGGTGCTCTTATTAACAGGAGGAAAACTCCTCAACTTATCATAAAAATGAATTAAATCTTACAGAAGAACATGCAGAGAAATGCATTGAAGATTTGTTGCCAGATATTGTGAGGCATTATCCTGACAATGTTTCTGATATAGACCATTAACATAATAAACTATGGCTTTAATTTCATAGAAAAAAATGCTTCATCGCAGAAACAGATTTACTTGATTTCAGCTTTATGTTCTGGAGATATATTTTCAAGATGCAAAAGAAAAACAAGATTCACCCTTAAAGAAGTCGGGTAATGATATAACCCGTTATTCATCCTCCTTATACTCTTACAGTTAAAACATTTGGAAATGTTTGAAGTCTAGAAATGCTGACCAGTTATTCAATCTGACATTAATATCCTCTGAACTCCCCTTTGAGAATAACATCAGCATCTTCAGTCCATGGTTCTATCATGATGGAGCAGTTCTGTTTCTTTCTCCTCCTCGGTGGTTCGTCCTCGGAGCGGCTGTCTATGCTGGGGCTACTGCTGCTGGAGAAGCTGGGAGCCACCTCTGAGTCACAGGAGGAGGAAGAGTTTGTCGCGGGGACTACAGATGCTGAGCTGTAGTGGGCACTGCTGTCCTCTGAGGAAGAAGCAGGTGCTTCCTTGCCGTCTGCTGGAGAATCATGGGCTGACTGTCCCTGCTCTTGCTCCTGGACGTGGTCACTCTCACACCCTTTTCACTGGGTCTTTCCTTCTACATTAGTTTCTCCAACGCTTTGTTGTAATACTGCTTTCTTTTAAAACTTTCTTTAGTTCTGCAGTTCTTGAAGGGCGGTGTAGGGATTTTCCCTTTTCCTGTGCATTGCTAAGTCCAATGTCCAAATTCCAAACATTTCTGACATCTTACACAGTGTTTATTTGTTTTAGCTTGTCTTCGGGCTCTAAATAGCTCATCATCTTAACAAGGGGTGTGTGTATGTGTGTGTGTGTTCTGATCCAACCTGGAACCTCTGGATTCCTCAGTCCTCCACCCCTCCCAAACTAGCACCACCAACTCTGGAGGCCTGGGGACTGGTGGGAAGGCTGATTGCTGGGCTGCTTCCCTGTGCTTTCTGCCATGGACTTGTCCATTGGTGCTGGGAACAAATTAGGGGCTGGGTGCTAATTTGTAACCTGTGAGATGCTGAGGATCAGAGCGCTGAGTATCTCCGCTGGGCTCCATCAAGTTCAAAGAGATACGTTGTGCAGTAGTGGCTTACAGGGCCCACGTTGTGCCATATCACAGCGCAGTTCCAGTCCTGGCTACTCCATTTCCCATCTAGCGTCCTGCTAATGCACCTGGAAAATCAGCAGAAGGTAGCCGAAGTACTTGAGCCCCTGCCACCTATGTGGAATACCAGCATAGAATTCCTGGCTTCCAGCTTCAGCCTGGCAGGGACATGGCTATCGCTGCCAGTAGGGGAGTGAGCCAGAAGATGCGAGATCTCTCTCCTTGCTCTCTGTCGCACTTCCTTTCAAATAGATAAATAAATGTTTAAAATAAAACTAGGGACTTGTGATTTGCCAAATAAAAATACAGGGCACCTAGTTAAATCCAGAGTTTCATAGAAACAATTAAGTGTGCTTTGCTCCATGCATACAAAGTATTTGGGACATACTTGTCTAAAAAGTAGTTTTTTCCTCTGAAATTCAAATTTAATTTGGCACCCTGTAATTTGATTGGACAACCCTAGTTGGGGCTTGTGGCCCCCAACTCCAAAACCAAGAGCTATCCTAGGGTCCCTCTTATCGCTAAACCAGCTGGATAAAACCGGGGCGCCAGATGCTTCCAAGAGGAGGCTGGGGCTGTGGCCTTCCCGCTCAGCGGGGACAGACCCCTCTGCGAACAGACCCCTGTGAGCCCACCACTCTGACCCTTGGACACCAGTTCCAGGCTCTGAAGCTGCCTGGGACGGAGAAGGCAGGAAGGAGCTGCACTGGAGGACTCAGACGCAAAATTAAGATTGAGACAGTGACTTCGAACTCAGGCAAATCCCTTCCTTCTTGGTTTCAAGGTTTCTCCTTCTCAGGAAGTAAGCAGAAGGAGTATTTTTGGAAGCAAGGAGGATGTCCATCAGGGGGCAACCTAGAGTTCCAGGTAACCTCAGTTTTATTGTGTTACACTGATGACAGCTGTCTAAAACCATTGCCGAAACCCGGGATCGAACCAGGGACCTTTAGATCTTCAGTCTAACGCTCTCCCAACTGAGCTATTTCGGCTGCTCATAGTATCACCTTTTTTTTTTCTCCTCCACATAATTATAAGGAACTAGTTTGTTCCACGGTAAAAGACAAGTTCATTTGAAGGTAAGCATTTTACAAATATTAAAGGTAATAATGCAAGGTCCTGATGTATAAGCTAGACATAACACCCACTTTTCTTAGATTTTTTTTCCTTATTGCTAGCAATTTGCCTTTCTCATTTAAAAAGGTCAGGGATGTTTCTCATGGTGGTTTTACATGCCTATTTCATGTTTTTAATCCATGCACAGCATTGGATTGTATGGATATAACACAATCCATGTAATCAAACTCCTAAGGACATACATTTTCATTTTTTTCTTCTAAATTTTATTATTCAAGACAGTAGTGAAATTAATATTTTTTGTGTGTTTATTTGTTTTCTTATGTGAAGGAAGATTTTGCAAGGTCAAAAGATATGATTTTTTTTTTTTTTTTTTTTTTTTTGCAGATATATCAGGGACTCCAGAAGTGCATAGAAGTGGGAAGAAGGCCATGGGTAAAGGCTTCAAGGTAGACTTTGAATGCTACCTTTACATGAGGTATGCATAGAGTCACTGTATTTGTTTAAAGCGTTGATTTGCTAAACCTGGTATTAAAGATGTACCTCAATCTGTATAGTTATATCTTGGAGAATTTTTTTCATATATACATATATATATATGTAGTCAAAAATTGGGATTGTCTCAGGCCTCTCTCAAACTCTAAGGAGCAAGTTGTGGTTTAATAATATCCCTAGTATGCTGATGTGTTCCACCTCTGCATTTTGCATTTCTCGCATTCATTTACTTAAAAGCTAAAGTGCTTCAAATGAGCTCCATAAGGCTGTTGCATAGAATAATGCAATGCTTCATCTTTACTTGAGTCATAAGTTGGGAGATAACATAGGCTTGTTGTAACTTGAGAAGATGACCTTAGTGTGAATTCATATACAATAGACCTTAAATGAAGGTGATTCCAGATTGACCTTCTCAAGAGAGAGTAAGGAGAGGGTGCTTCTAAAATTGAAAGTATTAGGTTGTCACACCTAAGCTAGCTTCAAGGTTTTTCAGAGTCCAGAGCTTATCATTCATTGAGTTTCAACTTCAGTTTTTCTTTCCCTAGTTGGTTGTAGTAGGAAAAATCCTGAAATGGCCCCAAAGACACCCTCCAGCCCCCCAAATGCCCTGTATAATCCCTGGGTCTGTCAATGTGATGGATCTCACTTCTGTGATTAGGTTATATTTCACAGCACAGCTGACTAAAACATGTGGTTATCTAGGTGGGCCTGACCTAAACAAAAGATTCTCTCCAAAGGTTGCAGAAGTCAGAGATTCTAAACACAAGAATGCAATGCTCCTTTGCTGGCTTGAAGATGGGCAAAGAATGTGGGGAACCTTGAGGGGCTGACAGTGCCTCCCAGCTAACAGCTCACAAGGAAATTGGTGCTCAGTTCTGCAGCTACAAGCAACTGAATAGTACCATCAACAATGAGCTTGGAAACAGATTTTCCCCTCGCGCCCTCGCGCCTCCTGCTGAGAACTCAACCCCACACTGTGACTTCCATTTTGATACCCTGAGCACAGAAGCCAGCCACCTCTTGTGAGACATACCACCTACAGAACTGTGCGCTAATTACTTAAATCTAATGGCTTTAAGCCGTTAAGTTTAGAGTAATCAATTATGCCATGGAAAATACTACAGTAGTGCAGGCTTTCCCTAGGTTTGGTGTATTGATGACAAAGTAGATTTAAATCCCCATCTCACTTTCCTGTCATCTTGGGCGAGTGAGTTCCTTCTTATTTGTATTAGGTGTGTAATTGCGCTAGATCTAGTCCTTACTCAAATTAGAAGTTCTGTAGATAGGATCCGGGTATTATACAGTCTTTAAGTTGACCACGTGATTTGAGTGTGTGGTTTGTTTCAGCCCCCCCAAGCCGTTGCTCCTTCACATATGTAACAGTTAAGTACAGGATCCATGTTAAAAATTGCTCTCTTGATCTCCCCACAAGCACTTCAAAGCTTGTCTAAAAATGAACCTGTCTTTCCTTCCAAATGTGTGTATGTCACCACCACCTTGTAAGTTTCCTAAGTCAGAAAAATAGGAATTGCTGCCTCTCTCTGCTCCCCATCCAAAATGATACCCAAGTGCTGCTCATTCTACTTCAAGTATTTCTGGAATCCCTCTACTTATCATCTTCACTTCCTCTCCAACCTCTTAATTGGCCTTCCTACCTATTCATCATTTTCCATGCTGGAGCCCGCTATCCTACTTAAAAATCCTTCACTGGCTCTGTAGCTGAAAATAATGCCCATGAGAGTATTTCAGGAATGGAAAGCCAAGACACTGTGGAAACCCATGACTTTTCTTCATGGTATATAAAACCTTCCATAGTGTGGGTCTTAACTCTCCAGTACCATATCTCGGGAGTTCTTGACCCTGAACTCCAGCCACCCATGCAGATTCATGGTCCCTGCAGTGTTTCATTACGTTATGGTTCTCCTAACCCTTATTTAACCTGCGCATTGCAGCTAACATACATTTTTCTAATTCTAGCAGCCTTCCCTTGATGTGTCTTTCTCACCTCTCTATCCATTCCCTACAGGATAGGTGGCTCCCTCCAGTGCTTTTACATCATTTATCAAAGTAGACCTTACCAACGGATGTTACAGTAATAGGCTGGGTCAATGTGGAATGAATGAAGAATGAGTGAATGAAAACATTTCTAGCCTTATCTCAGGACCAACTAGTTCTTTAGTAACCTCAAAAGTCACCTGATCGGGGCAGGGTGCTTGGGATGCCCCTACTCCACATAGGAGTCCCGAGCTCAAGGCCTGTGTCCTTTTTGGATCCAGCTTCCTGCTGCTGCACACCTGGGAGGCTGTAGGTGACAGCTCAAGCACTTGGGTCACTCCCACATGTGAGATACAGGCCCCTGGCTTTAGCCTGGCCCAGCCCTGTATGTTATGGGCATTTGAGGAGAGAACCAATGGATGGAAGATCTCTGTTGCTCTTCCTTTCAAATAATTGAAAACAGGTTAAGTTATAAAAATAAATAAAACCACCTGGTCAAACTCAGAGGCTGTGCCCTCTGCAAGACTGTTTATGGGAGATCCTGAACTCTTTGGTTTCTTGCTTTTTCAGACATCTCACTTGGTCACCCTGCCTCCTTTCACAAGGGATCTATGTGAACCAAGGGAGATGGTACTTGAAAAGAATAGGGAGGAAAGTCTAACAGTATAACCACAGACTGCTTTACGAGCTGCGGAAGGAAAAGCCACGAAAAGCTTGGAACGCTTCCCACTGGATAGGGCAGAGTCCTGGGCAAAAGGGTTAAAGCTTTTAGAGGCAAACTGTAAATTAAAAAAAAAAAAGTTTAATTGATTACAAATATTTTTAACATACAAAAATTGTACATATTTATGGGGTACCATGTGCTGTTTCAAACATGTATATACATAATGTCCAGTCAGGGTAAATATATCTTCTCAAACATTTAACATTTCTTCATGGTGAAAGTATTCAGAGTCCTCTCTTTTAGGTTTTTCAAATAGAGAAATACATACATTATCTGTAGTCACACTACTTGTGCTTTAGAACCCCAGATCTTATTCCAGTCAACCTTTCACCAGCCTTCGTCTTTCCTCCTTACTCTGGTAACCATCATTACACTTCTAGATCATTCTGTTTTAAGACTCGGCTTATTTCACTTGACAGAACGACCCCCAGTTGCTTCCATGTTGTTGCGAATGGCAAGCTTTAAATTTTGGCAACAATCTTAAGAGTTTTGCAGGGTATACAACTATGGTTGTATATCAAATACAAAATATCAAATATCAAAGATGTTTCTACACCTCCTTTTAGGACTGAACTGCAGGTTGGTCCTGTTATCTTGCTCAAAGTAGAGTGGACTCTCGAAATGTGCAGGACAAGCTTAACACTTCTGTGGGACTTCAGAGATCCCTGACAAGTGTATTTATTATTTTTCTTCTTCTCTTCTAGGTGTAATAATTTATAATTTTATAAGTCAAAACTTTGAATCATGATCAGGCTTGGTAGATCACGTAGGATCTATGTTCCTACCCTTCCTGCCATATTATAGGAACCAAGGAAGGATCATTAAACATTTCAGTGACATCTGACTGCTCCCAATGCAGGAAATTATATGCCAAGGGGGCAAATTGCACTGCTGTGCTTTTTAGCTTGCCAGATAAAAACCTCAGCTGAAACTTAACATCAAAGACAGCAACGGGAAGCAGGCAAATGGGTTAAACAGATAAGTGGCCTTCTTGACAACCATGCTAGAAAAATATTCCCTGACAAAACAGCTAATGTTGTGGAACCGAGAGCCTTGAGAAGTCAAGTGGCCTGGAGGCTGAATTCAAGGATGCTTCTTGATTCTTTCTTCAAGTACAGCCTCAAAAGAACTGACACTGCCCATGTTAACCTCTGGAGAGAGAAACGTGCCTTTCCACATCCTGGCTTATAATCCCGCAGAGGACACAACCACCAGCTGCCTTCCAGCCCAATTTCTCCCAGAGCACAGAGTGAGAGGTCACGGACTCTGAGGTCAACAAATCAAGTTTTGAATTCCAATATTGTTAGTAACCAGCTATTCGACCTTGAGAGAATTTATTTAAATTAGGTTTTATTTTCAAAATAGTAACGGTTACATTTTCCTCTTAAAATTGTTTATGTGTAAGCAGGAGAATGCTGCCTCCCAGCACGAACACACAGCAGATGCTCAGTGAGTTCCCTCCCATGGCAGGAATTGTACTTGTTCTTGGGGCCTCTTGGTTACTTTCCCCATCCCAGGATCTCCCTGAACCTGAATTTTACAGAGAAAACCTAAACAAGTATGCTCATTGTCTTTCTCTTTCTCACAAAGCTCCTCAAATCAAAAGCCAATTGCTGGAGCTACATGGGCTCTACCCTGTGTCCCGGCTGCTCCACTAGCTCCCTGCTAGTGGCCTGGGAAAAGCAGAGGAAGATGGCCCAAATGTTTGCAGCCCGGAGTGACCCAGCAGAACTCTGACTTTCAAATAAATAAGTAAACCTTTAAAAAGTCAATCACTTATTTTCAAAAAACAGAATAAAAAATTTGAATCTCAGGGTGGAGGTGGAGATAAGGGAGGTTGGATAATGGGCACCAAATCACAGACTGGACTTAAGCTCCCTGTGTTCCAGCACATTATTAGAGCACAGTGGGGTGACTGCAGTCAACAATAACCTGTATTTTCTGAGCAAACAGAAGACAGAGGCTCCAAGGCTCCAATTACATGTAACAACCAAGAGAGGGAAACATTATCCTGATTTGATCAGTACACATTGTTTATAAGGGTTGAAATGTCCCACTGTACTCCATAAATATATACAATTATTGTTAAATATTTTTAAATGTTTTAAAAAGTATATTTAGAAAATGAGAAAAATTTTTAAAATGTTGAAAATTGTGAATTCCTGAGCCGGCGCCGTGGCTCAATAGGCTAATCCTCCACCTTGCGGCGCCGGCACACCGGGTTCTAGTCCCGGTCGGGGCGCCGGATTCTGTCCCGGTTGCCCCTCTTCCAGGCCAGCTCTCTGCTATGGCCAGGGAGTGCAGTGGAGGATGGCCCAGGTGCTTGGGCCCTGCACCCCATGGGAGACCAGGAAAAGCACCTGGATCCTGGCTCCTGCCATCGGATCAGCGCGGTGCGCCGGCTGCAGCGGCGGCCATTGGAGGGTGAACCAACGGCAAAGGAAGACCTTTCTCTCTCTGTCTCTCTCTCTCACTGTCCACTCTGCCTATAAAAAAAAAAAAAAAAAAAAAAAAAAAGAAAATTGTGAATTCCTACATGAAAAACTGAATAAACTCAGAATCTAAGTGAGCAAGAGAAAGTAAATTCTATAAAATTTTTTATTTATTTATTTAAATTTTATTTATTTGAGAGGCAGAGTTACTGAGAGGGAAAGACAGAGAAAGGTCTTCCAACTGCTGGTTCACTCCCAAAATGGCTGCAACGGTCAGAGCTGAGCCAGGAGACAGGAGCTAGGAGCCAGGAGCGAGCCAGGAGCGAGCCAGGAGCCAAGAGCTTCATCTGGGTCTCATACATGGGTGCAGGGCCCCGAGCACTTGGCTATCTTCCAGTGCTTTCCGAGGCCACAGAGAGCTGGATTGAAACAGGAGTAGCCAGGACACAAACTAGCGCCTATATGGGATGCCAACAACACAGGCAGAGGCTTAGTCTACTATGCCACAGCACTGCCCCTATTTACTCTTTTTAAGATTAATTTATTTTGAAAGGGAGAGTTATAGGGAGAGGGAGGGAGAGACAGAGAGAGGGAGGTCGTCCACCCACTGGTTCACTTCCCAAATGGCCGCAACGGCCAGAATGCAGCCAGGAGCCAGGACCTTCCTCCACGTCTCCCATATGGGAACAGGGGCCCAAGCACTTGTGCCATCTTCCTCTGCCTTTCCAGGTGCATTAGCAGGGAGCTGGACTGGAAAAGGGGGATGCCAGAGTCACAGGCGGCAGTTCTACCAGCTACACAATAGCAGCCCTAAAAACTTCTAATTTTGAAGTGAAGCAGGCTCAGTATCAAAAACACTAGCAACTATTCCCCTATACCAACAGGCTTCTAAAGTTACTCTTCTGCTCATGGGCCCAAGGAGTGGTGTTCAACAGTTGGAACATCAGCTTTCCTTTCAGTTTGTCTTGAAGACCATCATTCCTGGGCACCCAGACTCCTAAGCTTAACAAAGCTCCATCGGACCAGTTCTTCTTCCCTTCCTCACCAACATTTTCTGCCTGGTAGGAGTAGAAGTGAATCAGACAAACAATATGACTTTTTAAAAATTATTTAATTTAGTAAATTTTTTTGAAAAAAAAAATAAGGCAAAAAAACTGAAAATATATATAGTTTTGTTTTGTTTTCATTTGACTTTATTCCACCTGAAGGACTCAGCTTCCATTAGCAAGAATCTGATAGGGGATCAAGCCAGAAATGTAGTGCAGACAAAGAAAAGAGGGAGAAGGCAGGGACGTTTAACTTAGCTGGGGAATTTCCACTCCACCCAAAGCCCAAGATGAAGTCCGAGCTTTATGGGCTTCCCTGGCTCTCGCCTGTGTTGGGAACAGGGTTCTTAGGAGGAAATCCCCCAGCAGTCACTCTGATGGGGAAGGATAAAAGTACCCATTTACCCAGCATAAATCCAACTTCCCTGGAGGGATGGCTTCCTCTGGAATGATATTTTCCCCCAGGATCCACACTGGCTGAGGCTCAGCAGTTAAGGAACAAAAAGAAAAAAACACTAACAAAAAGCATACAAGAAAGGCACCTCAATTTGTGATCCTCAACCAAGGGTGGGTTGTACAGGGGTTAGACTTCTAAACATAAAACAAACACGGAACAAAGAAGGAAGCCAAGGCCCAGCAGGAGCAGTTCTCCTGTCTACTCGGCCAGACAGTACTTTTAGCCCTGCATCCGAAGAAGAAAGTTCTTTTGGGAGTTAGCCTGTGTGTTGGACAAGGGCAGAATTAAACTGGAAATTACCCTCCTGAATTTCAACCCATATTCTTCCTAACGCAAGACAGAAAAGAGGCAGGAAAGAGGTTAGGATGTAATTTTTAAGAATCAGGTAATTAGGAAAGCAGAGTTTAGACAGCAGTGGGCACCCCATGATACAAACCATGGACAAGGTCCCTGTTCTAACTGCCAGACTTGATCCTCCTCAGGTTTTGAATCTGCCTGCCCCTAAAAGGTGAAAAGCAGAGCAGTGCCAATCCATATCAACAAGTCCAAGAGTGAGTCCCAGGGAGATAAGGGATATCAAAAACCAAGATTCTTAATGGGAAAGAGGAAAATCAAACCAAAAATTAGATTTTTCTCTACATATATATAATATACAGATATTTAACACATTATTTCAGAGGTGGCTCCAGTCCATGGGGCTTGAGAGATGGTAAAATCTTTTGTCCATATATCTTCTCTCAGATTCTGATGTATAGAAAATGGGACAGGCACAGACCCAAACTGGTATTGTGCCAGGAGAGAAGAGAAACTAGAAAGGCAATGAAGGATGGAGATGTAGAGGAACAGGGAAAGCGAAAGTGGTGAGCAGTCTTTTCCACTCTGCCTATTCTCAGAAGTCCTCTGCCTGAGAAAGTCGATAAACGCCTTTGCGAGGACAATGCAACCTTTTTACTAACCACCATCTCCAGTTGCTGACAAAGACGGGGAATAGCAGAGGCAGGTCTGATGCCAGTGAAGATATAAACTTCCAAGAATGTGACTCTGAATATTGCAGCCTTACAAAACAATCTTTCCTGCAGGTGTCCAGTACCTCCGCTCTCTATGCACGGACATCCCATGAGAATGACCCCCGTGTGAATACATTTCATAATGTTATACCTAAGCTCCAAAGCAACCATTTGCAATGCCTCCAGAGGTAAGTCTTATGTGTTTCTTTTTAAAGTTGCTTTAAAACCAACTCTTGCTCTGAACAGCACCAAAATGCCCCTGAATCATAATCTTATATAGATCTTGGCCAAACAGGATATTACAGGGAGGATGAATGACATCATTTTAAATGGGGGCCGAGGGAGAAAGAAGAGTCAAGAACACCTGACTTTGCAGATGTGGAATAACACTTTTCAGCCACCAAACCTCTCCCTTACAAACACAGGTATCTAGTATGTCGATTTCATTTTCGATCAGCTAAGGCAACCAGCCAATCACCACCACTGGTGTTTGCTTCTGGTGATTGATTTGGAAAAAAAAATGATTGGTTAAGACAGACAAACTTGAGGAAAGCACTTGGTAAGAGAGTCACAAACGCCAGCTTTCCCACACATCTTCTGTCCTCTTCTGTTAGATCCTCTTCATTTCTGTTACTGCCACTTCAGAAAATGTCCGGGCATGAGTTCCAGTCCTGTTTTTCTTTACACTCCCAGTATTCCCCCCTATAAATATGGGTTAACTCCTTGGTAACAGGGTCTTTCTTCCGCTCAAACCACAGCGCCTTATAAGGATCATAAGGTGTGCCTAAAGGGGGATGAGAGAAAAGAAAAACAAAATTAGAGCTGGCATTTTTCCAATTATCAAGAACTAAGAGTAAAAGGCAAGTTCACTACCATCTTCTGTGGCTTTCATAGCTTCTGCTTCTCTCTTCTTTCTGGAAAGTCTTTGTTTTTCCTCGAGGCGCTGCTTCTCAGCATTTGCTTCATCCCAGCGCCCATTTTCCATTAGTCTCTGGTCGGGCCGTAACCGGCTATCCGTAGGGGCAGTGCCACCTTCCCAGGCATTCAGAGTTAGAGCAAGCTCTGAGAAATAGTACATGTTTTCTGCATTCTTCCTAAAAGTAAAAAATGAGAAAGGGTAAAAGACCAGAGTTAAGGAGAAATATCTAAGTATACTTCCAAGACTATATCAGGGGCAGCGCCGTGGCTCACTAGGCTAATCCTCTGCTTGTGGCGCCTGCAACCCCGGGTTCTAGTCCCGGTCGGGGCACTGGATTCTGTCCTGGTTGCTCCTCTTCCAGTCCAGCTCTCTGCTGTGGCCCGGGAGTGCAGTGGAGGATGGCCCAGGTCCTTGGGCCCTGCACCCGCGTGGGAGACCAGGAGGAAGTGCCTGGCTTTGGATAAGCGCGGTGTGCCGGCCACAACAACCCAGCCATAGTGGCCACTTGCGGGGTGAACCAACGGAAAAGGAAGACCTTTCTCTCTGTCTCTCTCTCTTACTGTCTAACTCTGCCTGTCGCAAAAACAAAACAAACAAAAAAAAGACTGTATCAGGTTGTTCTACAAATACAAAGAATCTAGGATCACGCCAGACAACTCGAATTGAGATAGCCAAACTGGATCACTCCCCATCTGCTTGCCACCATCACTGAGTCAATAATATTTTGGGATTTGTATTGCTCTCAGTGGATTTACATACACTCATTGGGAAGAATGAAACATTCTAGTAAATGAAAAGTCCTCATTCCTCCTTCCTTCCTTTGCTTTCTCTTTAACTTCTTTCTGGGATAACCTTGGCTAATACTACAGACTGAATGTATTAGAAAATGACAGGAGGTAAATGACCTCTGCATGTGTCTCAGCGACTTTTCAAGTTACTGCTAAATTAAAAGGTGGAAGGTACCTCTCTCCTTTAGTTGCTTTTGAATACTATTGCTCTGAACTCTAAAAAGATATCTTTCTGGGGGCCAGCACTGTGGCACAGTGGGTGAAGCTGCTGCCTGCAGTGTTGACATCCCATATGGACACCGGTTTGAGTCCGGCTGCTCCCTTTCCCATCCAGCTCTCTGCTATGGCCTGGGAAAGCAGTAGAAGATGGCCCAAGTCCTTGGGCCCTGCACCTGCACGGGAGACCCGGAAGAAGCTCCTGGCTCCTGTCTCCTGGCTTTGGATCGGTGCAGCTCAGGCCGTTGTGGCCAACTGGGGAGTGAACCAGTGGATGGAAGACCTCTCTCTCTCTGCCTCTCCTCTCTCTGTGTAACTCTGACTTTCAAATAAATAAATAAATTTTTTTAAAAAAAGATATCTTTCTGAATGACAATCCCAAATGACTTTTAGAAAGCATGGTATTTCTTGGCAGAAATGGTTTGATTACCTTGAACTTTGTTCTGACAAGGCTGTTAAATGATACAGGGGCAGCTTTCTGGTAATCTTTCCAAAGGTTCTGGTTTCCCTTGTTCACTCCTTCACACAAGTGGGAAGGCAGCTAAGAAATCCTTCAATACTGCCCCACCGTCAAGGTCAAAATAGTATCTGGGCAGCACACACACTGATACTCACGGCAAAGGATTCCTTTTCCAGAGCATGACCCTGCTTTCCTCTGCTTCGTGGCCTCTCTGTCGAGCATCACCTCCATTTTCCCCAGAGACTGGCTGTACTTTGAAACAATCCATTTTCTCATCCCATGTCCCCAGAAGAGCAAAATGAACTTTCCCCGATGGATCTGTCACCTCTCCTGTCACCTGCAAGGTGGAGAATAGGGCTTTGTAGAATAGCATCCACTGTGGGGTAGCTTATCTCACTGTTCTGGAAACCAATTCCTAGGTAAATAGTGGCCAAATAACAGATACTACTTGCAATAATTGAGCTATGACTTGAAGGTTTATCACTTTCTTGTTGAACAGGGATTTTTAATGCAATGTCAAAGTGGGAAAGGCATCTGTTACTCAGAATTCATTTTCTTTTCTCCAGAAATCAGAGATCACAGATTTAAATCCTCAGGTATTCTTTACCGTCTCATAGAAAGTAATGCCACAGTCCCACTGTAGCAGTAACACACAACTCTTCCTTGACAAGGGTCAAACTGTTCACACCTTCTTTCTGCAATGCTTTTATTAGTATTTCCTCTGTGTTTCCCATCTTCAACCTCTCATTGCCTTAAAATTTTACTTCCTCATTTGTCTTTGCAGTGGAGGATGGCCCAGGTGCTAGGGCCCCTGCACCCGCATAGGAGACTTAGAGGGGGCACCCGGCTCCTGGCTTCGGATTGGCACAGTGCGCCGGCCATGGCAGCCATTTTGGGGGGTGGACCAGCGGAGGGAAGACCTTTCTCTCTGTCTCTCTCTCTCACTGTCTAACTCTGCCTATCAAAAAATAAAAATAAATAAATAAATAAATAAAATAAAAAGAGAAACACACACTAAGTGGAAAACATTTAAATTCCAACTTCCCTTACCTTTCTTGCTACATCCCGAGAGAAGTAGCTATAAGGAACAAATTTAAGATTACATTTGTCTCCTGTCTTGTGATTCACAATATCAATTTCACCAGACTGTAAAAATGAAAAGAAGCATAGATTAATTTTATTAAGACTGGATGACTTGACTATGTGCCAAATGGCCTGCCTCATAAATCTTTACTTTTCAATCTTATCTTCTAGCATTCCCTTGCTTAAGATTCAGGTATTAGTCAACCTTTGGGATGCTATGAAATCCCTTTGTAACTCCAATATCAAAAAGATCAAGACCAAATGATATTTTCTTTCATTTTGAATTGTGTGGTGGTATGATTAGCCCTTTAGTGCATATACTGAAATTCACAAAATAACTTACCTAACCAAACCAATCCCTTGCTAGTACCCTTAACTCTTTTATTTAAATTACTCAGTTTCAAACTTACAGTCAGCTTTTCTACAACTTGCTTATTTCATTTTTCTATCTTTTAAATCCCAAACCAATCTTTACAACTCCCAGAAGACAATACTAGTATTCCCTCTTTTCTAAGTTTACTGTAACCACTGACTAGATATAATTTTAGCACATCTCTTATACTAGTGTGTTTTTTGCACACTTTTCATCCTAGATATGTTTGTCATATATCTTCAACAACACAGAAACTCCTTAAGGAATGTCTTGTCTAAGTATCCACAGAATCTACCTCACTGCCTAGCAAAAAATATTTAATGAATAATAAGAGGATTAAAAGTGGGGGCTATGTTTATTATTTTCTTATATACCTCATAATGCACAACACAGTCCTAGTAGGGTAGTCACTGATGGATGTCATAAACCGAGTCATTTATAAACAATGATTTGTGGTACAGACACTTGTGGAGGAGGTACTGGGGTGAACTCCCTGAAACCAATGAACCAGTAACAACATCCTGGGCAGATCACATGTGTTAATTACTGCAAAGATATACCTAAGGGGTGTTCTTCTGAACTTCAAGAGCACACTGGGTACCTCTGCTCACCTGATCTATCCACAACTTGCCCACAATGATGTTGTGCACAGTAGTGGTAACCTTTTTCCAAGTGTAGTGGTGCCCAGTTGCATGGAAAATACAATGAATGGTACCTGGAAGCAAAAAGAGGTGTATAAACATCAGAAAAGATAACAACTTAATTTCCCTCTATTTCTTACTTTCAAAAAATGAATAGAGTAAGGGCTCTGGAATCAGAAAGAATGGATTCAATCTTGGCTCTACCATTTATTTGATGTGTGACCCTCTGTTGTATAATAAGAAGTTTGTGAGTCTTGGTCCATGGTTCCTGGAAGAGAACCTTTAAACCTTGGTAACCTCCCAAGTGTTAGGAGTGTCTTTGTTATTCAAGGAGAGCCTGATAGTTCATGCCGTTGAGGTGACTCATGTGCACCAGACAGCTAATGTTAATGAGATAACTCAGGATGGGGACAAGCCAAGCCAGAAACATCAACCATGTGACTACAGAGTTGGGGCTTTGGATCATCTGCAGTGGGTCCAACTTCCTGACCCCAGAGAGGGAAATGGATGGGACACTGAATTCAATCACAGACACTCAAATATATATATTTGATATATCTATCTATCAGGTTTGATCTACCTACCTACCTACCTATCTATCTATCTATCTTCTATCTTATATAAGCCTTATATAAGCTTTCATAACAAGGCTCCAATAAAATCTCTGGACATCAAAACTTGATGGAGTGTCTTGGCTGGTGAATGCATCAAGGTGCCAGGAGGGTGACAGTCCTGACTGGACAGGGAGAGAGCACAGAAGCCCTGTGCTCAGGACCTTCCCAGACTTCACCTTATGGGTCACTGACGATGGCTGTTTTGTGCTGTGAGTGATAAAACTGTAATGTTAAGTACAGAACTTCCCTGAATTCTAGGAGGTGTTCTAATAAATTATAGAACCTGAGGGAGTTGTGGGGTCCCCTGAATTTCTGGCCCGTCAGAAGTGCGGGTGGTCCGGGGACCCCCCATCCTTGTGGCAGGTAACCAAAACAACGGCAATCTTGAATGTGCACAAAATCTGAGTGGAGTCAGAACCACATTACAGTAATGAAACCTGAATGCTTTAACTTCCCCATGCTTCAGTTTTATCATGTGTTGACTTCAGATAATCACATTTTATTTTTCAGTAAATGTTTATTTGCCCAATAAAATGCTTAAAATTTAATAGGTGCTCAGTAGATACAGTTGATTCCTGTTCCTGTGAGCTGATCACAAGTGAAAGCCAAACTAAAATCAGTGTTTTGAAAAAAGAACTGAGGATTCAAAATAATCAAAAATTTTAGAAAGATACATTAAGTATGAATAATACAGCCAATTCCAGTAAGAATATAATTCTAAGCTCACTCTATAACCACTACTGAAGAGAACATAATGATAATAATAATAACAGTATCTCTGCTGAGAGCACTTGGCATTTACCAGGTACTGTACCACATTCTCCTCATGTATTTTCTTTTAACCTCCCAAATATCTTCAAAATATCTGCCTAACCTTAATGTATCTCATTCTCTGAGATCAATATTACCGTGATACCAAAATCAAAAACACTATGAGGGGAAAAAAACGAAAAACAAAAAACAACTACAGACCAGTATCCTTTATCAGCAGTGAAGTAAAAATCCCCAACAAAATACTAGGAAGCCAAATTAAGCAGCACATGGCCAAACAGGATTTATGGAACGCAAGAATGGTTCAATATGATAAAACTGATCAAAGCATTATACCACATTAACAGAATAAAGGAAAAACACACACATGGTCATCACAATTGATGCAGAAAAATCATTCAACAAAATTGATCAGTTTTTCATGATTAAAAATACTCAACAAACTAGAAATAGAAGAAAAGTACTTCAACAAAGTACAAGTTATATAAGGAAATCCCTCCTGCCCACTCTGGGACCAGTGCTGTGGCACAGCAGGTAAAGCCACAATGTGCCAGCATCCCACATGAGCACTGGTTCATATCCCGGCCGCTCCACTTCCTATCCAGCTCTCTGGTATGGTCTAGGAGAGCAATGGAAGATGGTCAAAGCACTTGGGCCCCTGCACCTGCGTTGGAGACCAGGAAGAAGCTCCTGGCTACTGGCTTCGGATCAGTGCAGCTCCAGCCGATGTGGCCAGCTAGGGAATGAACCAGCAGATGGAAGACCTCTCTCTCTCTCTCTGCTTTTCAAACAAATAAATAAATCTTTCCCAAAAAGAAAAAAAAAAGAAAAGAAAAGAAAAGAAAATCCCCATAGCAAATATCAGAATCAATAATGACAGATTTCCCTCTAAGATTGGGAAAAATGTGAGGATACCTACTTTGACCACTCCTATTCAACAAATACTAGAAGGTTTTAGTCAGAACAATTAGGTAAGAAAGAAAAGAAATCCAAAAGGAAAGGAGGTAAAATTATCTCTGTTCACAAATATGATTTCATATTCAGAAACACTGAAGATCTATACACACACAAAAACGTTGGAATGAATCAAAATAGTAAGTTATAAACAATATGCAAAACTAATAATGGATGCTCTGGGCTGGCGCTGCAGCTCAATAGGCTAATCCTCCACCTGCGGTGCCGGCACCCCGGGTTCTGGTCCCGGTTGGGGCGCCAGATGCTGTCCCGGTTGCTCCTCTTCCAGTCCAGCTCTCTGCTGTGGCCCAGAAGTGCAGTGGAGGATGGCCCAAGTGCCTGGGCCCTGCACCTGTACCTGCATGGGAGACCAGGAGGAAGCACCTGGCTCCTGGCTTTGGATCAGCACAGCGCGCCGGCCATAGCAGCCATTTGGGGGGGTGAACTAACAGAAGGAAGACCTTTCTCTCTGTCTCTCACTGTCTAACTCTGCCTGTCACCCCCCCCCCAAAAAAAAAAAAGAAAAAAGAAAAAAGGATGCTCTGAAAAGGAAATTAAGAACAATCCATTTACAATAGTGTTAAAAATAAAATACTTAGGAATTAACTAAACCAACGAGATGGAACTACAAAACATTGCTAGAAGAAATTAGAGAAGACAAAAAAATAAATGAGAATACATCCCATGTCCATAGATTGGAAGGCTTGAAATCGCTGAAATATCAACACCACCCAAAGTAATCTACAGATTCAGTGCAGTCTGTGTCTGGGGTGGGCATTTGGCACAGTGGTTAAGACACCTCTTGGAGTATCCCCATCCCCTAACAGAGCACCTGTGACAAATCGTGGCTCTATTCTGATTCTAGTTTCCTGCTAATGTACACCTTGGGAGATAGCAGGTGATGGCTAAGTACTTGGTTTCCTGCCAGCCACATGAGAGACCCAGAGTAAGTTCTGGGTTCCTGTTCTTGGGCTGGAGCCCCAGCTGTTACAGGCATCTGGGAATGAACCAGTCAATGGGAGCTCTCTCTCTCTGCCTTTCAAATAAATAAATAATTTTTAAAAAATGGGTAACCAATGATGCATTCTGCAGAAAAGAAAAACTTACCCTAAATTCGTATGGAAAATAAAGGGATCTCAAATAGCTAAAATAATGTTGAGACAGAACAAAGCTGGAGGACTCATACTTCTTGATTTCAAAGCTTACTAAAAGCTACAGTAATTAAAATAGTGTAAGAAGACAGGTATAAAGGCAGAGATATAAACCTATCTAAAAGAACAAACAGCCCAGAAACAAGCCCTTGAATACATACTCAAATGATTTTTTGTCAAGAGTGCTAAGACTATTCAGTGTGTAAAGGACAATGTCTTCACAGGTCTTCAAAGAAGGAGGTACCTTTCTCTGAAGGGAGGAGAGAACTTCCACTTTGACTGTGACCTTGTCTAAACAAGATAAGAGTCGGAGAACTCAAGGGGCTTCCATAGCCTTGGAAACTCATGACTGGAGCATAGGGAGATTACTGATGCCATAAACAGGAGTGTCAATTTGTAAAGTCAACAACAGGAGTCACTGTGCACTTACTCCTCATGTAGGATCTCTGTCCTTAATGTGCTGTGCATTGAGATTTAATGCTATAACGAGTACTCAAACAGTATATTTCACTTTGTGTTTCTATGGGGGTGCAAACTGTTGAAATCTTTACTTAATGTACACTAAACTGATCTTCTGTAAAAAAAAAAAAAAGAAATTATCAATTCCCAACTTGACTCTCACTGGGATTAAACATGACAATAGGTCTGATCTGATTTCATCATCATTTAAAAAATCATCTATTATTTTTCACTTTATGTTTCTGTGTGGGAGCAAACTGTTGAAATCTTTACTTAATGTATGCTAAACTGATCTTCTGTATATAAAGAGAATCGAAAATGAATCTTGATGTGAATGGAAGAGGAGAGGGAGTGGGAAAGGGGAGGGTTGTGGGTGGGAGGGACGTTATGGGGGGGAAGCCATTGTAATCCATAAGCTGTACTTTGGAAATTTATATTCATTAAATAAAAGTTAAAAAAAAAAAAGGACAATGTCTTCAACAAATGGTGCTGTGAAAACTGGATATCCACATGCAAGAGAATAAAGTTCAAACTTTCCCTAGTATCACATACAAAAATTAACTTCAAATGAATCAAAGACCAAAAACTATAAAAGTTTTAGATGAACACACAGGCAAAAGCTTCACGACACTTGATTTGGCAATTATTTCTTGGATATAACACCAAAGACAAAGCAACAACATATGGACAAAATGAACTTATTAAATTGTTCGAAAATATTGCGCGGCAGAGGACAGTATCAACAGAGAAAAAGTCAATTCACAGAATGGGAAAACATATTTACAAATCTATATCTGACAAGGGGTATATATACAGTATTCCTAAAACTCAACAACAAAAAAACAAAACAATTCAAAACTGGGCAAAGATCAGAACAGACATTTCTCTAATAAAGATGTACAAATGGTTATTGAGTATGGGACACCATCACTAATTATTAGGGAAATACATGGCAAAACCACAATGAGATACTACCTTCTACCCACTAGGATAGCTACTATCAAACAAAACAAAACAAAACAAATAACAAGTATTGGGAAGAATGTGGAGTAATTATACTTTATACCTTGTTAGTGGAAATGAATGATACAACCACTGCAGAAAACAGTATGGTGGTTCTTTAAGAAATTAAAAACATAACATAAAACATAAAAACACGTGATCCAGCAATTCTCTGTATATATGCCCAAAAGAATGAAAGCAAAGTCTCAAAGAAATATTTGTACACTCATGTTCACAGTAGCATTTTCACAATAGCAGGGAAGCAACCCGAAGTGTCCACTGACAGATGAACAGATATGCAAAATGTACTATATACATATAAAGGAATATTATTCAGCATTCAATAGGGATGAACCTTGAAAACATTACATTACGTGAAATAAGCCAGTCACAAAAAGACAAATACTATATGATTCCACTTATATGAGGTACTTAGTTAAAAATCACAGAGACATAAAACACAATGGTGGTTTCCAGGTGCTGGAGGGAAGGAGAATAGGGAGTTGTTTAATGGGTACATAGTTTCAGTTTTCCAAGAGGAAGAGTTCTAGAAATGGATGGTGGTTTTTATGAATGTATTTAATACCACTGAACTATACATTTAAAATGGTTAAGATGCTAAATTTTATGTTATATGTGTTTTACTACAATAAAATAACCAGAAAGAGAAAAAACCATACAGACCAGAAGGCAGCAGAATGACATATTAAAAAAAAAAGAAAGCCTTTCAAAGCAACAGTTCTAGAACTTAAAAAATAATCCCGCAAACATGAGAACTTAACATTCCCAGATAAACAAAAACTAAAAGAGTTCATTGGTAGCAGTTGTACCTTATAAGAAATACTAAATGGGAGTCCTACAGATTAAAATGAAAGGGCATTAGACAGTAACTTAAATCCACATTAAGAAATAAAGAGACCCAGGTTAGACATCCAGTGTAGCAGTTAAGAGCTACTCCAGATGCCTGCATTCTATTCTGAAGTGCCCGGCTTAGAGTCCCTGCTCTGCTTCCAATTCTAGTTTCCTTCTAATGTGTACTGTGGGAGACCACAGACGATGGCTACAATAGTTGGGTCCCTGCCACCTGTGTGGCAGACTCAAACTGAGTTTCCAACTCCTAGCTTTGGCCTGGCCCAGCTCTACCCATTGGCAAGCATATGGGGACTGAGTCAGAAGACAAGAGATACCGCTCGCTCACTCTCTTTCTCCATGATTTCTAAGATATTTAAAAATTTTAAAAACACGGGGCCGGTGCCGTGGCTCACTTGGTTAATCCTCCACTTGCAGCGCCAGCATCCCATATGGGCGCCGGGTTCTAGTCCCGGTTGCTCGTCTTCCAGTCCAGCTCTCTGCTGTGGCCCGGGAAGGCAGTGAAGGATGGCCCAAGTGCTTGTGCTCCTGCACCTGCATGGGAGACCAGGAGAAAGCACCTTGCTCCTGGCTTTGGATCGGTGTAGCTCTGGCCACAGTGGCCCAAGTGCTTGGGCTCCTGCACCTGCATGAGAGACCAGGAGAAAGCACCTGGCTCCTGGCTTTGGATTGGCATAGCTCCAGCCGCGGCGGCCATTTGTGGGGGTGAACCAATGGAAGGAAGACCTTTCTCTCTGTCTCTCTCATTGTCTACAACTCTACCTAATAAATTTAAAAAAAAAAAAAAATCATTTAAAAAAAAAAAAAAAGGAAGCAGGGAGGAGGAGAGGTAAGGGAGGAGCTGCCAGGAAAACTACCCTCACATCATGGAGTTCTGATGCACAGAGAGAACCTGACGGTTAACACAGTGGGTTAACAAAATCAGTTAAGAGAGAGAACTTTCTTTAAAAACCACATTCAACTAAAAATAGGAGTAATACAGAAGATGGTAGAAGAGGGAGGGAGCTTACTGCTCTAGTCTAGGGGAGGATAATCAAAAAATGTGGAGAGGGTACAATCTCAGGGAAGGGTATGGGAGAAAACGGCAGAGAACGGGGAGACACTGGACCTACGTGGAGGGTATGGACATGGACAGCTTGGGACCCCGGCAGCTGAGAGCCACTGCACCAGCCGTGGAGTGTGGTGAGACCAGACTGCAGCACCCAAGCCACTGGTGATACAGCTGAAGGAAGAGCCTGGTGTGGGCCCAGCCTGGAGCCCTGTCGTGGACAGGATACCTCCCAACCTAGAGGAAAAAAAAGGGGGTACATTTCTTTTTCCCCAACCACCCTGCACTTGCGCCCCTATCTAGCATAAAGAAGGAAGGCACCATTTTGGACATATGTAACAGCTGCGCTAGCTCATGTCTGGGTGCTCAGCAGGAGATGCCTGAGTCAGGCTGGGAGAAATGGCAGGGGGGTTGGGTGCTCGTGACTTTGGGAGCCTTCTGTGCCAGGACTGTGTAAACACTGTGGCCCTGTGGGAGGGAGCAGGGTGTGGCTGGGACTTTGGGCTGTCACTGTGGGTGGCTCCACACGCTCGGGGCTCCTTGATTCCCTGGTGAGAGTCATCGCTGCAGGATTCGTGTTCACACTGAGGACTGCACGGATCCTTTGTGTGGTTCTTGTAGCAGTCGTTACTTATCAGTAGCCATCTTAAAGGTAAATGGTCTCGGGCTGGTGCTGTGGTGCAGTGGGTTATAACTACCTGACCTGAAGCGCCAGCATCCCATATGTGCACTGGTTCTAGTCCCAGCTGCTCCTCTTCTGATCCAGCTCTCTGCTATGGCCTGGAAACGCAGTAGAAGATGGCCCAAATCCTTGGGCCCCTGCACCTGCGTGGGAGACCCGGAAGAGACTCCTGGCTCCTGGCTTCAGGTGGGCACAGCTCCAGCTATTGCGGCCATCTGGGGAGTGAACCAGCGGATGGAAGACCTCTCTCTCTGTCTCTACCTCTCTCTGTAACTCTGTCTTTCAAATAAATAAAATAAATCTATAAAGAACAAAAAAAGGTAAATGGTCTCAATTCTCCAGTTAAAAGACACAGACTGGCAAAATGATTAAAAAACAAAACCCATCTATCTGCTGATACAAGAAACACATCTCACCAACAAAGATGAATGCAGACTGAACATGAAAGGATGGAAAAAGATATTCTATGCTAACGGAAACCAAAAAAGAGCTGGTACAGCCATCCTAATATCAAGCAAAATAGACTTTAACACAAAATCTGTTAAAAGAGACAAAGAAGGGCACTATGTAATAATTAAGGGATCAATTCAACAGGAAGATATGACTATTGTAAACAAAATAGAAACCCAAAACCAGCAAAGCAAAAAGCTGTTTTTTTGAAATAAATAAATAAATAAATAAATAAAATTGACATATCATTGGCCCAATCAACCAAAAAAAAGGGGAAGAAGACCCAAATTAATAAAAATAGAGATGAAAAAGGAAATGTAACAACAGACACCACAGAAATATAAAGAATCATCAGAAATTACTACAAAGAGCTATATGTTAACAAATGGGTAAATCTAGAAGAAATGGATAAATTCTTAGACACATAAAACGTACCTAAACTAAGCCATGAACACATAGAAAACCTAAACAGACCAATAACTAAGATGGAAACTGAATCAGTAATAAAGACCCTCCCAGCAAAGAAAAGCCCAAGACCAATGGCTTCACTGCTGAAATCTACCAAACGTTTAAAGAACTAACTCCAACTCTTCTCAAGCTATCCAAAATAACTGAAAGAGATGGAATCCTCCCAAACACCTTCTATGAAGCCAGCATCACCTTAATTCCTAACGCTGAAAAAGATCCAGCAGAGAAAGAGAACTATAGGCCAATTTCCCTGATGAACATAGATGCAAAAATCCTCAACAAAATTCTGGCCAACTGAATTTAACAACACATCAGAAAGATCATTCATCCAGACCAACTGGGATTTATGCAAGGATGGTACAACATTTGCAAATCAATCAATGCGATATATTACATTAACAAATTGAAGAACAAAAACCAATTATCTCAATAGATAAAGAAAAGCATTTGATAAAACATAACACCTTTTCATGATGAAAACTTCAACCAAATTGCATACAGAAGGAACATTCATCAACAATCAAGGCAATTTATGACAAATCCATGGCCAGCAACCTATTGAATGGGGAAAAGTTGGAAGCATTCTCACTGAGAACCAGACAAGGATGCCCACTCTCAACAGTGCTATCCAATATAAACCTAGAAGTTTAAGCCAGAGCCATTAGGCAAGAAAAAGAAATCGAAGGGATGCAAATTGGGAAGGAGGAAGTCAAACCATCACTATTTGCAGATGACATGATTCTATACATAGGGGATCCAAAAGACTTCACCAAGAGACTACTGGAACTTATAGAAGAGTTTGGTAAAGTGGCAGGGTATAAAATCAACACACAAAAATCAACAGCCTTCGTATTTGTGTGCACAGACAATGCCACAGCTGCGAAAGAACTTCTAAGATCAACCCCATTCAAAATAGCTATAAAAAAAAATCAAATACTTTTGGAATAATTTTTTTTTTTGACAGGCAGAGTGGACAGTGAGAGAGAGAGACAGAGAGAAAGGTCTTCCTTTTGCCATTGGTTCACCCTCCAATGGCTGCCACGGCCGGCGCACTGCGCTGATCCAAAGCCAGGAGCCAGGTGCTTCTCCTGATCTCCCATGGGGTACAGGGCCCAAGCACTTGGGCCATCCTCCACTGCATTCCTGGGCCATAGCACAGAGCTGGCCTGGAAGGGGGGCAACCGGGACAGAATCCGGCGTCCCGACCGGGACTAGATCCCAGTGTGCCAGTGCCACAGGTGGAGGATTAGCCTATTGAGCCATGGCGCCGGCCAGTTTTGGAATAAATTTAATCAAGGACATCAAAGATCTCTACGATGAGAATTACAAAACATTTAAAAAAAAATAGAAGATACAAAAAAAAAATGGAAAAATCTTCCATGTTCATGGATTAGAAGAATCAATATCAAAATGTCCATACTACCAAAAGTAATTTAGAGATTCTATGTAATCCTAATCAAAATACCAAGGACATTCTTCACAGATATGGAAAAAATGATGCTGAAATTCATATGGAAACACAAGAAACCCCAACTATTAAAGCAATATTAAACAACAAAAACAATGCCAGAGGTATCCCAACATCAGATTTCAAGACATACTACATTTCCCACCAGCCACTTGGGCGATCTCGGGTGCCTTGCTGAAGACACAGCCAAGCTCCCAACTGTTCCAGAGTGGTCAAGTGCTCCCCTCTGCTACACCTGCTCCAGCTGCACCCCCTACCTCCCAGCAAGAGCTTCAGGCCAAAACACTCAGGCTCTTCAGTAGTGGCACGGTCACAGCCAATAGCAACTCTGCATCCCCCTTGGTTGCTGCCGGAAGCACCCAGAACCAGAATTTTCCCACAGCAGGGAACAGCCAGCCTCAACAAAGATCACAGACCTCTGGCAATCAGCTTGCAAACACTTTGGGACAGGCAGGATCTGCTCAGAACACGGGCCCTAGGTTTGGGGCTCCCTCCCAAGGACTCTCTGGACAGCCCTCCAGTTGCCTGGCACCTGTGAGCAACATGGCTAGCCACAGGCCTGTGACTTCCACAGGTATCAGCTTTGACAATCTAAGTGTACAGAAAGCTCTGGACACCCTGATCCAGAGTGGCCCTGCTCTCTCCCACCTGGTTAACCAGATCACAGTACAAGTGGGACAGCCCCAGGCCCCCATGGGATCTTACCAGAGGCATTACTGACGTCCCCAGGGCCCCTGGCCTCCTCCCAGCTACTGCGTTTTAAATAGAGTTGCTTAGAGGACGTCCTTTGTATTCTCCAGGTCTACATCCATTGTCATGAGTTTCTGCCACCTGCTCTCTTCTGCCCAAAGCTGTATTACTTATCCCCTATTAAGTTTATAGTGCACCTGGAGATGTACCTTCCTTGTTTTTGTTTTTTTTTTTTTTTTTTTTTTTTATAGAAGATAAATATCTCTGGAGTTATAGGGACATTACAGGTGTCCAGGCTCAGTGTATGTTTGAGGGAGCTTCTCTGGGTCCTCTCTGCTGGATTTGGGGGAGGAAAGGAAGAAGAAGGCAAGCCCCAGCTAGCAGAGTTGGGACTGGCATGGGTCATGGTGGTAGCTGCCACCATTGTTCATTTTGAACTCACCAAGGTTTCCATGCATGTTGACAAGGGCTCGAGCTTCTACTTAGGGTCACAAAGAAGCACACTGCCCTTGACAGACTCTGTGTCCTCGAGCCCTCCCCCGACATGGGGGCGGGGCTGCCTTGGGATTCCTAAGTGTGTGGAAGCATGGCCAAGGCAGCTACAAAAGAAGAAAGTTCTCTGCCCTAGTCAGGGTGGTGGTTTTTTGTTTTTGGCCCCCCACCCCCCATTTTGCTGGAGGATCTCTAATGGACTGAACAGCTCCAGTCACCAGCAGTTTGACACAAACTGTGAATCTGGGCACCCCCATGCTTCCCTCTTCACAGTTCTGTCTGCACCCCTCTAGCAGCACTGTCCTGGAGCCGGCTCTGAGGAGGAGCTCAGCTCTGGCAGTGGACACCCATCCTTTCAATGACTGGTTTTCAGTATTTGGCTCAAAGACCCAGCCTCTATTCTCCTCCAGACTCTGGTTCTGTTTTCTGAGCAGCAGGAGGTGGGGACCAGTTCAATGTCAGACTTTTGATAGCTGGACATGTTCTGATAGGGGTGGCAATTCAAACCTTTGGAGCTGGAGTAAAATTGCTGCAGGGAGGGCTTCTGGCTGCTGCTCTGAGCTCAGCCAGAGGAAAGCTGCCCTCTCCTTAGGATTGTGCTCAGTAAAGCCCCGTGGGGCAGCCTCAAGGGGCCCCTGGCAGGGGTGAGGGAGCCACTGTGGCTTTGGCTGAGCTCCTGCCAGTGACCAAGAAATGGTTTCAAAACTCAACGTCCCTCAAATGGCAGCATTTTATGTTCTGAACTGTTTATGTTATATAGTGTATCTTTTTCCTCTTTAAAACCCTTGTGTTAGTAATATGAAATGATTACTTTTTAATTAAAATGAAAAAGTAAAGAAAAAGACATACTACAGCGCAGTTATAATCAAAACAGCCTGGTACTGGCACAAAACAGATGAATAAACCAATGGAACAGAACAGAACAGAAACATGGGAGCCGGCGCTGTGGGTAAAGTCACCACCTACAGTGCCAGCATCCAATATGGGAACCGGTTCGAATTCCGGCTGCTCCACTTCCAATCCAGCTCTCTGCTATGGCCTGGGAATGCAGTACCACCATGTGGGAAGATCCAGAGGAAGTTCCTGGCTTTGGATCAGCGCAGTTCTGGCCACTTCAGCCAACTGGGGAGTGAACCAGCGGATAGAAGACCTCTCCCTCTGCCTCTCTTTTCTCTGTGTAACTCTAACTTTCACATAAATATATAAATCTTTAAGAAAAAAAAGAATAGAAACACCTGAAATCAACCCACACATCCACAATCAAGTTATCCTTGACAAAGGAGCTAAAATCAATTCCTGGAGCAAGGACATCTCTTCAACAAATGGTGCTGGGAAAACTGGATCTCCACATGCAGAAGTATGAAGCAAGACCGCTACCTTCAAAATGGATTAAAGACCTAAATCTGTGAGCCGATACCATTGAATTAGTAGAGAATATTAGGGAAACCCTGCAAGACACTGGCATAAGCAAAGACTTCTTGGAAAAGATCCCAGAGGCACAGGCAATCAAAGCCAAAATTGACAAATGAGATTACATCAAATTGAGAAGCTTCTGCACTGAAAAAAACAAACATACAAAAATAACCACTCCGCAAAGTGAAGAGGCAACTGACAGAATGAGAGAAATTATTTGCGAACTATACAACCAATAAAGGATTAATAACTAGAATCTATAAAGAGATCAAGAAACTCAAAAACAAAACAAACAACCCAGTTAAGAAATGGGCAAAATCCAAATGGCCAAAAGACACATGAAAAAATGCTCAGGTTGACTAGCCATTGGGGAAATGCAAATCAGAATCACAATGAGGTTTCACTTTACCCCTGTCAGATGGCTTACATACAGAAATCAACAAACAACAAATGTTGGTGAGGATGTGGGCAAAAAGGTACCCTAATCCGCTGTTGGTGAGAATGTAAACTGGTACAGCCTCTGTGGAAGACAGTACAGCTCTCTCTTAAGCTCTCCTCCTCTCTCTTACCCTCTTGCTCTCTCCCCTTGGCCTGTCAGGCTTCCCCAATCTGACAATAAACCTTTCTTCTTAAAAAAAAAAAAAAAAAAACAGTATAGCGATATCTCAGAAATTTGAGTATATCTGAATATAGACCTACCATATGACCCAGCCATCCCACTCCTGGGAATTTACCCAAGGGAATGAAATCAGCATATGAAAGAGTTATCTGTACCACCATGTTTACTGCATCTAATTCACAATAGCTAAGATATGGAATCAACCCAATGTCCATCAATTGAAGACTGGATAAAGAAAATTATGGGATATGTACACCATGGAATACTACACAGAGGTTAAAATAAAAAAGAAATCCTGTTATTTGCAACAAAATGGATGAAACTGGAAAACATCATACTTAGTGAACGAAGCCAGTCCCAAAAGGACAAATACCATATGTTTTCCCTGATCTGTGATAACACCTATAAGGTAATCTATAGAAATGAAATTAACACTTTGAGGTGCAATGACTTGGAACAGCCCTTATCTCCACTGTTGAGGAACATTTTTTTTTTCCACACAATTTGTTGAACTCTACTTAGTACAGAGTTAATCATATGTATTGAAAGTTAATTAGAAATGGATCTCAGTAAAAAATAAAAATGGGAATAGGAGAGGGAAGAGGAAGGAGGGTGGGAATATGGGTTGCAAAGAGGGTATGATAGAAGAATCACTATGTTCCTAAAGCTGTAATTATGAAAAAAAAATTTAAAAATAAAAATGCTTCAAAAACACACACACACACACACACACAAACCCCTGCATGCTAGAATTTGTGTTCTAAACTAGTGTGTGTTTTGTTTGTTAAGATTTATTTATTTATTTGAAAGGCAGAGTTATGGAGAGAGGAGCGGGGAATTCCATTCTGGTCTCCTACATGGGTGGCAGGGGTCCAAGTACTTGGGCCATCTTCCAGTGTCTTTCCAGACACATTAGCAGGGAGCAGGATCAGAAGTAGGGAAGTCAGAAGTCAAACTGGTGCTTATATAGGAATGCCGGCATTGTAGGCAGTGGCTCAACGCACTGTGCCACAACACCAGCCACCAAACTAGTGTTTAAAGCTAAGGGACCAAAGCTGTGGAGTAGGGGGTAAAGCCACCGCCTGCATTGCCAGCATCCCGTATGGGTGCCAGTTTGTGTCCCAGCTGCTTCATTTGTAATCCAGCTCTCTACTATGGTCTGGGAGAGCAGTAGAAGATGGCTCAAGTCCTTGGGCCTCTGCACCAGCTCCTGGCTTTGGATCAGCTCAGCTCTGGCCGTTTCAGTCATTTGGGAAGTGAACCTGAGGATGGAAGACGTCTCCCTCTCTCTGTCTGCCTTTGCTTCTCTGTAATTCTGCCTTTCAGATAAAATAAGTAAATCTTAAAAAAAAAAAAAAATCAAAGAATTTCTGACTGGATAGGTTCTTAAAAATCTCTGGCCTCATCACTCATTCGATAGCTGAGACGTTAAACGACTCGGCCAAATCAGCTAGTGAGGTTCTATTCCCCTATCAGACCTCCAGTCCCCTGATTCTTGAACCATTACTTCCTCCATCATGCCAGAAAACTTTCAGTCCTGGCACACCAATTCTTGCAAAGATGGCAGCCTTACCGAGGGGCATAATGGAGAGGTATTTGCCTCGAAACTTGCTGGTGATTTTGATTTCCTGACGCAATGTCCAGCCATTTTTGGACTCAGCATGGTGTGCAGCAGCAGGGGGATGATGACTCACCTTGAAGAAATCAAGTTCAAATTAAAACGCAGAAGGAAAAGATACTGCTTATTAGATAGTGATAAATAGTCA
Source organism: Oryctolagus cuniculus (assembly GCF_964237555.1). Taxonomy (NCBI): domain Eukaryota; kingdom Metazoa; phylum Chordata; class Mammalia; order Lagomorpha; family Leporidae; genus Oryctolagus; species Oryctolagus cuniculus. The sequence goes on along the minus strand of NC_091432.1, from coordinate 12,880,896 downwards.
AAAGTCACACTTGACATTTTCACACCCGCAACAGTAGGCGAATACCAAGGTCTCCAGTGTTGTAGTGCTGAAGGAAACAAGAGGGCTGGGATGACATGAACAAGAATTTCTGCAGACATAACACCCAGAGAGAGCAATCAAAAGGCCATCCTTTGCTTTACAAAGGAAAGGTGTTAAGGTCCTGAGACTCCTTTACCTGCTCACAGAGGGATCGGTACCCATTCTCCTCTAATCGGTCCAGCTCGAAGGTCTCCCCAAGGAGTGGGTTGAATGGCTTGCTGGTTCGGAAGACAGTAGTGGAGTAGGAGGACACGGTGAAAGCTGCAACATAACAGAGCTGTTCTAGAGAATTCTCACATTTTGCAGCTCGGTCTAACAGCTCATGGTATTCCAGATCTTCAGTAAGGCGCTGAAGCATGGACAAGGGCTCATTGAAATTCACCTGTAAGGAAAAGAGAGGTATAAAAACACTCCTCACATGGTTAATATGAAATGGTTTCAGTTCCTCCAAGTAGAAAAACAGATACCGAAATGTTGAGGTGAAAATGGAAATCACTAGGAAAAGAGGCCTTAGCTCAGAGAGCAGTTCTCTAACTTGCAAGCAACTCATTCTTCATAGTCAACTGTTCATGTGAGTGATAGAAAGCACCATTTTCATTTGTTTCACCAACTATAAGCTCTTTGATATGAGAATCGTTCCTCTTCTGTTTAGCACCACACACCTAAGAGCCATCAGTGCCTAACCCAGAGGAGACTCCATCATTGAATAGGCATTAAATGAATGAATATTTTTTTAAAAGAAATGTAATGCATTCTAGCACAAGTATACCTAGAAAGGAAGTTAAGTATTTACAAATCCTTGGGAGAGGGAAGAACTGATAGCAAATTATAAGTACAGACGCCGGCGCTGTCCGGCGCTGTGGTACAGCAGGTTAAGCCGCAGCCTGCAGTGCTGGCATCCTATAAGGGCACCAGTTCAAGTCCTGGCTGCTCCATTTCCAATCCAGCTCCCTGCTAATGTGCCTGGGAAAGCAGTGGAAGATGGCTCAAGCATTTGGGCTCCTTTACCCACATGGGAAACCTGGAAGAAGCTCCAGGCTTCTAGCTTCAGATCTGCCCAGCTCCAGCCATTCCGGCCATTTGGGGAGCAAACCAGCGGATTAAGCAAACCTCTCTCTCTCTCCCTCTCTGCCTCTCTCTCTCTCTCTCTCTCGTTGTTACTCTGCCTTTCAAATAAATAAACAAATCTTTAAAAAAATTTATAAGTATAGATATGTCCTGATTAGTGAAGAATATATTACAAAAGTTAGCTTCCACTCTGAACTAGACAATTGCCAAGTCTTATTCATTCCACAAATATTTACTGAGGCCACCTGTGTGTCAAACCCGATGTTACTGACTGGGTGTGAAGAAGCGAACAAAAGAGATATTGTTTACACTGCTTACCCTCAGAAGTTAAGATTCTAAATTAAATGAGATTTTAAATACTTTACTACTTCAAAATTTGCTAGATTTCCCAAGTTAGCCCATAAAGTTTATGTGATCAATAATACAGCTGAATGAGCCTGCGTGTTACTAGCCTGAGTTCTAAGTACAGAAAACAGAGGATGGAAGGAAAAGAAAAGTCTTGTTATAGAATGGTAGTGGCCTTAAGCAATTATTTTAGTTTAAAAAAACAAGACTTTTCAGGTCGGCGCCATGGCTCAATAGGCTAATCCTCCACCTTGCGGCGCCGGCACACGGGGTTCTAGTCCCGGTCGGGGCGCCGGATTCTGTCCCGGTTGCCCCTCTTCCAGGCCAGCTCTCTGCTATGGCCAGGGAGTGCAGTGGAGGATGGCCCAGGTGCTTGGGCCCTGCACCCCATGGGAGACCAGGAAAAAGCACCTGGATCCTGGCTCCTGCCATCGGATCAGCGCGGTGCGCCGGCTGCAGCGGCGGCCATTGGAGGGTGAACCAACGGCAAAGGAAGACCTGTCTCTCTCTCTCACTGTCCACTCTGCCTGTAAAAAAAAAAAAAAAAAAAACAAACACACACACAAGACTTTTCTTATATCCCACCTCTCTTTCTGTATTTTTGTCTAACCTGCTACCCACCAATCTCTGAGCCATTTACTATCCTAATGTTTACTGTCTGCTGTCAATTAAGAAATGCTGGGCCGGCACCACGGCTCACTAGGCTAATCCTCTGTCTTGTGGCGCCGGCACATCGGGTTCTAGTCTCGGTCGGGACGCCGGATTCTGTCCCGGTTGCCCCTCTTCCAGGCCAGCTCTCTGCTGTGGCCAGGGAGTGCAGTGGAGGATGGCCCAAGTGCTTGGGCCTTGCACCCCATGGGAGACCAGGAGAAGCACCTGGCTCCTGCCATTGGATCAGCGTGGTGCTGATCACCATGGCGGCCATTGGAGGGTGAACCAACAGCAAAGGAAGACCTTTCTCTCTGTCTCTCTCTCTCACTGTCCACTCTGTCAAAAAATTAAAAAAAAAAAAAAAAAAGAAAGAAAGAAATGCTGAACTGTCTGCTGTCAATTATGAAATTAATAGCTTGAAATTTTCTCTATAAAAAACTGACGGTAAAGTATAGTGAAAAAGAGTACTCAAAATGATATCAATAACCACTATTAATAAACCACTACTCATTTTTCATGTTTGTGGCCCATTTTTATATACTTTAAAAAAATACACCAGAATCTGCTTTTTTCTTTTGAGAAATATGTCAAATGTTTTTCTGTGTACATTTTCCCATGAACAGAGGACCAACACTAGAATGCTTAGCTTTTTGGAAGTAGGATCCACCAAACAGAGTTCTACATGCTAAACTATCTTCTCTATAGAGACAAGCAGTATAAGACAAGTGCACAGTGTAGGATTGCAAAGCTGGTAAAATCTAATCATGAAGGGCATTTTTAAAAGAAGGTGCTTATTAACTGTGTTAACAAACTTTCTCAGTTGCAGAATTTCAGGCAGTATGAAGCATCTTTGCCACACAATTTCAGGGAAACAGGGATCAGTGGTATAGTCCATGGGAGGATACTATACATATTAACTCTGCCTGGGACTAGGAGCACAGAATCCTTAAGCTATGGCTGCTTTACAAACACACACACACACACACACACACACACACACACACAGCCCTGGTCCCACAGCTGTTCCAGAAACCACAGTATCTCTAAAAGTGCCAAGCTTTTTATAATGGTCATTTTGTCATTCAGAGGGCAAACAGGGAAACAAATGAATCTGAGTATTTAAAGTGGAAGGAAGCAGGGAATTCATTATACTGCTGATGGAGAATTAGGCAGCCAAAAAAGATAACCCAGAGATTAGCAACAGCAGGAAGCCATAACCACTGGTAGTCTAGAGAAACAATAAAGAACAACAGTTGGTATTATTGCAGCCCAGAGGCGAGGGGGATCTGGCAGGGAGGTAAAATCTCTAGTAGGCTGTAGGGAAGGCCTGTCCAGCAAAAACCAGAGCCACACAGCTGCTGCCAGAGCACTGTCTCAAAGGGCACAGAGCGGGAGAAACATCCTTCCTCCTGGCTGCAATCTCCTCCTGTTATCTTGTATTGGTGGAGCCCAGCCAGACTGCAGCACACACAGAAGCCTGAAAAATATAGCCTAGAGAGATCAGCTTCTCTGTGACACAGTACAGTACAGGGTAAGCGTGAGGACATGAGTTGCAGGCAAACAGGTACAGGATTGCACATTCCTAAGGGCAATGTCAACAAGAAACAAACAGTAAAGGAGGACAGGGAGGTCACCTAGACCCAGAAGCTATTTCTGAACAGGAACCACATTTATGAGATTGCAATGATCTGCCTTGGCTGCCTGAAGCCCTCGGCAAGTAGAGATTCTTTTCAGGTCCCCAATAAGACAATTTTGTGTTTCTCCAGTATATTTACTGATGTCTTTCTCTTGGCTGGAAGCCAACATTTTTCCAACAAAAAATTCTACATACTTACATATAAGCTTGTTTTCTAAGACCCAATTAATTAATTAATTCAACATTTGCTGTATGGTCTACATATACCAGGCACTGTGCTAAGGATCAAATAGTAAAAGATCAATTAGACATAGCTCCTGCCTGTCAGGAAAACCATCACTGAAGAGGCAGCAACCACGTTGTCCCGTAAGTCCCAATCAGACAGAGAATGGTTTCTGTATTTCTGTATGCCAAACACCTGACTGTGGACAGAACTTGCAGGCGGCCACCCCTGCCCCCAATCCATCCTTCCCTTCATTTACAACTGGTAGAACTGCCAATTTTTGACTAGGTCATGGTATCCAGAATAGAAGTCCTCGTTTTCAGCCTCTTTTCCTGCTAGCTGGGGCCATACAACTAGGTTCTGCTGACAGAGATTTAAGTGAAAACAGTTTATACAGTTTCCAAGAAACACTGAAAAGGCTGAGCCTGCTCATCCTCTTTATCCATCTTCTAGATGTCTGGAACGAGATTCTGATGGTTTCAGGTGGAGCTACCACTCAGACTTAGGAACTCAGGTGAAACAGCAGTGCAACAGGACAGAAAGAAGCCAGAGCCGAACCATGCTTAGTGGAGCAAACGGCAGGCTGGCCTCAGTGCTGCGGGTACACCAGGTCGAGACCCTTGGCAGATCTGAACGAGAGGGCGGGGCCGCTGCCCAGTGCCTTCCACCCAGTGCCGCTGCAGTTCCTGGTGTGCTCCCTGTCCAAGAAGTTGCTCAGATATGAAGCATCAACAAATGAATTGATTAATGAAGAGTTGGGAATAGCCTGTCCAATCATTGATGGGATCCCTAATATGATACCACAGGCAGCAAGGATGACCAATCAAAAGAAGCAGGAAGAAACAGAGCAGCACTAGATCATAATTTTTAAAAACCACAACAACTAAATGTTCTTAATACCATAGCCCTTTTAAAACACGGTGGCAGGTAGTAGTGGGAGAAGAGAATGTTTCTGTCTCTTCCTACTCTGACCATCCTTATTCCACTGATTTCTCTAGGACTTTTCTACTTGGCCTCTGTGGAAGAGAACTTCCCACAGGGCTACACCAGCAGCACCAGCCTCTGCTTCTACAGTCAGCTCCTGCTGATTACTATATGTGTTCTTCCGCCTTCAGATGTGTATGGGTATTAAACTCTTTAGCCATAACTAAGGCACCCAGAGCCACGGTGGTACACAGATTTATGATATGTCTTGGGCATCCATCTCTGAAAGTTCAATCAGGTGGATGCTGGAGACACACTTCATTTGTAGGAAAGATGCTTTGCCTCACTTCTCAGGATTGGGCCTACAAGAGATTTAAGCTAGAGAAACTTCTTTTATTGTACTATAATTCTGACAGCCCCCGTGCTTTGAAGCTTCTGACATAATGGCTGTGTTAGAAGGATCCTTGTAACAAAGTATCTTGTTGGAGGTTAACACCCCTAGTCATCATCTGATGACCATTTCTTATCACATTCATCGAAAAGTTTGCTGTTTCTAATTTTGTTTGTTTAGCTTCAATCTTGTTGGTAAAGTCACATGGTGGGGATGACCGAAATAATCCCATAGGACCTAAGTTGATATAGTTATAGAGAATGCATTTAAACTAGTGTAAGCATAAAACTGTACAATAAAATGGAAATTTCATGTACTTAACAAAAATTCTGAGCTTGTAAAATCACCTTCATTTCTTTGGTATCAAATTCTTATATTATTACTAATAAAATGATACTTTCCCATAAAAAAAAAAATGAAAGAAAGAAGTCTGGTCCTGACACTATGGAGTACAGTGCCAGTACAGGACCACCTACCCTGGATTTTAGTAAGAATGAGTTAAGCCAATATTTATTTAAGGCAGAAGTTGCAGCTTTTTCTGTAAAGGGTGAGATAGTAAACAGGCTGGGAGGGCCATGTAGTCTGTCATAACTATTTAGTGCTGTTGCTGCAGAAGGAAAGGAGCCACGACAAGACGTGAGTGGATGAGGACACTGTGTTCCAACCAAACTTTATGAATGTTAATGTCACAAACTTTTGATTTTTTTTCAACCACTTATAAGAACCATTCCTAGCTTGCAGGCCGAAGAAATGGCATCAAGATTTGACCTGAAGACCTTAGTTTGCAGATCTCTGCTTTATTTTATTGTTTTTAAAAGATGTATTTATTTATTTGAAAGGCAGAGTTAAAGAGAGAGGGAGGAGACATACGCATACATATGCACGCCCTCATACGCGCATGCACACATACACACAGAAAGAGAGAGAAATCTGCAATCAGCTGGTTCACTACCAAATGGCTGCAATAGCCCAGGCTGGGCCAGACTGAAGCCAGGAGCCTGGAACTCTGGATCTCACATTTAGGGGACAGGGTCCAAGAACTTGGGCCATCTTCTGCTGGTTTCCCAGGCATACCAGCAGGGAGCTAAAACCCTGGTTTAAAGCAATACATTCTGGATTTGTTTCTTCAGATTGAACCTATACCTAATACATATTGGCTCAACACCAGGCAAATAGTAGGTACTCAGTCAATGCTTGTGAAATGAACAAGCACTGCCCAGATGTAAGAGCACAGGAGACAGACATCTCATGCTTACTGGAGGTGCTGGAGAAGGTGTGCTTCAAGAAACAACACGATAGCTGAATTCCAAAGAAAAGGGTACTAGGAACAGCAAAAGAAAAGTGGCTTGAGTTGGCAGTGAATTGATGAAAGTCCAGGCAGAAAGAAGACTGTGTGCAAAGTCCTGAGAGAAAACACAAGATACTTTTGAGAACCTGAAGGTAATCCTAATGACTAGAACCCCAGATGTGTAAGGCAGAGCCTTGCCCATTGGGAAGAAATACCAAGTGGGTTCCCTAAAGTATCTGGACTACACTCAAAGCAACGAAGATTAGGGGCTGGTATTGTGGTATAGTGGGGCTGAGCCACTGCATGCCAACACTGCCGGCATTCCATATGGGCACAGAGTTGAGTCTTGGCTACTTCACTTCTGATCCAGCTCCCTGCTGATGAGCCTGGGAAAGCAGCGGAGAATGGCCCAAATGCTTGGGGCCCTGCACACACATGGGAGACCCGCATGCAGCTCCTGGCTCCTGGCTTCACCCTGGCCCAGTCCTGGTTGTTGCAGCCATTTGGGGAGTGAACCAGTGGATGGAAGATCTCTCTCGGTCTACCCCTCTCTCTCTGTAACTCTACCTTTCAAATGTATCTTTTAAAAAAGAAAGCAACTAAGATCTACTGATGGGTCTTAAGCTGAAGAGTGACATGACTACATGTGGGATTTTAAAAAGATCACTGGCAACAATGTGGACACGCTGGAGGATGACCTGATCAGAGCCAAGGAGGTCAGCCTATATGCCATCTTCACCATAGAGATGGTCCTCAACTTCCTGGCTGGAATGAGCTGCTTTTGCTTCTGTGTTCCCTAAACCTTTGTATGTACAGTAGTTCTATAACATTAACACTATAATAAAAAAATTGAATTTTTTGTTTTCATGTCTTTTTTTTTTTTTGAAAGGTAGAGTGAGAGAAAGGCAGAAAAATAAAGATATATCTTCCATCCACTAATTTACTACCCAGAAGTCTGCAACAGCCAGAGTACTATCCAGGTCTCCCAGCAGGGTAGCAGGAACCCAAGCACCTGGCCTATCACTTGCTGCCTCCCAGGCACAATTAACAGGACACTGGATTGCAAGTGTTAGAGCCAGTACCTGAATCAGCACTCTGGCATGGGAAGCAAGCATCCTAGTGACAGCTTAACCTGCTGTACCACCATATCTACACCTAGGTCTGTCTCTTTCAAATTAACTACATCTTGAAAACAGCACACTGTTTTTATTTTTGCATGTCTCCAGTATAGGAATTTGCTCACAAATAACTGTTATTGAAGTATCTGATTCTAGGTGATCCAGGAACATATCAGACTCATGGCCAAAATTAAAGCAACTAATTTTAACAGCCAATTTATGACTATAAGGGTAATAAAGACCATGCCACAAGATGCTACACAAATGGGATGTCACATCAGCACTCTTCCCACTAAAGCTGAGAAGACAGCCTAACAGTTTGGGTGTGCAAGACCCTCACCGGCATGGGGATCTTGGAGAGTTCTTTCCCAATGCAGTTCTTCATGATGCTCCACAGATTCAGGCTATAGTTTGGCTTGTATGGTATTCTGGTTCTCTTTTCCTTCTTGGTCTCCTCCAGCTGATGCTTGTACTGAGAACAAAAACAAAGCCATTCAATCACCCACAAAGAACAGAAAATCTGTTATTTATAACCTTCCCTTCCCCCATGCTTAAAAAACAGTATTTTCTGTTGTTCTTAGCACTTCAGAAACAAATTCTTGGGACTCAGACCCCAACTCCCTCACCTCTGTTAACTCCCTTGTAAGAATTACCTGTTCATCAAGGCTGATGTCACTGCTGGCTCCACTGATGTTGCTGCCAGTACGTCTGTATGGATGGGAAAAGTGGGAGAACGAGAACAAAGATCAGAACTAGAGTTTGGTCCTTGACATTTCTTTACAAAACAGAATGCCAAGTACACTGTACAAACTTATTGATGGGTGATCAAATGATGACACTTAGAATAGGCATGCATTTAAATACCTACATAGAATGTTTTTTATGTTAAAATAGTTGACAGTTTTCCAGTAAACACTGACACTATGATACTTCTCCTAAAATGTTTCTAACCTATTGATGGCCAGGTATGTTCATTTTCTTTGCCAGTCAAGAGTAACTTACTTGGGGCCTGCGCTGTGGCGTAGCAGGTTAAGCTGCTGCCTGCAGTGCTGGTATCCCATATGGGCAATTGTTCAATTTCTGGCTGGTCTACTTCCAATCCAGTTCCCTGCTAATGCACCTGGGAAAGCGGAGGATGGCCCAAGTGCTTGGGTCCCTATACCCACATGGGAGACCCAGAACAGCTCCTGGCTCCTAGCTTCGGCCTGGCCAAGCTCTGGCTGTTGCAGCCATTTGGGGAGTGAACCAGTGGATGGAAGACCTCTCTCTCTGTAATTCTGCCTTTCAAATAAATAAAGAATAAACCTTTTAAAAAATAATTATAATAACAACTTACTTGTGTCCCAAATTTTCAGGCATGGTGATGATCTCAGGGGCATCAAAAAATTCATTTTCATCATCCTCATCACTCATGTCCCCTTTGCCAGAGCAACACTGATCTATAAAAAGAAAAGCCCTATTTGTTTACTTTGGTTACACTGACCAAATGCCTGGGATAGCAGATTCTTTTAAATATAGACCACAACATACAATAAAAGAGAGAAAGCAGTGGGGAAGCCAAGATAAGCAGCTCCAGTCTGTTGTTACACGCGAGTCCTTGAGAATGTGGAGCTCTTCTAGCATTTGCAGGAAACTACAGGGCTTGGTCTCCCCAAGCGCCACCAAGCGCCTACCTTTACCAGAACCTGCGCTGCCAGAGGTATGTGCAGGCAGAACTGTGGCTCCCCGGAAGGCCCTCTCCAGGTGGTTGTGCTGCTTTGCCAGCTGCTCGAGGGTCTCTTCCAGTCGAATGCGCTGGTCTCTCTCATACTGCAGCGACTTCTGCCATTTTTTACTATGGGTCTGAGCTAGCACGAGGAAATCTCTGCAAGCCTGTAGGGAGAAAGTGTTGATTGTGTCACCTCAAGTCGCCAGACTCCTCTCAGGTTTCTGTAAGCCCAGTCAGTAACCTTACTCTGGGAACTTTAGCTGGCAAATTACATTAAAAGACTTGCCCTATTATTCTACAGTATCAGGGACAGCTGCCATTAAGCTCAAGTCCCCAAAAAAAGTGAACACGGCTCTCATGTTTCTTAAAGCTTTTCTAAAATTTTGAGGGGCAGAGAAAGACAAAGACAGATTAAGTCAAAAAGAGAGCTCCCCTCCAAAGGTTCACTCCCTAAATGCCTGTAATGGCTAGGGCTGGGCGAGGCCAGGCCAAAGCCAGGAGCCAGAAATGCCATCCAGGTCTCCAAAGAGGGTGACATGGACACAACTGCCTAAGGCATTGCCTTTGCTTCCCAAGGTGTGCATTAGCAGGTACCTGGAAACAAGAGCACAGCTGGCACTTGCCAGGCACTCTAACGTGGCAGCTTAACTGTTGTGCCAAACACGCAAGTCTGGTCATCTGTATTTTCCTGGTCGTGAGGACTAAATGCCAGGTGAGCGTACGTATGTGAACTGCACCAAAAGAAGAGCTCTACCAACTGAACAAAGGATGAAAAAAGCATAGGATAATGTTTTCAATAAGTTCTTTAATAAACTTCAGTGACCTAAAGCTAAGAAATTCAGACTCTGAAAACAGAGAAAATGCTCTGAACTAGACCAATTGGGGGGAACTTATTTTCTTCTTATTTTGGTCACTAAAAACAATAACTGACCTTAAAAATCAGAAGCCTACTTGAGGAATGAAAGAAAGGATCTAGAGTAAAACTTCTGACCAATCTCTCCATGGACTCCCTGTGAATATTAGGACCAAATACTAATTCCTGGTTATGAATATAAAGAGCCTTTCACATTATATAGCAGCTACTTGCCTTGTACCCTCCTCTCCAAGCAGCTGCTACAAATTGTTCACCATTTCTTAGAGACAGGTTTCTTTCAGGCCTGTTCACTTCAGTATATGATATGCACTTTGCCGAGAATGCGGTTACTCATTTTTTAAGACCTACGGCAAATGTTACTTCCTTTGTGACACCTCCCCTCAGGAGCTAATGTCTTCTCTACATTTGCCTTACCACTTTGCACATACTTCTATTTTACACATGCATGGCAGTTTCGTGACTGATTTTCTACCACTCCAGATGGATTATGAGCAACTTTAAGACAAAATTTATCTTATTCACATACAGATCTCTAGTTCTTAACTTAGCTGCTTTGTACATAGTAGGAGGCAAGGTAAGCTTAAAAGTTGTGTTCTGTTTCACAGGAACCAAAAGGTGAATACAATATTGGCTCCCCGAATTTCAACTACTGCGTATAGGTTAATAGCTACTAAATTGGTAATTCCTGCCCAGCACTCACTGAGTTTCAATTTAGAACATCCAATTGCCTATTTAAGTTAACTTCAAAATCAGTGGGTTCAAACTGTACTCACCACACTCCCTGAAGGACTCTGCTTTTCCCTTTGATATTCCCCACCCCAAGAACAGCTCCAGGGTCCTCTCAGCTGGTCAAATCAGAAACCTAAGGGATAGCCTTTCCTTAGTTTTGCTTCCTTTCCTACCTCCAATTATCAGATCCTAATGATTATTTGTAAATATTTTTGGAACCTGCACACATCTTTCTATCCTCCATACTCAGAGGCAGTACAGAGTATACACTCTGGAGTTGGACTGTTGGGGTTCAAATCACAGCTCCATCCTGCTATCACACTGTAAACAAAGAAGAACATCTTTCTTAATATGTACACAGAAAACAACAATAGTAACTATCTCAAACGTTTGTTGCTTTACATATTAAGCACTTAGAACCATATCAGGCTAATAAAAAACATCCAATAAAGTGTTAGCTATTATAATTATGAATACACCAAAGTTGATCTCATCTTCTTCTAATCCTCTACTCACTTAGCATAACCTGCATGCCAGCACTCAGTTAACTCCAGTTTCATCTCTAGCTATTTTCTTGCTCTAATACTTAATTACCAGCAGTACCCAGGCTTTGGAGGTGAGGAAGGAACCCACATATGCTACACCACTACCTTATTCCTCATTAACAACACTGATCATAATTAAAACTTAACAGAAGACAATTCTTTGTCAGACATTTTGCTGAGTACTTCAAATCAATTGTCTAATAAAGACGTTCAACAATCCTGTGATGGTCTATTAACATCATCACTGTTTACAGATAAGGAATTGAAGTCACAGAAGATGCAGGCTGCCCCAGGATATACAGATAGGTGACAGAGATAGCTGGATTCCCGGCCTCAAGCTCACATTCCCTTTCTTCATCAGAAGACTCTCCATTATCTTTCTGAATGAAGCTGTGGCACTACCTTCTCGAATCCTCCTAGTCTGGGCTGAACACCTCCAATGTGCTCCATCACACCTCTACACAGCACTTTGTGCACTATATAATGATACATTTCCTTCTTTGTCTTCTCACTAAATAGTAATCTCTGAGGGAAGGGACTACACACCTTGACCCTTAGGGATATCCCTTAGCACAGTGCCTATAAACAGCAGGTGGTCAATAGATAGCAAATGAATACAGGTTTCAAATTTGCTCCCCTAGTTAGATTCACTTTGGTAGTAAGAAAAACTATACAGGTACCCTAAGTAATCAAGGAACTGAGTGAGGTATATTCCTCCTTTGACTTAATTGCCTGTTTAGACTGAAATGCACTAACATGATAATTTTTGACATGCATTATTACATGCCTTGCTGTATCATCACCTAAAAGGTATGAGGGAAACAACACAGAAAAAAATGCATTTCAAGCAATAATCGGCTATGGAAAGGCCACAAGTAGTTCACCAAGGCAGAACAGAACAAGAAAACAAAACTTAACTCTGACTTTCAACAGAATGTTCTTGTTAATACGAGAACACTTAGAACTTGCACACTTAGAACTTGGGGAAGAATTCGCCTGAGGAACAAAGATAAGCACATTTTCAAAAGAAAAATCCAACTAAAGTTTTAGTTTTATGAAGGGGTATTTTATTCAGCAAAATGTTTTCTGCACATCAGAGTAGAAAACAACTGTCCTAGCCTGGGATACACACCCAACATGGATAAAAGGTAACCTTTTATCTCAGAAGACTGTTGTGTCTTGGGCTGGGCTATTGAAAAGACATACTTGGGGAGCCAGCGCTGTGGCATGGCAGGTAAAGCCACCACTTGCACTGCTACATGCATATGGGCACAGGTTTGAGTCCCACCTGCTCCACTTCCGATCCAGCTCTCTGCTGTGGCCTGGGAAAGCAATGGAAGGCGGCCCAAGTCCTTGGGCCCCTGCACCCAGGTGGGAGACCCGGAAGAAACTCCTGGCTCCTGGCTTCCAATTGGCACAGCTCCGGCCATTGTGGCCAATTGGGAAGTGAACCAGCAGATGGAAGACCTCTCTCTCTCTCTCTCTATCTCTCTCTTCTCTGCTTCTCCTTCTCTTTCTGTGTAACTCTTTCAAAGGAATAAGTAAATCTTTTTTAAAAAATAAATAAAAATAAAAGATATACTTGGGACAGCAGGTTGGCCTACCAGTTAAGCCACCATTTAGGACACCCACATTTCATATCAGATTATCTAGGTTAGAGTCCTGGCTCCACTACCAATTCCTGCTTCCTGCTAACGTGCACTCTGAGAGGCCGCAGGTGATGGCTGGAGTATTTGAGTCCTTGCCACCCATATGGGAGGTCTAGATTGAGTTCCCAGCTCCTGGCTTTAGCCCCCGGCTACTGAAGATACTTGGGAGAGTAAAAACCAGCGGATGGGAGAACTCTGTCTCTTGTATAATAAGTAAATAAATAAACATTTTTAAAAGTATATTTATTTACTGTTGATTGACTTTTATGATTTAAGAGGTTTCCCTGATCGCAAAAGAACCAAAAAACAAGCACACAGTTGCTACAAAAGACATCAGTTTGGAAAAAAGAACATGGACCAAACATCAGGAATGACTTCACAATCATCAGGACTGATCTGCTGAATGGTCCTATAAGATACTGAATCTCCCTGCAACCCCCAAGTTGGAGAAAATAATTTGTCCTCTTTCTACTACTGTGAATCAGAGCTGTATTCACACTTCAGAAAATGGCATTAAAATAAAGGTTATCATAACTTCCCATTAAGTAACAAAAGAATTATATGAGAAAAAACAGGTTTTTCCTTCGGTCACAGGAAGCCATGTGAACTAAACTAGCTCTGAGCAGATCTATCACTCTCTATACAAAGGAAAATCTGACTCTGGTGAGGTAATTTCATCCCATTTAATTAGACAAAACAAACTAACAAAATCCTATCCAGAATAAACCCTTTCTCACATTATATTCCTCTCACTTAGGAAATGTCTTTGAGCATTTTTACGTGGAAGGTAACTAAAACAACCTGCCAGGTGAGAATCAGTTACCAGTATGGGAAAAACTGCACTATTAAAGCCATGTATTCATTTCATACCTAACAATGCACCAGTGGTGCTTTGTGTTTACCTGGTGCCTTGTACCCACACAGCTAAAATATTGGGCAAACCAACAAAAGCTCTCCAAAGTCAAAGTCACAAGTAAACAGCATTGTTGTCCCTTCTTTTCAAAAGAAAGGTGCCCAAAGTTGAGTATTTTGTCTTACCAATAGAATTACCTGAAATCAAGGACTAAAGACAAGATTAACCAGTATTTTACAATTCTCACTAGTACTTGAGCCAGCCCCCATTTACCATCCTACACGTTAGAATACTTTAGCAAAATAGGACTATAGTTCAAACTTTTTCACCATGGTGAAAAGACCCATGGAGATTTTTTAGTTCCAACAGATTATAACTGACAATAAATAGATGAGTAAAACCACAACCCAGAGAGGTTAAGAGACTGAATTACTATCACTATCAGATGGCCTGCTGGTTGCAGAAGCAGGTCTGGAACTTTGGCCTAACCCACTCCTAGGCTGCAGCAATGTCCTTCTGACCAACTGAGCACAGCATGAAGGTGACTCCATCTGTGTAGCCTGTTCTATTTAGTGCAACAAACAATGTAACTTAAAGCCCCTGGGCAGTGAAGCAGTACCTAATGTCCTGGGCTTTATCAGATACAGTTTTCTAGCACTTGGGAAGAACTACGTTTCAAAGAGGGAAAGAATCAGAAAGCAACACAGACACCATCTGCACTCACATTGATCATGGCATTGGAGGTTATTCTGAAGAGTGTGGCTCGCTCGTTGACCTGTTTGATCTTTTCGTTGCTCTCAGCAGGCAACTTCAGGGACTCCAGCTCGCTGAGGGAACGCTGCAGGGCTGTGCCATGCTTGGCTATCAAGTCATTGCACGTGCTCAGGTCCTCTACTTTGCTGGAGAGTGTGCGGAGGGTATTCTGCAGCTCAGTCTTGTCAGTTTGTGAGACAGACTCTTCATCTCCTGATTCATCTTTAGGGATGGAAAGGTCAGTTATGTGAGTCTAGAATCAGCAACCTATTAACTCTGCCAACTAGCAAACTGATACTGCTTGTGCTGCGCCATCTCACTTACTGAGGGCCTGACATTACCAGATGGTTTCTTTACACTGGTCCACAGACCGCTTGCATCAAAACACCTGGGGTGCCTCTTAAGGGAGTAAAGTCTCTGGCCCCATTCCCAGACACTTTTAATCTAGCCAGTGTGAGGCAAGGTCCTGCTGCCAGGTATTCCTGATGCACAGTGAAATCAGAGAAACACTGACCTGGAGAAAGGGATGGAAAAGCTGAATGAATCTTGAAATTAGGGATGCATTATTGAGCCTTTTAACCCTAGTTTGAGGGTTCCACTCCAGTCTATGCCAGTGATTATCACGAATCCATGGTCATCTGTTGGGTGATCAATAGTCTTTGTATCAAGTAAATTGAGAATCATAGTCTAGCTCTTTGTAGACCAAGTCCACATCAATAAAAGGCTCATTAATTAATTTTTTTTTCTGAAAGAGAGTTCAGGAACTTCATGAACTCACTTGACACTACAACAACCATGAAAGCAATGCAGGGCCTTATATTAAGTAGCTCTCTATTAAGAAATCAAGTAGAGAACCATTATGTTGTGCCTTCTTCTATCAGCTTTATACTTAACATTTTGTAACTGCAAAGTGCTTTTTTAGAAGTGTCACTTCCTTTGCAGGAGCAAAGGAACAACAGCACTAAAATCAAGACAAAAGAAGTAAAGATAAACCTGACTTATCTGCCAGACAAAGGAGCAAAGCCAGTCGAAATAAAATCTGTTAGCAAAAAATTTATAAAATGACCAATTTTCCTTCCACTGCTTAATAGATATTAAATGCAGTATAGGAAATGACACAGGATAAGATAGATAACAAAAGTCAGCAGGTCAGTTCTAAGTGAACAAGCTCACTACCTCAGGGGAGAAATCCTACTGTTTTCCTTGAGAAAAATCAAAACATAAGTAGACTGTTCTTTTTAATGCAGCAAATGTTGCAAAATGGAAATTTTTCATAGAAAGTATCATTTAGAGTTTTTGGCTAACTACTGTTTCAACTTAACAGTTTCAACAAACAGTTAAGTAAGAAGATGTCAGGAGAAGGTATGGGTAGATACAATTTGTGAGTTATTATAATCCTAACGCTGATCTAGCAATAAAATGATTATTTCTCAAAATTTTAAGGTAGTCAATTGTCATTAAAAGCATCAGCACAACTGTATGCCAGTAGGACAGTGGTTTTCCAGCCTCAGCCAGATAATTATGTGGTGGGGAGGGGGGAAGAGCTGTTGTATGTACTGTAGGATGTAGCAGCAGAACCTGGCCTGGACTCTCCAGACGCCAGCAGCTTGTGACAACCAAAAATGTCTCCAGACTTGCCAAATGCTCCCCCGGCAGGGGACAGAATTGGCCCCAGTTGAGAACCACCACTCCAGGAGAAATACTGCATGATGTGGAGAAGCTTGAGACATCTAGGAGATAGATAATAATCAAATGACACAGCACAAGGCGGGACAAAAGATTTGTGCATAAAGGGGCAAACAGAAAGCTCCCCAGGTATGGTGTTCTTTGCTGCTTACCTGATTCTGCCAGCATCTTCACAGCCTTGGCCTTGGCCAGCTCCAGGGCTGTCACCCAGCGCTGCCGCTCTACTTCTGAGCTAGCTTTCAGATGGTAGGTCTGGGCACCCCCATTGGAAATGATGAAGTTGCAGGAGTCTTCAACAGTGATGTTGGCTGTGGCTAGGTTGATGGTACCACGGCAAGTATGTCTCATTTCTGCCTTTGATCTGTAATAGCAAAACAAAGTTAAGCTAAACATAAAGGTGATGGATGATTTATCCATCAGCATATTCCATTTTTTTTCATAACTAGTCTTTTGGAAAATACGGTATTCTAAGGATTCAGCAAGTTCTGGTCACATTTCCCTCAAATGGCCCCCTAAAATTCAAGAAACAACCAGCAGGAATTTCCTTTCAGAACCTATGTATTTTCTGGGTCAGATTTTATTGCCCTGCTGTTCTTTTCATCATTAACCTGTTAAAAATAGGATAGCTACATGCAAATTAATTCAGCAATTTTTAGTATACAACTAAGTGAGTTTTGACAAATGTATACAATTGTCTAACCAACAGCACAATCGAAAGGTAGAATATTTCCATTACCTCAAAGAGCTCCCTTGTTCCCTTGTGCAGTCGAGAATTACTTTTTACTTAGAAAATGATCAAGTGTTCTCTCATCTCATGCAACAAAATTTCATACAAGGTTCTCATTCCTTAAGAATAGCTTCATTAGATACACTGAACCATCCCCATCACTATAACTCAGCCCAAATGAGAAATGCAACACCATGCTTAGAGTTAAATTGCAGAAGTGTAAAAAGGTAAAGTAGAACATTGAGAGTATTAAATATTGGCTACGGCTCGAATGATATGAAGAATAATTCCCTTTCTGCAGCAGGGGAGAGAAAGAATATTCATGAAAGAATGACCAGGTGGTTAACTCTTTCTGGAAAATGCTCTTTCCCAAGGTCCACCGACCTCTATTGGTGGGAGCTCCTAAGCCATCCTATTAATAGCTAGGAAAGATTCAGCAGATTTGCTCTCAGAAGACTGGGTGTAAAAATTTTCTCAATCTCTACTGACTGACAGTTCTATTAATAGACTAACTTTTGAACTTTACAGCACTGCATGGTGACAAGCTAGACACTTCATATGAAAAATAAAAAAAAATAAAAAAATAAAAAAACAAGCTCCTAGCATAACAGAATGTAAAGTGGAAACTGCTAAGTTTTCCACCACTTGCTGGCTATGCCCAGGAACCTGCATGTTGAGACTGCAGTTTTCCCTGCCTAACTTGGAACATAAAGAGGTCAAAGTCCTTTGCCAACTGCCACAGTAGAAAGCAGAGCCATTTCCCTTTCAGTGGAGCCAAGTGTCCAAATACACCTGGCACATCCAGAATTCGTGCATGCCGGAAACAGCATATACCCTATCATTGCACACTAAAATTCTGTGCACTTGAGGTTTGTTTATTGTGCTCAGGATGTCAGATTTGCTGTTGTTGATTTTGCCCCATCAAACTGGTTTTCCCTCAAACGCACAAATGAACAGTATGTGATAGCCAGGGGTCTCCCTGGACTGGCCCATTTTCCATCCCCTGCACCTGCCACACTGTAACATGAATCCCTGTTTTTTCTATTCTTACCTCCCCACCCCCAAGCTTCAGTTACATTATGAATAATGCAGGCTGAATTATAGACCTACAGCTGACAGGACAGCTTACTCTTGCTTTCTGCTCCAAGGGAGCCACTTGGACCTTCTATCACATTCCTCCTTACGGGCACTTTTCACAAACCACTGCCTAGCAATCTCTTCTGCCTGGATCATCTTTGTGAAATAAAGACCTTTTCCAAATCATAAAGTCTGCAGCAGTTTAAAAAACAGCATGGAACCCTGGGAGTAAGGCAGACTCGACCTAACACTTCCCAAGCTGAGGCTGGGGAAGATACACCTGTGGTTATAAATGATTAGTGCAGAAGCTGGAAACACATGACTGCCAGGATGCAAGATAAGTTCTTCAGGCACTACAGTGTTGGGTGGCATTTTCTGGCTAGAAAGATCTTCCCTGAAAAGGCCAGCCCAAATAGTAATCTAATCTCTAGAAGCTAGCCAAGAAAACTAATACTATGGCCTGACATGGTGTTGTTGGGAGAGCTGGGACTCTGTAAGGGCTGAAGTAAAGGGACATCTATGCAACTGGGCAGGTAAAAAAGTATAAAACAGGTAAACAGAAAGCAGCAGCGTCCAAAGCACACAAGGATGGTTCATCAGAGGATGGGTCTAGGAAGCACATGATCTCAGCTAAAAAGAACCAGTATTGGAAACAGCATATAAGAGAATGTAGGTTTTGGAGGCATGAAAATCAAGAGGGACGACACATGGCTAAATATTTCTAGTAGGGAGATGGGGACCAAAAGAACTTCTGGGAAGAATAAGCTGCCAATGTAGTTGTTAGGAAATACTTCAATGTGATTTTGAGGGTATTCCTTAGATTTGATAACTCTGGGTCCTGCTGCTTGATTGGTTTGCAAGTGGAACCATCTTGGTTGGCAAAGACTGTGACATATTTCCTAGTCCGTGGCTTGGAATGCTTCAGAAGTTTTATCTGTAGTCAGATGGGTACCATTAGCTCTTCTAAGAGAGAAATTAAGAGTGGTTTAAGAGACCACTAAGTTATTAATGTTCACAATGAATACCGATCAAGACTCAAACTCATCGAAGAATCAACTAGCCTACAAAGTGGATCCCATAAGAACTTCCCTGAGAAAAGGCAATAAATTCAAGCCATCAGCTGATACACAATTTTTTTTAAATGGGGAATCAATATTAATAGTGACTTTATGAAGCAAGTCAAAATGTAAGTCAACCAATTATCATTAAAATGATGGTCACTGATAATAGAAAAACGTGTACTTGAGTAGGGGGATAAACTGCAGTAAACTAAAATTTTGGATTTATTATAGAACCTTAAACTGACAATCTGAATGATTAGAAAGGGCTATAATTAAAACAAATTATGAGTACAATGATGCAAATGATACAACTACTCACAATCAACATTGCTTAAGCAGTTAGCATAAGCTAAGGCATTTTACACAGCTTTAAAGCACAGATAAAAACTGTGTTCTTATCAACACCTTTAAATTCCCACCTTAACTTTCTCCTCAAAATTTTCTGAAAGCCAATACAGTGAAAAAGAGATTTGTCTACCCTCTCTTGCCTGGAAGCAGAATGACTACTGGCAAAGGAAAAAGAAATACAGAGTGAGCTGCTCTTCAACATCAGTGTTTTGGATCCCCCCAAAAAGATTTCAGTGAGAAATGCCATTACGTCAAGCAAAGTCCTTAAGGGAGACTTTTATACTTTTCTAAAATATACATAGCAACTATGACCTGTAAACTTACTTGCTACAGATATACAAACACCTTTGTACCTGACTGATTCATATAACAGGAACCTGGTTTTATGTTGCTGTGAACAGAAGTAGTTTCAAACCCTGACTCCTCCAAGACGTTGGGAAAGCGGCCCATGTAAGTGCTGGTTTCCTCATCAGGAAGATGAGAATACCTCTTAACTCCCAGGTGGTTGTTGGCAGCCAACAAAATACTGTTTGCAAAACATCCAGCCACACTGTTCAAGCCCAGAAAATGTGTATGTCCTGCCCCATCATCTCTCTTTACTCCTCTTATCTACAGCAACACGAAAACCCAAAGCAGCATGTATGCTGCGGTCACACGGTGAATACTCAACATTTCTAAAATAAACACTGTCGAACAGAAGTAGTTATACCAAAGACACGGATTCTCCCTTGAATAAAACGTAATCCTAACTAACCGGAAAGATGACAGCCATGTGGGACACAGCACTGAAATCATTCCCATGGGAGGAGGATCTGCCTCCCTGGAGCGCAGATCTCCATTTCGGGGTGTGCAGAAGGCGAGATAAGGAATTACAGGGGTGCTGAGGCCACTCTACGCGCGGTGTCCTTGCGCCTGAACGTGGAGGCGGCCAGGGTGGGCACACCAAGGGCTACGAATAACCTTGAGTTTTAAGAGGCTGGGCATGGGCAGCCAAGACTTGGAGCTAAGTTCCTGGACAGCAGTGGCTCTGAGCACCCCCAGCGGTGCCTGGCTTGCACGGTTAGTAACTGCACCCATGTGGCGGTGGGAAGAAAGGGAAGAACAAACGCTCTCCACACGCCCGGGAGGCCAGCGGACGGGCAGAAGGATGTGGCAGAAGGAACGGAGGGCCGGGGGCTGCCAGTCTGGGGTCTTTCACTGTCATCACGGCGGGCTCCGGCCGCGGGCTGTCCACTCGCGCAGACGACGCGGAGCCCGGGGCGACCTTCCAGGGGGCCGGCGCCGGGGCCGTGGGCTGCGGTGGGGGAGGCACGGTGAGTGACGGCGCCCCGGAAGCAGTTACCTGTAGTAGCTCAGGAGCCCGTTGCTCAGCACGAACCACCGCCGCTGGTAGCCTTTGATGTAATTGGTCCACTTGAAGAGCCAGCCTTCGCGAGCCGAGCCCGAGCCCCCAGTGCCCGAGCTGCCGGAGCCCCCCGCCGGCGGCGTAGGGGCCGGGCCCGCCGCCGCCGCCACTCCCCCGGCCCCGGGCCCCTGGCCGCCCGCAGCCGCCGCGGCCACCGTCCCTGACGCGGCCCCAGAGCCCGGCCCCGCGTCTCCGCGGCCGCCGCCGCCGCCTCCCACCACTGGGGGACCCGCGCCGCCGCCGCCAGGAGCTGCAATGGCTGCCGGGCCCGGCCCCACCACTCCTCTCAGCTCCGTCGCCGCCATGAGCCGCCGCCGCCCGGAGATACAGGACCGGAACCGCCTACGAGAGCCGCCGCCGCTGCCACCCGGAGCGCCCAACACGGCTAGCGCATCAGCCGCCGCCGCGCAGCGTCCCCGCCCCGCCAGGCCCGCCGTGAGGAGGAGGGCTCGGCAGCCTGGAAGGAGGTCGTCGATTGGTGCTGCCGAGTGTCACTTGAAGAAGATCTCTTGGACATTGGCATTTCTCTCGGGCTTGTCATTCTACACCGCCCAGTGAGAGCCCGGGGTGGGACGCGTCCGCCAGACTCTCCGTTGATTGGTTCAGATGAAGGCCAATCAGGCGAGTGCACAAGCTAATTGGTCCTTTTCTGAAGTCCCTAGCGCTCTGGGAGGAAGGGAGAATGCGGAGTGCCTGACCAATTTGATCGCCCATTGGCTAGTGTTCCTGCCACTCTTTTCAGTTTATGCGCCTGTCATTGCCACGTCACCACCTCCCATCACTCTTCTCCTCATCCTCTTCCGCCCTTACGGATTGGTGTTGGCATCAGCTGCTCAATCTTTTCTACCATTTACTGAACGAGTTGAGGGAAAAAGGGAGGTGTCTAGTCTTCAAAACCTCACTTTCATTTCTTACTGGTTAGCATGAATGCCACTCACATATCAACGGAGAGGTCGCGCGATGAGTGGAGACGATTGGCTCCAGGAATTGTGAAAGGTGGAGCTTGGCAATGCTAGCCAATGAAAGGGGCCCTCAGAGAGAGAAGCAGGCCGGAACAACCAACAGGATTCTAGAAGAAGGCTTGGGGGCGTGCCCGCCTGCGTCTAGCTTCTGGGAAGTTGGTGGGTGGTGAAAGTCTCTCAAATGTTGGGGGTGTTTTTGTTTTTGTTTATGTGAGAGTGGGAGGTCGGGTTTCCTTCTGACTTAAGGCGTCAGATAGTGGCTTGTTGGGAGAAGCCTGGGCTGAAAGAGCGGCCCTCGACAGTCAACCTCCGCCTGAATCTCCCATCTGGGGCCTCGTCTGTCCGTCTCGGGCCGAAGGCCTGGCTTTCTGGGGAGGGGGAAGCAGCTTCCCTGCCGCATCCTGGACCCGCGGCCCGCGCCCCTCCTGCGACGTGCGCTCTCCACCCCTTAGCTCTGGATTCTAGACCGTGTCTGCCTCTACTAATTCTGTCCCAGGAGTTGCTGACCTCGCTTCAGGAGAAAATAGATTCTCCAGCACTTGGCATTGGGTCTCTTCCGTACCTAAAGGCTAGTGTTGCTTTTAGCGTCCGGAGCACACGTTGTGTGCACGTGCTTAACTGGCCAGACGTCGTTATTTTTGAGCAATTGATTTTGTTCGTGCATTTGTGGAAGCCACAGATTCAGTAACGTGTAACGTTTAGATGTTGTAAGCTATTGTTATAAATGTAGCCAAAAACACCACACTTCCAGGAATCCAGCACCTGTTACATTTTGCCAGTTTGAACAAACAGTAGAAATAAATGGCTCTTAGTTAGACACTAAGACAAATTGATTTTTTTCTCAACAATGTCCCAGTGTCAAGAAAATAAACTTTAAAAAAAATGATTTTCAAAGGAGAGAAATTTTGTTGAATTTTAGAGACAGAATATCCTTCAAAACTTTAGTGACATGTAGACTATTTTTTTTTTTTTAAAGATTTCGTATATTTATTTGAAAGAGTTACAGAGAGGCAGAGAGAGAGAGAGAAAGAGAAAGTCTCCCATCCGCTGGTTCACTCACCAAATGGCCACAACAGCCAGAGTTGAGCAGATCCGAAGTCAGGAGCCAGGAGCTTCCTCTGGGTCTCCCATGCAAGTGCAGGGGTCCAAGGACTTGGGTCATCTTCCACTGTTTCCCCAGGCCATAGCAGAGAGCTGGATCGGAAGTGGAGCAGCTGGGTCTCGAACCAGCACCCATTTGGGATGCCGGCACTGCAGGCGGCAGCTTTACTCGTTAAGTCACAGCGTTGGCCCCAGGTATTATTTTTTTTTCTTTTTTTATGAAAGTAAAATCAACATACATATGATTGAGCCCTGTCTTTGCTACATAGGGAAAGTCATTTAAGTACTCCAAGCCTCAGTTTTCACTTACGTTAAATAAGTCTAAAACCAGGGCTGGTGTTGTGTTGGAGCAGGTAAAAGCCTCCACTTGTGGTGCAGGCATCCCACATGGGTGCCTGTTCATGTTGGGCTCTTCTGCTTCCCATCCAGCTCCCTGTTAACGTGCCTGGGAGGACAGAGGAGGATGGTCCAAGTGCTTAGCTCCCTGCACCCACGTGAGAGACCCAGAGGAAGCTCCTGGCTCCTGACTTCGGCGGGGCCCAACTCCGGCCGTTTCGGCCATTTGTGAAGTGAACCAGCGGATGGAGGATCTCTCTCTCTGTCTTGCTCTAGCTCTCTCTCTGTAACTCTTCTTTTCAAGTAAAATAAACAAGTCTTTAAAAAAAAAATAGGAACAGGGAGGAGGAAGAAGGTTGGGAGCATGGGTGTGAAGGAGGGTAGGGTTGGAAGTATCACTATGTTCCTGCATCTGTATAGATGAAATTTGTATACCTTAAATATTTTTTAAAGATTTATTTATTTGGAAGGTAGAGTTACAGAAAGGCAGAGAGAGAGGTCTTCCATCCTCTGGTTCACTCCCCAATTGGCTGCAATGGCCAGAGCTGTGCTGATCCGAAGCCAGGAGCCAGGAGCTTCTTCTGGGTCTCCCACGCGGGTGCAGGGGCCCAAAGACTTGAGCCATTTTCTGCTGCTTTCCCAGGCCATAGCAGAGAGCTGGATCAGAAGTGGAGCAGCCGAGACTTGAACCAGTGCTCATATGAGATGCCGGCACCACAGGCAGCAGCTTCACCGACTATGCCACAGCATCAGCCCCAGTAATTAAAAAAAAAAAAAAAAATAGAAATAGAACTTACAGGAATGTTGTGATTAGGTGCATTTGAGCATGTTTGGTAAGCTGCAAACAGTTATGGTGCCAAATACATCCCTCGGGTTACTTGCAAACCACCAAGGAGAGACCCATACTTTCACAATGGGAAAGGTCTGGCTGCATCCCCTCCCACCTTTAATCCAGATATCCAACCCAGTGTCATTAGCTGTGACATAACCATCATTTTTATGAGGTTCCTGGTGTGCTGCAGCATGAAGTATACAGCATCATTTAATGGAGTTTTCTTGCCAAAAATGCTGAAACTGCATATAATCAAGCCTTTAGATCTAACCTCCAGTTTATGGGGGCAGGAGGAACCAGTTAAACCACACCTTTGAGGAGCCAATCAGATAAATCAAGAATGTGAAGCAGTCTATAAGACAACGGCTACAAAGGGTAAGACAAAGATTAAAGAAAACCAATCTCATAGAAAAGGGTCAAAGGATGATTGTTTGATATTAGCAACTTAAAAGACACAGAAAACAAATTATTGAATTCTGGTTCAGAAGAAACAGATAATTGGGGACAATTGATGAACTAGTATTAGATGCTGTTAGGTAGTTGTTACATTGGTTCAGTGTAATAGTTTGCTCGATATGAAGGAAAATGTTTATAATTGCAGAAATATGCTAAAGTATTTAGGAACGAATAGTCATGTTGTCTGTAATTTCCTTTGACTCTAGGTAGTAACTATACGGATGCTTATTTCAACATGTTACCTGAAAAAAAAAATTAAGGTTTGAAATGACTGCATTGAGTTATTGTTGTTATCCTATGCTACCTCCAGAATACAGCCCAGAATTCTTAGTCTGGCACATGAGGTTCGTGACAATCTGGTATCACTTTGTTCCTCCTCTCTTCCTCTTGTGTACTCTGTTTCTTACTCTTGATGTGCTTTATGCTGTGGTTAAAGTGACCCACACCTCGTTCTCCACATTTGCCCTGTACTTTCTCAGGTTGGTGCCTTTGAGCATGCTTTCTCTGCATTCGATGCCCAGTGTAGTACTACCTCTTTGCAGTAACTCCTCTAATCTACCTGGCTTGAAATAATGCCCTTTTCCCAAGACTTGCAGAGTTTCCCGTGATGTTAATTTTCTTCCTTATGGATTCTTTATATTTCAGTCATCCATCCCCTAGGAGGAGGCAAATTGCTCTAAGGGGTGATCCATATTTGTTTCATTTTTGCTTCCCCCCTGTAGCCCACGCTTAGCATATTCACACATTTAACAATTTGCACATCTGTTGTATATCTCCAGGCCTAAGTCAAATGCTGAGGTCACAGGAGGGAAAACATAGCTCTGGTTCCTCACAAGACATACAAGACATTAGGGTCAGACAGGTATTACATAAGAATTATACAAATTAATGTACATAGTCATTATATAGAGAAAATATTTGCAGTAATTATACACATATATACAGTAATGTTGAAGTCAACCAGGATGTTATAAAAGAGAACAGCAGGTGTAACCTGTCTCAAAGAGGCGTCTACTCTCTTAAAGCTATAGTCCAGGGGCTGGTGAGGAGTTAGCAAAGGAAAGAACATAGTCATTCTTGTGTGAATTCTGAGAAGGAAAAGAGAGGCAGTAACTGAGAGAGAAGGTGTGGAGGGGGCAGACTCGAAATGTTTACAAGATCTCATAAGCAGTTTGGGTTTTATTTTCAGTGCAATGGGAGGCAGCTGAAGGGATTAGGGCAAGTGACCCCAATTTTTGTTTAAAAATATCACTGACTGAAGTGTCACAAGACTGGAGAAAGGACAACCTCTAGGAAGCTTCTACAGTCTTTTAGAAGGGAGGTACTGGTGACTTGATTGGCTGTGGTAGCAAGGGAGAAGGAGAAAAATGAACAAATTCCAGATATATTTTGGAGACAGAAGTGGGTGCATGATAGTACTTCAGTCAATGCCTAATATGTGAAATAATTACAACTTTTTTAAAAGTTGGTGTTTGAGGGGCTGGTATTATGGCATAGTGTGTTAAGCCACTGCCTATGATGCCAGCATCCCTTATGGGTGCCAGTGGGAGTTCCAGCTGCTACAGTTTTGATCCAGCTCCCTGCTAATGTGCCTGGGAAAAGCAGCTAAAGATGCCCCAAGTCCTTGTGCCCCTGCTATCCCTGTGGGAGACCTGGAGGGAGTTCCTGGCTCCTGGCTTTGACTTGGCCCAGCCCTGGCTGTTGCAACCATTTGGGGAATGAACCAGAGGGTGGTACAGCTCTCCCACTCTCTATAACTCTACCTTTCAAATAAATAAGTAAATCTTTGAAACAATATTTAAAAAGCAATCAATGTTTGAGTTTTTCTTGTGGAGTCATCATTCTCCTCTATCCAATCAGTTACCAGAACCTGGGTGGTCTTATATGCACCCATTTCTTTACTGGTCCAGGCATGTGTAGTTTATTCCTACTTCTAAACTATCTGCCTCAAGTCTGTCTTCTAGATGCCTTCTCACAGAACAGCTGCTCAGTACTGAGTTCCCCACTCAGAGATTTTCAGAGCCCCCCTGTAATCCACAGGATAAGGTCCCAGTAACTCACTCTGCTGCCAAAGGCCCTGTAGGGGCTATTTTGCCTTTCTGATCCCAATTTTTACTACTCTGTTCAGCCCAGACTGGTTTACCTGTCAAACGCCAATGCTTTAGGCTTTTTTTTTTTTAACCTAGACTTTTTTTTTAACAGCAGTTTTAGATTTACAGGAAAACTTGAGCTGAAAGTACAGAGTTTCTGTCTCCACACATACATAGTGACCCCTGATGTCAGTATCCTGAGTGATGCATTTGCTACCAGTGCTGAATCTACCCTGACACATCATTACGACCCAAAGCCCATAGTTTACCTCTTGGTATTGTACATTCCCTGGGTTTTGACAATGTAGAATTGCACGTTTCCACCATTAAAACATCATACAGAATGGTTCCATTACCCTAAAAAAACCTCTCTGCTCTACTGCTTCATCCCACTCACCGTCCTTCCCGTACTCCATAATCACTGGGAACTATTGATCTTTTTACTGTCTCCAGAGTTTCGCCTTTCCAAAATCTCATAGGGTTGGAGTCATGCAGTAGGTGTGACTTTTTCAGACTGTCTTCTTTCATTTAGTAATATGCATATAAGTTTTCTCCATGTCCTTTCACAGCTTGATAATTCATTTCTTTTTAGTGCTGAATAATAGTCCATTATCTGGATGTACTATGTTTTATTCTTTAACCAACTGCTGCTTCCAAGTTTTGGCAGCTGTGAATAAAACTGCTATAAACTTCTGTGTGCGGGTTTTTGAATGGATATAAGTTTTCAACTCATCTGGGAAAATTTTCAACTTTTTTCCCCATATTTTCCACATGGGCACTGGTTCTATTTTGCCGAGTGATTATTAATAGTGCTGATCTTATTGATGAAAGGTAATGCAGGTATCTAGTTCCCCAGTTTTACTCTAACTTCAATTGTATGATCAATACAAA
Organism: Oryctolagus cuniculus; assembly: GCF_964237555.1. Lineage (NCBI taxonomy): Eukaryota > Metazoa > Chordata > Mammalia > Lagomorpha > Leporidae > Oryctolagus > Oryctolagus cuniculus. The sequence continues at coordinate 12,853,109 of NC_091432.1, read as the reverse complement.
ACGTTCTTATTAGAATAGATAATTTATGGTTTCAAGAGACAGCAGGAGTCTCAACTGAATAAGAAGAAATTTGAGTTTGCCTCAGGTCAGGCTCCCGCAGAAGTTTACTGGGGAGTGTACTCAAGAACAATACCTGCATGGGAGCAAAGAACAGGATGAGACAGAGGAGAAACTGAGCTGAGATTCACTTAACATCAGAAGCCTTTGGCTTGGGGAAAGCTAGAGTTGAGTTGGACTATCCCAAGCATCCAATCTTGAGAGAGCTAGATGGCAAAGCACTGATCAGTCAGTGCATACAGGTTGTGTCAAGGAGGGGACATACCTAAGATGTTTCCTTTCAGGAAAGGACAGTCCTCAGAGGGAGAGAGTTTCAGCTATGATCCATCAGCCACCAGCACTTCGAGCAGCGGAAACTATGAGTGCTTGGTCCTAACGAGGGATCTTGATGGCACTCCAGAGCACCCATTACAACACTGAGCCATTTTCTCCTTAGAGGTCAGGAATTACATTATGTGGTTCCCTTAGATCGACATGAAAGCAGTAGCAAACTGGACACCTGGTTGATGCTGTACCTGGTAAACCTGTTACTATGTTTGCCAGAGAGATGCTGAGGCTAATGTCATTCATTTATGCTTTCCTTATGTAATTCTTAAATATATGTGTGTATATATATATATATATATATAATGTTTATTTTCATCTACTTGAAAAACACAGTAGCACATATGGATCTATCTATCCTGTCTGTCTATCTATCTATCTATCGAAAGATTTTCCATCTGCTGATTTATGCCCCAAATGCCTACAATAGACATTACTGAGCCAAGAGTCCAAGAACTCCATCCTGGTCTTCCACATGGGTGGCAGAGGCCCAAACATTTGGGGCATAATCTGTTGCCTCCCAAAATGCATTAGCAGGAAGCTGGATCAGAAGCAGAGTGCCAGGACTAGAACTGGCACTCTGATATGGGATCCAGATGTCCCAAGTGGCTGCAATGCATAACTTTGTCCATTCACAATTATTAAAGCTTACTAGTTCCAGGTACTGTGTTAATGAGTGGAGAAAACATTGGAGAATGTGTTCGATCTCCGTGGTTGGCAAGGAATAGCCTGCCTGGTTGAACTTTCTTGTTGTTGAACTTTTCCTAGATTAAGAGCTACATCTCTAGTTCTTTGATCATTTGTGTAATAGAATAATAAAAATCACGGCCGGCGCCGCGGCTCACTAGGCTAATCCTCCACTTGTGGCGCTGGCACCCCAGGTTCTAGTCCCGGTCGGGGCGCTGGATTCTGTCCCGGTTGCCCCTCTTCCAGGCCAGCTCTCTGCTGTGGCCAGGGAGTGCAGTGGAGGATGGCCCAAGTGCTTGGGCCCTGCACCCCATGGGAGACCAGGAGAAGCACCTGGCTCCTGGCTTCGGATCTGCGCGGTATGCCGGCCGGCCGCAGCGCGCTGGCCGCGGCGGCCATTGGAGGGTGAACCAATGTCAAAGGAAGACCTTTCTCTCTGTCTCTCTCTCTCTCACTGTCCACTCTGCCTGTCCAAAAATAATAATAATAATAATAATAATAAAATAAAAATCACTAAAACTAAGAAGACACAAGTAAGGTGGGAACTGCCAGTATATCAGAAAAGGTTCTTCGACAAAGCCTCAAGAAAGCCAATCCCACCCTCTCCTTTTGGGTCACTGAGGGGAATGGGTAATTCTGGTCAAGAACCATACACATATTCTAATTGTATATTATAGACAGTCACACAAGGAGAAATTTTAACTCTCAAAAAGAATAGCTACATACTCACTGTATCATAGCATAATTAATAATACTGTCTTGGGTTTTTGATCACCTGGGCTTATGTCTTGTTTTTGCTAAGTGAATGTAATTTGGGGCTATTAATATTTCACCAGTTTCCTTGTGATCATATTAAAAGTATCTGTTTCTCAAGGTTTTAGGGAAGGATTTAATGGAAATACATGAAATGTGCCTGGCATATAGTAAATAATAATGCTAGCTCTAATTATTAATTATGCAAGACAATCTTTGCAGCACAACTTAACTAACCCACATCTTCCTTGAGGGTATTAGACATGCTATAGAAAAGTCTGGAGGGGTAGGGGCCTGGCAGTTAAGATGCAGCTTGGGTCACCCACATTTCATATCAGAGTGCCTGAGTTGGAGTCCAAGTCCCAAATCTGTTTCTGATTCCAGCTCCCTTCTAATATGCATCCTGGGAGGCAGCAGGTGATAGCTCAAGTTCTTGGGTCCCTGCCACTCATGTTGGAGACCAGATTTGAGTTCCACAATCCTGGCTTCCTCATAGTGCAGCCTATGGCTGTTGTCGGCATTTGGGGAGTTAATCAGTGGACAGAAGATTTCTGATTCTCTGTCTCTCTGTCTATCAAATAAACACAAAAAATAAAGAAATAAAAATTAAACATATATATATATATATAATTCAGGTTTTCTTTTTCTTTTTAAAAAGCTACTTAAAGGGCAGCAGTGTGGCATAGTGGGTAAAGCCGCCACCTGCAGTGCTGGCATCCCATATGGACACTGGTTCGAGTCCCAGCTGCTCCACTTCTGATCCAGCTCTCTCTCTTTCTCTCTCATTTTTTAAAAAATATTTGTTTATTTGAAAGAGTTACACAAAGAGAGGCAGAGAGGTCTTCCCATCCGCTGGTGCACTCCCCAGTTGGCCGCAACGGCCGGAGATGTACCAATTCAAATCTAGGAGCCAGGAGTTTCTTCTGCAACTCCCACATGGGTACAGGGGCCCAAGGACTAGGGCCATCTTTTTACTGCTTTCCCAGGCCATAGCAGAGAGCTGGATGGGAAGTGGAGCAGCCAAGACTCAAACTGGTTCTCATATGGGATGCTGGCACTGCAGGCAGCAGCTTTACCCGTTATGCCACAGCGCTGGCCCCTCAGCTCTGTTCTGTGGCCTGGAAAGCAGTAGAGGATGGCCCCTGTGTTCAGAAATGTAAGTATAGGAAGTGAAAATTCTCTATAATCACACCTTCCAGAAATGACCGTTGTTAACAGTTTGCTATACATCCTTTTAGCATCTTATTGATTTTTTAAAAAAGATTTATTTATTTATTTGAAAGTCAGAGTTACACAGAGAGAGGAGAGGAAGAGAGAGAGAGAGAGAGAGTCTTCCATCCGATGGTTCACTCCCCCGATGGCCGCAATGGCCAGAGCTGTTCCGATCCGAAGCCAGAAGCTAGGAGCCAGGAGCTTCTTCCAGGTTTCCCACATGGGTGCAGGGGCCCAAGGATTTGGGCCATCTTCTACTGCTTTCCCAGGCCATAGCAGAGAGCTGGACAGGAAGTGGAGCAGCTGGATCTCGAACCAGTGCCCATATGGGATGCCGGTGCTTCAGGCCAGGGCATTAACCCACTGTGCCACAGCGCCAGCCCCATCTTATGGATTTTTAACAACAAAAAATGTTTTTACTGATGAAATATTTGACAATGGTACTGTCAGTTTGCTGGGGCTGCTATAGCAAGAGGTGGACAGGCTGGGTGGTGTAAACAATAGAAATGTATTTTCTAACAATTCTGGAAGGTAGAACGCCAAGGTCAAGGTTTTGGCAGAGTTGATTCCTTCTGAGATGCCTCTCCTGGACATTCAAATGGCTCGTCTTCTCCAGGTCTTTCCTCTGCACCTGCCTGTGCCCTAATCTCTTTTCATAACGACACCAGTCATGCTGGAACTAGGCTCACTCTAATGATCTTGCAATAACTTAATTACCTCTGTAAAGACCTAATCTTCAATTATACTCACAATCTGAGGTATTGGGAGTGAGGTGAGTTTTGAAGAGGCACAGTCAGCCCATAACATAGATAGAATGCATACAATATATGAAAATTATGAAGTATAACAGTCAAATAAATACTATTCAACCCACCACTCAACATAAGAAATATCAAATGACATTTCCTATGTCCTTATTTCAATCTCACTCCCCTAAAGGTAAATGCTATCCTATATGTATTATTATTTTTAGATGTTTATTCATTTTTATTGAAAGGTAGAGCAACATGCATATACACACAACACACATACACACCACAGAGAAAGAAAGAGAGAAAGAGAGGGAAAAAGAGAGAGACCAAAGCCAGAAGCCGAGAAGTCCATCTATGTCTACTATATGTATGGCAGGAACCCAATTACTGGGACTCCCAGGGTGTTTTTTTTTTTTTTTCTTTTTCTTTTTTTAATTACAGGCAGAGTGGACAGTGAGAGAGAGAGAGAGAGAAAGGTCTTCCTTTTGCCGTTGGTTCACCCTCCAATGGCCGCCGTGGCCGGCGCACCGCGCTGATCTGATGGCAGGAGCCAGGTTCTTATCCTGGTCTCCCATGCAGGTGCAGGGCCCAAGGACTTAGGCCATCCTCCACTGCACTCCCTGGCCACAGCAGAGAGCTGGCCTGGAAGAGGGGCAACCGGGACAGAATCCTGCGCCCCGACCGGGACTAGAACCCGGCGTGCCGGCGCTGCAGGTGGAGGATTAGCCTAGTGTGCCGCGGTGCCAGGGCTGGACTCCAAGGTTCTTTAGCAGGATGTTGGATTGGAAGCAGAGTAACTGGAACTCACACGGGCACTCTGATATGGGAAGCAGGTGTCCCAAACAGTGTCTTTAACATGCTGTGCCACAATGCCTGCCCCCTGTAGGTCTGTTTTTATTTTTTTTATTTTTTAAGGAATGCAAATTTCTTAAGTACAACTATAGGAATATAGTTATTCTTCCCACCACACCTGCCCTCCCACCCACACTCCCACTCCTCCTCCTCCCTCTCCCCTTGCCAGTCCCATTCTCCATTAAGATTCATTTTCAATTAACTTTGTACACAGAAGACCAACTCTATACTAAGTAAAGATTTCAACAATTTGCACACACATGCACAAACTGTTTGAGAACTAGTTTTACAGTTAACTCTCATAATACAACTCATGAGGACAGAGGTCCTGCATGGGGAGTTAGTACACAGTGATTCCTGTTGTTAATTTAACAATTAACACTCTTATGTATGACGTCAGTGACCACCTGAGGCTCTTGACATGAACTGGCTAGGCTATTGAAGTCTTTTGAGTCCACAAACTCCATCAGTATTTGGACAAGGCCACAAGCAAAGTGGAAGTTCTCTCCTCCCTGTAGAGAAGAGTACGTCCTTATTCGATGGCCACTTCTTTCCACTCAGAGATCCTTCCTATAGAACACTTTTTGCCACAGTGTCTTGGCTTTCCATGCCTGAAATGCTCTCACAGGCTTTTCAGCCAGTGCGGATCTGTTCTTTTCAAAAAAAAGTATTCCTTCAGTCATTTTTCCTTTCATAAAAAAGATTTATTTATTTGTTTCATTTGAAAGGCACAGGGAAGTGGGTGTTCCATCTGCTAGTTCACTCTCCAATTGTCTACAACAGCTGGGGGTAGGCCAGGCTGAAGCCAGGAGCCAGAAACTCCACCTGGGCCTCCTATGTGGGTAGCAGGGACCATCCTCCCCTGCTTTCCATGAGCACTAACTGGAATGCTGGATCTGTAGTGGAGTAGCTGGGACTGAATCAACTCTTCCAATATGGGATGCAGGCACTGCAAACAGCGGCTTAACCCATTGGTGCACAGCAACTACTCCAGTCACTTAGCCTGTTAGAGTTCCATTTTCCTTGCCCTGTGGACCAGGGATTATAAAGGCATACCTCGTTTTTCTCGTGTGTGCACTTCACTTTACTGTACTTTGCAGATACTTCATTTTTTACATTTTGAAGGTTTGTGGTGGCCCTTCTGCAAGTCCAGTCCTTGGGCATACTTCCCCTAACAGCACATGCTCTCATCTCATCTCTGCCACATCTTTGTAATTCTTGCAATATTCCAAACTTTTTCATTGTTATATTGCTTATACTTGTCTAGGATCAATTATCTTTGATGTTACTATTGTAATTATATTGGGGTGCCACAAACCATGCCCATGTAAGAGTGAACTTAATAAATGCTATGTGTGTTCTGACTGCTCCACTATTTCTCTTCAGACTTCCCTATTCTCTGAAACACAACAATATTGAAATTAGGACAATTAATAACCTTACAATGGCTTCAGCATCTTTAAGTGAAAGGAAGAGTCACATCATCTCTAACTTTAAGTAAAAAAGATAGGAATGGAAGTTGGCCATTTGGTACAGCAGTTGTCACTTGGGACTCCTGCATCCCATATCAGAGTGCCTAGGTTCAGGTCCTAGGTCTTCCCATGGTAATGAATCTTCAAGTACTTGGGTCCCTGCAACCCATGTGGGAGAACTGGATTGAGTTCTGGGTTCCTGGCTTTGACATTTGGGGAATGAAACAGCAGAGGAGAGATCTCTGTCTGTATTTCCTCTCTGCCTCTCATAATAAATAAAAAAGTAAATAAAAAACGGGTAAATGAATAAACATTTTTCACAACAGCTAGAAACAATTTAGTGAGGAAGGCATGTTGAACACCAGTATAGGCCAAAACTAAGCCTCATGCCAACCAATTAGTCAAATTGTGAATGTAGAGGAAAAGTCCTTGAAAAAAACTAGAAGTGCTTCTCCAGAGAACAAAGGAATTACAAGAAAGTGAGGCAGGCTTATTACTGCTGTGGAGAAAGTTTTAGCAGTCTTGATGGAACAAACCAACCTTCGCATTCCCTTAAGCCAAAGCCAAATGCAGGGCAAGGCCCTGATGTTCTTCAGTTTATGCAGTCTGAGAGAGTTGAGGAAGCAGCAGAAGAAAAGTTTGAAGTTAGCAGAGGCTGGTTCATGAGGTTTAAGGAAGCAGCTGTCTCCATACCATAAAAGTACAAGTGAAGCAGTAAGTGCTGATGTTGAAGCTGCAGCAAGTTGTCCAGATCAGCTAACATCATTGAGGAAGATGGTCACGATTTCAGTGCAGATGAAATGGCCTTAAATTGAAAGAAGACTCTACCAAGGACTTTCAAAACTAGGGGGAAGTCAATGCCTGACTTCAAAGCTTCAAAAGACAGGTTGATTTTCTTGTCAGCGATTAGTGCAGCTGGTGACTTTAAGGTGAAGCCAATGCTCACTTACCATTCTGAAAACCCTGGGGGCCTTAAGAATTAAACTGAATCTGTTCTGCCTGTGCTCTATAAATGGAACAAAGCCTGGATGACAGCACATTTGTTTACAACATGGTTTACTGACTATTTTAATCCCACTACTGAGAACTTATTACTCAGAAAAAAGATTCTTTTTAAGATATCGACAATGCACCTGATCACCCAAGAGGTCTGATGGGGCTATATAAGATTCATGTTGTTTTGTTGTGTGTGAAAACAACATCCATTCTGCGCCCATGGATCAAGGAGTAATTCCAACACTCCAGTTCTCTTATTAAAGAAATAAATTTCATAAGTCTATAGCTGCCAAAGATAGTGATTTCTTTGATGGATATGGGCCGACTAAATGGAAAACCATCCAGAAGGAGTTTACTATTCTAGATGTCATTAGGAACATTTACGATTCATGGAAAGAGGTCAAAATAGCTATGTTAATAGGAGTTTAGAAGAAAAGGATGACTTTGAGGGCCTCAAGACTCCAGTGGAGGAAGTAACTGGACATGCAGTAGAAACACCAAGAGAACTAGAATTAGAAGTGGTGCCTGGAGGTGTGACTGAATTGCTGCAATCTCATGATAGAGCTTTAAACGATGAAGAGTTGCTTCTTATAGATGAGCAATAGAAGTGTTTTCTTGAGATGAGATCTATCCCTGGTGAAGATGCCATTATTGAAATGACAACAAAGGATTCACAATATCACACACACTTGGTAAAGAAGTGGCCAGTTTGAGTGGATTGGCTCCAATTTTGATAGAAGTCCTATGGGTAAAATTCTATCAAATTGCATTGCATGCTACAGAGAAATCTTTTGTGAAAGTGGTCAACTGATGAGGCAAACTTCATTGTTTTGTCTTATTATAAGAAATTGCCACCACCCAGGTCAGTAGCCATCAACATTGAGGCGAGATCCCCCACTAGTCAAACGATTATGACTTGCTGAAAGTTCAGATGACATTAGCATCTTTTTACAATAACATTTTTTTGATTTATTTATTTGAAATGCAGAGTGACAAAGAGTGAGAGAGTGAGATCTTCTAGCTGCTAGCTCACTAGCCCAAATGATCACAATAGCAGGGGTTGGGCCTGGCAGAAGCCAGGAGCCAGGAACTCATTCTGGGTCTCCCATGTGGGTGGCAGTGACCCAAGCACTTGGGCCATCTTCCATTGCTTTCCAATGTACATTAGCAGGGAGCCAGATCAGAAGCAGAGCAGCTAGAACTTAAACTGGTGCTCCGATATGGGACACCTGTGTTGCAGGTGTTGCTGTGGCTTTACCTGCTGTGCCACAACACTGGTCCCCAGCAATAAAAGATTTTTAAATTAAGGTATGTCATTGTTTTTTAGTCATAATGCTATTGCCTATTTAATAGACCACAGTATAGTGTAAATATAACTTTTATATGAACTGGGAAACCAAAACACTGTCCCATTTTATTGTGCTATTTGATTTACTGTGGTGTTCTGGTCAGAACCCACATGTGTGAGGTATGCCTGCAGTGTAAGGCTCTCTGATGAGTGCCCCTGTTATGTTTTCCAGCTGGCTTGCTCCTGTCGAAGCTCATGTTGAAATGTAACTGCCAATGCAACGGTACTGAAAGGTTGTAGGACCTTAGGAAGCAACTAAGCCATGGACACTCCGCTCTCATGAAGGGATTCATGTAGTTCCAAGAGAGTGGGTTGTTCTAAAGAATATAAACTTCTTTGCCACTTCTGTTCTTTTTTTTTTTTTCTTTTTCTTTTTTTGAAAGGCAGAGTGGACAGTGAGAGAGAGAGACAGAGAGAAAGGTCTTCCCTTGCCATTGGTTCACCCTCCAATGGCCAGCGCGCTGTGGCCAGCGCACCGCGCTGATCCGAAGCCAGGAGCCAGGTACTTATCCTGGTCTCTCATGCGGGTGCAGGGCCCAAGGACTTGGGCCATCCTCCACTGCACTCCCGGGCCACAGCAGAGAGCTGGACTGGAAGAGGAGCAACCGGGACAGAATCCAGCGCCCCGACCGGGACTAGAACCCGGTGTGCCAGCGCCACAGGCGGAGGATTAGCCTATTGAACCATGGCGCCAGCCCCTTCTGTTCTGTACCTGCCTACATCCCCTTCCATTTTTCTACTACACATGGAGCAGCCCTCACCCAAAGCTAGGCAAATGCTGGTGCCATGCTTTTTAACTTCTAGAACAATGAGCCCAAGTAAACTTCATTCTTCTTTAAGATTTATTTATTTATTTGAAAGGCAGAGTTACAGGGTGGTAGAGAGATCTTTCATCTGCTGGTTCTCTTCCCAAATGGTGGCAACACCCAGGACTGGAGCAGGCTGAAGCCAGGAGCTTCATCAGGATCTCCCACATGGATGGCAGGGACCGAAGGACTTGGGCCATCTTACTGCTTCCCAGGCACATTAGCAGGGAGCCAGATCAGATGGAAGTAGAGCAGCTGAGACTCAAACCAGTGCCCATATGGGATGCCAACCTCGCAGGCAGTGGCTTAATCTGCTACGCCACAACTCTAGAGATAACTTCTTTTCTTGATTAATTACCAAGCTTCAGGAATTTTGTTATATAAAAAGTAGATTAAAAGAGCTAAATTTATTTAGCTTTATAGATTTACTTAGAAAGTAGATTATAATCGTTCTGTTATAGTTATAGAAAGTAGATTAAAACAGCCCCATTCATGTGTATTTCCACCTCTATGTATTTATAAAAGCATTGTTTTTCCTTAAAAACTCTGAAAAGGTTTCCCATTGCAATGAGAATAAATGCCTTCAAAGCTGTGTTTGGTCACTTGCTGCCTCACTCCCTTGACTCCGGTGATTCTGACCTTCTATCAATCCTTGAATCCTCAAGGAATTCCTCATTCTCATGTCAAGGATTTGACTGTCTTCATAAACCTTTACGTGCTGTCCTTTTCTCATCATTCATGTGTCTGCTTAAATGTCACAGCCCATCAAGGCCTTCCCTGACTACTCTGTCTAAAGCACAGACCTCCTTCTGTTAACTCTAGTTTGGTCTTTTCTCAGAGCCTATCACTGTGTCATCCTCAGAGTGTAAGCTGCACCAGAACAGGGGCTGTTGGTCTTCATCATCACTTATCCTGATCTATATTATTATCAAATTGTCCCTGACCCAGGGGCGGTTGTGATAAAATGGGTGACAGTGGATTTTGAAATTGGCCTTATGTAATAAACATCTTTATTACATCAAGCACCATTCTCTGCATCACCCCTTTAAGCTCTGTTTTTGAATAGCCTATTTATTTCATGACCAGCCTACTAGATGTTGACCCTGTACTGAGTTTTCAGTCACAGCTGTAAACAAGACAGACTACTTTGTGTTTGTGGAGTTCACATATTAATGCAGTAAATATACAATATAAAAACTACACTTCAAAATATTGGGAGGGAGGAAGAGTGAAAGCAAGTTTTTTGTTTTTTGTTTTTGTTCTTCCAAAATATTTAAACTAAAAGGTCCATACGGATGGTTGACAGCTGCATCTGTGACTCTGATCCTTCCATGTTGCAATTAATCCCAATAACTACAGCTAGAATGGCTTCTTTGGACATTCTGAGAGGCAACTGATTAATATAAGGAAAATGAAGACATCAAAATCTCATCAGAAGACTTTGCAGTTGTGATATTCAAAGCTTACACTTACAGCTTTTCAGCTGCTCCTACAGAAACCATGTGTCCAGGAAGAGGAGCCTTCTTGAAGCCAGCACACCAGATATGGAGCTTAAAGTGCTATCCTTATCAGCTGGACGCTCTTGCTGATCTAGTTTTGATAACATACAATTACTGTTGCTCATCCTTTCAAAAGGTTATAAAGAGGATTGATTTAGAAAATGAATAATGTGTGTTCTTTGTACACTACCATAAAGCTATAGAAATGTAAGGTCTTTTTGTAGGTTTACCTTGGTCCAGTGTTGGAAGAATGATGGTGATTGATAAAAAGTATTTAAAGATTGAATCCTATTAACTGGGGAGCACTTAAATAATAAATAACAGCACAATTGCACATAATAGGACATTATACAATTGTCAAAAAGAACAAGCTAGCTGTGTATATATAACAAGATGTTTAGGAAAAAAAGACTAAAACATTTGTAATTCTTTGTATGCATATGCTATAGAAATTACTTGGAGGATAATACACTTAACAGTGGTTTACAACTAAGTGATTAGTAGTGCTTTTCCTGGAGGTTGGAATTTGAGATACTTTCCCTGTTAAATTATATGCAAATTTCTTTCTCATTAATTAGATTGGCACAATCTAGGCAAATTAAGAGATTTTATATCCACTACAGGCAAATACCCATATCACTGATTACCTAGCTCCTTCTAGATATTTCCCAGATCTCAAGTCTAACTTTGGTTAATACTGCTTTGGAGAATGAAGTCAGCTAACTTGGGAGCCTAGAGAGTCACCTTGAATGATAAATAAGTTTCTTAGGACAGCCTTATGTACAACATTTGCAAAATAAAAAGCAAAACCTGTCATGAGACATGCAATCTATTTGCAACTACCTATCTTATGCAAGAAGGAAGGTTGAAACAATACTAGAAGAAAAAAGCAAGAAAAAAGGTCAAAACAATGCTATTAGGTAATTTAAGACAGTGAATCCTCAGATTATAGAACTGTTTCCTAAAAATCACTTTTTTTTTGAAGTATCACGCTACCAATGTATTTAAGCATAATTGGGAGGAGAGGAAAAGACTCCTTCAATCTCCCCATTTCTCATGCAATGGCCTTCACTACTCCAGAAAATGAGAAGTCTGTCAAATTCAAAGTCATGTCTTGGTCTTATTCTAATGTTTAACAGCACAGCTTTGTTAATCATTTTGGGAAAAAATGTAATTTAATATAAATACAGAGGCTTACTAGAACATGCAACTTGGATTTATTTAAAGGGGTTCTTCCCACCTTCAACTGGCATATGATCTTGAACGTTTACGATGGAGTAACCAAAACGCTGAGGAAAATCACATTTTCAGATTCCTAGCATATTCATCTGCTATGCAGTCAACTGCATGGCTCCAAAGTCAAGCACAATTTGATTAGACATTTTAGCCTTGGTAGAAATTAGGTTTTCACTAGAAATAGATGGCTAGTATTTTAAATAGCTTTTAGAGAATAACTTTTGATTATAATACATACTCAAATTGAACACAAATTTGGAAAATATGGAAGAACAGGAACAATCATCTACACACATATTCTTCACAATCCTTCCCTTAAAGGCTAATATTGCACTTGTTCATCCTCAATTGCATTCTTCGTTCTCATATATTTTTTCTCCAGATTGTATACACACACAGAACATGTTTATTACTGAATATCATATTCTTAGTATTTTTGCATGTAATTACTTTTTAAAAAAATTTTATTTCTTTCTTTGAGAGGTAGAGTTACAGAGAGGGAGAGAAAGAGAGAAAGGTCTTCCATCCGCTGGTTCACTCCCTAACCGGCTACAGTGGCCAAAGCTGGGCCAATCCAAAGCAGGAGCCAGCAGCTTCTTCTGGGTCTCCTAGGTGGGTGTGGGGGCCCAAGCACTTGGGCTGTCTTTCACTGCTTTCCCAGGCCATAGCAGAGAGCTGGATTGGAAGAGGAGTAGCTGGGACACGATCTGGTACCATATGGGAAGCCAAGGCCACAGGCAGAGGCTTAGCCCATTACGACACAGCACTGGCCTCTGTAATTACTTTTTTTCAAAAATACTTTTCAAGAATATCTTTCTCTGGGAATTTACCCAAAGGAAATAAAGTCAGCATATGAAAGAGTTATCTGTACTCCCATGTTTATAGTAGCTCAGTTCACCATAGCTACAACATGGCATCAACTCAGATGTTCATCAGCTGATGACTAAAGAGAATGTGGTGTATATACACAATGGGATATATACACAACAGGATACTGCTGTCATAAAATAGAATGAAATCTGCCTTTCCCAATAAAATGAATGCAACTGGAATAGTGAAATAAGCTAGTCTCAAAAAGACAAATATCATGTTTTCTCTGACATGTGGTAGTTAACATGGAACACAAAAAGGCGATGTATAAGAATGGAAGTGACATTTTGCGATTTGTTTACAGCCCTTACTTGTTGAACACTATAATTAGTGTTATTAAGCTTGTGATAATCAAGTAAATGGAAACTGTTATTCCAAAAATTAAAGGAAAAGAAGGAAGGAGGTGATATTGAAGAAGGGAAGCATGGTTATCTCACAACTGTATCTATGAAATACATGAAATCTGTTCTTTATATTAATAAAAATTAAAAAAACATTTTTTCTCTAAGAATATGAGCAATACAAACTGAAAAGGAAAAGAAAGTTCCCCATAACTCTACAACTTGGAGACAGGTATCAATCAGTAAGCTTCTTTCCAATATTCTCTGGGTTTCATTATAAATGAATTTAAAAAAAAAAAAAACTGGATTCAAGGAGCTGGTGCCATGGTGCAGTGAGCTGGGCTACTTTCTGTGACACTGGCATCCCATACTGGAGTGCTGGCTTGAGTCCTGGTTGTTCTGCTTTCAATCCAGCTTCTGCTAAACGCTCCTGGAAAGGCAGTGGAGGATGGTCCAAGCACCTGGGTCCATGCCACCCACCTGGGAGACTGATGGAGTCCCAGGCTCCTGCCTTTGGTCTGGCCCAGGCCTGGCTGTTGTGGCCATTTGGTCATTTGGTGAGTGAACATGCAGATGAAGTGTCTCTCTGTAACTGCCTTTCAACTGTGTGTGTGTGTATGAATATGTATATATGATTTACTTATTTATTTGAAAGGCAGAGTTAGAGAGAGAGGGAGAGAGAGAGATCTTCCACCTGCTGGTTCACTCTCTAAACGGCCGCAACAACAGGGGGTGGGCCAGGCTGAAGCCAAGGGCCAGGACTTTCTTCCAGCTCTTTCACATGAGTGTAGTGGCCCATCTGCTGCTTCCCCAGGTGCATTAGCAGGGAGCTGGATTAGAAGTGGAGCAGCTGGGACTTGAACCGATGCCTGTATGGAATACTGGCACTACAGGCAACGGCTTTACCCACACCACAGCACCGACACTAAATATTTCTTTAAAAAAAGTTGGATTCAAAACATATATATGCATTTTCCTCTTTGCATACTTTCTGTGATTATGTTGCCTTTCTGTTGTCTATGACAGATTATTGTGATGTTGAACACTTAGGTTCTAATTTTTTAAATAAAGCTGTGATGAGTATAATTGTTTTGTAATCTTTCCTTAAAGAAAAAACAAAGGCAGAGTTATAAGAGGGACAGATAATTCTGCAATTCACAAGTTCACTCCCCAAATGACCACAATGGTTGGGGCTGGGTCAGGATGAAACCAGGAACATTTAGTTCTCCCACATGGGTGGCAGGGGGCTGGAAATGGAGCATCTGTGACTCAAACCAGCACTCATGGACACCAGTGCTGCAGGCAGTGGCTTAACTTGTGCATCACAAGGCTGGCCCTGATGAATACTTTTTTTTTTTAAGATTTATTTACTTATTTGGAAGTCAAAGTTACACAGAGAGAGGAGAGGCAGAGAAGTCTTCCATCCACTGGTTCACTCCCCAATTGGCCGCGCCAGTGGGAGCTGCGCTGATCCAAAGTCAGAAGCCAAGAGCTTCCTCTGGGTCTCCCATATGGGTGGCAGGAATCCAAGTACTTGGGCCCTACTACTTTTCCCAGGCCATTAGCATGAAGCTGGATCAAAAGGGGAGCAGCTTGGACTCAAACCGGCATCCATGTGGGATATGCCAGGATGCTGGCCCCTGGGTCTTTTTTCTTATGGAAGATTGCAAACATTGATGCCTATTTTAACTGTCCCATATTGTTGTAAATTATTTTAGTACCCCCACCTAAGTTGATAATTTTTGACATCTATGAGCAGGGAAGTTAATATTACCCTGAATGGTTACTGTAAGATTTGAAAATAACTTTTAAAAGCCTCTTGAATTTTATCTGATACATACTCTATGACTCAACCAACCATCAATTAGTATTGTTAGTGTAAACTATTGTTATAGTCATAAAATAGAAGCACTTATTTCTTAGTCTTTTTCCTCACGGAAAACATAAATTTTCTGGTCTAGGGCTTGTATTGCCCAAGTTGTAGCAGCACAATAAGAGTGCACACACAAGTGAGTTCCTACCTTGATTCTCCCACTAGTGGGTCTTCACTGTTCTCTCAGAGCTCTACCACCTATCTTAAACCTAAGGGCTACACTGCTGAAGTCTTCCTCACCTCTGACATTCTGAACCTGATCTTGGGGGAATGCAGGGGAAACACTGGGTCAGCCCACACTAAAAGCATTTACCTAATGACACTTGGCGTTCATTTATGTTAAGAGGTGAGAATAAGTCTTTTACTTGAAGATAATTTTATTCCCTCCCAGCAATATCCTGTGAGTCCCCTGCTCTGCTGCCCACTAGGTGTGTACCCAAGGCAAGCAATTTATCCTTAAGGAGCACATTTCCTGCTGAGGAAAAATTAAGCTTCATGTAAGTAGGAGCCCAATGTTAAATTATCTCCCTCTTCTTTTCTATACTAAACTTTTTTTTTTGGCCTTTATCTACTTGTTTGTTGTCTTTTTGAGGATTTTAGAATAAAAATGATACTCAAGTCTAAAGTAATTATACAATGATCTTTTCCCTTCTAAGTAGTGTGTTTTAAGAGCTAAGGGAGTATTATCCATGAGAGCAGCTAAATACAAAGCAAGTTGCTTAAAGTTTTGGAAGTGCAGGCATTTGTTGCCAAGTAAGTTGGTAAGACATGCTTATTAGAATGTCAGGGCTCAAGTCTTGACTTCTCTACTCCTATTTCTAGCTTCCTGCTAATGGGCACCTTGGGAGGCAGCAAGAAATGGCTCAAGTACTTGGGTCCCTATCATATAGGGAGACAGGGATTGAGTTTTTTTTGTTTGTTTGTTTGTTTGTTTTTAGATTTTATTTCTTTATTTGAAAGTCGGAGTTACACACAGAGAGGAGAGGCAGAGAGAGAGGTCTTCCATCTGCTGGTTCATTTCCCAATTGGCCGCATTGGCTGGAGCTGTGCTGATCTGAAGCCAGGAGCCAGGAGCTTCCTCTGGGTCTTCCCATGCAGGTACAGGGGCCCAAGGATGTGGGCCATCTTCTACTGCTTTCCCAGGCCATAGCAGAGAGCTGGATCAGAAGTGGAGCAGCTGGGTCTCAAACCAGCGCCCATATGGGATGCTGGCACTGCAGGCGGTGGCTTTACTTGCTAGGCCACATCGTCGGCCCTGGGGATTGAGTTAACTCCTGGCTTTTGCCTGGCCCAGACCTGACTGTTGTGGTCACTGAGAAGTGATTCAGTGAATGAAAGATCTCCACCTTTCAAATAAAATGAAAATAAACAACCAAAAAAGTCTCAGGGGAGATTTATTCATGTTTACAGATAGGATGGAGAAAATAAACCATAGTATATTTACTAAAGTTTGTAATTCTGTTTTGTAGTTTACATGGAGGGTTGGGGGGAAGGACATGAGCCCTGCTGCAGCAGTAAGGTACTGCTGTGGGATGCCTGCTCCCACACTGGAGTACCTGGGTCTGAGTGTTAGCTATATTCTGGCTCTATTTGCAATTCCAGCTTCCTGCTAATGTATACCCTGGGAAGCATCAGGTGAGGGCTCAAGTACTTGCGAACTTGCCAGCCACATCGGGAGACTCAGACTGAGTTCCTGGCTCCTAATTCTGGCCCGGCCTAGCCCTGGCTGTTGTGGGCATTTAGGGAGTGAACAGGTGGATATGGGATTTCTCTATCTGTTAAAAAGGAAAAAAAAAAAAAAAAAAAAAAAAAACACCAAAAAACGGGGTGGAGGAGGGAAAGAAAAGCATCTCAGGTTTTAGACATAATATTTATGTCTTCCTTATAACAAAAATAAAAAGTAAAACACTAAGTGATAATATCTTTATCAATCTTCAGTATCAAGAAGCTTTCCAGTCTGTATCCAAATATGCTAGAAACACATTACAAATCATTGTCAGAAGTAAAAAATAAAAGTAGAAACGCAGGCACACATTTTCTTCAAGTATACAATTTGTTTTTATTTACAATACCCTATAAAAATGTAAATTTAGAAACTTTTACTTTAATTAGAACCAAACAAAAAAGATAAAGCACGGTAAGGAAGAAATAATAATCAAGTATTCACTTGATCAGTGTGAAGGGAAGGTAGGAAAGGCGCCTAACGGCAAGGTTCAGACAATGTGGAAGAAGTCTAGGTAATGTCACTGGGGAACAGCTGGTGGAGCCTGGAGCTTCAGAAGGGGAAAAATGGAGATGGAGAACAGGGGCAGCTGGCTATAATGGAGGATTTTACTGTTGTACAATACATGTATGTGCAAAATACTTATTCTCTTTAAATGTCATAGCCTGTCCCTCCTACTACATTCGAAAAAGTAAGAACAGCAGAAAGTAGATCAGAATGGTAATTAGAATTAATGTTTTAGTTTTCTTCAGGGCTAATAATCACTAGGGACCAAAACTCTTTATCCTGGTTGATTGCTGAATAGGAGAGGGGTAGGTAAGTGAGAAAGATCATGGAAGACCCTCACTGCTATTATTCAAACCCAGGCCCCTGGCTGCCTTGGAATGGGACTTGGGTGAGATGGAATAGCGAGGACAGCAGGTCTGCCCATCGTGTGGAGGAAACTGAAGAGCATACAGGTAAAACTTAGCTTCCATGGTTACATTTGAGGTTTTCTCCCATGGCATCAACTGAAAATGGGGAAGAAAAGTAAAAGCATGGCTTACAGAAGTAGTCTCAGGAAGACAGGGTGAGTGTGCAAAAAGCTACACTGCAGAAGCAGGTTTAAGTTAGGATCATCTTGGTGATCTTGAATGCACCTGAGGGGACAGGCTCAAGTATGCTGTAGTTGTAGCAAGAAAAAGGCTTAACCGTGTGCTGTTTCCATTAAAGAGGACCAAACAAAGGAAATAAAGGTGGGAGGAGAAAAAGGACTTCTCAGCCTAGAGGTTGGCATCAGCCAATTAAGAATTCTGATTTTATTAAACATGCTACAACCCTGTATTTATGGAAACCAACAGAACCCATAAAATTAATTAAAAGAGGGAATAGAAATAGATTAAAAATACGTCAGCTGGTTTTGTGTTTAGAAGTATGTGTCAATTAAATATTTTTCAATCTAAAACTGATTCTTTAAGGACCCTCTGGAGACCATATTAATGCATGTTTAGGGGTAAGTTTATGTATATATATATTTCTATGTTTTGATTTCTACTTGGTTTTCCTATAGTCATATTAATATGGGACAATGAAAAGAGATTTGACTAGGATGAGGGAAGGAATCCTTTGGTAGGCTATAATCTACTTTGAATTGTAGTAGTGATGTTGGGAAAAAGGGAGATATTATATTTGTATCTCTAGGGCAAAGAAAATGCAAAATTGAGAATTGAGTAAAAGGAGGACATGCAGAATTGTAACACAGAAGGTAAAGAAGAAACCAGCAGAAGTATCACCCAGCCAAATTTCACAGAGCAGTGGGAAACTACCTGGCACATGGAAACAACCCCTGCAACCAGGAGTTGATCCCACAAGACTTTGCTTTGGGCAATAAGCTACCTTCCCTCCCTCATTAAAAACACTCCATTGGTTGATGGCAGCAGTGCAGGTGGCAGCCACAAGGAGGTACAGGACACATTTGGAGATCTTTTATCGTATCCCCTGAACTAGCCTAAGGGTATAAAGAGAGAAAGGAAACTTGTTTGTATAAATAACTTAAAACAGAAGGCAATCTTTGCATTAAAATTACATTCTCATAACATAATACCCACAATTTAGTATTGTAGTCAACTTCTGTGAGGGCACTGTGGTACCCAATATCTTTACAACTAGTAGATACATATTTAGTAAAAGTCTTTAACATCTTCCACCAAATTCAGTTTTGGCCCCTTCCCCCCCATCATAACTTCTAAAGTGCCAACTGTAGCAAGACAGGAACTTTCTTGTTTCAAACTTACTGCAGTTTTGTCTCCAGCAAATTCAGTTTCTGCCGGTCAACATAGCGAGAAAAGAGGGACACTAGGTTTGTGGGCATAGAGATCGGCTTGGCCAGGGCTGCTTGGGGAATCCGGAGGAGTTCTCGTGTTGCCATGAACATCACTTCAGTCCTGAGGGAAAACCCATAACACTATGAGAAAAAAACCAGATTATCTGAAAGAACCTAAACTTCAAGAAGAAACCACTTCATACTGACCACTGGTTATTCTGCGTTGATTCTACAGCAGGGTCTGAATTCTGTAGGTCTTCCCCACGGCTCAGAAGGATGAGGAGCAATGATAGGCCAAACTAGAAAAAGAGACAGGGAATCAAACTCAACAGTAGAGCTAAACATCCTTCACCACTGTGGAAGGGTCCTGATGTCTGATGGGAGCTGCACTATCAAATAAACTCAATGCTGGGCTTCTCCGCGAAACCAGGCAAAGAGCAGACAACTCTGAGTGGAGAGGCTGTCTCTCCAGGCTTCACTTCTGGCAGTGGTGCCAGAACTTAGCCTTGGCAATGGAATGTCAATGTTCAGCAGTCCTCTCTGCTGCCCACCCTGAGAGGAAAAGATGACTTTTCCCTGCCATAATATGAGAATTGGCTTCTTCCCCTCCTCCCACTAGGAACCAAAATGGATTAAACAGGAAAGTCAAACTCAGACTAAGTTTGCTACAGAAAATTAAAATTCATGTAAACAAAAAGAAAAAAAAATCAGAGTTAAGATGTTCTGAACAAATAAAAATGGTGTTAAGGGGCCAGTGTTGTGGTGTAGTGGGTAAACTGACAACCTGTGATGCCAGCATCTCATATGGATGCCAGTTTGAGTCCCAGCTGTACCACTGCAGATACAGCTCCCTACTAATGTGTCTGGGAAAGCAGTTGAAGATGGCTCAAGTTCTTGGCCCCTGTACCCACATGGAAGACCCAGAAGCTCTTGGCTTTGGTCTGACCCAGCCCTGGCTGTTGCAGCCATTTGGGAAATAAATCAGCAGATGGAAACTCTTTAACTCTGTCTTTCAAATAAATAAAACAAATCTTAAAAAAAAAAAGCAAAAACAAAAATAACCAAAAAACCACCAACAACTTAGGAAACTGTACAAAGGGTGATTGATTAGGTTTTTTTTTTTTTTAATTGCCAATCTTTTTTTTTTTTTTTTGACAGGCAGAGTGGACAGTGAGAGAGAGACAGAGAGAAAGGTCTTCCTTTGCCGTTGGTTCACCCTCCAATGGCCGCCACTGCAGCCGGCGCACCGCGCTGATCCGATGGCAGGAGCCAGGATCCAGGTGCTTTTCCTGGTCTCCCATGGGGTGCAGGGCCCAAGCACCTGGGCCATCCTCCACTGCACTCCCTGGCCATAGCAGAGAGCTGGCCTGGAAGAGGGGCAACCGGGACAGAATCCGGCGCCCCAACCGGGACTAGAACCCGGTGTGCCGGCGCCGCCAGGTGGAGGATTAGCCTATTGAGCCACGGCGCCGGCTCTGATTAGGTTTTAAAGAAAAAAAAATCCTTGGGGCCAGCGCTGTGGCCCAGCAGGTTAACGTGCTGGCCTGAAGTGCCGGCATCTGATATGGGCATCGGTTTGAGTCCCAGATGCTCCACTTCCGATCCAGCTCTCTGCTATGGCCTGAGAAAACAGTAGAAGATGGCCCAAATCCTTGGGCCCCTGCACCCGCGTGGGAGACCTGGAAGAAGCTTCTGGCTCCTGGCTGCGGATCAGCGCAGCTCTGGCCCTTGTGGCCATCTGAGGAGTGAACCAGTGGATGGAAGACTTCTCTCTGTGTAACTCTAACTTTCACATAAATAAATAAATCTTTAAAAAACATCCTTATAAAAAGACAGTTTTACCCAGAAACAGAGGTTGTTAACAGGAGTCTAAAAGAGAAAAAGGATAAATAGATGTAGGGCTACTAAAACTCAACAACATACGTTAGAGACTCAACTGTACAAAATTTTTACTCAGGAGTAAAAACAGGAAACAGTCTCAATGGGCTAGGTTGAAAATGCAAACAGTGACACCAATATTCATTTATTGTGTACATCACAACTACAATGGGTCTTTTTTGAAAGGGAGCTGAAGTATCCTGGGACTCCAACCCACCTTCTGGAGTTTACCTCAGCAAATGTTACAAAGAAGGACAAGGAAGAAAAACTGGATCCCCGATGACACATCCTGAGCTACTATACCAGATGTATTTCACATGAAATACATAAAATTATATTTCTAGCCTGTTACTAAGAGCTTAATATAACTCCTGACAGAAAGAAGCCTTTGGTTCCAATTACCCAGCCATAGCAGACACTCTTTTTACCTGTAATTTAAACTCAGATAGCTATACAGTTCAGTAATATAAGAGGAAAACACTACCTTGTTCTGGAGCACAGCAGTGAGGTGAGGGTTGGAGGGTGCTGGTGCAGGTGCACTTTGAGGTAGGTTCATTAGCTGCTGCAGAAGGCTGGTGACGGTCACTGATGGCAGATGATAGAGGAGGAGAGAGAAGGGACTCAGTAAGCAGGGCAGCACCTACAAAATACAAACAAAGCATTATATCCTGGCAGCTGTGACCAACTGCCTGCCTACCCCCATTCAACAATGGTTGCAGCTGTCACCTTGGATAATATTTAAGGAAAAGGTGACAATTTTAGCAGATATGACTAGAAACTTAACAATGGGTTCAAAGATATCAACTGGAAACTTTTAAATCTCTATATTTGCAATGGAAATGCCAAGACACGCATGAATCAAAGATATAAAATCACTTTTTAATACATATGAAGATTCATGCTAAAACACTATTTTAACTTATTCCACAAATATTTAAATGCCTTACAAAGTACCAGGCACTGGAAGCTAATAACAAATGGTAAACAGAACACAGACCCTCAGAGATCTACAGTAAAGTAGGAAAGACTTGGTATTTCAATACATCGTGAGAAACACTGTATGACAGAATAAATTCAGAGTGTTCCAGAATTAGTGATAAGTATTTTCAGACTTAATTATATCTTACCTAGCTCATTGAGAAAATGGATGATTAGCCAATTCTCACAATTAGAGAAGCTAAGTGATCAGAAACTTAGTGTTCAGTTACATAGCAAGTACCCAGAAACAAAACCCAAGTCTGTCAAATTCTAACCTTCTAGTGATCCATTCCTTTTGCCAAGTGGCCCAGAATGAAAAGTTAAAATACAGAAAAACTGAGTTATAAAACATAAAATCAACAGTGCTTCCACGAACTCAAAGTAGACCTTTTTTGGGTGGCCTATTACTTTAAATAAAAAGCTTATGGTAATTTTACAACATATACAAAAACACAAAGAACAGTATGAGGAAGTTCATGTACCCCCCACCTACTTCAAATCAACATTTTGCCAAACTTATTAAATTGCTATCACATCATTTCCTCTAAAAGTACTTGTTTGCATCTCTATAACTTTTTTTCACAAAATCACACGTAACAAAATTAGCAAATTTAGTATCATCTAACATGTACTCAAAATTCAGATTTTTCCAATTGCCCCAAAAGTCTCTTTTAGCAGCCAATGTGTTCTAATCATGACTCAATCAAGATTCATACACTGTATTTGGCTGATAAGTCTTTTAAAATCTGTAATAGTTTCTGTACCACTGCCCAGCTCCCTTTATCATTTGTATTTTTTGCATTTATCCCATAGTTTGGACGGGGCTAATTGCATCTCCATGGTGTCACTTAACAGGTTCTGCTATACTTTCCCCCTATAAATTGACAGAATTGCAGGTCTGATTAGATTCAGGCTCACTGCAGGGGTATGGGGAGTAGAGGTGGTGTTGGTACTGGTGGTGGCAGGGGCATCGAAAAAAATTTCCTGGGTACAGCTGTGTGCTTTCTGTTACATCCCATCACTCAGAAGCACACAGTGCTTGGCTGTGCCATTTAGTAGTGATGACTGCATTAGTGTGGGTTCAGTTATTATCAGCCTGCTCCAACCACTGTATAGTTCTCCATCTGTTTTTTACCTAAAGCTATCAGCAATGAGAAATGATCACTGTCCAGATTGACTGGTTGCCCTTATATTAGGGCACACAAAATGGCCACTTTCTAATTTGATCCCTTCTTTTGCATTTATTAGCTAAATTCTTCTATAAAGGACTCTTTGTGTATTATCAACTCTCTGGTAACCATGCCATTTAGTTGAATTAGAAAGGCTGGATAGATTAATGCCTCTATCTTTTCCTTTGTTTACCAATTTTCAGAATAATGAGTTGAACTCCAAAGGTGTTCAATGTGTTTTCGGTATAATTATGAACTCGTTAAATATATTTGATATATTCTAATCCACTGCTTTACTTTTTCCTTCTGACACAAATCATCTCACTTTTGGCTAACGGGAGCCTCTTCAAGATTATCTATGCACCCTTTGGACTGGTCCTCAGTAATCTATTAGCTTCCTAGAATGAGATATTCCAGGATTATTTTGTACAGTTTATGCCTCAGAACTGGAATTACTACTACTTTAACCAATTGTTTCTCATTGGCTGAGAAACTCCATGAAGGCATGCATTTTTGTATTACTAGCTCCTGGCATCTAGAATGAGGTGCTGTATTTCTAGGATATGAAAGAGTATCTGGTACAGAGAAATATTCAATAAATATTTGCTGAATGAACAAAGCATGCCCAGTCTGGTTTTCATTTATGAGTTCCTGTGAGATAATGATGAACAAATGCCTCATTGCCTACAATTTATGTACTCTAAGTAGCTGTTACTTTTTGGTTTGGTCGTCTCTTATTCAAGTTCTTAAACTTTCCTCCAATCCATTTTTAATTCTTGGAATCTTTAAAAAATGCAGTGTCTCATCCTACTTTATTTTTTCCCATGATGAGACCTAAATTTCTCATTTATTTCTGCAGATGGTAAAATTTCAAGGGTCTAAGAATACTTTCAAACTCTTTCATGGCTTTTCACTTATAGCGTATCCTGACATCACTTGTTTTCTGGGGACAAACTACTCAGTTACGATTCAACCTGTTGCCTACTCCAACAGGTCCACTAATACATTTTATTACTCTGAATCTCACAATCATTAATATTAATCCTCTCTCATACTCTTAACAACTTGTTTTAAATTTTCTAAGATCAGTGAAAATTTTGCAAATCTGTCAAGTGCTTTGACAGCGATAAACAGAAACTCTAACCAAGAATTAACTTATAAACTTGATGATAATGTTTCAAATTTAGATTACAACAAAAATTATTTAAAAGCACTGGCTTGATTTCTGTGGGACCCCATTTAAGTCTACCAGTTAATGTTAAACTACTGATAACAGTCCAATGAGTGATACTTTATAGCTAGCAAAGTAATAAGACTAGAAATTTTCAACTTCAGTGGGTGTCAGATTCAGCTGGGAGCTTGTTAAAGACACAAAAGCCCTCCTCCTTGTAAATTCTAAGTCAGTAAAAGGGTAGTGCTAAATTATTTAATTCCCAAGTAATAAAGATACAGACCACATCTTCACAGTTCCATCAAGTAAGATGGAATTGTTGTTTTCTTCATGTTTAGAAACATGGTCCATATATCAAATATGTGCTTAGAAATATGGGTCTGGAGTACTCAAGATTCTGCTTTAATCAAATCAGGGGCTGGCGCTCTGGCATAGTGGGCTAAAGCCTCTGTGAGCAGCACTGGCATCCCACATGGGCGCCAGTTTATAACCTGGCTACTCCTCTTCCAATGCAGCTCTCTGGTATGGCCTAGGAAAGCAGAAGATGGCCCAAGTGCTTAGCCCCTGGTACCCACATGGGAGACCTGGAAGAAGCTCCTGGCTTGGGATTGGCCTAGCTTTGGTCATTGCAGCCATTTGGGGAGTAAACCAGCAGATGGAAGACCTTTCTCTTTGTCTCTCCCTGTCTGTAACTCTACCTCTCACATAAATAAATAAATAAATCTTAAAAAAAAAAAATCAAGCCATACTACCAAAAGTCAGAGAAAACAACACAAAGGGCGGAGAGGAAAAGAAATCTGGATTCTAGAAATCTTAACAACTAAAGACCTAAAGGCAACAAGTCCCTCATGGTGGATCACCTCATCTTGTGCATCCTTCTTGATAAGGAAAGGGAGGTTCCTGGCTGTAGTCATGAGAATGTCAGCTGCTTGCTCTGTGGAGAGGAAGGGAAGAATGCGGGCAACCATTCTCTTCCCTTTTCGGATACACATAATCTGTACAAAGTGGTCATCACTTGGCCTGCACAAGAAGAAAAATACCAACCAGGTCAGCAAGAACATATAACAAACTCTCATTTTGTCTTGCTTAGTTGTTACTGTATGAACATACTGCATTTATTTTCACAGCAATCTATAGTGCTAAATAGTGAGAATTACTTCTCCAACTCTCAAAACATAAAAAGTAAATGTTTGGGGCCAGCACAGTAGAGTAGTGGGTTAAGCCTCTGGTTGTGGCATTGACATCCCATGTGGGCATCAGTTCGAGCCCCAGATAATCCTCTTCTGGCTCTGTTCATTGCTAATGGCCTAGGGAAGCAGTGGAGGATGGCCCAAGTGCTTGGGCCCCTGAACCCACGTGGGAAACCTGAAGAAGCTCCTGGCTCTTCAGATCGGCCCAGCTCCAGCCATCGTGGCCATTTGGAGAGTGAACCAGCAGATGGAAGACCTTTGTCTCTATCTCTCCCTCTGTCTGTAACTCTACCTCTCAAATAAATAAATAAAAATCTTACAAAAAGAATACTTTTTTTTCATAAATGTAGAAAATTATCATTTCAAAAAGTTTACATTAGGGGCCGGCACTGTGGCACTGGCATCCCATATGGGCACTGGTTCAAATCCTGGCTGCTCGACTTCTGATCCAGCTCTCTGCTATGGCCTGAGGAAGCTGTCCTTGGGCCCCTGCACTCGACTTCCAGAGCCTTCCAGAGAAGGCTCCAGGCTCCTGGCTTCAGATTGGCACAGCTCCAACCATTTCAACCATTTGGGGAGTAAACTAGCAGATGGAAGACCTCTCTCTCTGCCTCTGCCTCTCTGTAACTCTGCTTTTCAAATAATCTTAAAAAAGTTGGTCAAACTATATGCATTAATTTGCTTTATTAGCTTTAAGTAACCACACAAGTATCACAATGGTTAACAGAACAACATCTGAAAATATATATAAGCCAAAGGAAAATAAAAACATTCATTATATCAAAGTTAATTTTGCTGTTACTATTTTGAAGAACCTTTTCGCTATGTATCGTATATGTATTTTTATTATTTCATGAAGAAATGGGCCCATGGAATTCATAGGCATTTGTAATAACTTTCTCTCTCAAATTCTTGGGAACACTTTTCCATGTCAATAAAAATATTTCATCTCCTATACATTTTAAACTTCGTAACTTTAAACTACATAACATCCCTAATACGTGGATAAACCACATTTATTCAACCAGTGCCATTAGCCCAACTCCAAAAAAGATGTGCTGAAAAGAAAGTGTTATTCTTTGCCCTAGATTAAAAGCAGTCTCTTCGAAAGGGCAAAGGGAGTGGGAGCCATTAGGAGATGAAGTCTGCTTGCATTCAGCAAACAAGTATTTGGTATTCACAGAATATTTATTATTAACAAGAGTCTTTTTCAGATAATGGGAGATAATAAAGAGAGACAGAGAAGAGCTTAGTATTCATTGGAAAATTGACTAGTATATAGCATATAAATATTCTATGGGAATCTCAAGGAACTAGAAATATTTACACTTCCTATATTAGCAGAAAAGCAACTACATAAAATTAGAAGGCTGGACATGTCAGTAATCACGAACCAGAATACAATCTGGTTAAAAAATAAAAGCCCAATTAATGTTCTTTACTGTACCTCCAAAACTTAGCATAGTCTTTAGTAAACATTAAACATGTATTTGCTAAATAATAAATACATTCAGAATACAGAGTATTTTTGTGACTGGAAATTATTAAGAAATGGTTTTATATGAAGTGGAATTTGAGTTAGATCAAAAGAATAGATCCTGAACCTACAATTATGGTAGGAAAAGGAAGAAATATAAAATTCAGGAGAGTCTAGCTAGTCTCCTGATTTCCTCAAAGTACACAATGCTTACCTCTCTTGTCCAGGCAATTTCCCCCTTAAGTTGTCATACATGCTACAAATTTTGTGCTTTCTTTCCTCCATCAGGGCAGGTCGCTCTTCTTCTAGACTTAAGAGGTAACGTCTCTCATAATCCTCCACATCAAGGAGTAAGCTATAGGTCTAAGGAAGAGACAAAAGCAGGCCAAACACAGGCTAGGTCAGGATCACAGAGCATTAAAGAACTTCCCAGTTTAGGATTATCAGATAGAGACAAAAGAGTGAAAACTCGAGAGAGAGATAAAAAAAAAAAAAAAAAAGTCAAACACTGAAATGACTTAAAAAGTTCCTCAAACATCATTCTTTACTCCTCCCTGATCGTCATCTAGCAAGTAAAGGTAGTAAAATAATTAAACTTAGCACTACCCAATGAAAAAAACAGTATCATCTCATTTTTTTACAGATGAAGAAATTCAGGGCAGCAGACAAAGGTTAAATAACTTGCCAAAGTCAGGAATGGAAATGACAGGCATGGTAGCCTGGTTCTGGACTCTATGCTCTTAACCACTCTGCTCTATGGCTTTGTGCCATTGTATTTATACTTTACAAACCAATTTCCTATATATATCTGATTACCCTGAGAACTCAGAATACAACCCATCACCCAGGGAGTACCCAATGAATATCTGTGAACTGACTTGACCTAATTAATCCATACACGAAACAATTTAATCTTTCTCCTCATTCTATCAGGCTTAGAAAATAACCCGCACAAAGCTATTCAGCTATAACTGAACAAGCTTGGACAAATGCCCAGTACTTTTAACTTTAACTACAGTGTTCTTTCCATGACGCCCAAGGTGAGGTGTATCACAATCCTTTCTAGAGTGCTGTGCTACAGACAGGCACTTAGATACATTCACTAATGAAAATCAAACACCAATTGCTTCCACTTCTTGTGTACATATACGTTTGACACTTATCTGAAACTAACTACTTCAACAAATTTAAAACTTACTTTTTCAATTATAACAAGGGTTTTTCTTCTTTTGTCTCGAACCTGTTTTTCTTTTGTCTCCTAAAAAAGATGAAGACTATTCAATGTGAACTCTTTATCTCTGTTAAAAAAAATGATGAAGTGTGCATTTCTAGATTCATTTGTGAAAATACTTGAGAAAAGAATCTTAACTCTCTGAGAGTTAATAACCTAAAACAATACTAGTGTAGACAAAGGAAAGTTTACTAAATCAAACCACAAACTATTAAACTGAATTCATAGATAGGTAAATGATAATTATAGAATACAGCAGCATATAAAGATATAGGAAAATCTTCAACACATAGAAAACAGTAAATTTTAAAAAAAGGTTTATTTATTTATTTATTTGAAAAGTCAGAGTTAGAGTGAAAGTGAGAGACAGACAGACAGAGAAAGGAGAGACCTTCCATTCTCTGGTTCACTCCCCAAATGGTTGCAATGACCAGGGCTGGACCAGGCTGAAGCCAGGAGCTTCATCAGGGTCTCCTACATAAGTGCAGGGGTCCAAGCACTTGGGCCATCTTCCGCTGCTTCCCTAGGCACATTAGCTGGGAGCTGGATTGGAAGTGGAGTAGCCAGGCTGGCGCCCATATGGGATACTGGTGCTGCAGACAGCTGCTTACACCATAGTGCTAGCACCAACAGTAATTTTTTAAATCAGTAAGCTGGAGTAAATATGATATATATGAATTTAAAAGTTTTGTACCAAAATAAACATACCTTTCTTTCTCACAAGGTGTCTTAAATTTATACTTTTAATTATTACACATTTGAAAGGTATAAAGAGAAACAGACAGACTTCCCAAATGCCTGTAATAGCTGGGGCTGGGCCATGGCCAAAGCCAGGTGCAAATCCAGGTCTTCCAAAGTAGTGGCAGAGACTCAACTATCATCTGATGCCTCTCAGGTGCCCATCAGCAAGAAGCTGGAATTACAAGTGGGGCTGTAATGTGAACTCCGGCACTCCAATGACAGGTGGGCATTCCAAGTGGCATTTTAACTGCTATGACCTCTCCACAAACTTTAAGTATTTTATTTATTTATTGGAAAGGCAGAGTGACATAGAAGGAGGGAGAGGAAAGCAGGGAAGGAGGAGAGAGAGATCCATCTTCCAGGCCAAAGCCAGGAGCCCAAAACTTCACCTGCGTTTCCCACATGGGTACCAGGGGCCCAAGCACTTGGACTGTTTCTACAGCTTTCCCAGGCATATTAGCAAGAAGCTACATCAGAAACAGAGCAGCCAGGACTTGAACCAAGCACTCCAACACAGGATGCTGGCCTTGCAAGCCACAGCTTAAGCCTATGTGCCACAATGCTAGCCCCCTTTCATAAACTTTTTGAAATATACTTGTAGATGCTGTCTGAACCAAAAATTATCTAGTCCAGAGACTCCTGCCACCCCAGGCCCAGTCTGGATGCCTTAGAAATGAAGGTACTAATATCAGCGTATCTGTGGAAAACCAGAATGCTGTAACATTTCAGACGGAAGTTCTGGGTTAGACTATGAACAATTCTACCATGCCTGATCTCATTTCAGTGAGCCCCAAAAAAGTGGTGAAGGCCCACCCATTCTTAAAAATACAATTTTGCTTAAACTTACATCATCTTCACTCCGAGATGTCACAACAGCATCGATCATTTTTCGAGGATTATTCACACTAGAGACAGTAAGCTTTCCCAAGGAGCCCTCAAACTGCACTGTAAGAATAAAAAATTTTCAATAAAGTAAAAACTCAGCAATATAGTAAGCAGTATTCAAAGATCTTTACTTTTCTCTGTTCTTTATTCATAGTATACTACAAAAGCAGATTATTTGACCTATCCTTTGTTGCAATAATTATCACAATAAAAGTCTATTGTACTTTCTTCCCCTTTTACCTATTTGAGTGATACTGAAAATTGTAACAGGTTTTAAAAAATTCTGAAATTTCAAGAGCCTGAAAGGTCCTCTGTCACACCACGCATTCTATGCTTGAACAAAGGCTGATCTTTGCATTTATTAAAGACAATGGTATTTTGTAAGTAATTTTCAAATATCTGGATCTGTTTATATGTATGTCTGACTCAATTTTAGCACATCAATAGCATTTTAAATTTCTCTTACAGGCCTGGGGATTAGGATCTTACCAGGTTTGTAAGCATGCTCCAGTTTGGCCACCTGAGGAGTGATAAGCTTGGTGCGTTCTTTTTTAGGGCCATCACCTTGTATTTCTTCAGCAGCTGAGAGCTTCTCCAGTTTTTCAAAGTAATTCTATCACATGAGAAGGTAATTGTAGTTGCAACACAAGCACAAAACATGGCTGGTTTTTTCGTTCAATAATTAATTTGGATAGTGGCAGTAACACAAACTTGAACTCTAGAAATGTTAAGACTGCTAGAAATTTACTTTATTAAAATATTCTACCCTTCACAAAGGTTTTCCATGGAAATATCTCTAAAATTAGCCTGTCGGTGTTCTTTTCCATTAAAAACAGAATTATTTATTTGACAGAGTAAGGGAGAGAGAGAAAGGAGAGACAGAGGGAGAGAAGTCTTCCATCTGCTGATCCATTCCCCAAGTGGTCAGGCCTGATTTAGGTCCAAGCCAGGAGACTGGAACTCCATTTGGGTCTCCAATGTGGGTGGCTGGGCCTGAGTGTTTGAGCCATCCTCCACTGCTTTCACAGATGCATTAGCAGGGAGCTGGATGGGAACTAGAGCAGCTTGTGCTCCAAAATGGGTTGCTGGCATTGCAAGCAGCCACTTAACTCACTGTGCCACAACACTGGCCTCTTTTGCAAAAAAACAAAAACAAAAACAAAAACAAAAAAAACAGTTACTTGAGAAGTTACTTGAGAGACAGAGAGCAAGTGGGTGAGCAAACTCTTACCCAGGTTCACTCCCCAAATGCCTGCTATGGCTGAAGCTTGGCCTGGACTGAAGTCTAGAGCTAAGAATGCATCCAAATCTCCCGTTTAGAAGGCAAGAAATCAGTTATTTGAGGTATTACCATTACCTTCCAGAAAGTCAGCACAGGGAGGGAGCTTGAGTTAGGAGCCAGAGCAGGAAACTGAACTCGGGTGGTTGCAATGTGGGATATGGGTGTTTTGACCAGCAGGCTAAACACTGCTCCAGACTATCAATATTTTTAACAGAAAGAACCACATTATTGACTCCAAAAGAATTGAAAACATTGGTCTGAGGGCCTCTACTTGGAAGAATCCAAAGTCACATAGCACAGTAGTGTCTCCAACTTGAAAAGGACAGAATTTGCTTAGTCAATTTCACCCATCTGAAAACTACCTCAAAAGAAACTACCAATATTTAAATGAACACCCTCATCAATGTAAGAGGGCAGATTATTATCCTTGAAATTAGCAGAGTATTTACCTGATAATAAAAATCATCTAGGTAGGGATCAGTGCTTTGCAGCTGCATCATCTGGATTTTGGAGACCCAATCCTTTTCCCGCTGCAACATGAGGTTGGCATAGGGGTCCTTTCGGAGATGATCCTGATGACTGCTCCGATGACTTCCTCTATCTCCTGCACCATTAAGATTCCGATGCTGACTGAAGAACAAACATGTCATACTCACTCCAAGTGGACACATTAATTAAGCCTTTTAACAACAGAGGAATAAATCAGGCCAAATAAAGATTCTTCTCAGCTTATGTTTAAAAGATAATGAAAAAGGGTTGAGTCAATAGAATTTAAGAGGAAACAGCTATGCAATACATAATCAAGGAAATAAAACCAAGATTTGAGTATCTTACCATAACACTTTCACCACAGATGTTTGTATAAGCCTCACAATAGCCCTATGAAGTAGTTTTCTTTTGTCCACTTTAACAAACTGAGCCAAAGAAAGATCAGGTAACTTGTCTAAAGTCCTACACCTGGTTTGACTATACAGTTTATACACATTTTTAAAACTTGTTAAAAATAATGAAATATTTCAAATATAGACAAAAGTCCAGAATATACAATAATAAGTATTTATTTACCCACCATTTTGATGTAGTGAAAAAAAATTTGCTCATAATTTATTATAGCAACACAAAATTACATTTACAGTTGAAGGCCTCTTGTACTTCTCTGGATCCTGGTTTCCAGCTTCCCTTCCTTCACAGAAGAACCACTTTTCTACTGGCATGCATCCTGTTTTACACTTTTATTGTATGTGTCTACCTTTAAATATTACACAGTATTATTCTGCATGCCCTTAAATCTGATTTGAGACATGTAATTCTGCTTCATTCAATATTATGTTTTTCATAATTTTACCATACTGATAATATACCAGGTAAACAACAAAAAATAGAACTGCTAGTGTAAGGCATATTCACACTTTCAATCTTATTCTCTACTGTCAAATTCTCTCTCAATAAGCTGTATGCTCCATCCTTGCCAACACTGACAGTGGTGCAACACTTCAGGTTTTACCTGTCTGAGGAAGTTAACTGGTTACTTAATTTTAATCTACATTTTTCTGATGTATTTTCATTTTTTGAACCACTGGGATTGCTTGTATTGCGAGTTTCATGACTTGTCTACAGTACTGTTCATTTATAGAAATTTAATATTTTAACAGTCAAATGCATAATTCTTTTTATGGTTTGTATTTTTTGTCTTTTTTTTTTTTTTTTAAAAGATTTATTTATTTGAAAGACAGAGTTACAGAGAGAGGCAGAGACAGAGAGGGAGGTCTTCCATCTGGTTCACTCTCCAGATGGCCGCAAAGGCCAGAGCTGCGCCGATCCGAAGCCAGGAGCCAGGAGCTTCTTCCGGGTCGCCCACATGGGTGCAGGGGCCCAAGGACTTAGGCCATCTTCTGCTGCTTTCCCAGGCTATAGCAGAGTTGGATCAGAAGAGGGGCAGCTGGGACTAGAACAAGTGCCCATTTGGGATGCCGGTGCTTCAGGCCAGGGCTTCAACCCGCTGCGCCCTAGTGCCAGCCCCTAGTTTTTGTGTCTTGTTTAACTAAGGGTTCATACTAGTTTATTCTACCCCCTCCCCCCCCCGCAAAAAATATTCTGGGATGTTTCTGCAAGTGAGAAGGAATCACACATACTCGCAGAAAAACAGAATTTGAAGGCTAAAGACATCTCAGTTATCTTTGATGTTACAGCTTGGATAATAGTTTGGATGTCTTCCAAAAGTCCATGAATTGGCACTTGGGCCGCAAAGTCTTATTCTAATTTTAACGGATTAATGTTAATGGTTACTGAATTAAGGATGGAGATTTGATATAAGGCATTTAGAAGGCAACTCAAAGGTAAGGTCTTTTGGTCACTGGGGGATTGCCCTCAAGAAGTACTTCCTATGAAAAAGAGCTGATTATATCAGCTGAGCATCTTTCCTGGCTCAACACGTAATCCCTTCCTTCATCCTCCAGCCTCGCCAGCTACTGATCTTGGACAGTGAACCTCCAAAATTCTAAGCTGAAATAAACTTTCCTTTCTAAGTAGCTCCATTCAGGCAATTTAAATGCAGTAGTGAAAAGCTAATATATTTGGTTTTTTATTTAATATAGATGATTATAGAATATAAGTTCCATTAAGGTAGGGATTTTATCTGTTTTGTTCTTTTTATTTATTTTAATTATATATATTTATGGATCACAGTGTGATAATTCAATACATGTATTCAATGTTTGAAGATTAAGTCCGGTTAGCACTTCCATCTCACTAAATATTAAAAAATCTTCTTTAAAAATTAAAGTTAGTTGTACATTTTTATTGGGTACATTGTTTTACTTTTAACCCCCAAAACCTACCATGGTGTGTGGTACCAAGGTGGGATCCCATACATAAAGACATGTTTCTATTTGTCAAATGAGGATTAGATAATTACAGGCAAAAATAGTGACCACTGAATTCACATGAGATCCAAATGCAAGGTTGGCCACCATATTTTAGGAGTATCTCTAATCTGAGAAGGTTAAAATAAAAAGGTAGTTAAGAAGAAACTTTTAATTCTGGTAGTTGGGCTGGTGCATTAAAAACATAAAATGACAACATTTCTGATTTGACATTACCAGCAAAATAAGCTAAAGATAGTACATTTACTTCAAAAGTAAACTAAATTATTAGCATCTTGTTAACAGTATGAAAATCAAAAGCTGAATTAAGAGATCATAAGGGAGTAGGATGAGTACTTACTTTCTGTTCTGTTGCTGTCTCTGATGCAAGAGTCGACGGTGCTGAGGATGAAGGTGAGTTGTGTCTGGTCTAAACATTGGGGCCTGAGATCTAAGAACAGTGGAAAAAAGGGTTCTCAATTCTGTTCTGATGATTTGGGGAAACAAGCACTGGTGCTCAGTCACTTTGAAACAAATTTTTATTTACTTAATTGAAAGGCAGAGACACACAAAGAAAGAGGCAGAAAGATCGTCCCATCTGCTAGTTCACTTCTCAAATGCCTGCAAAAGCTGGGGCTGGGCCAGGATGAGACCAGGAGCCTAGAACTTCATCTGGATCTCCCCCAGGGGAAGCAGGGACCCAAGCACTTGAACCATCACTATCTACTGACCCTCAGCGTGAGCTGGATTGGAAGTGGAGGCACTGATATTGGGCACTCAGGTATGGGATGGGATATCCCAGGTGGGAGATTAAACCTGATGCATCACAATGCCTTCTTTGATGAATTGACATTTTAAAGAATATTATCAGTCAGTCCTGGATAACTTCATATAGTTTCACCCAAGGGACTTCTACAGTCTCTCTCTCTCTCTTTTTTTTTTTTTTTAACTTTATTTGAAAGGCAGTTAAGAGAGGGAGAGAGGGACCTGCACTATGGCTCAGTGGGTTACTGCCCTAGCCTGAAGCGCTGGCATCTCATATGGGCACTGGTTCAAGACCCGGCTGCTCCACTTCCAATCCAGCTTTCTGCTATGGCCTGGGAAAGCAGTAGAAGATGGCCCAAATCCTTGGGCCCCTGCACCCATGTGGGAGACCCAGAAGAAGCTTCTGGCTCTTGGCTTTGGATCAGCTCAGCTCTGGCCATTGCGGCCATCTGGGGAATGAACCATCGGATGGAAGATCCCTCTCTTTCTGCCTCTCTCCCTGTGTAACTCTGACTTTCAAATTAATAAATAAATCTTTAAAAAAAAGAGGGAGAGAAATATCTTCCATTTGCTGGATCACGCCTCAGTGGTCACCATAGCTAGAGCTGAGCCAGACCACAGCCTGGAACTCCTTCCATATCTCCATATCTTCTGTATCATTCCACTGGCAGGGCCCAGGCACTTGTGCCATCTTCTGCTGTTTTTCTAGGCACAC
Source organism: Oryctolagus cuniculus (assembly GCF_964237555.1). Taxonomy (NCBI): domain Eukaryota; kingdom Metazoa; phylum Chordata; class Mammalia; order Lagomorpha; family Leporidae; genus Oryctolagus; species Oryctolagus cuniculus. The sequence continues at coordinate 12,817,663 of NC_091432.1, read as the reverse complement.
TGGCAGGGAGCTGGATAGGAAGTGGAGCAGCCAGGACTCAAACTGGTGCGCATATGTTGGCATCAAAGGCAGTGCCACAACGCAGGCCTCTGCTAGAGTCTTTTCTAACGAGACCTTGTAGAAGCAAAAGATAGACTATTTTTTAAAATATATCCTCCCTGAAGCCTTAGTTCTCAATTTCTTAAATAATCATCATGAAATCCAACTGAATTATCAGTAAAGCAATATAATTGCTTTTTTCCTACAATTATTTTTTGCTCTTATTTAACAAAAGTCTCTCAATAGATTAATGTACTCAGTGAGTATGACACAGAAATGCACTATGTGAGAATGACATAGAAAACAAATATGGGACAATTTTATATTTCAACTTGGACAGGTTATAGTATTTGGTTATTTGTCTTTGGCTATTTGATAAAACTCCAGTTCAGATATTGCTGTGAAAGTATTTTGTATGTGATTAACATTTATAATCAGTTATCTTTAAAAAAATGAGATTTGGGGCCGGCGCTGTGGTGTAGCAGGTAAAGCTGCTGCCTGCAGTGCTGGCATCCCATATGGGCACTGCTCCACTTCTGATCCAGCTCTCAGCTATGGCCTGGGAAAGCAGCAGAGAATGGCCCACAGTCCTTAGGTCCCTGTACCTGCATGGGAGACCTGGAGGAAGCTTCTGGCTCCTGGCTTCAGACTGGAGCAGCTCTGGCTGTTGCGGCCAATTGGGGAGTGAACCAGTGGATGATGGAAGACCTCTATCTCTGCCTCTCCTTCTCTCTATATGTAACTCTGACTTTCAAATAAATAAATAAATAAACAATCTTAAAAAAAAAAGAAAATGAGATTCAATTTGATAATATAGGAGGGTCTCAGTTATTTTGTATGTGATTAACTTTTTTTTTTTTTTTTAAAGAATTTATTTGAAAGAGTTAGAGAGGTAGAGACAGAGAGATAGGTCTTCCATCCACTGGCTCACTCCCCAAATGGCCACAACGGCTGGAGCTCAGCTGATCCGAAGCCAGTAGCCAGGAGCTTCTTCTGGGTCTCCCATGTGGGTGCAAGACTTGGGCCATCCTCTCCTGCTTTTCTAGGGTCATTAGCAGGGAGCTGGACTTTAAGTGGAGCAGCCAGGACTGGAACTGGTGCCCATATGGGATGCCAGCGCTACAGGACAGGGCTTTTAAACCACTGTGCCACAGCACTGGCCCCATGATTTATAATCAGTTATCTTTAAGAAAACAAGATTCAATTTGACAGTGTGGGAGGGTCTCAATCAGTTAACAGCCCTAAAACAAAAACTAAAGTTTCCCAGAGAAGCAATTCTGCCCCAAGACTGAAAAGAGAATTCCTGCCTGAGCCTCCAGCCTGCTGGTCTACCCTAAATATTTCAACTTCAAGACCGCGATTTCCAACTATTACTTGAATTTATGGTCTACTGGCCTTCTTTACGGATTTTGGACTTGACAGCCTCCACAATTGAGTCAGCCGATTTCTTAAAACAAAACACACACTGTCTCTGTGTATATACATATAAGGAAGTATGTGTGTATCCATGCTATTGGTAGTGTTTCTCTTGAGAACTGTGGCTGATACAATGATATGGAATTAAACACAATTTCACTGAAGTAAGATCTTAAACTCTTATTATAGAACCAGAAAGCAGAAGCAAGCAACTCAGCTAGTGCTGAGTTCAGCCGACTTCTTACCATTACTATCCCTGTTCCTTAACAAAAGGCAACTGTTAAGTGGTAAGAATTGTGTGAGGGGCCGGCGCCGTGGCTCAATAGGCTAATCCTCCGCCTTGCGGCGCCAGCACACCAGATTCTAGTCCCAGTCGAGGCGCCAGATTGTCCTGGTTGCCCCTCTTCCAGACCAGCTCTCTGCTGTGGCCAGGGAGTGCAGTGGAGAATGGCCCAAGTCCTTGGGCCCTGCACCCGTTTGGGAGACCAGGAAAAACACCTGGCTCCTGGCTTCAGATCAGCGCGATGCGCCGGCTGCAGCACGCCGGCTGCGGCAGCCATTGGAGGGTGAACCAACAGCAAAGGAAGACCTTTCTCTCTGTCTGTCTCTCTCTGTCTACTCTGCTGTCAAAAATAAAAAATTTAAAAAAATTAAAAAAAAAACAGTAAGAATTGTTTGAGGGCCAACACCTATGGTGTGGCAGATTAAGCCTCAGCCTGCAGTGCCAGCATCCCATATGGGTGCTGGTTTGAGTACTGGCTGCTCCTCTTCTGATCCAGCTCCCTGCTAATGGCCTGGGAAAGCAGTGGAAGATGGTCCAAGTGCTTGGGCCCAGAACTCACATGGGAGACCTGGAAGAAGCACCTGGCTTCAGATCGGCACAGTTCTGGCCATTGTGGCTATTTGGGAGAGTGAACAGCAGATGGAAGATCTCTTTCTCTTCCACACTGTAAGTCTGCCTCCTAAATAAATAAAATAAATCTTAAAATTGTATATATGTTACCATGTATGTGTTTGTAAAATGGGTATGAAGTAAAACTTAACGAAAACTTCATTAGAAGTAAGGGGTGATTAATTTGTAATGTGCAAATGTACAAGGGAGGCATGTGACTCTTAAGGAAATGTGACTCATACGAAAGCCTGGAGATTATCAAACATTTCCATGTTTGCCAACTTGAGGATCCAATAACAACTCAATATGTATCACTGAGCAAATATCAAGAGACTTTTGTATTGCAAAACCAAACGTCAATGAGCAAGAGACTTGGCTGACAATGTACAAATAGTGGCATTTGTTTTATATACCTTATGGTTTGCAGATGAGGTCCTGGGCCAGGAGGATGCTGCTGTGGAGGTGGTGTAGAGGGGGGTGGGGCACTAAAGAAGGCACGGAAGCCTGGTGCTGGGGGAAGCATCTGCCCAACTCGCCCTTGCAGCAGCTTGGGATTCATGGCAGCTAGTGGACTACCAACAAATCCAGGGACCCGTGCAAACTGGCTGGGAGACATGCGTCCAGGCTGTAGCTACAAGGAGGGACAATATTAGATTTAGTTCACTGAAAACTTCCCCTGTTTTTATCCACAGAGAATTTAAAACTATTTCTACCAATGAAAAAAAAGTGAAAAAAACAAAAAGTAGTTGTGATTAAAAGCAAAAAAAGTGATATCTAATGAACCTTAGGAAATTAGAAGGGTTCTTTACGGCTAAGGCTAAACACAGGCTTACCTGTGCTCCTCCAAGAAGCTGTGCTCTTTGGAGGGGGCTGAGAACAGGAGGAACATTAGGAGGGAAAGGGTGACCCAGGAGGGATGAATTCTAAGGGGAAAAAAAGGGAAAAAACTATGTTACGGAACAGGAAATCAATATAATAAGGGAATTCAGTAAAAATGTATAAGAAACTTGGATATGTAATATCAATCTCTCCACTGACAGAATCATAAAAAAAGAGATGATAAAACACTATGACCATAACAGGAAATCAACAACTACACAATGAACAATGGAAGTAGCAGCAAAGCAGATGATCAGAATGAGTTTCGATTTTTAAAGAAAAGAGTTGAGATAAGAAACAAGTGACCACGTCCTCTAACCTGGGAACAATAAGATCCACAAATTCAAGTATAGCAATTATAAAAATATATATATAATTTAGGAGATGTCAATTTTATACACTGATAGTGATTATATAGGTAGTGATTATAAAACACATATTGTACATTTTTGTTAGGTTATAAAGTGACATACCGGGACACTGCAGAGCTGGTTTGGAGACATCCTCTCACCATAGGGAGCAGGATAACGTGGTGGCATTGGGGGCCGAACATGGACAGGCTTCGGACACAGAATCTATCGGGATAAACATATACACAACTACACTCAATGAAATCAGTTTTTCTTCCATCTATACTCCCTCCCCTCAAGTACTGGTAGAGACACAGAACTCAACGCAAAGCCCTACTTCTAAGCAAATGCTATGGCTATGGGTTCAAATACAGAACCTTTGGTCATTTTCTCTCACAAATCAAGATGTGTCAGTTTTAACTGAGGAAGATTTAGCTAATTCTCCAGTTATCCCCACCCTTCCACGCTATCTGAGGGAGGTACCAGCAGATACTCTGACTTGCAAATTCTCTCCAAGAGTATATATTTTGGTAGCAGTGAGGGAGAAGGAATGATAAGAAAGCTGGAGGATTAACTAAGCCCTATTCTGAAGCCCCTGTGATATGGCCACCATGCTCAGCAATTTTGATACATTGTGACTCCACCATTTTATAGAATATTGAGCCTAACTAGGCCATACCAACACCACCCTCCCCCCATACCTTCCAAATTGGCCTTCCTTTTCAGCTGCTGGTTTCAGGTGGAGGAAAGTCTATGGAACAGGACTGCACAGGCTCTAGGGAAAGCAGGGATATCTTAAAGGTAAAAAGGGATGTGGACAATGCTGCGTGTTCCCATTCCCCCCAGCTTTCAGTTATCTCTCTGCCAATGCTTTGGGCAGCCAGAAAAACATTTTTAAAAAGTATTTATGCATTAATGTGGTTGACTACCCTTCTTCTCCCCCAATGAAAAGACAACAGCAACAGCAGCAGCAGCAGCATAGGGTATTAGGGAATGTGTCTCTTATTTGTTCTAATTTCTGCTCTAATTGGCTACTTTTCTTTCTAATCTAATGCCTACCCCAAACTTCCACCCCCCTCCCAGTATCACCAATTTCCCAAATAATTTTGCCCAGATTCCCAATATCCTGGGCTGAGTGCCTGTTAATGAAAGGTACCTGTTGGTTGAAGCTGGGTACAGCCATCTGCTTAGGTGGGGTGCCTATGGGGACAGCTCGGACAGGAGGACTCCCAATGATAGGTGAAGTTGATCGCCTTGGTAATGCACGTTCAGAAAGGTCTCGATCATCTTCTGGGCCCTGTGGGGGCCTCTGAGGCAAGGCATATTCTAACACAGATACTGTAGGCATTTCCTAATTGAGGAAGTGGTTTAAAAAATTAGTTAATATGAAATGTTTAATAATCTGTGCAGATGACACAAACACCTTGAAAAAATAAGTTTTAAATTTCCATTTATTTTCATTCACATACAGCAAAATTTACTCTTTGGCATACAGGTTTCTTTAAATAAATGCACAGAGTAATAGACCTGCAATTGTATTCAAGACACAGAATCGTTTTATCACTCTAGAAAGCTTCTTGGTAATGTCCCTTTATAATCAACCCCTCCTGCCAAGCCCAATCACTAGCAAATACTCATTTGTTCCCTATCCCTACAGTTTTGCCTAGACATCTGAAGCAATTCAAATCATACACTGACAAATTTGAATTCTAAGAGCTCCTTTTTAGCCTCTACCCTAGAACCTGAGGAAGGGTATATCAACAGTAATAGATGCAGTAGTCAATATTGGCAAGTGATATGCATGTATACATTCTTTTAGTGAGGAAAGGATAAAAATAGGAGGCAACTTAAAATTTTTGGATATTAAGAATTTTACATAAAGAAAAAATGTTTAATACCTGACCAAGTAGTGGTCCTCGGATTCGCCTCAGAACTTCAGATCCATCCCAGATGCTAGAATTCAGACTTCCTGGTTGGGGCTAACAAAAAGGAAAAACAGATATACAAAGTTAGGAATAGCGTGGGCTCTCTGGGTGAGCTACCTGCTTTTGGAGAGCAAGGTCCAAAACAGTCTCCACTGCTAAAGTGTAAGAAATTACAGTGCTCTAGAATATACCTTAGTTCCCAACTTCAACTTAAGAACCGGATCGTAAGGATCACATTATCAATTGTCTAAGGCACACTATAATCCTTTCATTATAGAAGATGAAATAAAGTAGCAAAGCTCAATGTTGCACGTTAACTATTAGTCTGCTACAATTCTCAAAACAGAGTTAACTTACTTGCAAAACTGGCCTGGTTTGCACTGCCCTCATGATAGCTGGATCTTCTAGTTCATTTTCAATCACCATCTTACTGAGCCTTTCTGCCAGATTCTCCTCATGGTCACCCAACAAGTCCATCTCATCCCTTTCTCCATTGCCTGTTTGTTCATTAACTGCCGCTGGTAGCTTCTCTTCCAATTCAGCCAAGCGCTCATGTGCTTCTTGCCAATCATCATCTATAAGACAATACAGTTGTATAAGGAATATACTGGACAATGGAATGAGTTTTAGAAAAATGTTCTTTTAACCAAACAACTACAACTCCAGAAGACAGGTGAAGGTTAAATTTGCACTTAGAGATATCAAATAAAGTTTGAATTAAAGGATACAGAAAGTGAGGTGTTTTTTTTTTTTAACTATTTAGAGAAAATAACATTACATCAGGAATAAAATTCAAGTATTTGAATTAACAGCTTAAAACATTGCCTATGCTGTCAAACTATATTCTAAAATTGATTCCTAAACTGGTGACAGATACACACACACACACACACACACACATACTATTGCCTGTTTTGAGATTCTATGACATTTCAAGCCAAAACATTAAGGAAATTACAGGTAGGACAGTCAGTAGAAAACTCTTAAAATGAGAGATCTGTCAGTTTTGAGAAAGAGCCAAGAGAGCAGTTTGGAATGAAATGGCAAGAGTAGAGAATGAGCTAGGAGGGAGCTGGCGCTGTTGCATAGCAAGTGAAGCTGCTGCTTGCAGTGCTGGTATTCCATATGGGTGCTGGTTCGAATCCTGGCTGCTCCTCTTCTGATCCAGCTCTCTGCTATGGCCTGGGAAAGCAGAAGATGGCTCAAACCCTTTGGCCCCTGTACCCGCATGGGAGACCCGGAAGAAGCTCCTGGCTCCTGGCTTTGGATTGGCTCAGCTCCAGCCAGTGTGGCCATTTGGGGAGTGAACCAGCAGGTGAAGACCTCGTTCTCCCTCTACCTCTGCCTCTGTAACTCTGCCTTTCAAATAAATAAATACTAAAAATAGAAAATGAGTCAGGAGTCTTCTGGGCTACTATGATCAAAATGGGAGGCAATGCAAGTTTTGCTGTGGCTTAACTTTTAGAAAGAATCACACTGGCTTTTGTGTTAAAAATGGATTGGGGAATGGGGGTAGCTGTGACAATACTGGAAATACGGTAATCTGTCAGATGGCTATTGCAACAGTCCAGGGGAAAAGTAATAATGATTTGGACCAGTCAACTCCTCTCCTATTTTAATTATGTCTTTTGCTATTCCTGCACACTACTATGCAGGATGTAGCAGTGACACTAATGTGGTTTTCCCATTTTATTTGGCTGACAGCATTTTTGAGTCCCACTACAGCATGGATTAAACCCTTCAGAACCCTCAGGCTCCTCTAGAAATCAACCTTCCTTTCATCCCATCTCTAATTCCAGTTCTCTTCAACCTAATCATTCCATTCTGCTTCAATCATAAAACTGTATTCACCATTCTGATCCCTTTCAGCTTTTCAATGCAAAAACCTCTCCCTTCACTGAAGTTCCCCCTAAATAATACTTTCATTTTAATTCTACCTTCACTTTGTCAAAATGTGCTCTACTTAAAAAAAAAAATTATTTACTTGAAAGAGTTATGGAGACACAGAAAGAGAGATCTTCCATCTGCTGGTTTACTCCTAAAGGCAGAAGACTCACTGGGTCTCCCATGTGGATGGCAAGGGCCCAAACACTTGGGCCATTGTCTGTTGCTTTTCTCAGCAGGAAGCTGGATCAGAAGTAGTGTAGCTGGGACACAGTCACCCATATGTGATGCTGATGTCACAGGCAGCAGCTTTACCCGCTATGCCACAACGCTGGCCCTCAGTGTGCTCTACTTTTTAACTCAAAAAAAAAAAAAATAAAAAAATAAAAAAAAAAATTCTTTTGTGTATGTCATGTACTTTATTCTTATTTTAGTTATATGCTTTATGCTCCATACAATTCAACACACAGGGATAAAGACTTTCTTTTTACTGCTAACTATGTTTTTTAAAAATTCAAGCAACACAAAAACAAGTAACTTATAAAGTAAAAGTTATTCATAATTCCACAGTTGTTTTTGAAATTACAAACCATAAAAATTTTGAGTTTTTAAAATTTTTCAAAATTATTTTGTAAACCTTTTGTCTTTTTTTTAAGTTTATTTTTACCTACTTGAAACACAGAAAGAGATCTTCCCTTTGATGGTACACTCCCCACATGCCTTTAATAGCTAAGTGTGGATCAGGTCAACCCAGGAGCCTGGAACTCCATGAGCCCCCCAAGGGTGGCAGAGGCCCAAGCATTTGGGACACTATCTGCTGCCTCTTTAGAGGCATTAGCAGGAAGCTGGATTGGAAGCTGAGTAGCTAGGACCTAAACGGGAATGCAGAGCTCCTAAGTAGTGGCTTAACTCTTTATCCATGTTCCTTTTTCCTTAAGCAGTACATCTTTGACACCTTTTCATGCTGAAAATTTAAGTATAATTACCAATAATGTTATCTTAAACTTTTTAATACCTATAAGATTTTATTCTAAGGATAAACTGTGATTTCATTTACTTCCTACTGATAAACATTTGGATAATTTAACATGACAATATTGTACTGAAGTGGTGGTCATTTAGCCTAGTCATTAAGACAGCATTTCTCAGGAGTGCCTGAGTTAGATTCTAGGTTCCAGTTCCTGACTCCAGCTTCCTGGTAATGCAGACCGTGGGAGAAAGGGGTTATACCTCGAGAAACTGGTCTCCTGCCACCCACGTGGGAGAACTGGATTAAGTTTCCAGCTCCCAGCTTCAGTCAGGTCTAATCCTGGCCCTTGAAGGCATTTGGGAAGTGAACCAGCAGATGAGAACTGTCTTTCTGCCTCTGAAATTTAAAAAAAAAAAAAAAAAAAAAAAAAACCAAACCAAAAAACCCTGTAATGAACATTTATATATATATATATTTTAAAAGGTTATCTTTTATTTTTTAAATTAATTAATTTATTTCTAAGGCAGAGTTACAGAGAGGCAGATAGAGAAAGAGACAAGTCTTCCATCCACTAGTTCACTCCGCAAATGGCCTCAGAGGATAGAGCTGGACTGATCTGAAGCCAGGAGCCTAGAGTTTCCTCTGGGTCTCCCATGTGGGTGCAGGGAACCAAGCACTTGGGCAGCTTTTCCATGCACATTAGAAGGGAGCTGGATCGGAAGTAGAGCATCTGGGACTAACTGGAGCCTATATTGGATGCTGGCATTGCAGGTGGCGGCTTTAACCTCTACACCACAGTATTACCCCTATATATATTTTTTAAATAAATATTTAAGGAGGCTAATTCCTTATCAAGAGCATACTAAGTATTTATAATTTGCTGCTTCTATTTTTAAAAAGACTTATTTATTTGAAAGGCAGAGTTACAGAAACAGAACAGAAAGAGACAGTATGAGAGATAGAAATCTTTCATCTGCTGGTTCAATGCACAAATGGCAGCAATAGGCAGGGCTGGGCTGAGCTGAAGCCAGCAGCTTGGACATCCATCTCTGTCTCCCATGTGGGTGGCAGGGGGCCATGCACTTGGGACATCCTATGCTTTGCCTGGATCAGAAGTGGAGCAGTGGGGAGTTGAACCAGTGCTCATATAGAATGCTGGTGTCACAGGCAGTGGCTAAACAAGCTGTGTCACAAAGCCAGCCCCTTGCAATTTTTATTATATAACAATATATATTTTACACTAGTGACCCAAAAAATGGGAAAAAGACTTCCAAATTTATAATTCTTACATCATAGGATATATTGTCTAAAGCCTTTGGAAGCACTGTAATCCTGAACACCAATTATGGGAACCACATCTTTAAACTGCTGATCACCTAGCCATCACTGGGATAAACAGGGACAGAGCAATAAAAATATTCTTACCTAAGCCTCTAGGACATGGGTCGTTTTTTCTAATCATGCGAAGTTTTCTTCGTCAACCACAGCTTCCTCTTACTGAGTGTCTAGGCAAGAGGCACTCTTCTTCTGAAATGTTATCTTTATTTCTTTTTGCTTTTTTTATTTTTTGACAGGCAGAGTGGACAGTGAGAGAGACAGACAGAAAGGTCTTCCTTTTGCCATTGGTTCACCCTCCAGTGGCTGCTGCGGCCGGCACACTGCACTGATCCGAAGCCAGGAGCCAGGTGCTTCTCCTGGTCTCCTATGGGATGCAGGGCCCAAGAACCTGGGCTATCCTCCACTGCACTCCCGGGCCACAGCAGAGAGCTGGCCTGGAAGAGGGGCAACCGGGACAGAATCCAGCACCCCGAACGGGACTAGAACCTAGTGTGCCGGCGCCGCAGGAAGAGGATTAGCCTAACAAGCCACGGCTCTGGCCATCTTTTTTTTTTTTTTTTTTTTTTTTGACAGGCAGAGTGGACAGTGAGAGAGACAGAGAGAAAGGTCTTCCTTTTGCCATTGGTTCACCCTCCAATGGCCACCACAGCCGGCGCGCTGTGGCCAGCGCATTGCGCTGATCCGAAGCCAGGAGCAACCAGGACAGAATCCGGCGCCCCGACCGGGACTAGAACCTGGTGTGCCGGTGCCGCAAGGCGGAGGATTAGCCTATTGAGCCGCGGCGCCAGCCCCATCTTTATTTCTTTTTAAAAAATATTTATTTAGGGGCTGGCGCTGTGGCATAGCAGGTAAAGCCACCGCCTGCAGTGACAGCATCCCATATGAGCACCGGTTCGAGTCCCAGCTGTTCCACTTCCGATCCAGCTCTCTGCTGTGGCCTGGGAAAGCAGAAGATGGCCCAAGTCCTTGGGCCCCTGCACCCATGTGGGAGACCCAGAGGAAGCACCTGGCTCCTGGCTTTGGAATGGCGCAGCTCCAGCCATTGCGGCCAATGGGGGACTGAACCAGTTGATGGAAGACTTGTCTCTCTCTCTCTGCCTTTCTTTCTCTGTGTATCTCTTTCAAATAAATAAATAAATCTATTTTTAAAAAATTACACAGAGTATTAAATTAAATTACACAGAGTGAAGAAGAAAGAAAGAGACAAGCAGAGAGATCATCCATCCACTAGTTCACTCCCCATATATTTGCAACAGCCAGGGCTGTGTCAGGCCAAAACCAAGAGCTTCTTCTGAGTCTCCCACATATGTGGAGGGGCCAAAGTACTTGGGCCATCACTGACATTTTTCCCAGGTCATTAGCAGGGAGCTGGGTCAGAAGTGGAGCAGCTGGGACACAAACCAGCATCCCCCATATGAGATGCCGGCATCGCAGGCAGTGACTGGACTATGCCATAACACTCGCCCCTGAAATGTTGTCTTACAGCAAAGAACTTAAGGAATCCTTTTCATTTTGATAGTTTCCTGACCAACATAACCTTGATGTGCTCAAAAAAAAGGAAAAATCTTTATTAGATGAAAATTACACTGTTAATTTAAGTGCTCATTCATCTGAAATGAATACTGTTAAGGTTCAATGTAACTAAAAATCAACTGTGGAATTAATATTTTTGGTGAGGAAGAGTGAGTGAGAAAGGATAAACTGTTGTTTGCAATTTTACTAACCCAACAATGCCAAAAGAGTAAAGAGGTTATAATCCTGAATTCAGGGACTTTAAAAATACTTACTTCCAAAATTTAATAAGTTGTTAATTGATTGGTCCTAATGCATTGCTTTCCGTCCCCAGTTCTCAATTTTGTTTCTGGCTAACTTAACCAGATCCCACCAAATATGGATACTCTATTTGTCCTTAATAAGATTTAAAAAATACTGGTTAAACAGCCACATTCTGTGCAAATGGATTTTTTGTGAGTTATTGTTTTTAAATGTGCAAGCAAAGATCTATGCTGTAGAATACATTATCATTTTTATTTTTCTTGCTCTAAGATTAGGGACTGAAATTGCCCTAAAATTATAGCAGTTTTCACTTAGAGGCAAATAGAAAGAATACGGGGAGCCCTCATAAGCAAAACAGGAAATTTTTTCAAACTTTATCCAAAGACTGTTTAACATAATAGATTTACACTAATTGTATTTATAGTTACTTAATCTCTCTGTTATTCTGCTTCATTTGTTTAAATGAGGATAATAATAGTATCCAACTCACAAGGTTGCTGTGAAGGTTAGTAATGTATGTAGAACATTTAGAACAGTGCCTAGCACATACTAAGCAGCATATAAGTGTAAGCTTTTATTTTTAGAGACTGAACTGGGTTTACTGCAATATAATTTATTGCTCCAACATGATGCAAGCATTTTTTTCATGCAGAAGACAGTCACTAATTTCTTAAAGTGATATCAAACATGTGGACAGTGATCTAAAATATCCATTGCACTAAAAGTTATTACTCAAGATGATCTCTCCATGGATTAAAAATCAAAGAGAAACTAACAAAGAGATTGTTCATTGCACTCTGGAAGTCAACGAGGAGGCAAAACAATTCCTTCTCTCTTCAAGTTCAAAAATGAGGACATATTACTTTATCTTAATAAGTATAAATCAATTCCATCAACTTCATTTGCTGAAAAATGATAACATTCAGAACATTATTTTAATGGAAAAAGTTTAAAAAACACATGTTTCTAGCTTCTATTTTATAGATTATTAATAATCTTCTAAACATAATTTTCAAAATTCACAATTCTGTGCACTTGCAATTCTATGTCCCTTTTCCTGTGATCTCCATGGAGAGAGACAATAGCATCTTAAATCATGTCATTCTGGACAATCTCATCTCCTTACAGTATGGATATAATCCAAAAAATTTTTGATTTCCTCACAATCACTCTTACCTTGTACCTTCAACATTCATTTTGTTGCTCTGAAATCATGACAAAGTTTTAGTTCTCTACTGAATTTTATAAATGATTGACAATAGGAAACACTTTCATTTTTGGCAGTTCATTCAACTCTAAGTTTTAATAAACTTAAGCTGTTTAGGTCACTGCAAAACCAGTAAGATCCTTATTTGTCCTTGATACTGAAGATCTTGAGTGCTCCTTATTGCCAAATTTCCTTTTTCCCTTATTACTTAACTGTGAACATTTCTTACACTGACAGAAGTGCTGCGATTGATTCACACATATGTACACATCCCAACATAAACGCTGTCATTGTTATTTTCCAACACCAACAGTTAAGGCAAAAATACCTACATTGACTTTTCCCTATTCATTTTTTTAATTAAAAAAAAAAAAAAAAACCAACAAGTTATTTATTTTCATCTTCTTGAAAGGCAAAATGACACTAGCCCAGAACTTCCTCTGGGTCTTCCACATGGGTGGCAGGGGCTTGAGCAATTAAGCCATCATCTGCTGCCTCCCAGGATGCATTAGGAGGCTGCATTGGAAGTGGAGTAGCTGGTACCAGAACTGGTACTCTGATATGGATGTGAGCATCCAAAGCAGTGGCTTAACCTGCTGTTACTACAACATATGAAGTAAATTTTAACTGTTAGTCTACTTATTCAAATGAAATGTGTCCTCCAACTTTACCATATTAACCTACTTCCTAAATTTTCTATCCTAACATTTATAATTGTGGTTTGTAAGTTTAATTTGGCTCTTTAATGTTTTATACTTTTTCCATCTCCTAGATTATTAACCCATATCCAGGGACAGAAAAAAATTTCATCTGCACACAACACTTTTCTAACTTATGAAGATTATCTATCACCAAAATTCTTGGTATAACAGCATTTAATTTTTATTGAAATTGTTATATAGCAAGGTTATTTAATATACTAGGAATGGACTGAATTCTAAAACACACATCTGCATTCTAGAATTTGAATGTTCTACTATTCATTAGTTTCCCCAAGTTGTATGTTCTACAAATAAAAAATTCCCCTCCCCTTGGATTATTTTTAAATCTCTGGTAAATATCTACTTCTCTATAAACACTTGAATTTCTTCTTGTGGCACCCTAGAGCCACAGATCATACAGCTGGAAGGGATCTGGTTTTACAGGTGAGGCAATAAGAGCCCCAAAGGAGCAGGGTAAAAAAATATAGTATCCTGAGGTCAACAATAGAGCACTACCCTGAAAAGTTAGTGAATAAAGTTACTCCCACTAAGATAAAGCAGGTATAAATAAGAGCACCTGAAAAGAGCAAGAGACTGCCATTACAAGACAAAGAAATCACTTACCCACGGCACCTGATCCAAATGTATCATCATTGAATTGATCAATCTCTTCATCTTCTTCTCCCAGGCCCTGAAATGCATCTTCATCTTCATCTAGAGGACAATCCTCCAAAGACTAAAAACAAGATAAAATGGATTAGCTATTCATGAAACTCACCTCATTTTTAAAATGTTCTAAAAATGTTCATCTCACCTTCTCAATGAACACAATAATCTCATTCTTATTGTAATGATGACTTTTTTTCTATTCATCCATCTCCCTGACACTGGAAGAGTTCAGTTATCTTCTTTCTTTTGGTTTCCATTTCCTCTTTCTTATTCCATTTAATATCTTCTCCCACAAGCACCCGATTTCTTTATTTTATCAAGAGTCTAATAGTAGCAACTCCTCATGCAATCAAGAAATTATGCCTATCACTTGTTAGAATGGTTGTGGTAATTAAAAACGAACACTTTGTTATCTTGCTTGAATTTTTGTATCTTTTTAAAGAGTTCTCACTTTCCTTGTTATATTCATGTTATCATTTCAACTATTAAAGCTTTCTCTTCACTTTCCACCCTTTTTGCCTTCTACTTCCTAGAGGCCTATACTAGTGATAAAACAGCCAAGTTTTCAACCACAACTAAACAAACTCCAAGAAAGCTGTGATATGCCAAGTTCAAGTTTTGTCTCCACTCTTATAAGTAGTGTTAACACAGCAACTGATTTTTTAAAATTAATTCAAATACCTTGGGACAATCTCCTGTGTCTCAGTCTCTTAAGTCATAAGGCATAAACAATATCATATACTTTACAGTTGTGAGAGGCAAACAGATTTCGGCAAAGATTGTGGATTGCTGAACAAAAAGCTAAATATCACTGCAACATCTTAGACGTATTCTACTGTAAACATTTCCTCTTTCCACTCCATTTTCCCTTTTCTCTTCCACTTTATTCAACTGCAAGTCTTTTGGCAACTTCTGCCTATGCATTTCATCATCTCTCAACATGTTTACACTGGGTCAGTTTGGTCTTGGATCACTCCTGTCAAGGGTATCTGTTCCCAACTTTCAAAGATTCAGAATTAGAATTCCACACTTACAGTGGGTAGATTTGTGATATATCTTGCCTATCTACCTCTTGGCTAGGTTGTTCCCTCAAGGAAACCTTAGGACAACAAAGGGCAGTCCTACCCATCCCAGAGCCCTCACAAACTTGCACAAATGAGACAATCAACTGCCTCCACATCACTCCTTCCCAAACCACAAAGATCTACTTTAACCCGACCACTTTTTTAAACGAAAAAGAGATCACCTAGACCAGTCCCTTCACTCTAGAAACTCCGGTGATTAGGAGTCGCTCAAGGTCAAACTGCGAGTCGGTGACAGGGTCAGGGCTCTAGGCTGTTGCCACATTCCCGGGACCGTCACCAAAGCCACGGCTCCCTACACTTGCCTACAAGGAACTTCGGCCGGACACGCCCCCCTTCCAACTCCAAGCCCTAGGTAGCCAACAGCCTGGGGTCCCAGTCAAAGGGCAAGTCCAGCCCTCCCGGACCCGAAGGCTGTCTGAGCGTTCGGGGGCGTGTGTGTAACGAGGTGGGGGGTGGGGGGTAAGATTCTGGGTCCAGGGCGGGAAAACTCCTCGCTGGGCACTCCTGATGACTCCTCCTCAAGAAGAGGCACCAGGTAGCTGCAAGGCTTTCTACTCCAGGGCTCACCCTGGTCAGTGGTGAGGGGGTGGTCCGGTCTCAGCACTTAGCGGGCCCTCCCCACCTGAAAACAGACCAAGTCTCCCCAGCGGCAACTGATGGGGCAGTCCCGCCCCCTGAAGCCAGCTCCCAACCCGCGGGTTAGCAATCCACGACGCCGAGCCGCTCGAGCTCCGCTCGGTCCCGCGACTCCCACAGCCCACCCCCTCCCCCCTTAGGAGCCGCGGACCGGCGAGTCGGGGGTGAGAGGAAAAGGGGCGCGTGAGGGAGGGAGGGGTCACTTCCGGTCGCAACAACTCACCTCGTAGCGGAACATTCTTGGGGAGGGGGGGAGGGAGTGGGGAGGGGAACGGGGGAGGGAGGGAAGAAGCGCTGACTCCTCGAGCTTCTCCGCGCGCGGGTCCTACACCGGCTCGCGACCCCTGGCCGCCGCCGTACGCCGGAGCGTGCGTGGGAACGTGCGCAGGCGCACCTAGGGAAGGGCGGCCACCCGGCTCGGCGCCTGGCGGCGGCGGCTGCGCGGGGACAGATTTGGCGTCCCGCTTCCTAGTCTCAGCGGCGGGAAGGAGGTTCCATGGCGAGAGACTGCGCCTGCGCCGCCCGTCGGGGGCTTTTGTAGCTCTGAGGGCTTGCGGCTCCGCCCCTCGGTTGCTCCGCGCCTGCCTAGCGCCCGAGAATCCAGTCACGAGTTTTCCGTCATGGACGGGGCGGAGAAAGCCTTAGCAATTGTCACTAGATAGGCTTGGAAGAGTCGCACGGCTGAGCCGGGAGACAGGAGGGTTCCTGGGGTTGCTTTCCTACATCCAGCCCGCCTTGGGGCTGGTGGCGGAGCCTCACGTGGGGGACGCGCTCCTGGGTGCCCTCGAAAGGGGCAGGATTTGTCACCGCCTTCAGTGGCCTGAATCAGCAGCGCGCCAGGGCTGTGATACGTGACTCAGAGGGATGACGGCGCCGGTTGTTAAAAAGCCGAAGGCAAGAGCCGGGAGGTGTGACGTCGGGTGATATTTTTAGGGTCCAGGCGCCTAAAGGCACGAGGAGCGGGAGAGCCGTACAGGGAAGCGGGGTCGACGGACAGAGAGGCAAGGTCACGGAGCCCGGGTGCACCTGTGGGTGACACCACGTTCTTAAAGGATCCAGCCCGGAGACGTTTGCCGGGTTTAGAAGCCGGTTCCCAAAGACTGGTGGTTTGCTCACCTGGTCTAGCACTTTCCATACGCTTTAATCCTGTTTGAGCTCCCTGAACTCTCCCCTCCCCCCCACCCCAGGACTACATTAGCACCATGAAGAATAAACACTTGTGTGTTTCGTAATCCCTTTCTCTGTCTTAAAATGCAGCCTTGCCTGGGGATGGTGTCCAGTAAATTCCTTTCGAGTTAGTGTGACTGGATTAATCAGTTTAAGTACTGGCAACGCTGGATTTGGAAATAGAAGTTCTGGGTGGGAATTGGCGCTTGGTCACTGGCGGTGAGACTTAGGCAAGTTTTCTAAGTATCAGTGATCCTTAGTTTCTTTGGAAAATTGGTTTATAATTATACTTTTCTCAGACTAGTGGTTCAATGACATGATGATGCTACTACCACTAATAGTGATTTAAGGCTGCCCATCCTTTGGCTAGGTGCTTTGTGTGGGTTATTTTATTGCGTCATTCCTTAGGTTCACACCATGAGGTAGGTACTGTTATTTTCTGCAGGTGGATAGGATTAGAGACATTAGTAATTTGCCTCAAGCTACTCAATGATAAGCGACAAAGCTGGCAGCTGAGGATCCTCTTATTCTAAAATCCCATCACTAGGCCAAAGTAACAAAAGAAATATTGGCGGGCGGCCCTGTGTCCTAGGGGGTAAAGCTGCCCCCTGCAGTGCCGGAATACCATACCTGGCGGGTTCCAGTCCCAGCTGCTCCTCTTCCGATCCAGCTCTCTGCTACGGCTTGGGAAAGCAGTAGAGCATGGCCCCAGTGCTTGGGCCCCTGCACCGGCATGGGAGACCCAGCATGGGAGACCCAAAGGAAGCTCCTGGCTCCTGGTTTCGTATGGGCACAGCTCTGGCTGTAGCAGCCACCTGGGAAGTGAACCAGCAGCTGGAAGACACCCCACCCCCAACTCTGCCTTTCAAGTAAATAAATACTTTTTTTTTTTTTTAAAGCAAATGTCAGCAGTAGGCCAGACCTGAACCGAAAAGCATGCATAATAATTGGCATGCAAGAATGCATGGAAGGGTCTGGCGTTGTGGTGTAGCTCTGCTATGACCTGGTAGTAGAAATTGGCCCAAGTGCTTGGACCCCCTACTACGCGCTTGGGGAGACCTGGAAGAAGCTCCTGGCTCTTTGCTTCGGATAGACTCATCTCACCCTTGCAGCCATTTGAGGAGTGAACCAGTGGATGGAAGAGCTCTCTTTCTCTCTGCTTCTTTGTAACTGCCTTTCAAAAAAATAATTAATTTTTTTTAAAAAATAGAATGCATGGGACATTATAAATCTTCATGTACTAAGTATAGCGAGTCTTAACCAGACTTGCGCCCTGTAGAACAAGGGTTTGGCAAACTATGATTTGCTAGGTGACTTTTGTTTAAAGTTTATTTATTTGAAAGGTAGAGTTAATGGGGGGGGGTGCAAAAAAGAGAGATCTTCCATCCTCTGGCAGCAACAGCTGGATCTGGGCCTGGCTGAAACTGGGAGCCTGGCACTCTGTACAGAAACTCCATCCAGGTCTCCCATGTACGTGACAGGGGCCCAAGCACTTGGACAATCTTCTGGTGCTTTCCCAGGCACATTACAAGCGGAATAGCTGGGATTCAGTGTGATGCTGGCGTTGCAGGCAGTGGCTTGACCTGGTGTGTCACAATGGCAGCTCTAGCAAGCTGCCTGTATTTGTAAATAGTTTTATTGGAATGTAGTAACTCTCACTTTTTTCTGTTACTGTCTTTGGTTGCTTTATTGTTACAAAGGCAGAATTGAGGAGTTACAATGGAGACCAGGTCTTGCTCTTTATAAAAAGAGTTTGCTGAATTGTTATGTTTCAGATCATGTTTTGACATCATTATATTAGAAATCAATAGTAAAAATAGATTAAATTATCTTAGTTTCAGAAAAAATATGAGTTATAGAGTAAGTAGGCAATGAGAGTAGAAAGTGTTTGGAACTGAGTGATAAGCATATTAGCATGTCAAAAAATTTAGGATACAGTTTGTGCAGCTTATATACACAAGTTGGAAAGATTCAATATAAAAAAATGTAGAGTTAATCTAAAGAAAGTCCAAGGAAAGAATTGATGCAAAATAGTAACTAAAGAAAACAAGGTGTCATAGAATTAATAAAATTTTCCATTCTGTCACACACAACACCTGTTTGTGAAGACTGAGAGTTCCTGTAAGAGAATAATGTATTTTTTGAGTTGCATAATAGACTTATTATTAAGATGGAGAAGGTATATGTTATTTTGCAAGTGATTCTTTAGACATAACTTGACACCTCTGAGGAGTGGGTGATGGAATAAGAAGGGAGATTTCTTGTGCATTCCAAGTAGGTGGAAGAGGCTTTTGAGAGCTGAGAAAACAAATCAGAGAAATCCACCACACTGGCTTTATTTGGTATAATTGGTGTTTTCTGCAGAAATCTAAATAATCCATGGTAGTATTTTCAATCTATTTTTAAATTGTGGGATTTGGGCCATTTTCTACTGCCTCCCCAGGCCACAACAGAGAGCTGGATCAGAAGAGGAGCAGCCAAGACTACAACCGGTGCCCATATGGGATGCTGGTGCTTCAGGCCAGGGCGTTAACGAGCTATACCACAACGCCAGCCCCGAGGTGGGATTTATTTCCCCTTTTCCATCACTGTTTTGACCAAAGATGAATGGGAGAGCAGAGCTATTCCAGTTCTGGATCTAGTCTTTGAGAGTCGATAGCCTAAATCCATTTAAGATATCCAGCTACCCTGTTGACGAGATCACGTGGAAAGGGCCGAGACTACACGGAGAGGAAGAGGGGTCCGGCTGTATTCAGCTTACTAGCCTTTCCCAGTCGGCACTGGCTATGTGAAGCAGCTGTTTGGAATCTCCATACTGACTTGTCTATCAAGCAAATATTAAGTAGCTTCACTCAGTATCATGTGGAGCAGAAAAATCAACAAGCCTTCCCCAAATTCATGACCTCTAAAACTGTGATATATAATAAAATGGTTGTAGTTTTAAGCCATAAAATTTTGCCGTACTTTATTACTGAAAGGTAACTGGGACCAGTCCGTTTAGAAAAAATTTACGAAACTTGAAAATAAGGGAAAAGGATCATTTTTATGCCTTTTGAATGTTACATGGAGAGCATCATCTAACAACTCTGCCTATGGGTCATTTGAAGTTTTGTGGACAATAACTTAGACTTATTACTATTTGTGAGGTCCCAGACTCAATAGATTTAGGTGTTAATTTATAGAAGGTTAATAAGTTGCAAATTATCTTTATCCAGTGATTTCATTGTGTTGGGAAAGATAATCTCAAAGGGGGCAATTTTATTACCTGTAAGACATTTATCCATATTACATTAAAGCTCGAGTCTTATTCTTGCATGTTTTTCCATTATGGTAGCTCTAAATTTCTTGTATCCTCCTTTGAATCAGCTTCACTATCATGCTAGTTCTCTCTTTAATGAGGTAAAAAAATTTTTTGTTTGTTTGTTTTTTGACAGGCAGAGTGGACAGTGAGAGAGAGAGAGACATAGACTTCCTTTTTGCCGTTGGTTCACCCTCCAATGGCTGCCACGGCCGGCACGCTGCGGCCAGCACATTGCGCTGATCCGAAGCCAGGAGCCAGGTGCTTCTCCTGGTCTCCCATGGGGTGCAGGGCCCAAGCACTTGGGCCATCCTCCACTGCACTCCTGGGCCACAGCAGAGAGCTGGCCTGGAAGAGGAGCAACGGGGACAGAATCCAGTGCCCCGACCGGGACTAGAACCTGGTGTGCCGGTGCCACAAGGCGGAGGATTAGCCTAGTGAGCCACGGCGCCGGCCTGTAAATAAAATTTTGATACATGCTCAAAATATATTTGGAAGAGAATATGTTTTAAGCTTTTTGAAAATTATATCTGGGCAAGATATTATTTATATTAAACATGAATTTTGTAGGGAATTCAATTCTATACATAGATCTATGGAAACAATGTTTTATAAGGAAAGTCATGAGCAAGGTCTGAGTAGTTTATTAGATAAATGTTAAGTGCTAATCGTGGTTTATTAGGTTTCTGTGGCTGCTGCATCAAACCACCACAAATTCTCTTACAGTTCAGGAGGTAGGAGTCTAAAATGGGTTGTAGTACTACATCTCTTCTGGAGGCTCTAGGGGAGAATCTGGTTTTTGTTGTTACTGTTGTTTTTTGGTTTTCATTTTTGTTACTTTCTAGACAAGAGACTGCTTGCATCCTTTAACTTGGGGCCCCACTCTCTGCAAGGCCAGCTATAAAAATCTTCCAATTTCTCTGCATCTGTTGTCACATTTTTCTCTCCCTCCTGCATCCCTCCTTTAAAAACTATGATGGCATTGGGCGCACCAGGATCATCAAGATAGTCTTCTCATCTAAGGAGCCTTAACTTAAACACATCTGCAGTCCTTTTGCCAAGTCTTGGGAATTAGGACGTGGATTTTTTTTTTTTTTTTTTTTTTGAGGAGTGATTTTTTTCAGCCTGCCACATGTGCAGTGTATGAGTCTTGGAGGTATACAAAATGACTGTTGATAGTATGATGAGAAAACATTTTAAAGTTTAAGTATTTGTTTTATGTACTACTTAAAGATGAAAAAATGAAAAATAGGAGCTGTCAGTGGGTCAATTATGAAGTGTAATTAAAAGGAGAAGCAGCAGTGAAAGTGAGAAATTTAAGGCTCATGCTGTCAGAGTTCCACAGAATAGGTACTTAGGTCTTGACAGTAAGAATGAGTTGTTGGATGGGGCTGATGTTGCTGTGTAGCAGGTTAAGCCACCACCTGCGGCACTGACATCCCATAAGGGCGCCTGTTTGAGTCCTGGATGTTCCACTTCTAATCCAGCTCCCTGCTAATGTGCCTGGAGAAGCAGCAGAGGATGGGAAAAGTCCTTGGGCCCCTGCACCAATGTGGGAGACCTGGAAGAAGCTCCTGGTTCCTGGCTTCTGCCTGGCCCAGCTCCAGCTATTGAGGCCATTTAGGGGGTGAACCAGCGGATGGAAGATCTATCTCCATAATTTCCATAAATCTTAAAAAAATGGATTAATTTTACCTTTTTGAAAGGCAGAGTGATAGAGAGAGAGAGAGAGAGAGCTTTCATCTGCTGGTTCACTTCCCTAAGGCCACAACTGCTGGAGTTGGAGCAGGCCAAAACCAGGAGCCTGGAACTCCATCTTGGTCTCCTTAAAGGGTGGCCGGGATCCAAGTACTTGGGCAATCTGTCACTGCCTTCTCAAGTGCATTAGCAGGGAACTGGATTGGAAGCAGAGCAGCCAGGACTTGAACCAGCACTCTGATATGGGGATGCTGGTGTTACAGGTGGCAGCTTAACCTGCTGCACCACAATATTGACTCCTAAGTTGTTCTTTTAATCATAAACCAATATATAGAGACAGAAATGGTAAAATAAAAAGAATTACAAACTAGACATAGGAAATATTATCTTGTCCGCCTGGGTTCTGTTCAAGGAACCTTTAGTATCTGCTTATTTTGATTTCCTGAAGGATCACCAGAACAACCTTGGGGTGGCATCATTCCATTCAAAAATATATCCTTGCTATATGTAATACATTATTGTTAACTCTAGTCACCTTATATATTTACATATATCTAGTCACATTGTGTGTTTTAAAACAGCTAGAAGAGAGGTTTTGGGAATGTTCTCATCACAAATGATGAATGTTTAAATTGATGACTGTGCTAATTACCCTGACTTGGTCATTGTACAATGTGTACACAATGCATACATCTGACAAAAATCATGTTTATAGCCCAGCAGTATGTCTAATGTGTCAACCATAAGCTTCTGGCTATTACTGCTGCTAAGGAAGTGGGGTGAGACAGGAGGGTGAGGAAAATAAGGTCAGTAGTATTGAAGCAAATCCTGGGCAACAGCAGGTACTGCTTAACTCCTTGATCAGGCCCTTGGTCTGAGGCTTACTCAAGTGTGTTTATGGCATAAATTGATCGCCTGTCTTTCCCCTCACCTGTAGTTTATCTTCCAATTTCTAACTTTTTGAGGGGCACTTGGGAAAGCAAAGAGAGATTAAGACTGATGTACTGGATGGACCTTTGCTGTCTCTCCTTCTTTGAGCAAATCTTGCAAAAAGAAGAAAGACTTGGCTGAACAATTTGTTTTTGTTTTTGTTTTTTTTAACTTTTGTTTAATAAATATAAATTTCCAAAGTACAACTTTTGGATTATAGCTGCTTTTCCCCCCCATAACCTCCCTCCCACCCACAACCATCCCATCTCCCACTCCCTCTCCCATCCCATTCACATCAAGATTCATTTTCAATTATCTTTATATACAGAAGACCTACTTAGTATTTACTAAGATTTCAACAGTTTGCACCCACACACACAAAGTACAGAGTACTGTTTTAGTAGTAGTAGTTTTACCGTTAATTCACATAGTACAACACACCAAGGACAGAGATCCTACTTGGGGAGTAAGTGCACAGTGACTCCTGTTGTTGATTTAACAGTTGACACTCTTATTTATGACGTCAGTAATCACCCGAGGCTCTTGTCATGAGCTGCCAAGGCTATGGAAGCCTCTTGAGTTCACCAACTCCAGTCTTATTTAGACAAGGCCATGGTCAAAGTGGAAGTTCTCTTCTCCCTTCAGAAAAAGGTACCTCCTTCTTTGATGGCCCATTTGGCTGAACAATTTGTCCAAATTCCATGAACAAAAGTTTTGAGGCATCCCATTAACAATGATATAGATGCCTGATGGGATGTTTGAGAACTCAGACACTATTGTTTCCCTCACCATTAGCTGAAATTTAAGTTGGGAAATTTTTGGTTTAGGGTACATGTTTATTGTGGGTTTCTTTTGTTCACTCCCTATTGAGTTATGATACTTATAACATAAAACACAAGATCTTTAACTTTCGGGGAGGTTGTAGTTGTCTAATGTGTGAATCAAACCATCCTATGTTTAGCGAGTGAAAACAATAATGATGTATTTTACTAATGAACCAGCAGTTTGGCCAGGACACAATGGAAACAGCTAATTTCCGCTTTGTGAAGCCTTGGAGTGACTCAGTGGTTGGGAGCTAGGATCATCTGAAATTTCATTCACTATCTGGCAGCTGGAGCTACCTGTCAGCAGGAACTCTGTGGACTTTTCTGCCAGACAATGTGTACATGGGCTCTATATGGTTTCTTGCTTTCCACATAGCACAATGGTTAGGTTCCAAGAGCAAGTGTCCCTGAGGGCCCAGTTGCAATGGGTGGGAGGACTGTCAACATCACAATGTGAGGAGACTATGTGGAAAGGGATCTGCCATTTTTTTGGAAAATACAATGTGACACAGGAGCCAAAATAGGAGACATAGCTTATTAAATTAAGCTAAGAAGCCCCTTGAAACAAAGGGCAAATCTTAGAAGGAAGTATATTTTTACTCCTCCTAAAAACTCACCATGACCAGCAACACCATTGCCTGTGTTCATTATAATGTATGAAGGTAGGACAGAATTGGGATGACTTGGAATCTTTTTGTAATTTGGGAGCTTAACAATCTTTTGTGAGGATATACCTTGATTTTCATTCTAGCCTCTACCTCCTTGCCCCCAAACCTCCATTCAGCTTGTTGGTGGTTTCTTTCTTTCTTTCTTTCTTTTTTTTTTTTTTTTAAGATTTATTTTATTTATTTGAAAGACAGAGTTACAGAGAGAGGTAGAGACAGAGAGAGGCCTTCCATCCACTGGTTCACTCCTCAGATGGCCAAGACAGCCAGAGCTGAGCTGATCCGAAGTCAGGAACCAGGAGCTTATTATAGGTCTCCCATGTGGGTGTAGAGGCCCAAGGACTTGGGCCATCTTCTACTGCTTCCCAAGGCCATAACAGAGATCTGGATCAGAAGAGGAGCAGCCAGGACTAGAACTGACACCCATATGGGATGCCAGCGCTTTAGGCCAGGGCTTTTAACCTGCTGTGCCACAGCACCGGCCCTGTGGTTTCTATGCTTATGTCATTCACTCCCAGGAAAATGGTAGCTAAATGTTCATATCTCACGGCTTTGAGGGTCATGATCTAGAAACAGCTTAGCTGGATAAGGGTGTTTCAGGAGGTTGCATTCACAATATTTGCTGGAGCTCCAGTCATCTGAAAGCTTGGAGGATCTGTGCCCAAGAGAATTCACTTGCATAGCCATTAGCAAGAGGTATCAGTTTTTCTGAGACCTCAGTTTCTTTTCACATGGACATCTCCATTGGGTTTCTTGATTGTGCTCAGACATGGTAACTTCCCATAGTTATCTGAAGAAAGGTTAAAATCACAATGTCTTCTGTGATCTAGCTTCAAAAATCGTGGCTACTTCCTTCCCATTCTATTTGCTAGAAATAAATTTTTTAAATGCAGCTCATATTCACAGGGACAAGAATTAGGCTCCACCATATGAAGGGAGGGATATGAAAGAATCTGTGGACTTATTTTAAAACTACTATAGCCTACTTGAAAGCAAACTGCAGACATTTAAACCATGCAATTTTCTGGAAGGATAAGTAAATTCTAATATTATGACATAAATGATTATAAAATACCAGTGATAAAGATAATGTGGTATTGATGTAGGAATATACAGATTGATGTATGGACAGAGTAAGCAGCTAAGCAATAGACCTTAGTATAAATGTGTGTTCAGATGTGATACAGATAACCCCTCAATTCAGTAGACGAAACAAGATTTGAAACAAATTTGTGCTACAGCAGTTGGTTACTTCTTTTGGCAGAAGATTTAAAGAGCTTTATATCATAGTATGTAACAGAAGAAATTCCAGAATGATAAATAGATTTTGTAAAATTTTAACTTATACAGCAGCAAGAATGGGGTAGGCCATAGTGGCATAGGGGGTTAAGCTACCACTTGAGATGTCTACGTCTCATATTCAGGTGACTGGCACTGAGTCCTACCTCTGCTTCTGGTCTACCTTCCTGCTAATGTGACTGGAAGATAGCAGATGATGGTCCAAGTGCTCTGCCACCCCATGGAAGACCAGGATGATGCATTTCATGATTCTTGCCTTTAACCAGGCCTAGCCTTGGCTGTTGTAGGCATTTGGGGAGTGAACCAGTGGATGGAAGACCTCTCTCTCTCCTCCCCTCTGTCTCTGTCACTCTGCCTTTCAAATAAATAAATCCTTTTTTTAAAAAAAAGTGAATATTTGCATGACAGGATGAAATTTCAGAGCTTACATTATAAAATGGAAAAATTACAAAGCAAAAAGTTGAATATTGATTTCCACAATAATAACATATAAGTAAAGTCATTAATAAAGTTTCAAAAATTTTTTTAAATTAATTTGAAAGGCAAAGTTACAGAGGGAAGAGAAACAGAGAAAGAGATATTCTATCCACTGGTTCGCCCCACAGTGGCCATAATGGCTTGGGCTGGGCAAAACTGAAGCGAGAAACCAGGTGCTTCATCTGGGTCTCCTACATGGGTGACAGGGGCCCAAGCACTTGGGCCATCCTCTACTGCTTTTCCAGGCACATTAGCAGAGTCAGATCGACAGTGGAGCAGCTGACACTGGAACCAGTACCCATATAGGATGCCGACATTGTAGGCAGCAGCTTAACTTGCTGTATCATAGTGCTGGCCCCACAGATTAAAGTGCTGACATAATTACAAAGACTTAAGAATCAACCTTAAAATTCTTTAGCTGTTTTAGGATAATCCATAGAAAATTACAAATGGCTATACAGTGTGTGAAAAGATTAATTTAATAAATGCAAACACAAACCATTGCCAGGTAGAAACCATCAAATTGACAAAGAAGAAAAGAAGATAGCAGGATAAAGAATGAAAAAGGAAAGAAAGAACAAAGATGGGAGGAAAGGAGGAAAAAGAAAGTAGCCAGCCTATGTTGTTGGACATGCTATTATAAGGTTTAAGTTTTTTAAATAGTTTGTGGGAGTATAAATTAATTGTCTGAAATGCCATTTGGCAATGTTTATGTAGAAGTTTAAACTATTTTAACCCTAAGAAAATTATAGTGAATTACATATAAGTATATTTATCACAGTGATACTTCCCCATACCATTGGAAAATTGGTAAGTATCAATAAAGAGAAATGGATGTGGTGTGACAAAATCATGTTCTAAAGGCTGCTTTAGCTTGGCAGAAGACCATGCTACAAGTCAGAGAATGAAGCAGGGAGTGAAGACTCTGCATAATGTAATATGCGCTGTGTCGGCCTGCAGCACAAAGAACCGGGTTTCCTGAAGCAGAGAGTGGGAATGCAGGGACAAGGACGCAAAAAATGGAGCCAAGACAAGTCCTGATCAAGGCTCATTTATTCAACAAATCCAGTAGTATTTAAACATGACCAGTTGTTTACAAGAAGGAGCACAAAAGATTTACATATCAAAAAGGCTTTTAAGATTACAAAGAGTTCTCGATAAGGTGATAAGGTTCTTAATTATTGATTACAAGGGTACAATAAAACACTTAGGTGATAAATGCAGGTTTCAGGTGTGACTGATTATCTATATCATCTCTTGTGAGAGGTTTAGCAGTGAGATAAGGTTCTTCCTGCCTCTTCCAGGAATCTCCTTAGTCTAATTGTCTGTCTCCATCCATATATTTAAGTATAAACAAAGGGAGCCTACCTGTGGCTGCCCACAATGAGCAATGTATAAACTACCCAAATATTATCTGAGGTTTGTTTTAATTGGTGGGGTTAGAGATAATTTTTAACAGTTTGGTTTCTGTATACTTTTATACAATTTTTCTAAAAAGGACATGTGCTCTGTAAATACAAATATGTTATAAATTTAAAGCTATAATGATACATTCGCAAGAATGGAGGAAGGAAGTTCTAACAGTTATGCTAAATCACCATTAATCATCCCTTGTTGAGATTTTTCTACCCTGAATGAGAATACAGTGGAATGAAGATCCATGATTTTGAAGCATCATCAATTACATTTTGAAAAATTACAGTATTTAACAGGTATTTAGGTATTATGGCTCTATAACTTCTCTACTGTAATCTTTCTCACAATAAACATTTTCCAAGACCCAGTTTCTGTAAGAAAGAAAAAGAAGACTTTATGAGTGAAAACGAACAACATCAGTATCTTACAGGAGCTATGTTTGTTATTCTGTGAATATTTGGTGAATGTCTAATATCTGCAAGCTGTATTTAGTTTCATGGAAAGATAACAAAGTTTTTAGACCTCATTGGAATGGATTCATTAATGACTATATTGAGTGTCCGCCTTAGTGAGACACTGTTTTAGGGAGGATAGATTAGTGAATAAAAAATTCAAAAATTCCCATCATGAGTTTAGTCACAAATGATAATTAAATATTTTTAAAAATAATTTTATTTTAAACATAATTATTTTAATTTAAAATAAAATTTCTACTTTCAGTTGCTTACATTGCAGTTTAGAGCTAGAAAGAGGAACTTGGGTATGAGGAAGTAGGAAATTCAGTTTTCAATGGTTCAGCATCAAATCCCTGAGTTTATAATTTTCTAAAGAATGCTTTTCTGTCATTATCATGAGCACAGAAATCCCCACATTTCCTAGTTCAGTAAATGTCCTCTCACTACCCTGTTTAGTGCATCTTTCAGCTTCCTGTTTCTCATGCTGTAGATCAAGGGGTTTAAGACAGGTGACAAAGGTATAAAAGATACCACACAACCCATTTCTGAGTTGTGGCTGGAGCTGGGATGTAGACAGATAAGAACACAACAGCCATATTGGACTAAAACCACAGTCAGAAGAGAAGAGTGGGTATAGAAGGCTCTGTGCTGTCCCTCTGCTGAGTGAATCCTCAAATGGCAGATGCAATACAGATGTGTGAGATGGAGATCAGGGAAGAGTGTATGGGAAGAATAATGAGACTGATGATGAAGATCATGGCTCCTTGCATTCAAGTATCTACACATGCCAACCACAAGAAAGGGAATACTTCAAAATAGAGGTGAGTGATTCTACTGTAGCCACAAAATGGCAGATGGAAAATCAGAAGGATAATCAGAAGTAAGGATAGAATGAAACCAAGGACCAGGACCCATACCAGTTGAGCGCAGAACTGCCATCTCATGATGAGGAATCTGATTGCTACAAACTGATCATAAGCCATGATTCCCAAGAAGATGCTGTCAGTATTGCCTTGAAAGACAAAGAACATCTGTGTGCCACAACCAATGAAAGAGATGGGTATTCTTATAGTTAGGAGATTAACGAATGCTAAGTAAATATTTCAACAGTTTGCACCCATACACACACATACCACATATAAAGTACAGTTTGAGAACAAGTTTTGCAGTTAATTCTCATAGTACAACTCATTAACAGAGGGCCTACATGGGGGGTAAGTGCACAGTGACTTCTGTTGTTCATTTAATAATTAACACTCTTATTTATGACATCAATATAGAAGCCTTTTGTGGCCACAAACTCCATCAGTATTTAGACAAGGCCATAAACAAAGTAGAAGTTCTCTCCTCCCTTCAGAGAAAAGTAAATCCTTCTTTCATGGCCCCTTCTTTCTAGTGGAGTCTCACTCACAGAGATCCTTCTTGTAGGATATTTTCTGCCACAGTATTTGGCTTTCCATGCCTTAATTGCTTTCATGGGCTTTTCAGCCAGACCAGAATGCCTGTGTTACTTAAAGCGACTGTCAGATTCTATGAGTCTGCTGTGTGGATTGCTTCTCATGTTGGACATTCCCTCCTTTTTAATTCTGTCTATTATTACCAGGCACTTGATGCTATTTATGACACTTTAACACTTAATCCTATCTATATGTTCATTTTAACACTTAATATGATCACTTTAACAATTACAATGGCATTTTACAGCTTTACAGTTACAAACTTCCTCCTTCTTATTCCCTCTCATTTTTTACTGTGATCTATTTGCAATTGACTTTATATACAGATTATTAACTCCATTTTTGTAAAGAGTTCAACATATAGTATTGTGGGGAGCAACCGAGACTAGACTAAATTACTGGAACTGCTAAGACTAATTCTATGCATCTGATCTCCCATCATATGGTGCTGAGAGAGAATAAACAAATTCTACACAGCTGCCTCACCAATTCAACTAACAAGCTGCAGGAGCTGATCCTGCGCCTGATTGGAGGAGAGCAGTGTGCTCGGCGTGTGGGCAGCAGAGTTGGAATTGGTGGAAGAGGACTACAAAGGAGGAGAGAGACAACATGCACCAGGAACATCTGAGCAACCCCTGAGAGAGCCGGCCAGCGGTGTGCCGCTCCTCCGCGGAAGCAGGGGGCCGGCAGCAAACCCGGGACGGCGTCGTTCCTCTGCGAGTGGGGGAGCGGCAGCAAACCCGGGAAGGGCCGGGCAAAGAGAACAGCGCAGGGTCCGGTGTCGTTCCTCCGCGAGTTGGGGAGCGACATAGTATGAAGAAAAGAAAAAAAAAAAAAACTTTGACAGTCAAGATGAGGGCTGTTCAAGTCATTGTTTCTCAAAGTGTTAATTTCACTTCCACAGCTTTCATTTTAGGTGCGCTATTAGTTCTCACAGATCAGGGAGAACATAAGGTATTTGTCCCTTTCGGATTAGCTTATTTCACTAGGTATGATGCTTCGCATTTTTATCCATTTTGTTGCAAATGGCCAGATTTCATTTTTAACTGCTGTGTAGTATTCCATGGTGTATATATATCCCATAATTTCTTTATCCTGTCTTCAGTTGATGGGCATTTTGGTTGACTATGTCTTAGCTATTGTGAATTTAGCTGCAATAAACATGGGGGTACAGATAACTCTTTCATATGCTAATTTCATTCCTTTTTGGTAAATTCTCAGGAGTGGGATTGCTGGGTCACATGGTAGGTCTATATTCATATTTCTGAGGTATCTGCATACTGTCTTCCATAGTGGCTTTTATCAGTTTACATTCCCACCAACAGTAGGTTAGGGTACTTTTCCCCCCACATCCTCTCCAGCATTCGTTGTTTGTTGATTTCTGTATGAAAGTCATTCTAACTGGGGTGAGGTGAAATCTTCTTGTGGTTTTGAGTTGCATTTCCCTGATGGCTAGTGATCCTGAACATTTTTTCTTGTGTCTGTTGGCCATTTGGATTTCCTCTTTTGAAAAATGTCTGTTTAAGTCCTTTGCCCATTTCTTAACTGGATTGTTTGTTTTGTTGTTGTGGAGATTCTTGATCTCTTTATAGATTCTGGTTATTAATCCTTTATCAGTTGCATAGTATCCAAGTAATTTCTCCCATTCTGTTGGTTGCCTCTTCACTTTCCTGAATGTTTCTTTTGCCATACAGAAGCTTCTCAATTTGATGTAATCCCAATTGTTCATTTTGGCTTTGACTACCTGTGCCTCTGGGGTCTTTTCCAGGAATTCTTTGCATGTGCCAATGCCTTTAAGAGTTTCCCCAAGGTTCTCAATTAATTTGATGGTGTCAGTTGGTAGATTTAGGTCTATAATCCATGTTGAGTGGATTTTTGTGTAAGATGTAAGGTGGGGTCTTGCTTCATACTTCGGCATGTGCAAATCCAATTTTCCCAGCATCATTTGTTGAAGAGACTGTCCTTGCTCCAGGGATGGTTTTAGCTCCTTGGTCAAATATAAGTTGGTGTAAATGCTTGGATCAATTTCTTGTGTTTCTATTCTGTTAAATTTGTTTATCCATCTATTTTTGTACCAGTACCAGGCTATTTTGATTCTAACTGCCTTGTAGCATGTCTTAAAATCTGTTATTGTGATGCCTCCAGGTTTGTTTTTGTTGTGGAAGATGCTTTAGCTATTTGAGATCTCCTGTGCCTCCAGATGAATTTCAGCATCATTTTTTCTAGATCTGAGAAGAATGTTTTTGGTATTTTGATTGGTATCTAATTGAATATGTAAATTGCTTTCAGAAGAATGGACATTTTGATCATGTTGATTCTTCCAATCCATGAACATGGATGATTTTTCCATTTTTTGGTATATTTTTCTATTTCTTTCTTTAATGTTTTGTAATTCTCATCGTAGAGATCTTTGACATCCTTGGTTAAATTTATTCCAAAGTATTTGATTTTTTTTGGTAGCTGTTGAGAATGGGATTCAGCTTAGAAGTTCTTTTGCAGTTGTAGCATTGTCTGTGTATCAAAGGCTGTTGATTTTTGTATATTGACTTTATATCCTGCTACTTTACCAAACTAGATTCAGTTGAAAGATCCACTGTTCTTGTGTTATCAGCTCACATATACAGGAGATTTGGCTCAAGTTAGTATAGAGTTAATCTTATGTGTACTAAGCTAATTGAGAATAGAATGTGGCCATTGCTGTGGCATAGTGGGTAAAACTGCCGCCTGTGGTGCAAGCATCCCATATGGGTGCTGGTTCAATTCCTGGTTCCACTTCCCATCCAGCTCTCTGCTATGGCCTGGGAAGGCAGCAGAAGATGGCCCAAGTCCTTGAGCCCCTACACCCATGTGGGAGACCTGGAAAAAGCTCCTGGATCCTGTCTTCAGATTGGCGCAGCTCTGGTCATTGCAGCCATTTGGGGAATGAACCAGTGGATGAAAGACCTCTCTCTCTCTCTCGCTCTCTCTTTCTCGCTCTGTTTCTGCCTCTCTGTAAATCTGCCTTTCAAATAAATAAATAAGTAATTCTTAAAAAAAAAATAGCACTTAGTAAAAAATAAGAATGGGAATGGGGGGGAGGAAGAAGGGTGGGAAGATGGGTACAGTGGGAAGAATCACTATGTTACTAAAGTTGTATTTATGAAATGCATGAAGTGTGTATACCTTAAATAAAAGATTTCTGAGAAAAAAGAAAATGAAGTGTTGGGGCTGGCATTGTACGTAGCAGTAAAGGCACTGCCTTCCACACCAGCATCTCATATAGGCGTTGGTTCAAGACTCAGCTGTTTCACTTCCAATCCAGTTCCCTGCTAATGTGCCTCAGAAAGGAGTGGAAGATGGCCCAAGTGGGAGATCTGGAAGAAGCTCTTGACTCCTGATTTTGGCCTGGCTTAGCCATGGCCAATGAGGCCATCTGGGAAGTGAACCAGCAGGTAGATGATCTCTCTCTGTCTTCCTTTCTCTGTGTAACTCTTTGAAATTAATACATAATTTTTAAAATGAAGTCTCTTGCCATGAATAAAAGCAAAATTAATTTGTGCCATGTGGGAATTGATCTCTGGACCTTGATTTTATTTTGTTTTTCAAGAACCATCTGAACTGATAATTCTGGACATCTGAACTTACACATTACCTAACAATAATCTACTGGCCATCAATTGTGAAGTCATAATAATCCTGATTCTATGACTGATAATATTTATTGGCATCAAATTATCTGATATATGGGATATTACATTTTTTCAATAAAAGTAAACTTTCTGAGGTTTAATTTTTTAAGCATTTTTTGGAGAAATTTAATTTACTTTGAAGAATAACCCAAGAATGATACATACCTTTTGCAAACACTTCGACATAACTATAGCTTATGAGACATTAATAACTAAAGTGAAGTAAATCTTTGAGAGCAAGTTTTACTATTAACTCTCATAATACAACTCTTTGAGGGCAAAGGTCCTGTATGGGAAGTTAGTGCACAGCAACTCCTGTTGTTAATTTAACAATTAACATTCTTATGTATGATGTCAGTGATCACCCAACGCTCTTGACATGAGCTGACTAGGCTATGGAAGCCTTTTGAATCCACGAACTCCTTTAGTATTAGACAAGGCCATAAGCAAATTAGAAGTTCTCTCCTCCCTTCAGAGAAAAGTACATCCTTCTTTGATGGCCACTTCTTTCCACTGGGGTCTCACACACAGAGGTCCTTCATGTAGGACACTTTTTGCCACAGTGTCTTGGCTTTCCATGCCTGAAATGCTCTCGTGGGCTTTTCAGCCAGATCAGAATGCTGTAAGGGCTGATTCTGAAGTCAGAGTGCTACTTCAAGCAATTGTCATTCTATGAGTCTGCTGTATGGAATGCTTCCCATGTCGGAGCGTTTGCTCTTTTTTAATTCTATCTATTATTATTACCAAACACTTAATCCTATTTTTATGATCACTTTAAAAACTCAATCCTATCCATATGCTCACTTTAACACTTAAAATGCTATTTTTACCACCCAGCTTAAGGGGACTTGGGGTCCCATGGCAAGTTTTTAAACTGTACCCTTAGAAATAAATCCATAGGAATGTATGTAGAACTATACTGTTTTAATGTTACAAACTTCATACATTTCACAATTACAACTTTAGGAACATGGTGATTCTTCCCACGTGCAGCCCTCCCACCCACTCTCTCAGCCCCCTTCCTCCTCCCTCTCATTCCTACTCTTTTTACTAAAAACATTTTCAATTAACTTTATATACATATGATTATCTCTATGTTAAGTAAAGAGTTCAACAAATGGTATGAAAAAAATTTGTTCCTCTATAGTAAAGACAAGGGCTGTTCAAGTCGTTGCTTCTCAAAATGTCAAATTCACTTCTACAGATTGCCTTTTAGGTGCTCTATTAGTTATCACAGGTCAGGGAGAACATATGGTGTTTGTCCCTTTGGGATTGGCTTATTTCATTAGGTATGATGCTTTGCATTTTCATCCATTTTGTTGCAAATGACCAGATTTCATTTTTAATTGCTGGATGGGAAGTGCAGCAGCTGAGACACTAAGCAGCATTCATATGGGATGCCAGTCACGGACAGAAGCTTTACTGGTTACACCACAACACCAGCCTCTACATAAGTGTTTCTGTTTTCTTGTGATTTAGTCTTGGTAGGATGTATGTTTCTAAGAATTTATCCATTTATTTTATATCGTCCAGTTTGTTGGCATATAACTGTTCATAGTAGTTTCTTGTGATCATTTGTATTTCTGCAATATCAGTTGTAATAGTTTTTGACTGTATGAGTCTTTTGCTTTACCATGATGAAGTACCTGAGGCTGAGTAATGTCTAAAGAAAATCAGTTTATTTAGCTCAGAATTCTGGAGGTTCAAGTGGATAGTGCTGTCTTCTGTTGGCTCTGATGAAGGCCTTTGGCTGAATCACAGTGTGGTAGATTCCATCATGGTGGAACGTATGAGAAGAGAAAGCAGTCATATGGCGAGGAGGAAGCAAAAGAGATTCAGGAGTCAGCTTTGCTCCTCTTCTTTTTTAAAGATTTATTTATTTTATTTGAAAGGCAGAGTTACAGAGAGGCAGAGGCAGAGAGAGAGAAAGGTCTTCTGTCTGCTGGTTCATTCACCAAATGGCCTCAATGGCCAGAGCTATGCCAATCCAGGAGCCACTGTTCATTTAGCAAGAGCTCTGGTATTTCTCATAGTCTTCTATCTATACCATGCCATTATCATTATCAACTTTCAACATCTAGCTAGGAATTTGGCCCCAGAAATAATGCATTACAACTGTACAACAAATTTTTATTTATCAGATGTTTTCACATGTACTTGATTCTCAGTGCCAAGGTGATTGTCATTTGGTATTATACTGTCCTCATTTGGCAACCGAGAATTACTCTTAGGTTCTGATAATTTGAGGGCTGTGCATAAGGTCCTTTGATGTTGAGTATATTGCTCTATTCACTTCTGATGGCTTGGCTTGGGTTCTAGGTCTTCGGTTGCAACTAAATAGTCTTGTGACTATTTTTTCTAAGATCAATTTATTTTTATTTATTTATTTATTTATTTGACAGGAAGAGTTAGAGAGAGAGAGAGAGAGAGAAGGGTCTTCCTTCCGTTAGTTCACCCCCCAAATGGCTGCTACGACCGGCGAACTGCGCCAATCTGAAGCCAGAAGCCAGGTGCTTCCTCCTGGTCTCCCATGCGGGTGCAGGGCCCAAGCACTTGGGCCGTGCCATCCTCCACTGCCTTCCCGGGCCACAGCAGAGAGCTGGACTGGAAGAGGAGCAACCAGGACAGAACTGGCGCCCTGATTGGGACTAGAACCCGGGGTGCTGGCGCCATAGGCGGAGGATTAGCCTAGTGAGCTGTGGCACAGGCCCAAGATCGATTTATTTATGTGGAAGTCAGAGTAACAGAAAGAGAGGGAAAGAGAGAGAGAGAGAGAGAGAGAGAGAGAGAGAGAGAAATCTTCCATCTTCTGGTTCACTCCCCAAATGAGCACAACAGCAGTGGTTGGTCCAGGCTGAAGCCAGGGAAGCCAAAGACAGGAGCCAGGAGTTTCTTCTGGATCTCCCACATGGGTGACAGAGGCTCAAGTACTTGAGCCATCTTCCATCTTCCACTGCTTTCCCCAGGCCAGTAGCAGGGAATTAGAGTCCAAGTGGAGCAGCTGGGACAAGAACCCTATATGAGATGCCACAGTTGCAGCAACAGGTTTACATGCTGTGCCACAATGCCAGCCCTGGTCTTGTGACTTTATAAGAGTCCTCCTTACTTTTTCTTTCTTTTTCCAAAAATAAGGAAATCAGATCATTATCTTGAAAGGTCCTCTATCTATGACAAGCAGTAAATGGCAAATGACTGATATAAAACTTTGGAAAAAATAATTTATTTTCGATAGAAGGCATAATGCCAGCATTTACTGTCAGGTTGATTTGCTTACTGTCTCCATGGGTTGATAACTATGTTCTTTGTTTAAGTCTACTGAGAGAAAATGGACCAATTAAAATGCGGGATTTGAGTTTTCATAAGCAGGTGGCAAAGTAGATCATGGAATTTCATATTTAGAACCATATAATAGATACAAATTATTTTGGGAACTTGTATGTTATTGCTTTCAGTGTGACCTGGACTTTATCATAATAGGAGTTGAAGTTCTACTTGTCGCTCCCCCTCTTCGTGGAGGAGCAACACTGAACCCTGCGCTGTTCTTTCGTCTGCTCGGCCCTCCCCGGGTTTGCTGCTGGTTCTTCCCGGGTTGGCTACTATCCCTTCCACCTCCGTGGAAGGGCAGTTCCCCCTGGCCACATTCCCCACTTCCGCAGGGGAGCGGCACACCGCCGGCCGGCTCTTCTCGGGGGCTGCACGGGTTCCCTTAGATGTTCCCCATAGATGTTCCTGGTGCATGCCGTCTCTCTCCTCCTTTATAGTCCTCCTCCGCCAATCCTAACTCGGCTGCCCACACGCCGAGTACGCTGCTCTCCAATCAGGAGCAAGTCCTACAGTTTATCAGTTGAACTGGAGGCAGCTGTGCGGAAGCTGTTTACTTCTCTCCCAACGCCACATTGTGGGAGAGCAGATGCATAGAATAAGTCTTAATTCGAGTAACTTAGTCTAGTCCGGATTGCTCCCCACACTACTTCCTCCTCTCATTAACTGGATAACTTTGAACAAATCCCTTCATCATTTCCCAAACTTTATCAAATGTGGATTAAAATGACAGCTTCATAGGGATGCTGTTAAAGGATAAAAGTGGTCCTCATTGAAGAGCTTTATATATGAAAATTACTGTGCACATTTGATTGGTTATTACTTGGTTGTTCAAAGAGCATTGCCTTTTTCGACTCATCTTAGTGAATGAAACTGGTAAAGGGAATATTTAGTGGCCATTGGTATTAAAAACCAGGAAACAATAGAAACAATTGGTTTGAAAACTTGGAAGGGAACCAGAAATTGAAACTGGAGTTCTGAGTATTGATATTGGAGCAAGGAATTTGTCAGGAGACCAAGGCTTCAGCTCAATAATTATCCACCTTGTAGATTCATTATTCTGAGCCTTATTAAATGAAGTTATGACCTTGAGGGACATATGTGTGGGCATGATCTAATAATTCTCAAATGACAATGTGTGAACTTGAGGCATAATCATCAGACTAAAAAGCGAAGTTGAATTTCTATTGAGTTAATTCTAATAAGGAGAACACAAGTAACAACTGTAAACAGATTTCTACATACAGCTAAAAAAAGGTGCCAATTTGTAAACACTGGAATTAATGGTTCAGAGATATTTTCTTGCTTTGTGTATGAAAATAACTTTATTTTGGGTATTTATTTTTTTAAAAGCCATGATATTTACCTTCTTAACGGATCTCTAGATATAAAACACAATATCATTAACGATAGGCTAAATGTTGTACAGCAAATCTCTGGAGCTTATTCATCCCGCATTAATGAAAGTTTATATCTGTTGATTAGCAGCTCCCCATTTCTCTGTTGCTCCTGTCCTGGTAACCATGATTCTGTTCTTTGTTTCTATGAATTTGACTATTTGAGTATTTCATATAAGTGGTGCTATGCAGGATTTCTCTTTCCATGGCTGGCTTCAACCATGTTGTTTCATATGGAAGGATTTTTTTCTTTCTTTTACATTTTACATTTTTCTTTCTTTCTTTCTTTCTTTCTTTTTTTTTTTTTTTTTTTTTTGACAGGCAGAGTGGACAGTGAGAGACAGACAGAAAGGTCTTCCTTTGCCGTTGGTTCACCCCCCAATGGCCGCTGCAGCCGGTGCGCTGTGGCTGGTGCACCACATTGATCCAAAGCCAGGAGCCGGGTGCTTCTCCTGGTCTCCCATCCGGGTGCAGGGCCCAAGCACTTGGGCCATCCTCCACTGCACTCCCTGGCCACAGCAGGGGCTGGAAGAGGGGCAACCAGGACATAATCCAGTGCCCCGACTGGGACTAGAACCCTGTGTGCCAGCGCCGCAAGGCAGAGGTTTAGCCTAGTGAGCCACTGCGCCGGCTTTCATATTGTATATTTCTCTGGAAAAAGCTAAAAGATAGAATTTTGAATGTTTTCACAATAAAGATGTATAAATGTTTGAGGATATATTTATATATAATATATATTTTTAACCTGACTGAATATTATGTTATATACATGTATTGAAACATCATATGGGGCCGGCGCCACGGCTCACTAGGCTAATCCTCCACCTAGCGGCGCCGGCACACCGGGTTCTAGTCCTGGTTGGGGCGCCGGATTCTGTCCCGGTTGCCCCTCTTCCAGGCCAGCTCTCTGCTGTGGCCAGGGAGTGCAGTGGAGGATGGCCCAAGTGCTTGGGCACTGCACCCCATGGGAGACCAGGAAAAGCACCTGGCTCCTGGCTCCTGCCATCGGATCAGCGCGGTGCGCCAGGCGCAGCGCACCAGCCGCGGCGGCCATTGGAGGGTGAACCAATGGCAAAGGAAGACCTTTCTCTCTGTCTCTCTCTCTCACTGTCCACTCTGCCTGCCAAAAAAAAAAAAAAAAAAAAAAAAAAAAGAAAAAGAAAGAAACATCATATGGTAGATACCCTGTCACTCCCCCATTCGCGGAGGAACGACACAGGACCCTGCGTTGTTCTTCCGTCTGCTCGGCCCTTCCCGGGTTTGATGCTGGTCCTTCCTGGGTTGGCTGCCGATCCTTCCACCTCCGTGGAAGGGCGGCTTCCCATGCCACTTTCCCCACTTCCGCGGGGCAGTGGCACACTGCCGGCCGGCTCTCTCGGGGGCTGCTCAGATGTTATTCGGATGTTCCCCTTAGATGTTCCTGGTGCATGTTGTCTCTCTCCTCCTTTATAGTCCTCTTCCTCCAATCCCAACTCTGCTACCCACATGCCGAGCACGCTGCTTTCCTCCAATCAGGAGCAGGATCAGCTCCTGCAGGTTATTGGTCGAACTGGAGGCAGCTGTGTAGAAGTTGTTTACTCCTCTCCCAGCGCCATATTGTGGGAGAGCAGATGCATAGAATAAGTCTTAATTCCAGTAACTTGGTCTAGTCCGAGTTGCTCCCCACAATACCCCATAAATACATGTAATTTATATGTGTCTCTGAAAGTTTTTATTTGATATTATGACATTTTAAAATTTTATTTAAGGTGTGCAAGTTTCATGTATTTCATATACACAGATTTAGGAACATAGTGGTACTTCCTACCCGACCCTCCCTCCCATCCATGTTTCAACCCTTCTTCCTCTTCCCTCTCCTATTCCCACTCTTAATTTTTATAAAAATCTATTTTCACTATACTTGATACTCATAAGATTAACCCTTCACTAAGTAAAGTGTTCAACAAAGAGTGTGAAGAAAAAAACACTGTTCTTCAACAGTAGAAGCAAGGGTTGTAAAGAATCAGCAAATCTCAAAAGTTCCATTTCACTCCAATACATTACATTTTAGGTATTATATTAGTTACCCTGGATCTAGCAAAACATATGGTCTCTGTCTTTTGGGGACTGGCTTATTTCACTAAATATAATGGTTTCAAGTTTCTTACATTTTATTGTAACAGACAGGATTTTATTTTTTTAATAGCTGAGTTGTACTCCATAGTGTTTATATACCATAATTTCTTTATCCAGACATCAGTTGGTGGACATTTGGGTTGATTCCATATCTTAACTACTGTGAATTGAGTTGCAATGAATATGGGGGAACAGATAACTCTTTCATATGCTAATTTCATTTCTTTTGGGTAAATCCCCAGGAGTGGAATTGCTAGGTCATATTGTAGGTCTATATTCAGATTTCTAAGGTTCTGTCTTTCACAGTGGCTGCACCAGTTTACATTCCCACCAAGAACGGATTAGGATACCTTTTACCCCACCTCCTCATCAGCATTTGTTGCTTGCTGATATCTACATGAGAGCCATGCTAACTGGGATGAGATGAAACTGCATTGTGCTTTTGATTTGCATTTCCCTGATGGCTAGTGATTCTGAACAGTTTTTGAGTGTCTGTTGGCCATTTAAAATTCCTCTCTTGAAAAATGCCTGTTCAAGTCTTTTGCCCATTTCTTAACTGGATTATTTGTTTTGTTGTTGTTGAATTTCTTGAGCTCTTTATAGGTTCTGGGTATTAATTCTTTATCAGTTGTATAGATTGCAAATATTTTTTCTCATTCTGTCTATTGCCTCTTCATTTTGCTGAGTGTTTCTTTTGCAGTAATAGCTCATCAGCTTGATGTAATCCCATTTGTCAATTTTGGCTTTGATTGCCTGTGCTTCTGGGGTCTTTTTCAAGAGTTTTGCCTATATCAATGTCTTGGATGGTTTCCCCAATGTTTTCTAGTAATTTAATGGTATTGGGTTGTAGATTTAGGTCTTTGATCCACTTGGAATGGATTTTTGTGTAAGGTATAAAGTAGGGGTCTTGTTTCATACTTCTGCATGCAGAGATCCAGTTTTCTCAGGATCATTTGTGGAAGAGACTGACTTTGCTCCAGGGATTGATTTCAGCTCCTTTGTCAAAGATAAGTTGGTTGTAAATGCATGGATTGATTTCTGGAGTTTCTATTCTGTTCCATTAGTCTACACATTTGTTTTTGTGCCAGTACCAGGCTGTTTTGATGATAACTGCCCTGTTGTAGATCTTGAAATCTGGTATCATAATGCCTCTGGATTTGTTTTTGTTGTGTAAGATTGCTTAGGTATTCAGGGTCTCTTGTGTTTCCAAATGAATTTTAACATCATTTTTTGTTGATCTGAGAAGAATGTGGTTGGTATTTTGATTGGGATCGCATTGAATCTGTAAATTGCTTTTGGTGTTATGGACATTTTAATGATATTGATTATTCCAATTCATGAATATGGGAGATGTTTCTTTTTTTTTGTCTTCCCTTTCTTTCTTTAATGTTTTGTAACTTTAATTGAGAGATATTTGACATTCTCAGTTAAATTTATTTCAAGGTATTTAATTTTTTTGGTAGCTATTGTGAATGGGCTTGATCTTAGAAGTTTTTTCTCAGCTGTGGCATTGTCTGTGTATACAAAGGTTATTGATTTTTTTGTTTGTTAATTTTATATCTTGCCACTTTACCAAACTCTTTTATAAGTTCTAACAGTCTCTCAGTGGAGTTGTTTGGATCACCTATATAAATAGAATCATGTCATCTGCAAATAGAGATAGTTTGATTTCCTCATTTCCAATTTGTAGCCCTTTGATTTCTTTTTCTTGTCTAATGGCTCTGGCTAAAACTTTGAGTATAATATTGAATAGCAATGGTGAGAGTGGGCATCCTTGTCTGGTTCTGGATCTTAGTGGGAATGCTTCCAACTTTTTCCCAATCAATAGGATACTGGCCTTGGGTTTGTCATAAATTGCCTTGATTGTGTTGAGGAACATTCTTTCTTTTATTTATTTATTTGACAGGCAGAGTGGACAGTGAGAGAGAGAGACAGAGATAAAGATCTCCTTTTTCCTTTGGTTCACCCCACAATGGCTGTGACCAGTGTGCTGCGGCCGGTGCATCGTGCTGATCCGAAGCCAGGAGCCAGGTGCTTCTCCTGGTCTCCCATGGGGTGCAGGGTCCAAGCACTTGGGTCACCCTCCACTGCACTCCTGGGCCATAGCAGAGAGCTGGACTGGAAGAGGAGCAACTGGGACTAGAACCCAGTGTGCTGGCGCCGCAGGCGGAGGATTAGCCTATTGAGCCACAGTGCCAGCCGGAACGTTCTTTCTATATCCAATTTACTTAATGTTTTCAACTTCTATGCTAGGTCGTGAGCAGAAATCTTGATTGGAAGAGAAGCAACTGCTGGGGCCGGCGCTGTGGTGCAGTGGGTTAAAGCCTTGGCCTGAAGTGCCAGCATCCAAAATGGGCGTTGTTTCTAGTCCCGGCTGCTCCTCTTCCAATCCAGCTCTCTGCTATGGCCTGGGATAGCAGTGGAAGATGGCCCAAGTCCTTGGATCCCTGTACCCATGTGGGAGACCTGGAGAAGTTCCTGGCTCTTGGCTTCAGATCAGTGCAGCTCTAGCCATTGTGGTCTTTTGGGGAGTGAACCAGCAGATGGGAGACCTCTCTCTCCATCTCTACCTCTCTCTGTAACTTTGTCTTTCAAGTAAAATAAAATAAATCTTAAAAAAAAAGAGAAAGAGAGAAGCAGCTGGGACACGAATTGGCACCCAGTTGGGATGCCAGTGTTGCAGGCAGAGGCTTAGCCCACTACACCAAAGTGCTGGCCACAACGTTAACTTTCAAGAAGACAAAAAAGCATTGGAAACTGAGTCTGTGGTCTGGCATTGTGGCGTAGTGGGTTAGGTCACTGCCTGTGACACTGGATAAAGAATAATGAGCAAGCTCAATGAACAAACATAAACACAAATCACAAACATGTCCAAATGATGGCAAGTATTGACCTGAAATTGATCAATGAGATTGATCCTCAATATAACAAGGCTGGAATGGTCCTCTTGGAGACCCATGACTGTCCCTCTCACTTTCAATAATACCCATTCAACTCCAGTAAAGCACCCAATTTGTATTAGACCAACTTCTCAAATGTAGTATGAGAGATTACTCTAGTTGGCATACTGATACAGAATCAAATAACATTAAATCATGGCACTAAAAATCATTTTCTTTGTAATTCTCCTGTAATGTATCAATGTAGACTCATCGATTATTAACAAATGAAGCACTCTGGGGAGGGATGTTGATTATAGGGAAAGCTATGCACATGTGATTTTAAAAAAATCGTAACCACAATAATTTCTTAAGCACATGGTAGAATCTTTTTAAAATATTTATTTATTTATTTGAAATGCAGAGTTACAGAGAGAAAGAGAGGCGGAAAGAGAGAGAGAGAGAGAAGTGAGAGAGAGAGAGAGATCTTCCATCCCATTTGTTCACCTCCTAAATGACTGCAACAACCAGGCCTGAGCCAGGCCAATGTCAGGAGCCAGGAGCTTCTTTCAGATCTTCCATGTGGGTACAGGGGCCCAAGTACTTGGGCCATTTCTGCCGCCTTCCTAGACACATTAATAGGGAGCCAGATCAGAAGAGAGCAGCCAGGAATTGAACTGGTGCCCATATGGGATGCTGGTGCTGCATGCGGTGGCTTTACCCACTATACCACAGTGTTGGCTCCCCATGATAGGATGTTAACCAATTATTAAAAATCTTTTCAACAGTAAGTTTTTTTTTAAAAAAGATTTCTTTATTTATTTTAAAGAGTTAAAGAGAGAGGAGAAGCAGAGAGAGAGAGATCTTCCATCCACTGGTTCACTTCCCAATTAGCTGTAATGGCCAATACTGTGCTGATCCAAAGCCAGGAGCCAGGAGCTTCCTTCAGGTCTCCCACATGGGTAGAGGGGCCCAAAGACTTGCATCTCCTACTGCTTTCCCAGGCCATAGCAGAGAGCTGGATTGGAAGTGGAGCAGCTGGGACTCAAACCGGTGTCCAAATGGGATGCTGGCACTGCAGATGGTGGTTTTACCCACTATGCCATAGCACTGGCCCCAACAGTAAGTTTTTAATAACATAGGAAATGAACATAAATTCAAGTGAAATAGGATACTGTATAATTTTTTTTTTAAAAAAAGAGTTATTTATGTATTTGAAAGTCAGAGCTATAGAGAAAAGGAGAGACAGAGAGAGATCTTCCATATGCTGGTTCACTTTTCAGATGGCCACAATGGCCAGGGCTGGGCTAGGCCTCAGCCAGGAGTGAG
This sequence comes from Oryctolagus cuniculus, assembly GCF_964237555.1. Classification (NCBI taxonomy): domain Eukaryota; kingdom Metazoa; phylum Chordata; class Mammalia; order Lagomorpha; family Leporidae; genus Oryctolagus; species Oryctolagus cuniculus. Next base: position 12,773,501 of record NC_091432.1, on the reverse strand, counting down.
GAGCCAGAAGCCTCTTCTGGGTATCCTATGTGGGTGGCAGACACCCAAGCACGTAGGCCATCTTCTGCTGCTTTTCCCAAGCAGAAGAGCTGTATCAACCGGGACATGAACTGGCACCCCTATGAAATGCCAGTGTTGCAGGCAGTGTCTTTACACATTATGCCACAATGCCGGCCCCACAAGGATACTTGTAATTATGATTATGTTAAAAACATACTATATGAGGGCATCAATTGGTAGGTTAACAAAGTGTTATAACAGTTATTTGGTAGTGTGAATGAAGATGATTTTTAAAAACTTTTATCTATTTAAAGACTTTATAGTAATTATGGATTACTTTTATAATGGAGATAATAATTTTTAAAGTTGAGCATAAAATCAAATATCAGGGAGAGTCAGATTACTAGTCTGGATATACAGTTTTTCTTGATTATTGATTTACTGAAAAGGAGGCCTAAACAAGTGGAAAGAGCAATAGGCTTGTCAGCAGAGGACCTTAGCAAATCACGCAACCTCACAGAATGGAGCTGTACTTTTCAGTTGCTACATGAAGACAATTATAGTATCAAACTAGGAAGATTCTGGTTTTGAGGATCCAGTACAGGTGAAAACAATGCATAAATGAATACTTACTATGCAGTGGAAAATATTATTTCTGAGACCAAATTCTTTTTTTTTTTTTTTTTTTTTTTTTTTTTTTTTTGACAGGCAGAGTGGACAGTGAGAGAGAGAGACAGAGAGAAAGGTCTTCCTTTGCCGTAGGTTCACCCTCCAATGGCCGCCGCGGCCGGCGCGCTGCGGCCGGCGCACCGCGCTGTTCCGATGGCAGGAGCCAGGAGCCAGGTGCTTTTCCTGGTCTCCCATGGGGTGCAGGGCCCAAGCACTTGGGCCATCCTCCACTGCACTCCCTGGCCACAGCAGAGAGCTGGCCTGGAAGAGGGGCAACCGGGACAGAATCCGGCGCCCCGACCGGGACTAGAACCCGGTGTGCCGGCGCCGCTAGGCGGAGGATTAGCCTAGTGAGCTGCGGCGCCGGCCTGAGACCAAATTCTTGATTCAAACCTGAAAGCTGATGACCATCATGGCGTGTTCTAGATAGGCTGTGGGAAATTCTCTTGTTCTTGGGTGTCATTTGGTCACTTGGCAAGAGGTGATCAGTGCCAAACAATAGCAAAGCCACTGATTAAAACATTGGAACAAATAAGTAATTTTTTCACAGAAGGCATAATGCCAGCATTTATTAACAGTCATTAGGTTGATTTGTTTACTGTCTGCCTGAGTTGATATTCATGACCTGAGAAGAAATGGAACAATTAAAATATGGAATCTGAGTTTTCACAAAGTAGATGGCAAGTTAGGCTCCAAAATTTCATATTTAGAACCATGTAATATACATGAACAGATCATTTTGGGAATGCAGATGCTACCTTCATTGTACCATGGACTTTATCATAACAATAAAGTTGAGTTTCTACTTTCTCCCCTCACTAGATGGCTAACCTTGGGAAAATCTCTTAAAGCTGCCTTGATGTTCCATTTCCCAGTCTATGTCAAATCTGTGTTAAAATTCCAGTTTCATGGGACTGCTGATAAGTGGATAAAAATGATAATCTTTGCAAAGCTCTGTGTATGAAAATGACCATACACATTTGAAATTTCATTACTTTTTACATTGGAAGACAATTGTCATCTGGAAATAAAGTCTCTTTCTACTCGTTTTAATGAATGAAGTCGGTAAAGTGACTAGGATAGCACATTCAACACCATGTCCTCACATGGCAGAAGGGGTGGAAGGGCAAAATGAATCTAAGATATTTTCCTCCAGCCCCTTTATAGGCTTTCCTGTATTCCAGAAGAGCCCTCATTACTTAGCCAATTCCAAAAAAGACTCCATCTTTAATACCACCTCAATGGGGATTATGTTTGTGCATTTTGGAGAGGACACTCAGTCAAACCATGTCAAGCCACATCCCAGGTAGTCCATAAGTATCTTCTTTCAACTGTAAATCCTGTTTCTATCTTTCCACCTAATTTTATCTTTTCAGTACCTTCCAACATACCTCTTTTGGATTATTCCATCCCTTCCCTGAGTAATACAATTTCTCCTTCATTTTTTCTCCTTTTGAATAATGTAATGCTATAAAAGATGAAAATGGGAATTTATTTGGGATTTTTTTTCTGGGTATAACTGCAGAGTGTGCCTGTCCACCTACTCCCTCTCATAATTTTCTTTCTTTTTTTTTTTTTTATTTGACAGCTAGAGTTATAGACAGTGAGAGAGAGAGAGAGAGAAAGGTCTCCCCAAATAGCCGCTACGGCCAACGTGCTGCGTCGATCCGAAGCCAGGAGCCAGGTGCCCCTTCCTGGTCTCCCATACGGGTACAGGAACCCAACCACCTGGGCCATCCTCCACTGCCCTCCCAGGCCACAGCATAGAGCTGGACTGGAAGGGAAGCAACTGGGACTAGAACTTGGTGCCTATATGGGATGCTGGTGCCGCAGGCGGAAGATTAGCAAAGTGAGCCACAGTGCTGGCCCCACCTCTCATAATTTTCTATGACTGAAGTTTTAGAAATCTTTCCTGAGGCTGGTATTGTGGTGCAGCAGGTTATACCACTGCCTACTGATGCCAAGTTCCCATATGGGTGCTGGTTCAAGTCCTACCTGCTTCACTTCTGATCCATTTCCCAGGTAATGCACCTGAGGAAGCAGCAGAAGATGGCCCAAGTCCTTGGGTTCCTGCGCCCATGTGAGAGACTCAGATGGAGTTCCAGGCTCCTGGCTTCAGCCTGGCCCAGTCCTGGTTGTTGTGGCCATCTGGGTAAACTAGCAGATGGAAGATCTCTCCCACTCTGTTTCTCCCTCACTCTGTAACTCTACCTTTCAAATAAATAATCTTTTTTTTTTTTTAAAAAAAAAAAAAGAGAAAAAGAGGGCCAACGCCCGTGGCTCACTTGCAATTTTATGCGAGTTTATGCAAGTAACTTCTTCTTCTTCTTCTTTTTTTCTTTTTTCTTTTTCTTTTTTTTTTTTTTTTTTTTTTTTTTTTTTTTTTTTTGGACAGGCAGAGTTAGACAGTGAGAGAGAGACAGAAAGAAAGGTCTTCCTTTTCCGTTGGTTCAACCCCCAAATGGCTGCTACAGCTGGCGCGCTGTGCTGATTCAAAGCCAGGAGCCAGGTGCTTCCTCCTGGTCTCCCATGCGGGTGCAGGGCCCAAGCACTTGGGCCATCCTCCACTGCCTTCCTGGGCCACAGCAGAGAGCTGGACTGGAAGAGGAGCAACAGGGACAGAATCCGGTGCCCCAACCGGGACTAGAACCCGGGGTGCAGCGCTGCAGGTGGAGGATTAGCCAAGTGAGCTGAGGCGCCAGCCCATGCAAGTAACTTCTAGTCATTATTGAAGACTGCAAACTAAATGGGAAAATTACCATTACTGTGATGTTTCTGAATATTACCAAGCAGACTTAAATATTTGTGATCATCAAGAGAACTATTTATTAATCTGTAAAAAACTTAAAAAAATGGTCCAGCTTTACAAATTTATCTTTATTTGAGGGTCTGCTTAAGGCTTATGTGTTCATAGAATTGAATGATTGAAAAACCATAAAAAAATTTAGTATTAGAAATAAATGTTTCAAAAATAATTTAAAGGAAAATGTACCTCTATTAGTAACATTTTAAAAATCTAAAAAACAAAAAGAATTATTTCCAAAGAAAGCTTTGTTCAGTTCCACAAATACAATCAAAGTGACCAGCAATGAAGAATACAAAAGATGGAAAAGAGTACAAAACACATTCATTTTATATCAGGAGCACACAAGATTTTTTTTTTTAATTTTAAGTTATATGCAGATATAGGAACATAGTGATACTTCCCCCCAACTTCAACCCTTCTTTCTTCTCCCATTCCCACTGTTAATTTTTACAAAGATCAGTTTACTTGATGATTGCAAAGTTAACCCTACACTAAGTAAAAGAGTTCAAGAAATAATATGAAGAAAAAAACCCATTGTTTCTCAACAGAAGAGACAAGGGCTTAAACAATTATTGAATCTCAAAATGTCTATTTCACTCCAGTACATTACATTTTAGGTACTCTGTTAGATCAGGGAAAACATATGGTATCTTTTTAGGGCTGGCTTAATTCACAAAGCATGATGGTTTCCAGTTGCATACATCTTGATGAAAATGACAGGATTTCATTTTTTTTTTTTTACAGCTGAGAAGTACTCTGTAGTGTATATATACACCATAATTTCTTTATCCAGTCAACAATTGTGTAGACTCCATTGTATATATATACCATCATTTTTTTAACCAGTCAACAGTTGATGGATATCTGGGTTGATTTCATATCTTAGCTGTTGTGAATTGTACTTCAGTAAACATGGCAGTACTGATAACTGTTTCATATGCTGATTTCTTTTGGTTTGGGTAAATTCCCAGGTGTGGGATGGCTGGATCATATGGCAGGTCTATATTCAGATTTCTGAGGAATCTCCATATTGTGTTCCACAATGGCTCCACCAGCTTACATTCCCACTAACAGTGGATTAGGGTGCCTTTTCTCCCACATCCTCATCAGCATTTGTTGCTTGTTGATTTCTGTATGAGAGCCATGCTAACTGAGGTGAGAAGAAACCTTATTGTGGTTTTGATTCGCATTTCCCAGTGGCTACTGATTCTGAGCATTTTTTTCCAAGTGTCTGTTGGCCATTTGAATTTCCTCTCTTGAAAAATGTCAAGCCCTTTGCCCATTTCTTAACTGGATTGTTTGTTTTGCTGTTGTTGAATTTTTCGAACTCTTTATAAGTTCTGGATATTAATTCTTTATCAGTTGCATAGATTGCAGATATTTTTCTGCCATTCTGTCTGTTGCCTCTTTGCTGAGTATTTCTTTTGCAATGCAGAGCTTCTCAGCTTGATGTAAACTCATTTGTCAACTTTGGCTTTGATTGCCTGTGCTTCTGGGGTCTTATCCAAGAAGTCTTTGCCTAGGCCAATGTCTTACAGAGTTTCCCCAATGTTCTCTAGTAATTTGATGGTATTGGGTTGTAGATTTAGGTCTGTGATCTATCTTGAATGGATTTTTGTGTAATGTATAAGGAGTATGCAAATTTTATGAGAGACAAGACTTAAACACTCTCCTAAGATGTAATTTATTTCTTGAAAGCTAATGAGCCGGGTTCCAACACTGTGGCTCAGCAGTTAAAGCCACAGCCTGCAGCTCTGGCATCCCATATGGGTGCCGGTTTAAGTCCTGGCTGCTCCGCTTCTGAACCAGCTCCCTGATGTTGTACCTGGGAGGGCAGCAGAAGCTGGCCACAGTGCTTAGGTCCCTGCATCTATGTAGGATAACCAGAGGAAGCTCCTGGCTCTTGGCTTTGGCCTGGCCCAGCCCTGGTCATTGCAGCCATTTGGAGAGTAAACCCGAGGATGGAAGATTGTTCTCTCTCTCTCTTTCTCCCTTTCTCTCTCTGTTTCTCCTTCTGTCTCTCTGTAATGCTACCTCTTAAATAAATAAATAAATCTTAAAAAAAAAAGAAAGCAAATGAGCTGAGTCTAGTAAGTGCTATCCATTGTCATGTGTATTCAAAGACGAATGCTATACTCTTCATTCCCAAAGCATGAGCAACTATTGAAATGCTTCTTTTCCCATCCAGATAAAGTTATAAATACAAATTATATACGTAACTACTAATGAGTCAAACCAATAAAATGGCTATCTCAATGCTAATTTCTCATAGGATTCTGGAATTGGTTGATTGAATGGATCATATTAAGTAAGTAAGTATTATGAGAAGACTGGTTATTACTAAGAGCCTAGATGAAGTGACTTAAGATACATCATGCAAAATGCACCTAACTTTAAAAAAAAGGCTTTAGGTGGTTAGATTTATGAAAGTGCTGTAGTGTATTTTGATTATATGAGAGGATTTTATGTTTCCTCAGGTGCTTTTCTTGGAGCACTGGTTAATTATAGATTGCATAGCTAGAGTTACAAAATAATATAATTTATATCATGTTATCTATAATATATTGTTACAAAATAAGCCATTAAAAAAGTAATGGCTTAAAATAGCAGTCATTTAGTTGCTTCTGATTCTATGGGTCAACACTTTGGGCTGTGCTCTGCTGGTCTTTTCTGGAATTACTAATGTGGTTAAAGTCAACACTGGGGCTGATTGGTCAGGTGTCTCAACCTGTGTCTTCTCTCTGCTCTGTTAGGATGTCATCTTAGCCCTGGCTCTGTTGACATTATAGAATATCAAAGATGTACCCCAATCCTAAGTGTAAGGTCGTACTTATAAAACATCTGTTAATGTCCCATTGGACAGAGCAAGTCATGTAGCTGTCTCTAGAATCATGGGAGGGAATGGCTGTGAGTAGGCGGAAATCAGTGAGGCCATAACTGCAGTGGTCTACCACAGTTGATATTAACTGAGTAGGTTTGGATCTAACTGAATAATTTTCAAAGAAGACTATTAGAGACTCTGACTTCATCCTGTCCTACTTTATATTTTGTTAATGATTTGGACAAAGGAAATGACATATGATTATAATTTTGACCTTGATACTAAGCTATGATGAATAAAATAAACCCCAAAGATGATGTTCATAGTTTGTATTACTTGGCCAAAACCAATAAAATACAATATATCAATGTTAAGTGGGAAGTACTTAATTTATGCTATTAAAATAAATTATGGTCCAGCAGAATTGAAAGTTATATGAAAGTTAGATGGAAGTTTTATTTGATATCAATATTATGAATTTAAAATGATCAAATGAATTAATTAAAATTAAAGTCAAATTAAATTTAAATTAAAAGTTCACAAGTCTTCAAAAGTATCAGTTCTTTAGAACAAAATATCTCTTGTGTGTTATAGCTGTTTTTGGTGAAATTTTTTAGAAAGACATGGAACTAGAGAAAACTAGTTTTTGGAAGGTGACTGCTATGATGAGAGGCTTAAAATATAACCTCCTGGAAGAGGAGTGAGAAATTGGAGACTTAACAGAAGATGCAAAGTCTGTCCTAGCACATTTGAAGAACTGTCATTTAGAGGAGAGCTCTGGATGTTGGAAACAGGACCAGTGGGAGAAAGTTGTTTGTAAATAGACTATAGTTCAAAATAAGATGCAGCACTTCAGCAGCTGGAGTTGTTAGTAAGGAATAGGGCCCTTTATGAGTTCATGATATCTCCTTGGGAGCTCAAGCAAAGTCTACATAACTGCCTGAGATGATGAAAAAGAGATTCTTGGGGAACATAAGATTCAACAATGCCCAATTTATTTCTTTTGTATGTTTTTCACTTATTAGATAAAATAACATATTCTATATTATTATTATCCTTTCCATTATAGAGATGCTCTTTAAGTTATGGACATTGTCATGAGTTTTCATTTTGGTAAAAAAACAAATATGAAAAATGTTCTATTTCCTGTTTCTTACTGCAAAATCTCTTTTATTTATATATGTGCTTTTTGGCCACTTAAGACCTGTTTGGTCAATATCTAAAACATTATGTTATGACGTAGGAAAGAACCTCTGGAATCTTTTAGTTCAGCAGCACCACTTCAGAAATAAGAAAATTAGAATCTACAGATATGGAGAGACTTGCCCAAGGTTATACAAACTCCTATTGGTAGTGCAAGCTCAGAAACAGGAGAGCAGCATTTGTGAAAAGAGCCCAGTTCTTAGATTTCTAAATGCTTGTTTCCTGATCTTGGACATTTAGTTTAATTTTCTGAAAATGAAGATAATGATATTTCCTATGGGTTAAGTGAGAGAACGCTTACCAGTTTATGAGTATATAATAGCTGTTCAGTGTATAATGATTCTCCTTTTTTCATCCATGCTCAGGGCATGAGATTGCCCTATGTAATAGTGTTATTTTCAGAAGTCACATTTGTTTCCTCTGAACTCCCAGAATAATGGACCACCTGTCCAATTTGCTGAGGACATTCCTAGTTATGTATGTCATCCCTGCATACTCATAAATAACATTCCATATCACTTTCTGAAGTGTCTTGATTTAAATAGGTCATATGGTCATCGTATCTAGAACTTTTTCAGTGCCTTCTTAAGAGCATCTTTCAGTTCTTTGTTCCTCATACTGTAGATCAAGGGGTTTAAAATGGGGGTTATAAAAGTGTAGACTACAGAGACCATTCGTCCCATCTCAGGCGAGTAACTGGAACTAGGGGACAAATAAATGAAGCTGGTGCAGCCATACTGCAAAAGGACCACCAAAATATGAGAGGAGCAGGTGGAGAAGGCTCGGTGACGCCCTTCTTTCGACTGTATCCGTAAAATGGCTATCACAATGAAGATGTAGGAGATGGAGATCAGCATGAGGGGGACACTCAGGACAATGAAGCTTATGACGTAGAGGGCAGTCTCATGAATGTGCGTGTCGGCACAAGCCAGGTGCATGACTGCAGGCATGTCGCAGTAAAAGTGATAGATCTCATTGTTGTGGCAGAATGGGAGACCGAAGATTAAAATGGTTAGGGGCAGTGACAGCAGGAAACCCAGCACCAGGGATCCCACAGCCAGCTCCACACACAAGGACCAGCGCATGATGAGGGTGTATCTTAGAGGGTAACAAATGGCTATAAACCGGTCATAAGCCATGACTGCAAGCAGAACACAGTCAGCCCCACCCAAGAAGACAAAGAAAAACATTTGGGTGCCACATCCAGTGATGGAAACAGGAGTTTTGCCCATTGAAAGAAGGTTTGCCAGGGCCAGGGGGGCAATGGAAGATGTATAGAATATTTCCAGAACTGCCAAGTTAGCCAGGAAAAAGTACATGGGGGTGTGAAGGGAGTTGTTGATCTGGACAAGGACTGCAATTGTGGCATTTCCACTGAGGCTGGTTAGGTACATCACCAGGAAGGCCACAAAAATCACCAGTTGGATCTCAGGGTCAAGAGAAAATGGACGAAAGAAGAACTGTATCTTTGTAGTTTTGTTTATTCCTTCCATGGGTTGTATACTGGACCTACTAAAAGGAAAGATGACACCGCATCTCTTTACTGTGATGTTGTCCCAAATCCTCTATGCAATGTGAGAGCACTTTCTAAGGTACCTCAGAAATGATGTGCATACTTTCATTTTAAAACATCAGATGTTATAATTTATGTTTGCCACATCATCATCCTTCATCTTCTAGTCTCTAAGTGCCAAAAATACTCAGTAGTACAGATTTTGATGATCTTTGTTTTAAACCCAGTGCTTAGCACAGTATTTGATATGGAAAGTTTTCCAAGAAGCATTTCCTGAAAGAATTAAAGATAAAAGGAATTATAAGGTTCAAATTTACAAAATGATAAAATAGGATATTAATTCATTACACAAAAGTTGAAATAAAACATTTTAAGACATTTGTTTGGGCCAACATCATGGTTTAAATACAATTGTGCAACTGATGCATTGTGTATTATATCATAAACTGCATTTTTATATATCTCAAAAACTAGAGACCTCTGTTGATTTATTCTGGTTCATCTGCTTTATCTAATTATTCTAAATGTTGATAATTCACCTTCCAAAAGTTCTCATATCTGTTGCTTTAATCCTTTCCCACTGTCCCAATTAGTTTTATTCTTTGTGATCCTGCATTTGGATTCTTGTTATAATTGGTACCTCCTCTCCCATTTCCCTTCTCTTCGCATTATAATCATCCTTCTGTCTATTTTCACGTTATCTTTGTGCTCAGAAATTTTCAGTGCCTTGTTGTTGCTTTAATGTCAACCTTCATATTCCTCAGCCAGTTATTCCAAACTTTCTTGGATTTGACTCTTTTAGTCTAATCCTACCTGTGTTGGGTACCACACAGTCTACTCATTAATCTCTTACCCAGATCTTCTTTCCTGCTTCATATACTTCTGTTATTCCAAGTAGAAACAATATCTCTTTTCTTTTGCCTAATCAAAATTTACACTGTTCAATGTGATACCTTTATTTTAATTTTTTAAATTCATTTAGTTTTCTAAAGATTTATTTATTTTATTTGAAAGGTAGTATCTTCCATCTGCTGGTTCATTCCCCAGATGGCCAAAAAGGCTAGGGCTAGGCCAGGCCAAAGTCAGGGTCCTGGAACTCCATCTGAATCTACCACATGAGTGACAGTGGCCCAAGTACTTGGATCATCTTCTAAGATTTTCCCAGGTGCATTAATGGAGAGTTGAATCAGAAACGGAGCAGCCAGCATTTGAACCGGCACTCCCATATGAGATGCTGTCATTGCAAGTGGCAACTTAACTTGCTGCACCACAATGCCAGCCCTTGTGAACTGTGAGTATATCATATGAAACATTCAGACATTCAACAAAGTTGTTCGCCGACTGCAATAGGAATGGATATTTACTGAGTACTCACTAAGATGTGCACATTGTGCTGACCATTTTACAGGTATCATTTCACTTGAAGTGGCTCTTTAGTCCTAGGCAACTGACCGCCTCATCATTCATAGTTTTTTTAGATAAACTGAGGCTTAAGAGTAACTACCTTGTCCAGCTAGTAAATGAAAGACTAGGATTTAATTCCCAGGTCAGTCTGGAATCAAGTATATATCTATCAATAAGATAAACTATACCTCACTATGTACAAGGCTGAATGATAGGTGCCAAAAAGAGATAAAATAATTTAATTCTAATAGTCCAATATTAACAAACAATGTCACTGTAAAAAGATGTGCCAGAGCCGGCTCTGTGGCACAGAGTGTTAAAGCCCCAGCCTGCAGTGCCAGCATTCCATATGGGTGCTGGTTTGAGTTCTGGCTGCTCCTCTTCCGATCCAGCTCTCTGCTATGGCCTGGGAAAGCAGTGGAAGATGGCCCAAGTCCTTGGGCCCCTGCACCCATGTGGGAGACCCAGAAGAAGCTCCTGGCTCCTGGCTTCAGATCAGCTCAGCTCTGGCCATTGTGGTCTTTTGGGGAGTGAAATAGCAGATGGAAGACCTCTCTCTCTCTCTGGCTCTACCTCTCTCTGTAACTCTGTCTTTCAAATAAATAAAAATAATTCTTTAAAAAAAAATGTGCACAGCATTCCTCAGATTGTTACAAAGGCAGTGCCCAATACCCTAATTTGTAATCTCTTTCTTTTCTCCTCCCTCATTTAATCAACAGTATTTATTTAAATAAATCTCCTTTACACACATTATTAAGATCCTTCTCTATTATAAGACATAGCTTTGGTTTCTGGGGAAAGAGGAAGAAGTGTGGAAAAGGAGAGAGGTTTTCAGGCTGGCGCCGCGTATCACTAGGCTAATCCTCTGCCTTGCGGTGCCGGCACACCGGGTTCTAGTCCCGGTTGGGGCGCCGGATTCTGTCCCGGTTGCCCCTCTTCCAGGCCAGCTCTCTGCTGTGGCCAGGGAGTGCAGTGGAGGATGGCCCAAGTGCTTGGGCCCTGCACCCCATGGGAGACCAGGATAAGTACCTGGCTCCTGCCATCGGATCAGTGCAATGCGCCAGCCGCAGCGCACCAGCCGCGGCAGCCATTGGAGGGTGAACCACCGGCAAAGGAAGACCTTTCTCTCTGTTTCTCTCTCTCACTGTCCACTCTGCCTGTCAAAAATAAATAAATAAATAAAAATAAAAAAAAAGAAAAGGAGAGAGGTTTTCAATAATTAGAAAGCTCAGAATAGAATGAGATGTGGTAATAAAAATAATACCAGTCACAGTTTAATGCGGTCATGAAAGGACAATGATCTAGGGGAGCATAGGCGTATTTCTTTCTCCCTCTTTTTTTTATTTTACAGTTATGCCTTTTAAAAAACTGCATGTGATTACCATTATTTTTTTTAATAAATAAAGCAGATTCCCATGTGAAGAGGCTTCTCAGTCATTCCTTTTATAATAGAAATAGATTTTGTCTAATTTTTCAGCCTCCATAAATTTGAAATTTGGGGTGATGGATTTTTTTAAGGTGTATGACCCATTGAGAATACTCATTTCTGTATTTCAGAACTGTTCAGTGTTGAGCTAATTTTATGTGATTTAGAGTGTGATCCCTCGGCCATTTTGAACACACCATTCTCTCTGCCTCTCATCAGTTTTAAGAGCATGGATTTCACAGTATGTAGTCTTCAGTTCCCCTTAAGCCATATAGTAGAAGCACTGGTTCTGAGTAGGAACTGCACTTTGACTTTCTGTGAAAATCAGCATACTTTGCTTCTGTTCCTGGCTAACCTCTCCCCCAAACCCTGTTCATCTTACAGAAAAGAGATTTCATTTCTAATCTAAAATCTGTGTTCTTGGAGGAGATTCATACCTTTTTCTTGACCCATGTGAACTATTGGAGATTTTCTTGAATCCTTTGATAGATATTGAGGATGCAGGAGCTGGTATCAAAGTTTTTCTGTCCTGAAGAGTTCCTCAGGCTGGCATGGGGACCACGTCTATATCCCACATCTCACTGATTCAGGGCACTGTTTTAGAACATTTCTTAAATCAGACCTGATACATGTCAGGTCAACTCTTGGACGGTGGGTATGTTCCGTCCTGCCTTTCATTTTTGTACAAGGTGACATTGGGGTTGGTTTCATCTCTGTAACTTGGAACTTACCTTTGAAGTTGCTCTGGTTGTCAGACTCGAAATTACCACCACATAATGACTTTTAAAATTAACCTGACTAGTGAGTCATTGGTCCCCTGAGATGCCTGAGGTCTGCTTGGGAAGCAAAACTCAACAAGGTGAAATAGAGTGCACCTAAAAGTTAAAATTGCATCAGGATTATTCCACTGGTAGATCTTCTCTAGGGATTTTCAGTGACTTGTTCAAGTTCAATGATGAGATCAGTTTTTATTCGACTTATCTAGAAATGATTTTAAACAGCAAAATTTCTACATACAGCATTACATTTTTAAAAAATATTCCACAGCATCTCCTACTCTTTTTGCTTCTGGGAACTTATTTCCTGCTAATTTTACTTCTATCTCTCTGATACTCTTCTTTGTTAGCTTTGCTGGCTTTTATTTCCCTGACTTTTACTTAGGTTGTGTCTTGGCACTGGGTACTGTATTTTATTCACTTTTTTTAAAAATTTTTTTACAGGCAGAATTAGACAGTGAGAGAGAGAGAGAGAAAGAGAGAAAGGTCTTCCTTCAGTTGGTTCACCCCCAAAATGGCCCCTACAGCCGGCATTCTGTGCTGATCGGAAGCCAGGAGCCAGGTGCTTCCTCCTGGTCTCCCATGCAGGTGCAGGGCCCAAGCACTTGGGCCATCCTCCACTGCCTTCCTGGGCCACAGCAGAGAGCTGGACTGGAAGAGGAGCAACTGGGACTAGAACCTGGCGCCATATGGAATGCCGGTGCAGCAGGTGGAGGATTAGCCAAGTGAGCCATGGCACCGGCCCCCTTATTCACTTTTTTTTTAAAACAGGTGATTCAGAAGAGAGGGAAGAGATGTACAATTTGGGACATGCTCAAGCTGACTTGCCCAAAACGGTAGAGTTAGAAACATACCTGGGGATTCCAATTCAATCCCATCAAGGTGGCATGTACCAATGCCATCTCACTAGTCCCAGTGATCAATTTCTGTTCACAATTGATCATAATGATGGGACTAAGAATCAAAGGGATCACATAAACAAGACTAGTGTCTGAAAATACTAACTGATAGAATAAAAAAGGGAGAGAACGATCCAACATGGGAAGCAAGATACACAGCAGACTCATAGAATGGCAGATGTCCTAAACAGCACTCTGGCCTCAGAATCAGCCCTCAAGGCATTCAGATCCAGTTGAAAAGCCCATTAGAGTATTTCAGGCATGGAAATCTAAGACACTCTGTCAGAAAAAAAAAAAATGACCTAAATGAAAGATCTCCACGAGTGAGATCCCAGTGGAAAGAACAGGTCATCAAAGAAGGAGGTACCTTTCTCTGAAGGGAGGAGAGAACTTCCACTTTGACTATGACCTTGTCTAAATATGATCAGAGTCAGTGAACTCAAAAGGCTTCCGTAGCCTTGGCAACTCATGACAAGAGCCTAGGGTGATTACTGATGCCATAAACAAGAGTGTCAATTTGTTAAGTCAACAACAGGAGTCACTGTGCACTTACTCCTCATCTAGGATCTCTGTCCTTAGTGTGCTGTACATTGAGATTTAATGTTATAACTAGTACTCAAACAATATTTTTCACTTTATGTTTCTGTGTGGGAGCAAACTGTTGAAATCTTTACTTAATATATACTAAACTGATCTTCTGTATATAAAGAGAATTGAAAATGAATCTTGATGTGAATGGAAGGGGAGAGGGAGCGGAAAAAGGGGAGGGTTGTGGGTGGGAGGGAAGATATGGGGGGAGAAAGCCATTGTAATCCATAAGCTGTACTTTGGAAATTTATATTCATTAAATAAAAGTTAATAAATAAATAAATAGGTGATTCAGTTTAGTTGTTTGGCTTTAAATACAAACAATATACTGATAACTTTCAAATGTGTATCTCTAGCCTCATTTTTCCCTGAGCTCCAAATTTGTGTATACATTTGTCTACCTGAAACCTGCATTTGAGACACTAGTGAGAATCTTCAATTTAATATATCTAAAGTAGAATTTTTAAAAATATTTATTTTATTTATTTGAAAGATAGAGTTACAGAGAGACGTAGAGACAGAGAGGCCTTCCTTCTGCTGGTTCACTCCCCAGATGGCCACAAAGGCTGGAGCTGTGCTGATCTGAAGCCAGGAGCCAGGAGCTTCTTCCAGGTCTCCCAAGTGGGTGCAGGGTCCAAGGACTTGGGCCATCTTCCACTGCTTTTCCAGGCCACAGCAAATAACTGGATTGGAATAGGAGAAGCTGGGACTAGAACCGGCGCCCATATGGGATGCCAGCACTTCAGGCCAGGGCTTTATCCCGCTGCGCCACAGCGCTGAACCCTAAAGCAGAATTTTTAATCCATCATATACTTTGGTGTCATGTGTTGGTCCATCCAAATCCTGACAGTAGACTCTCAACAAATGTTTGTTGAAATTGATGAATCCTAGTTCTTCATTCAACTTCATGTGACATATCTGGATAAGTGATTTCTCTTCCAGTGTTCTTTGGAGAAATGAGAAATTATTTAGAGTTGATGCTGCTGTGCTCCTCCCCCTTCAATTTCATTCACCAAAGCACAGAGTTAATAGGAATTTTTGAGGTCACCTAGTGGTTTTCACCTGGGATCCCTAGTATCAAAATGCCCTCAAGATTATTAATGAGGTTTTCAAGGTAATTTTACTACTTCAAAAGACTTAGAGTAGATGAATAGATTTAAAAAAAAAAAAAAAAAGACCTGGCTCTTTGCAGCGTACAAGAGACTCACTTCACCCATGTGGAAACACATTGACTGAAAGTGAAAGGATGGAAAAGAAACATTTTATGCAACTGAGAAGCAAAATATGGCAGAAGTAACTTGTCAGATAAAACAGGTTTTAAATTATAAACCGTAAAAACAGAAGATGAACATTGTACAATGAAAGCATTAACATCATATGGAATGAGGAAGAGTTGAAAGCTTTTCCTAAAAATGCCGACTTTTGCCATTTATAATCAGCATGGTACTAGAATACCTAGCCAGAACCATTAAGCAAGAGAAAAAAAAAATGTCATTCAAACAGCAAAGGAAAAACTTAAATTGTTTCTGTTTGCAGACAACATGAGCTTATTTATAGAAAACTCAAGGCTTCACTAAAAAACTCCTAGAACTAAGAAATGAGTTTAATAAATTTACAAGGTACAAATTCAACATATTAAAAATAATATCTTTTTTTAAGATTTATTTATTTATTTGAAAGTCAGAATCACACAGAGAGAGGAGAGGCAGAGAGAGAAGGGCCTTCCATCCACTGTTTCACTCCCGAATTGGCTGCAATGGCCGGAGCTGCAACAATCTGAAGCCAGGAGCCAGGAACTTCTTCTGGTTCTCCCACTCAGGTGCAGGGGCCCAAGGACTTCGGCCATCTTCTACTGCTTTCCCAGACCATAGCAGAGAGCTGGATTTGAAGTAGAGCAGCTGGATCTTGAACCGATGTCCATATGGGATGCTGGCGCTTCAGGCCAGGGTGTTAACCCACTGCACCACAGCACTGGCCTAAAAATAATAGCATTTATATAAATTATGATCTCTGAAAAATAAAACAAGGAAACAAACACATTTATACTAGCTATAAAAAATTAAAATACTTAGGAGTAAAGCAAGGGGGTAAAAGATCTCTACATTGAAAATTAAAAAATTGATGAAAGAAATAGAAGACACAAGTACGTGGAAAGTGTTGGGAAAAGCTGAATATCCACCTGCAGAGGAATGAAATTAGACTGCTATCTCTCCTCATAAAAAAAAAAGCCTTAAAATTGATTATAAAATAATCGATTAAAGACTTAAATTTAAGACCGAAAAGTGTGAAACTACTAGAAGAGAACATAGGGAACAATCTCCAGGACATTGTTCAGGTCAATTTCTATGACCTCAAAGGTACAGAACAATAACAAAATCAGACAAATGAAATTACATAAAAGTAAAAAGTTTCTTTAAGGCAAAGGAAACAATCAAGAGAGTATAGAGATACCCTGCAGATTAGGAGAAAATATTTGCAAACTATCCATCACAGAGGGTAATAACCAAAATATAGAAGGAACTCAACTCAATAGCAAAAAAAATTTCAATTTAAAAATTGGCAATAGATTTTAACAGACATTTCTTACATAAAGACACACATATGGCTAATAGATATTTGAGAATATTCTCAACACCAGTAATCATCAGCAAAATGAAAACCAAAATTATAATGAAATATCATCTCACTTCTGTTAGAGTGGCTATTATCAAAATGACAAAAGGTAACAAAACTGTTGGTGAAGATATAGGAAAAAGGAAACTTTGCATACTGTTGATAAGAATGTAAATTAGTACAACTGTTATGGAAAATAGTATGGAGGTTGATGTTTTTCACAAAGAAACCTTTTATTTAATGAACACAAATTTCATAAGTACAACTTTAGGAATATAATGATTCTTCCCACCATACCCACCCTTCCACCTACATTCCCACCCTACCTCCTCTCTCTCCCATTCTGAGTCCCATTCTCCATTAAAAACAAACAAAAACAAACAAACAAAAAAAAAACACAGCCTGTTCCTCAACAGTCAAGACAAGGGCTGTTCAAGTCATTGCTTCTCAAAGTGTCAGTTTCACCTCTACAGATTTCCTTTAAGGTGCTCTGTTAGTTATCAGGGTTATAGTTATAGTTGTCCCTTTAGCAATGGCTTATTTCACTAAGTATGTTTTCCAGATTCATACATTTTGTTGCAAATGACCAGATTCCTTCCTTCCTTCCTTCCCTTCCTTCCTTCCTTCCTTCCTTCCTTCCTTCCTTCCTTCCTTCCTTCCTTTCTTTTTACTGTGGTGTAGTATTCCATAGAGTACATATCCCATGATTTCTTTATCCAATCTTCAATTGGATAAAGATTGGATATCCATTCTTCAATTGGGCAATTAGGTAGGTTCCATGTCTTAGCTATTGTGAATTATACCACAATAAACCTGTGGGTGCAGGTAACTCTTTTATTTGCTGATTTCATTTCCCTTGGGTAAATTCCCAGGAGTGGGATGGCTGGGTCATATGGTAGGTCTATATTCAGATTTCTGAGGTTTTTCCAATCTGACTTCCGCAGTGGTTTTACCAGTTTGCATTCCCACCAACAGTAGATTAGGGTACCTTTTTCCCTACATCCTCTCCAGCATTTGTTTTTTGTTGATTTCTGTATGAAAGCCATTCTAACTGGGGTGAGATGGAACCTCAATGTGGTTTTGATTTGCATTTCCCTGATGGCTAGTGATCTTGAACATTTTTTCTTGTGTCTGTGGGTCATTTGGATTTTCTCTTTTGAAAAATTTCTGTTTAAGTCCTTTGCCATTTCTTCACTGGTTTGTTTGTTTTGTTGTTGTGGAGTTTCTCAATGACTTTATATATTCTGATCATTTATCAGTTGCATTGTTTGCAAATAATTTCTCCCATTTTGTTGGTTGCCTCTTCATTTTCCTGAATGTATCTTTTGCAGTACAGAAGCTTCTCAATTTGAAGTAATCTCATTTGTTACTTTTGGCTTTGATTGCCTATGGCTCTGGGGTCTTTTCCAAGAACTCTTTGCCTGTGCCAGTCTCTTGCAGGGTTTCCGAAATGTTCTCGAATAATTTGATGGTATCACATTGTAGGTTTAGGTATTTAATCCATTTTGAGTGTGTGGGGAGCAACTCGGACTAGACTAAGTTACTGGAATTAAGACTTATTCTATGCATCTGTTCTCCCACAATATGGCGCTGAGAGAAAGAGACCAAACAACCTCTACGCAGCTGCCTCATCAGTTTGACAAGCTGCAGGAGCTGATCCTGCTCCTGATTGGAGGAGAGCAGCATGCTCAGTGTGTGGGTAGCAGAGTTGGGATTGGTGGAAGAGGACTATAAAAGAGGAGAGAGACAACATGCACAGGGAACACCTGAAGGAACACCTGAGCAGCCCCCGAGAGAGCCGGCCGGCCGTGTGCCGCTTCTCCACGGAAGTGGGGAAAGTGGCAGGGGGAGCCGCCCTTCCACGGAGGTGGAGGGGTTGGCAGCCAACCCGGGAAGGACCAGCAGCAAACCCAGGAAGGGCCGAGCAGGCAAAAGAACAACGCAGGGTTTAGTGTCGTTCCTCCACAAAGAGGGGGAGCGACAGAGTGGATTTTTGTGTAAGGTGTAAGGTAGGGGTCCTGCTTCATACTTCCGCGAAGGGAAAATCCAGTTTTTTCAGCATCACTTGTTGAAGAGACTGTCTTTACTCAAGGGATTGGTTTTAGCTCCTTGATCAAATATAAGTTGATTGTAGATGCTTGGATTGATTTCTGGCATTTCTGTTCTGTTCCATTGGTCTATCCATTTGCTTTTGTACCAGTATGATCTGTATATAAGGATAATTAAAAATGAATCTTAATGAAGAATGGGATGGGAGAGGGAGTAGGAGGTGGGATGCGTTGGGGTGGAAGGGCGGGTATGGGGGGGAAGAACCACTATATTCCAAAAGCTGTACCTATGAAATTTATATTTATTAAATAAAAGCATACTAAAAAAAGAAGTTCTTTCTCATCCATGGCATTGTCTGTGTATACAAAGGCTGTTGATTTCTGTGTATTGATTTTATATCCTGCTACTTTACTAAACTCTTCTATGAGTTCTATGTAGTTTCATAGTGGAGTGTTTTGGATCTCCTATATATAGAATTATGTCTTCTGCAAATAGGGGTATTTTGACTTCCTCTTTCCCAGTTTGAATCTCTTTTTGATTTTTTGTTTGTTTGTTTGCCTAATGGCACTGGCCAAAACTTCCAGGACTGTATTGAATAGCAACAGTGAGAGTGGACATCTTTGTCAGGTTCCAGATCTCAGTGGGAATGCTTCCAACTTTTCCCCATTCAGTAGGATGCTGGCTGTGTGTTTGTCATAAATTGCTTTGATTGTGTTGAGGAATGTTCCCTCTATACCCAATTTGCTTAGACTTTTCATCATGAAAGTGTATTCTATTTTATCAAATGCTTTCTCTGCATTTGTTGAGGTAATCTTCTGTTTTTTGTTCTTCAATTTGTTAATGTGATGTATCACATTGATTGATTTGTGAATGTTGAACCATATTTGCATACCAGGGATAAATCCCACATGGTCTGAGTGAATGATCTTACTGATTGTTGTTGGATTCAATTGGCCAGAATTTTGTTGAGGATTTTTGCAGCTATGTTCATCAGGGAAATTGGTCTATCGTTCTCTTTCTCTGTTGTGCCTTTGTTCATCAGGGAAATTGGTATATAGTTCTCTTTCTCTGTTGTGTCTTTTTTGAGTTTAGGAATTAAGGTGATGCTGGCTTCAAATAGATTTTGGGATGATTCCCTCCCTTTCAATTGTTTTGAATAACTTGAGAAGAATTGGAGTTAGTTCTTTTTTAAATGTCTGGTAGACTTCAGAAGTGAAGCCACCTGGTTTTGGGCTTTTCTTTGTTGGGAGGGTCTTTATTACTGATTCAATTTCTGTCTTGGTAATGAGTCTGTTTAGGTTTTCTAGGTCTTCATGGCTCAATTTAGGTAGTTTGTATGTGTCCTGGAATCTATCCATTTCTGCTAGGTTTCCCAGCTTGTTGTCATACAGTTCTTTGTAGTAATTTCTGATGATTCCTTTTATTTCTGTGGTATCTGTTATTACATTCACTTTTTCATCTCTAATTTTATTGATTTGTGTCTTCTCTCTCCTTTCTTTTTTTTTTGGTAAGTTGGGCCAATGGTGCGCCAATTTTGTTTATTTAAAAAATAACAGCTCTCCATTTTGCTGATCTTTTGTATTGTTTTTTAGATTTCATTTTCTTGATTTCTTCTCTAATTTTGATCATTTCTTTTCTCTTAATAGTTTTGGGTTTGGTTTGTTCTTGTTTTTCTGGATCCTTGAGATGCATTGATAACTCATTTATTTGGTTCCTTTCCAATTTATTGATGCAGGCACCAATTGTTATAAACTTTCCTCTTAACAGTGCTTTTGCTGTATCCCATAAGTTTTGATATGTTGTGTTGTCATCTTCATTTGTTTCCAGAAATTTTTTGATTTCTTCTATGACCACACTGTTCATTCAGGAAAATATTGTTCAATCTCCACGTGTTTGCATATGTTATAGAGATTCCTGAGTTGCTGATTTCCAGCTTCATTGCACTGTGGTCTGAGAAGATGCATGGTATTTCAATTTTTGAATTTGCTGATACTTGCTTTATGGCCTCGTGTGTGTCAATCCTAGAGAAGGTGCCACACACTGGTGAGAAGAATGTGTATTCTGCAACTGTAGGATGAAAAGTTCTGTAGATATATGTTAGGTCCATTTGTGTTAGGTAAGAAGTCAGATACAAGCTTAGTGTGTGTGACAAAGGCCTAAGGAGACATTTATGTCCAGCATATGCATCTCAAAGTCATCTCAATAACTTTTCAGGGGCAGCCCAGTATTTGCACCCTGCCCTGCCCTTCCTACCTGATAACCTGCCAGGTGGGGGTCCCTGCCCCTTCTGCCTGATAATCTTCCAGGTGCAGCCCAGTATCTGCATTTCAAATATGCATCCTGGCCTGCCCTTCTACCCGATAATCATCCTTCCTCTAAGGCTCCTCTAAGGTGGGGCGATGCCAGCTAGGCTTTCCCCTTTCTGATAACTTCAGGGGAAAACTCAGAAAGGAATTTTTCATATTTACATCCAAAATGTCCTTTGTTCCAAGAGGAGCAGAGGTGGGGAGGCAAGACCCATCCCCTTAAAAATCCCCAGCCTCAACCGGACTGTGCGCTCAGCCCTCTGCCTCACTGCTGAGCCGCCCGCCTGGCCTGCTCAGGTGTACTCTCCACTCAACCATGTAACCTTGCTCTCTCCCAGTCTGAGTGACTGGGCACTCTCTTTTAGGTTCTGTCTGGAGAGGTGCCCCTCCGTTCTTATGGATGTCCCTTCCCTAATAAACCTTGCTATTTTTACTTTACAGTACTCTCCGTCTCACACCTGAATTCTTTCTTGCCTGAAGACAAGAACCCTGCCATTCACCGGTAACATTTGGTCTATAATGTTGATTAACTCTGTTGTTTCCTTGCTGATTTTCTGTCTGGTTGATCTGTTCATTGCTGAAAGGGGGGTATTGAAATCCCCCATTACTATTGTATTTGAGTCTATGTTTCCCTTTAGATGTCTTAGCATTTCTTTTAAATAGCCAGGTGCCCTGTAATTAGGTGCATATACATTTATAATAGTTACATATTCCTGTTGAATTGATTTCTTAATCATTACAAAATGTCCTTTTTCTCTTTTAAAAGTTTTTGTGTTAAACTGTATTTTATCTGATATTAGGATGGCTACACCAGCTCTTTTTTGGTTTCTGTTAGCATGGAATATCTTTTTCCATCCTTTCACTTTCAGTCTGCATGCATGTTTGTTGGTGACATGTATTTCTTGTAGGCAATAAATAGATTTTTTTTTTAAATCCATTCATCTATTTTGTGTGTTTTAACTGGAGAGTTAAGGCCACTTAACGAGGTGACTATTGATAAGCAATGACTTTGCCCTGTCATTTTCCCATAAATATTCCTATTGTTTACTTTGGATTTCTTTGTACTTTTACTGAGAGCTTCCCTTCCTTTACCTTCTTCTATAGTGATGACCATATTTCTGTGTTTCTGTGTGCAGCACATTCTTAAGCATCTTCTGCAGGGCTGGATGGATGCTGAATTAGATATGAACAGCACAAAATGTTATTATATTCTAATTTGATTTTATTTACTCATTGAGCCTGCTGGAGTGACTCCTAACAGCATTACCTATGTGAAGGAAATAGGCCTCCTGGGTAACTAGTTTATAGAATATAGTCATTTAAGAAAAACATTCCATGTTTTAATTAACAATGTCATTCTGCCTTTAAGTCAGCTTTAGGCAGAACCCCACCGACACCTACGGTCTTTCCTTGCCTGTTACCCAAACTGATGAAGCAAGATGAAATATAAATTCAGAAGTCCTGATTTAAAATCCCAGATCAGTCACAAACCAGCTGTGTAAACCTGGAAAAATCAATTTTATTCTTTGAATAGTGCTTTACTCTTCTGAAAAATTGAGGACAGAGATCCTGCATGGGGAGTTAGTACACAGTGACTCCCGTTGTTAATTTAACAGTTAATGCTCTTACATTTGATGTCAGTGACCACTTGAGGCTCTTGACATGAGCTGCCTAGGCTATGGAAGCCTTTTGAATCCACAAACTCCATCAGTATTTGGACAAGGCCCTAAGCAAAGTGGAAGTTCTCTCTTCCCTTTAGAGAAAAGTACATCCTTCTTTGATGGCTGCTTCTTTCCACTGGGGTCTCACTCACAGCGATCCTTCATGTAGCATAGTTTTTGCCACAGTGTCTTTGCTTTCCATGCCTGAAATGCATGGCAATCTTATGGGCTTTTCAGCCAGATAAGGAAGCCTTATGGGCTGATTCTGAGGTTAGAGTGCTGGTTTGGATGTTTGTCATTCTATGAGTCTGCTGTGTGGACTGCTTCCCATGTTGGAACATTTTCTCCTTTTTTACTCTATTATTATTACCAGGTACTTGATCCTATTTATATGATCACTTTTTTTTTTTTTTTTTGACAGGCAGAGTGGACAGTGAGAGAGAGAGACAGAGAGAAAGGTCTTCCTTTGCTGTTGGTTCACCCTCCAATGGCCGCTGCAGCCAGCGTGTTGTGGCTGGTGCACCACGCTGATCCGATGGCAGGAGCCAGGTACTTATCCTGGTCTCCCATGGGGTGCAGGGCCCAAACACTTGGGCCATCCTCCACTGCACTCCCTGGCCACAGCAGAGAGCTGGCCTGGAAGAGGGGAAACCGGGGCAGAATCCGGCGCCCCAACTGAGACTAGAACCCAGTGTACCAGCGCCGTAAGGTGGAGGATTAGCCTAGTGAGCCATGGCGCCAGCTATATGATCACTTTAACACTTAATTTTATCTATATCTTCACTTTAACTCTTAATATGAACACTTAATATGAACAATTAAGATGGCATTTTTACCACCAAGCTTAATTGGATTTGGAATCCCATGACAGGTTTTTAAACTGTACCCTTAGAAGTAAATCCATTGGAATGTATGCAGAGCTACAGAGCTTTACAAACTTCCTCCTCCCTCTCCTATCTCCACTCTTATTTTTTACTGAGATCTATTTTCAGTTGACTTTATACACATATTATTAACTCTGTGTTAAAGAGTTCAACAAATAGTATGACGAAAAAAACTGAAAAAGCAAAGCAAAACAAAATAAAACTGTTTCTCAACAGTCAAGAGAAGGGCAGCTCAGATCATCCCTTCTTGAAATGTCAATTTTGGCCAGCACCGCAGCTCAATAGGCTAAGCCTCTGCCTGAGGCACCAGCACCCCGTGTTCTAGTCCCTGTCGGGGCGCTGGGTTCTGTCCCAGTCGCTCCTCTCCTGTCCAGATCTCTGCTATGGCCCGGGAGTTCAGTGAAGGATGGCCCAAGTCCTTGGGCCCTGCACCCACATGGGAGACCAGGAGAAGCACCTGGCTTTTGGCTTCGGATCAGCACAGTGCGCCAGCCACAGTGCACCGGCCGCGGTGGCCACTGGAGGGTAAACCAACGGTAAAAGGAAGACCTTTCTTTCTGTCTCTCTCACTGTCCACTCTGCCTGTCAAAAGAAAAAAAGAAATGTCAATTTCACTTCTAAAAATTTCGTTTTAGGTGCTCTAAGAGCTAATTAAATAATACAGGTACAACATGCTTAGTGATGGTGACTCATTGATGATTGATGATTATGAAAATTAATATTTATTTTTAATTTTTAATTGACATTAAAATTGTATTTATAGTGCGCATGGTTTTTCATATATGTATACATTATACAATGGCTAAATAAAGTTAATTAACATATATATTATTCAATACACATTTTTGTGGTGATGATATTTAAAATTTATCCTCAGCAATTTTTAAGTTGCAAAAATTTTTATATATTGTATAATATCCTTGACTAGGATCAATATCTGCATTTGTTCCCCACCTTCACAAACCTTTTATTTAAGGAATACAAACTTCATGCATTTCATAAATACAACTTCAGAACATAGTGATTCTTCCCACCATACCCACCTTCCCACCCACACTCCCACCCTTCTTCCTCCTCCCTCTCCTATTCCCATTCTTATTTTTTCTAAGATCTATTTTCAATTAACTTTATATACATGAAATTAGCCCTACATTAAGTAAAGAGTTTAACAAATAGTATGAAAAAAAACTATTCCTCAACAATTGAGACAAAGACTGTTCCAAGAAGTTATTGCATCACTTCCAGTATTGGCTTTTGGTTTTGGAGTATAAGGTTCTTGTCTCTTTGCAGGACCTCCAGTTTTTCTCTCTCTACCCTGCCTCTTCATGGAGTCTTTCAGGAGACTCCTTATAGGTCATTACCCTTTATTCTGCCTCCTATCAAATTATCCTCCTTAGGAATCTCTGGAGGAGTGCCCATCTGCTATGGATGCCCTCCCCCATTAAACCTAACATAATGGTGAACAGTTTCCAGTGGACTTCTTGTCCCTGACACATCGGCCCCTAGCCCACAGTCACCCCTGGGACCTGTCAGGCAGCTGCCTGAAATTTTTGTTTCAGAGGCAGTCCCAAGTAACTCACTGTTGACTAGGGCATTATTGGCCTAAGGTGTTCTTTGGATAAAAAGAAAAGTAGACTCAAATTCAATTAGAATATAAAAGTATGTCTTGGGTAAATAACAATCTCAAGCATGAGAATTTGGTTCAGCTGTAACTGGACATTGGGTTTAAGGGAATTTCTCTCTTTTAAGTCTAGGAAGATCACTGCCTTTAAAAAAATATTGCTTTGTAACTTGCCAAACTTGTTTTGCAACTTGGTTTAGCAGGTTTCTGATGAAATAGCAATGGGTAATCCATGCTTGTTATGCGCCCCCCCCACCCTTAGGTTGATTTTGCAATTTCTAGTTTAATGTCACTGATTTATAGATAGGCTTTTATAAAACGAAGTAGAATTTGATATAAATGTAACTTTGACCTTAATTCAGATAGAGGTATGATATCAGCATCTTCAGTCATCTATGTATGATTGATAAATGTAAATTGGGTAAAGCAAATGAGATAAATGTGTCTAAAGGTAAACTTTGGCACTCTTAGCACCTTATATTCTATCGAAAAATTATTTGGGTTTGCCAACATGTTTTCATAAATTGTCTATGAAAATAGTTCAACACTGCTTGCAAGTAACTAAGATTGAAATTTGATGTGTTATCTTATTTAGAAAATGTTGTCTTCTATTAGTCTATTCTTTTTTGACACAGAACCGGCATCTGATCCTCCATTAAAGCAATGAGGTATTTGCAATGCATTTATGTTAGTAAATATTTTGAAATAGTCTTAAAAATCTGTTTAAAAAGTACAGCATCTCCTTTATAATAGTTTTGCTTAATTGGTGACTTGAGAAGCCACCTATTACTGGAGCCCTGTCTGGACTGCTTTCCCAATGATGCCCTTTTCAGTATGAAGCAGCCAGAGCAATCACTGCCCAGTCCCCCTAACATTTGTTAGGACCCATTCTTCTTGGGGAGGGGGTGAAGAGTCAGATAGGTTAATAGGTGGTCAAGGGGATACCAGTGGAATTTGGGGTGTAGAATGCTTGCTTCCCCCCAGAAGGTTACTTTAGCAAGAACAAAATATCCACCCTCCTTCTTTAGGAATTTCCAAATTTACCATGAGAATAAGAGGTGATTTCATCCTCCTGAGCTCACGTTTATAGTGAAAACAAGTTACCTATCCCACCCTTCTGGAAGGTTTTTTGTTTTTATCAAGAGGAAGCCAGACAGGATAAAGGATTGTAAATCAGGTCTTTTGTTAGGTTTGTCCCAGCTTTTGACTGACAGTGTCATCCCCAGAGTTGCACTTAAAAACCTTACTGCCACCAGCCTGTTTGGGTTTTTTCCTTTCTTGGAAGCCCTACTCCATGTTGCTCTGTCTGGAGTTTTTTGACCATAATAAATCTTGCTTTTTAAATCAAATCAAAACAAAACAAAGTCATTGCATCTCTAAGTGTGAATTTCACTGCTATAGGTTACCTTCTAGGTGCTGTATTAGTTAGGGAGAACATCTGGTATTTGTCCTTTTGGGACTGGCTTCTTTCACTAAGTATGATATTTTCCAGTTTCATCCATTTTGTTGCAAATGTCTGGATTTCATTTTTTTTACCACTGTGTAGTATTCCATGGTGTACATATCCCATAATTTCTTTATCCAGTCTTCAGTTGACAGACATTAGGGATGATTCCATGTCTTAGCTATTGTGAATTTAGCTAAAATAAACATGGGGATACAGATAAGTCTTTCATATGCTGATTTCATTTCCCTTGGGTAAATTCCCTGGAGTGGGATGGCTGGGTCATATGGTAGGTCTATATTCAGATTTCTGAGGTATCTCCATACTGTCTTCCACAGTGGCTATTGGCATTAGTACCAGCAATTTCCTTTGTAAGGAATGTGATAAGGTCTTAGTATTTGATTAGTGAATAAAGGAGTTCACAATGGTTCACATTCTGCAGTCAATTACTATTAGCTATCTGCTGCGTGCTTGACAGCACACCAGAAGATGCTATGCAATGCATAGTAAATTTAGCTACTTTCGTTGCTGACCTGTTTCAGTTGGGCTTGAGCAACAAGACACAATAGAGATAACTGCTGTAATTGGCACGGATACAAAGCCACCGCAGGGCATTGAGCATGGAATGATTTTAAGGAGTGTGGGAGAAGGTGAGTGCATCAGAATATGGCATTATTTTACAGATGTTACTTGGCTAAAATAAGAAGGATTATGAGAATGTATCTAGGTACACAAATCTCTTCTTGGATAAGTTAAAATTGTCTGTCTTCCTAAACTTGAAGATAAAAAAGTTAAGCAATGATTAAAATACAGCTAAGTGGAGTAGCAATTAAACTAGCTTAGAGTATTGTGTCCCCAAACAATTCCTGTTTGTGTGCCAACGTTGACCCACAGGGGATGGTCAAGTTGAAGCCAAGTTGGGCTCTTGGGGTTTTATTGAACCAAAGGAGGTAGAGGATTCTCCAAAAATGAGATGCGAAGGAGTGGGAGTTGAGAGAGAATCCACCATTCTGATTCGTGAATTTCAAAGTCCCATGTTCTTCCTCTTTAGAGAAGTAGCAGAGAAGGATTAATGGTTTCTAAATGAAAGTTGCTTTCTTAAAGCTTCTGCTCAATGTTTCCCAAGATATTCAGAAGAGAATTTTACTTTGGGCGTCACTCAACCTCAGGTAAGGCTGTGAGCAAGGACAGTAAAGGGAAGATCAGGCTGATGACACTGCTGTGGGATCCAGACCATGGACCAGTGAATGCTGCTGACCTTGGGATTTCTTGACCCTGTGAGGGGGTTGCTGGTGTGGAGTTACAATTGATTTGGACTATTAGTTTAAGCTCTGGGAGCTAACATTCACACCAGTGATACTGATAACAAATTAGTCTTCAAAGGTGATGTTCCACTACTGAGGATGAGTGAGGAAGGCTAAGTCTGTCCCTAGAAATATGACCAGTTTCCTAGGTGGCCCAAGAGTGGTGAGAAACAGTTGCTCACTCTCCCTTGTAAGAGGGTTACATACTTTGTTGGGAGATTCAGAAATTATAGTATAATCTACCCAGTATCCAAATTATGCACCTTCATTCTAGCTGATATTTGAAGCTCAATAAATACTTGTCAAATGAGCTCATTCACAAACAGCTCTGTCAGCACCCTGTAAGGGAGGAAAGGTAAAGGAGAAATGTAGCAAAGATCTTTTTGAAAAGAAAAAGCACTCTCTGTGGATGTATTTCTTTTTAACTTTTATTTAATAAACATAAATTTCCAAAGTACAGCTTTTGGATTACAGTGACTTCCCCCCCATAATCTCCTTCCTACCCGCAACCCTCCCATCCCCCGCTCCTTCTCCCATCCCATTCACATGTGGATGTATTTTTTTTAAAGATTTATTTATTATATATTTGAACGTTGGAGTTACAGAGAGAGAGGGAGAGACACAGAGAGAGGCCTTCCATTCACCAATTCACTCTCCAGATGGTTACAACTGCCAGGGCTGGGCCAGGCTAAAGCTAGGAGCCAGGAGCTTTTTCCAGGTCTCCCATGTGGAGAGTAGGTTCCAAGCATGTGGGTCATCCTCTGCTGCTTTCCCAGACCATTAGCAGGGAGCTGGATCAGAAGTGGAGCATCTGGACACAAACCAGTACCCGTAAGTGATACCGGCATTACAGACAGTGGCTTTACCCCCTTCACTACAATACAAGCCCCTATGTGGATGTTTACCACGTGTTAGGATGCAGAAGAAGTATGGCATGCAGCATTCCTGCAGGTATATATTTCCAAGATAAAAAGAAACCTGGAAGTTTCTATTAACTACCAAGGAATTTAGTAGCAGCCAAAGAGCAATGAAGAAGACAATAGAAGGGAATACAGTGAAATCTAACATATTGTCACTTTTATCCTTTTGAGAAGACCTGAGGACAGGAGAAAACCCAGAAATTGAGAGTGGGGATATTTCTCATTCACTCATTAGTGTCTTGAATGATGACACAAAATAATAATTTTTTATTTGGATAACATATCTATTATGATTTGAATAGTCCTAAAATATATGGGAATAAATACAATAAATCTCTAGCTACAATGAAGTAAAAAGCAATAGAATAATAGTTCAATAGAGATAATAATAGTTCAATAGAGATGAATGACATTCAAAGCTAAGCAATTGAATCTAAGACTTAATTATGGGCTTTCTAGCAGAAATGGAAACATCAACCATGTTGTGGTCATGGTCAAGTGGGATGGCATGTATTCTTTTTTTTTTTTTTTTTTTTGACAGGCAGAGTGGACAGTGAGAGAGAGAGAGAGAGAGAGAAAGGTCTTCCTTTGCCGTTGGTTCACCCTCCAATGGCCGCCGCGGCCGGCGCACTGCGGCTGGCGCACCGCGCTGATCCGATGGCAGGAGCCAGGATCCAGGTGCTTTTCCTGGTCTCCCATGGGGTGCAGGACCCAAGCACTTGGGCCATCCTCCACTGCACTCCCTGGCCACAGCAGAGAGCTGGCCTGGAAGAGGGGCAACCGGGACAGAATCCGGCGCCCCAACCAGGACTAGAACCTGGTGTGCCGGCGCCGCTAGGCGGAGGATTAGCCTAGTGAGCCGCGGCGCCGGCGGCATGTATTCTCACCTAAAAGAGAATGTGTCTTGGTGAGGGTGGTAGAAAGTGTTGAGAACTCAGGCAAACAACCCTTGAGTAACCAATATGCTTATAACTGCCAATGTAACCAATATGCTTATAACTAACAATGAAATTCATGTCATTTAAAAATATTTTTATTTTAAAAATATTTATTTATTTGAAAGGTGGAGTGATAAAGAGAGAGAGAGAGAGAGAGAGAGAGAGAGAAGAGGGAGAGGGAGAGAGAGAGAGAGATGGAGAGGGACAGGGAGAGGGGGGAGAGAGAGAGAGAGAGAGAGGAATCTTCCATCCACTGGTTTACTCCCTAAATGCCTGCAATAGCTGAGGCTAGGCCAGGTGGAAGTCAGGAGCCAAGAAATTCATCTGGGTCTCCCACATTGGTGACAGGAACCCAAGTACTTGGACCATCATGTACTGCCTCTCAGCATATTAGCAGGAAGCTGATTGGAAGCACAGAATAGATGAAGCTTGAACCACACTCTCTGACATGTGGTGTGGGCATCCCAAGTGGCAGCTTCACATACTGTACCAGAACACCTGCTACTCATTTTACTATTTAAGCATTCCAGATAGGTGTCACATAGAGAGTCTTTCATTATTCTGAAACCTACTTGAAAACTGATTGATGTTTAAAGAAAATTTGATGTGATGTTGAAAGGAAATGTGTTCATCAAATTTGCAGCTGATAGTGGAGAGTTATCAGTTATTTGTTAGAGTAAAAAATTGGAATTCTCCACAAGGTCTCAATGGACTGGAATGGTGAGCCAAACCTAAATGGTTGGTTTTAAGAAGAGGTAAGGATAAAGAAAAAGTGGGAAAGGAGGGAAGGATGGAAGGAAGGGCAAATATACAGCAACAAGCCTGGCAATAATCAAGAGCATGCTATGTCTGAAAATGAACAGGCATAGGCAAACAGAGCTAGCCCAGTCTTGCACTACATCATCATCAGTTACACAGGTTTTGTTTTGCAGTATCTGTATGTTAGTCCTGGCTCTGATAATTACAGTGTTTGTCACTTCAGTTTTCTTTCTTCTCAAATGGGAATTTAAAAAATCAATATCATTTTATAACTAAAAGGTAAAGACACATCCTTTTTATAAATATTTTATTTAATAAATATAAATTTCATTGGTATAACTTTTGGATTATAGTGGTTCTTCCTCCCATACCTGCCCTCCCTCTCCCACTCCTGTCCCACCTCCTATTCCCTCTTCCATCCCATTCTTTATTAAGATTCATTTTTAATTATATACAGAAGACCAACTCTATTCTAAGTAAATACATATTCTTTACAGAAAATTCAAAAAAAGAGAAAAGCACAAAAATGGCAATATTCTGTTTTTCTCAAAATCCAAATTATATGTTTATAGTTTCTTTTTCAGTTTGAAGATAGAATTGCTTTCATCAAACCTTGTATATTATATAACTATATTCCTAAAGTTGTACTTTTGAAATTTGTATTTCTTAAAAAATAAATTAAAAAAACACATATATTATAAACACCTCATTGTACTTCTTAATTATACCTCTTAATTATGACAATTTTAATGAAAATCTAATAGATGATCAAATGAATTTTCCTTTTTTAAAAAAGATTTATTTATTTATTTGAAAGTCAGAATTACACAGAGAGAGAGGAGAGGCAGAGAGTGAGAGAGGTTCTCCATCTGATGGTTCACTCCCCAATTGGCCACAATGGCTGGATCTGTGCTGATATGAAGCCAGGAGCCTTCCGGGTCTCCCACGTGGGTGCAGGGTCCCAAGCACTTGGGCCATCTTCTACTGCTTTCCCAGGCCATAGCAGAGAGCTGGATCGAAAGTGGAGCAGCCAGGTCTCAAACTGGCACCCATATGGGATGCCGGCACTTTAGGCCAGGGCATTAACATGCTGTGCCACAGCACCAGCCCTCAAATGAATATTCCAAAAGAGACTAGAATGGCACCTTTTATGAAGTATTTGCTGTATTTCCTTTTTGAAAACTAAATCATACTGCATATATCTTTATGCATTTGACTCCATATTCCAAACTGTTTCCTTAGGATCTTTTTTTGAGTGTCAGAGCACATTTGATGCATATAACATTTAAAAATTCTTCTACAAAATTGTTGATCATTTTCTTCAAAAAGGATATGTACCCATAGTATCTGAGTACTACACTGAAGAGTATCTTTTCTATTTTAAAATACTGAGTAGGAGACATTGATCTATAAATCTCCCTCACTAAATCTTCAGTATTCACATCAGTGTGTAATTACATAGTACTAGGCACTGTTCTCAGTCCTGGGCATTAGTGAGGGTCAGAACGCAATCAGTTCCTTCCCTCGTGGGGTTCAAAATCTGTGGAGGGGACAGCCATAAACAAGTGAACACAAAAGTATACACATCACTGTAAGAGTGATGGGGGTCCCTGTTGGAGACAGTTGTTCCCTGTCTAGTGGCTGATTTTTCCCTGTAGTGTGTGATTCATAGAGACAAATCTGGGGGCAAGTGTGTGCAGGGCAACCTCATTCACCCTCCTAGAAAGAGAGGTGGGAAGTGTGTGCTCCTGGTGCTGCACCCCCAGAGAAGGAATTTAAATCTTCAGGAACAACATACTCTCAGAAGCATGCAGACGGAATTTGTGTGAGGTGGGCCCATCTGTATTCTAACTCTTCTACTCACATATGGCTCTGGCAACACCTCTGCAACTATCATATGATAACACAGAGGTAGAGCATTCAGAAAGGGGAAGAAAACTTTTACCTGCAATTTTGTCAGGAATCAGTCTTACCAGACACTTGCCAGCAAGTATTTAAGGAAAAAACTAAATGAGCAGAGACGCTAAGTTTGCATTGTGTGCTGGAAAACAACAATGTTCAAACAAGGTTATCATGTTGGCAAAGGTCATGACACATTTTTGGACATCAGTAAAGCAAAAATAAGCCAAAACATATTTTTTGGGGGGGAAGTGACCTTGTTAGATTTATTGTAACTTAGGGTGAAAGTGTTTTTTTCCCTACTGTAGTATGTGAAATGCTGTTACAACTGAATGTTGCTGTCACCCCAAATCTCAGTACTTGTCCCAAATTTGTATGTTGTGGCTCTAATTCTCCAATGTGATAGTGTAAAGAGGTGGGACCTTTGGCAGGTAATTAGGTCTCTATGAGTTCATGAAGGCGATGGTCCTATGAAGGAGTTGGTGCTCCTACAAGAAGAGAAAAAAATACCCCAGCTTCCTTTTTCTGCCATGAGACAATGTAGTGACCTGCAAACCAGAATGAGAATTCTCATTAAGAACCAGATCTGCAGGACTTTGTATTTGGACTTTCCTGCCTGAGAAATGTGAGCAAATGTGAGCAATAAATGTCTGAAGTTCAAGCCACCCAGACTATGGTATTTTGATGTAGTATTCCAAATTAATACAAGTGCTTTCTCATGGGAGTAAGATCAGTTGTAGGTTTTTGCTTCTACAGGTGTGTGTTCACATGTATGTATGTGTGTATATGTGTTTGGTTTGTATTTGTGTGTACCTGGAATACATTGTTTTGGATACACTATAAACTTGTCCTGAAAATCATTCAGACTAATCATTGGCAGTGGGAAGAAACTTGGAGGAAGAGCTAGGAGAGATTTTTCCCCTTTAGTCATGCAAATGATCATTGATGAAATTTGTGTGTTAGTATCTGTGGGCTGGTGTTTAAAGTCGGGATAATTACAGGAGTAAGTACAAAATTAAGGGTACCTATAAGGGACGATGCAGCACTCAAAAGATAGCAATGGTGGGAAGTTGTTCAATCCTTAGTCCTGAAGTGGCAAGATGAAGGAATGCTGTTCCTGGAATCCAATAAAACAGTGGAAGATGGGTTGCTTACCCAGAACTGTAGTGATAAAATTGTGGCAGAGACAAGAGGGTATGGTGTGGTGTGTGTGGGAGGGGAACAGATGCCTTTTGTCTCTTTATGCTTCTCATTATCCTCCTGACTGTATTTTCCATTGGTCAAACCCACTCAGAAGCCACAGGATGAGAGAGCCTAGCTGATGCTGTCCTTAGAGACCAGTGTCCTGTGGAGTAGAGTAGGGCAGAGTGAATCTGGGATGTAATCAGAGAATAACCAGTGAAACTTTCCTTTGGCAAATCACTAAGAGGAAGCACACTCTATAAATGCTGGGAATGGAGTATCCAGAGAGTTAGGAAGAAAGCTTGGATGGAATAGTATGACTGACATCACAGGTGAGGAATTTTAAGGAAAGGGAGGAAACCAACAGTCTCAAATTCAATCAATATCAAGTTAAAATATCTATCTGATTCAGCAATTTGGAAGTCATTGGTGACATTCATTAAAATCCATTATGCTCATCATCCTAAATACATAGGACACCTATTAAGACTTAAACTGAAAAAAAACAAAAAGACTTAAACTGAGCAATGAATATACCACTCATGGTAACTTTGAAATTAACATTACATCATTGACATATTTGCAGAATTGGAAATTTGGGAGTTAATGGGTCAAAATAGGCTCAGGTAGTAAATGGATATGATGTGAACCTGATTGACTATGCTAATGAAAGAATAGGAAATAGCTCTATTGGGAAATACATAGATAGGGAGATATTAGATGATGACATAAGATTGAGGGCAGCTACTTGTTTACCATGAGAGATAAAGCTGCTGTGGGAGCATAGGCAGATGCTGGCAAATGAGGGAATAAGTTGTGGAGTTAGATCCCAGAGGAAGCAGGAAGGGCTGAGACCACTGGGAACATTGGCTGTGCATAGCAGAAGGAAGATATATTTCCGCAGAGGCATATGGGACTGTTTTGTTGATATATGGGTAGTCAGAGAATGTATTATAGGTCCATAGCTAGTGGGAATAATGAGTTGTCTCCAGGTAGCTTGTCACTTTCTCTGTGATATTGAAGCTAGGACATCACTGAGTGAGGATGTAGCAGAAGAGAAGATTTGAGGAGTCCAGGGAAACATGCAATAGTTTTGGTGGACCAGAAAAGGAAGCTGACTAAGAGGACTGTGGCAAGAGTCAACAGAATTTGGTGATTTTTAGTCATGTTTAGCCCAGGATAGAAACAGTGGACATTATAGAAGGTAACAGATTTCAGAAATTCAACTAATCAAGAGTGGTGACCATTGGAGAAACATTAATGGAAGAGAATGACCACAGGTATAGTTTTACAGGACATGAAGAAAGCTTAAAGGAAGCTTATTTGCTGGAGCTGGAGGTATCAGTGCAGTCTTGAAGAAGGGGAAAAAGAGTATACTAATAATTATTGCTAACATTTATAGATCAGTTTCCAAGGGCTGGACACATTTGATCTCAACCACCTTAAGAGTTGTTTCCTATTATTATCTTTATCATAACCACCTTAAGAGTTGTTTATTATTAGTTACAGACGAAGGTCGAAGCAAAAAGGTTCAAGAAGTTTCTCAATATCATACCATTTGTCAATCAAACCAGAGATTAGAACCTGGACAACCAGGCAAATGATCAAGGAAGCAGAGGGGTTTGTCGTCTGGGAATGCTCTATCGTGGTATAAAATTTTGCTGCTGACTTGAAGTTATGTTTGTACACCCACTATCTAATTATTCACAATAGTAGGAAGGTAGAAACCATTCAAAGTTACGTGAGTACATGAATGTTTATGCAAAGTGTGACATTCATATATTACCCAGCCAAAAAAAAAAAGCTTGTGATATTGACAAATGCTATGGACATGAATGGACCTTCAAACCAGCATGTTTTATGAAATAAACCAAACACAGAAGCACAAATATTGTATGATTCCCTTTATATGAAGTACTTAAAATGAACAAATTCATAGATATGGAGTGAAAGAGAGATCTCTTGGAGGTAGGAAGAACGGATAATTAGGAGTTACATAATCTGTACAGAATTTTT
The DNA here is from genome assembly GCF_964237555.1 of Oryctolagus cuniculus. Taxonomy (NCBI): domain Eukaryota; kingdom Metazoa; phylum Chordata; class Mammalia; order Lagomorpha; family Leporidae; genus Oryctolagus; species Oryctolagus cuniculus. The sequence continues at coordinate 12,737,800 of NC_091432.1, read as the reverse complement.
TTGTTGAGAATGATAAAAAAGTGTGCCAGTAAGGGGTGGTGACTGCACAACATTGTGAATATATTTAATGTTACTGAAGTATATACTCATGGATGGTTAAAATGATAAATATGATGCATGTTTATGTGTATTTTGTCACAATAAAAAAGATTTCAGTAGTAAACTCTTCGTGGGTAATTTGGACAGAAAAGCTATAGTAGATGTGAGTTGCTGAATTCAGACTGGAGGTAAAGATACTAAGGAGATGAAGGAAGGGTGAGGCCAGGAGTTGGATAACCTTGCAGCAGCAGCAGCAGCCTCTCTTCCTGCTGTTTGTCTACCCTCAGGGGCAGCACCTGTGCCATCAGCAGGCCTCATGCATGGAACACACGGAGGACACCAACCACACTGGACCCATCCACTTCCACTTCCGCCCCTTCTCCAAACTTCCTGAGGTACAGCTGTTGATTTTTGTGGCCTTCCTGGCTATGTACCTGGTCAGCATCAGTGGCAATGTGTCCATTTTCCTCACCATCTGGGTCAGTCGTTGTCTCCACACTCCCATGTATTTCTTCCTGGCAAACCTGGCGGCGCTGGAGACCTTCTATTCTTCCACCATTGCCCCCCTGACTCTGGCCAGCATCCTGGCTGCAGAGAGCACCCTGGTCTCCCTGCCTGGCTGTGGAGCCCAGATGTTCTTCTTCATCTTCCTGGGCAGCGCTGACTGCATTCTGCTGGCTGTCATGGCCTATGACCGGTTTGTGGCCATCTGTCACCCTTTGCATTATAGCCTCATCATGAGCTGGAGGCTGTGTGTCCGGCTGGCTCTGGGGTCTCTGTTGCTGGGGTTCGTCTTGGCCATGCAGCTGACTGTGCTCATCTTCCAGCTCCCCTTCTGCAGCAGCAAGGAAATCAGCCTGTTCTACTGTGATGTCCTCCCTGTCATGAGACTGGCCTGTGCGGACACGCGGGTCCATGAGGCCACTCTGTTTGTGGTCAGCGTCATCGTCCTCACCGTCCCCTTCTTGCTCATCACTCTGTCCTACGTCTTCATCGTGGCTGCCATCCTGAAGATCCGCTCTGCAGAGGGGAGGCGCAAGGCCTTCTCCACTTGCTCCTCCCACCTGACTGTGGTCCTTCTCCAGTATGGATGTACAAGCCTCATCTACTTGTGCCCCAGTTCCAGCTACTCTCCTGAGAGGGGCCAGGTAGTGTCTGTGGTCTACACATTCATTACCCCATTGCTGAACCCTTTGATCTACAGCATGAGGAACAGAGAGCTTAAGGATGCTTTGAAGAGAGTAATGATGAGGTTCTTGCTACTGTAACCTCCCTGAGCTCCTCTGAGTGTTCCTCTACAACACCTCTGGGTAGAATGAAATGAGTAGGCTATTGGGAAGATAAAGAGGGAAGAGCTAAACATCACTGGTTTTATATTGTTATTTTTCCTGCTTACATAATTTTCAAAAAATCATTTTTTTTTTCAGATTCAGATCTTCATTTACAGGACAGGGATTAAAATCCTTGCAGTATCTAAATTCTGGGGGTAGTTATGAGGATTAAAACATATGTTAGGTGAAAACTCTTTGCAACTTTTAATGGTAAATATAGCAGTGAATGTCATTTCATTCTTCATCATCCATTTAAAGTCTGTGACCTGTCTTAGATTTATCTCCAGATGTATTTTTAGGTTGTCAGTAGACCCAAATATTACACTTCCAAGCAGGGAAAAACAGGAGTAAGAGCAAGTTGAATTGGTGTCATCTCAGCCACTATCTCATGATCCCCATTGTATAACTGTTGAGTTTGTGCCATTTTGTATTTTTCATCTTTGATCTATTTTTTAATCTTTTATCTTAATTTCTCTTCTGGAACAAAGTGTTTTGGAAAGTTCTAGAGTTTAAAAGTTTTGATAGCTTCTATTTTTCTATCTTTACACTGCATCTAGTCTGTCTTGCGTATCAGGCTCTGACTATACCACTATGCCTCTAAAATGCTGTCCCTGTCCTTGTTCATTACCCTCCCTAAACACTCTTGCTTATTTTTTTCTCCTCATTCTGTGCTATGATCCATCTCCAGGTCTTTGGGCATACAAGGAGAAGTAACATGAGCATTTCTGAAGGAAGGAACAGAATGCACACCAAAAACAGGGAATCCTCTCCTTGGGTCCTCTCCCTCTTATGCATACCTCATAGTCTATGGTTCTGTCTTTGCCTAAGTATGCATAATATAGAACAATTGTTTTGTTCACTGAGGTTCTCTAGGTAGGAGGGGAGAATGTTGGTATAAATCTGGATTCAGCTAAAACAAAGCTACTTTTGTGAAGATAAATACCAACTAGACAGTGAGAAGAGAGAGTGTCATTAACATGGCATGAGAAGTCTGAGTAGAATAATAAACATATTCATGGTTGTCATTTGTCTCAGGGCAATGGCATAGGCTCATAGATGGTTTACCATGTTTTTGTAGGATAGAGGAAGTTAATTGAACTACTCATTGACCATGTAGTGATTTATTCATTAACAACATTCAACAATACAATAAACAAGTATTTATTGAATCTCAATATGTCTTATGAGCTCACTTGTGGTCAGTACTTCAGAAAGTATAGATGTAAGTAAGAAGCAGATCCCACCTGGAGAAAATGTCGAGTGTGATTTAAGAAATCAGATCAGAGCAGGTGTTTTGCCTACTGGTTAAGATGTTGGTTAAGGGGCCAGCACTGTGGTGCAGCAGGTTAATGCCCTGGCCTGAAGTGCCAGCATCCCATGTGGGCACTGGTTCTAGTCCTGGCTGCTCCTCTTGCGATCCAGCTCTCTGCTATGGCCTGGGAAAGCAGTAGAAGATGGCCCAAGTGCTTGGGCCCCTGCAGCCACGTGGGAGACCTGGAAGAAGTTCCTGGCTCCTGGCTTTGGATCGGCGTAGCTCTGGTCATTGTGGCTAATTGGGGAGTGAACCATCGGATGGAAGACCTCTCTCTCTCTCTCTCTCTCTCTCTCTCTCTGCCTCTCTTCTCTCTGTGCAACTCTATGATGTCGCTCCCCGTCTTCGTGGAGGAACGACACAGGACCCTGCGTTGTTCTTTCGTCTGCTCGGCCCTCCCCGGGTTTGCTGCTGGTTCTTCCGGGTTGGCTACCGTCCCTTCCACCTCCGTTGAAGGGCGGTTCCCCCTGCCACATTCCCCACTTCCGCGGGGGAGCGGCACACCACCAGCCGGCTCTCTCGGGGGCTGCACAGGTGTTCCTTCAGATAGATGTTCCCCTTAGATGTTCCTGGTGCATGTTGTCTCTCTCCTCCTTTATAGTCTTCTTCCACCAATCCCAACTCTGCTACCCACACGCAGAGTACGCTGCTCTCCTCCAATCAGGAGCAGGTCCTACAGTTTATTGGTTGAACTGGAGGCAGCTGTGTAGAAGCTGTTTTCTCCTCTCCCAGCGCCATATTGTGGGAGAGCAGATGCATAGAATAAGTCTTAATTCCAGTAACTTAGTCTAGTCCGAGTTGCTCCTCACACTCTGACTTTCGAATAAATAAATAAAAAAAGAAAAGGTGTTGGTTAATATTCCTACATCCACTGTCCGGGTACCTGGTTCAATGCTGAGCTTCAGCTCCTGAATATACTTCCTGGTGACTCAAGTACGTGTCTTCCTGCCACCTCTTTGGGATACCTGAGTTGAGTTCCTGACTCCTGGCTTTGACCTGGCCCAGTCCTTTCCTCCATGGGTGTTTGAGAAGTGAACCTACCTATGAATTTGCTCTCTCTCTTTGGCTGTGTCTCTTTGTCTCTCAAATAGAAAAAATCAAAAGGAAAGAGAATTAAACCTACATTACACCTGGAACCAACTGATACAATACTAGGAGACATCAGAGGAGGTCAAGTGAAAGGAAGCAAAACAACTGTGGTGGGGGAAGGGAGGGTGTTTGAGCTGTGCTGTGAGAGGTCCCCTGGTCTTAAAGTGTGCATGGAGAAGCAGAAGGAGCATTTTTGAGGAGGGAACTGGAATGCCACAAGAACAATGAATCTTCTCCTTGGGAATTTATTTTCTGATTTGGAAAATTTTAAAAATTGTATACTTTTTGAAATCCTATCACATTCCCTTAAGGCAAAACCTATGACCAGAATTCATATAAGAAACTACAATTTTGTCTTCTTTTGAAAGACATATACTTTGAAAGGAACATCTTTGGTTCTTTCCTAGACACTTGCTTCCTGTCATAAGTTCTACTTTACTATTCTACTAATTCATTATCTGTCAGACACCAGTCCTTTGAAAATTAGATGTTTAGGGGCTTAGCTTAGCTGTGCTGTGGCTTAGCGGGTAAAGCCACCGTCTGCGGTGCTGGCATCCCATTTGGGTGCCGGTTCATCTGTCAGATGAACTCCTTGATTTGTAGCGTGAGGAAGAGCTCAAGGATGCTGTAAAAAAAGCAGTTGAAAGATTCTTCCTTCTCGGACACATTGAATATTTCTGGATATTGCCAGTCAAACAGCTGTTCCTACTGCTTGAACTATATACAAATCTAGAAGTTAGGGGAAATGAGATACCGAAGTGTCAGAAATTGTTGCAAGATCTCTTTCTCTCCTGTTGTTCCTATGTGTCCAAGTTTTGTCTGTGAAGCCACAACTTCTCTCTTTTTCTCTAAGACCTGCCTCCTTGTGGGGCCTGCTGGAAGGGTCAACAGGTGAGGTTTAGACAGATAAGCATTTTGTTAATGGCAGCATCTGGTCTCAAATGATCTGCATCTACATTTTAAAAAAAATATTTATTTACTTGAAAGAGTTACACAGAGGGAGAAGGAGAGAAAGAGAGAGAGAGAGATGTCTTCCATCTGCTGGTTCACTCCCCATTTGGCTGCAACAGCTGGAGCTGAATGGATCTGAAGCCAGGCGCAAGGAGTTTCTTCCAGGTCTCCCAAGCAAGTGCAGGGCCCCAAGGACTTGGCCATCTTTTTCTTTTTCCAGAGATTTGTTTATTTATTTATTATTTTAAAGTCAGAGTTACACAGAGAGAGGAGAGGGAGAGAGAGAGACAGAGACAGAGACAGAGAGGTCTTCCATCTGCTTGTTCACTCCCTAGTTGGCTGCAACGGCTGGAGCTGTGCTGATCCAAAGCCAGGAGCCAAGGTCTTCTTCCGGGTCTCCCATGTGAGTGCAGAGGCCCAAGGACTTGGGCCATCTTTTACTGCTTTCCCAGGCCATACCAGAGAGCTGGATTAGACGTGGAACAGCTAGAACTAGAACCAGCGCCCTTATGGGATGATGGCACTGCAGGCGGCAGCTTTACCCACTTCGCCGCAGCGCCGGCCCCCTGCATTTACTTTTGATTCCATTGCTCCCTGGAAACAAAAATCAATTTTTTTGCTTCTCCTAAAATTTGTTTATTTTGTTGAGTTGGCTGCTAGCTAAGATGACAAGAGTGCTAAGTTCTAGAGCACAAAGACCTCAGAATTCTTCAATGCTTCTGAAAGGGAGCTACCAGAAGAAATTGTATCATTTCGTCTTCTGGAACAGTATAGATCAACATTTCTTGAAGAGCTGGCTTACTATCAAATCCTTCCTTCCCTAGATGACCTGAAAAACATTTCATGGATAAAGGGGAGGCAAATTGACAATTCCACTTTCCTCTTGAAGACTCATAAGATCTGGGAAGTTCTAGAGTGCAGCCATATTTGTAGGGCCATGGCTTTCCGAAACATATGACCATGTGAACTCTTTCATTCTTTACATCTGTAATTTAACCCAGTGGAGACAATCTTCTGGAAACACTTTTAGGGAAATAGTTTTGTAAATGATCAATAGATAGCTTCAGGGAAGTGGTACCATAAATGCTCTTTGCCTTATAGTGGGGTTATATATGAATAAAGTCTTCATACAGTAAAAATATCATTAATCAAAAATGAATTTGGTATGCATAGCTTGCAGAATATTATAGCTTATCAACTCAGTATCTGAGGAGTATAGGTTGTTTGCCTTGGTGAACACCAGGCTGACTGGGTGTTGTGGCTTGCTGTCACCACCCAGTATTGTGAGAGAGTATTGTATCGCATACTTTCCTGTGTGCGAAATGATCAGAATTCAAAATTCAAAGTATGAAACTCACATCCAGCGTCCTATTGAATGGGGAAAAGTTAGAAACATTCACATTGAGATCTGGAACCCAACAAGGATGTCCACTCTCTCCATTTCTATTCAATATAGTCCTGGAGTCCTAGCCAGAGCCATTAGACAAGGAAAAGAAATCAAAGTGATTCAAATTGGGAAGGAGGAAGTCAAACTATCCTTATTTGCAGATAATATGATCTTATATACAGGGGATCCAAAAGACTCCACCAAGAGACTATTGAAACTCATAGAAGAGTTTGGCAAAGTAGCAGGAGATAAAATCAATACAAAAAAAAATTTGTATACAGAGAAAAACCAAGGCTGAAAATGAACTTCTAAGGTCAATCCCATTCACAATAGCTACAAAAAAAAAAAAAAAATCAGATACCTAGGGATAAGCTTAACCAAGGAAGTCAAAGCTCTCTACAATGAGAATTATAAAATACTAAAGAAATAAATAAAAGAAGACACACAAAAAAAGGAAAAAACTTCCATGTTCATGGATTGAAAGAATCAATATTATTAAAATATCCATCCTTCTGAGAGCAATTTACAGATTCAATGCAATACCAATTAAAATATCAGTCATTCTTCTCAGATCTAGAAAAAATGATGCTGAAATTAATTAGGAAACACAGGAGACCTTGAATAGCTAGAGCAATCTTATACCACATAAAAAAGCTTGAGGTATCACAATACCATATTTCAAGACATACTACAGGGCAATTATAATCAAAACAGCCTGGTACTGATACAAAAACAGATGGATAGACCAATGGAATAGAATAGAAATGCCAGAAACCAATCCAAACACCTAACCAACTAATATTTGACCAAGGAGCTACAATCTATCCCTGGAGCAAGGACAGCCTCTTCAACAAGTGGTGCTGTAAAAACTGGATTTCCACATGCAGAAGTATGAAGCAAGATCCCTATCTTTCACCTCACATAAAAATCCACTGAAAATGGATTAAAGACCTAAACCTATGACCTGGTACCATCAAATTATTAGAGAACATTGGGGAAACCCTGCAAGACATTGGCATAGGCAAAGACTTCTTTGAAAAGACCCCAGAGGCACAGGCAATCGAAACCAAAATTAACAAATGGGATTACATCAAATTGAGAAGCTTCTGTTCTGCAAAAGGAACAGTCAGGAAAGTGAAGAGGCAGCCGACAGAATGGGAGAAATTATTTGCAAGCTATGCAATGGATAAAGGATTAATAGCCAGAATATACAAAGAGATCAAGAAACTCCACAACAACAAAACAAACAACCCACTTAAGAGATGGGCCAAGGACTTAAACAGACATTTTTCAAAAGAGGAAATCCAAATGGCCAACTATCATACGAAAAAATGCTCAGGATCGTTAGCTGTCGGGAAAATGCAAATCAAAACCACAATGAGGTTTCACCTCACCCCAGTTAGAATGACTTTCATAAAGAAATCAACAAACAACAAATGATGGTGAGGATGTGGGGAAAAAGGTACTCTAATCCACTCTTGGTGGGAATGTAAACTGGTAAAACCACTATGGAAGAGAGTTTGGAGATACCTCAGAAATCCAAATATAGTTCTACCATATGACCCAGTCATCCCACTTCTTGGAATTTACTCAAGGAAATGAAATCAGCAAATAAAAGAAGTATCTGCACCCCCATGTTTATTGCAGCTCAATTCACAATAGCTAAAACATGGAATCAATCTGAATGTCCAACAACTGAAGACTGGATAAAGAAATTATGGGATATGTCCTCCATGGAATACTACACAATATTTTATACAAATGAAATCCAGTAATTTGCAACAAAGTGAATGATTCTAGAAAACATCATAGTTAGTGAAATAAGCCAGTCCCAAAGGGACAAATACTGTATGTTCTCCCTGATCTTCAAGAACTACCAGAGTACCTAAAAGGAAACCTGGAAAAGTGAAACTGACACTTTGAACACTTGAACAGCCCTTTTCATGACTGCTAAGGAACAGTTCTATTTTTCTCCTCTCCTCTCCTCTCCCCTCCCCTCCCTCCCCTCCCCTCCCCTCCCCTCCTCTTCTCTCCTAATACCATTGGTTGAGCTCTTTACCTAAAATAGAATTATTTATATGTGTTAAAGTCAATTGAAAAATATATCTTGCAAAAAACAAGAGTGAAAATAAGAGTGGGAGGAGGAAATTTGTAACTGTAAAGCTCTATAGTTCTGCACATATGCTTACAGACTTACTTCTAAGTGTGTAGTTTAAAAACTTCCTATGGGATCCCAAATCCCATTAAGCTGAGTGGTAAAAATGCCATCTCAGGTGTTAAAGTGACCAAATTAAGTATTAAAGTGATCATATAGATAGAACTAAGTGTTAAAGTGATTATATAAATAAAATCTAGTGTCTAGTAATAAGAATAGATGGGAATAAAAAGGAGAGAATGTTCCTACATGGGAAGCAGTTCACACAGCAGACTTATAGAATGATAATCGCTTTAAATAGGACTCTTACCTTAGAATTAGCCCTAAAGTCATTCTGGTCTGACTGAAAAGCCCATGAGAGCATTTCTGGCATGGAAAGCCAAAACACTGTGGCAAAAAAAATTTTCTACATGAAGGATCTCTGTGAATGAGACTCCAGTGGAAAGAAGGGGCCATCAAAGAATGATGTACTGTTCTCCTAAGGGAGGAGAGAACTTCCACTTTGCTTGTGGCCTTGTCCAAATGCTGATGGAGACTGTGGTCTCAAAAGGCTTCCATAGCCCAGGCAACTCATGGCAAGAGTCTTGGGTGATCACTGATGTCATACATAAGAGTGTTAATTGTTAAATTAATAGCAGGAGTCACTGTGAACTTACTCCCCTTGCAGGACCTCTGTCCTAAATGAGTATACTATGAGATTTAACTGTAAAGCTTGTTCTCAAACAGTTTTTTTATATTTAGTGTGTGCATGTGTGCAAATGGTTGAAATCTTTACCTGGTATAGAGTTGGTCTTCTATGTGTAAAGTTAATTAGAAATGAATCTTTTTTTTTTTTTTTTATTTTATTTTTTTTTAAAACTTTTATTTAATGAATATAAATTTCCAAAGTACGACTTATGGATTACAATGGCTTTCCCCCCATACCGTCCCTCCCACCCACAACCCTCCCCTTTCCCACTCCCCCTCCCCTTCCATTCACATCAAGATTCATTTTCGATTATCTTAATATACAGAAGATCAGCTTAGTATACATTAAGTATGGATTTCAACAGTTTGCTCCCACACAGAAACATAAAGTGAAAAATAATAGATGATTTTTTAAATGATGATGAAATCAGATCAGACCTATTGTCATGTTTAATCCCAGTGAGAGTCAAGTTGGGAATTGATAATTTCTTTTTTTTTTTTTTTTTTTTTTTTACAGAGGATCAGTTTAGTATGCATTAAGTAAGGATTTCAACAGTTTGCACCCCCATAGAAACACAAAGTGAAATATATTGTTTGAGTACTCGTTATAGCATTAAATCTCAATGTACAGCACATTAAGGACAGAGATCCTACATGAGGAGTAAGTGCACAGTGACTCCTGTTGTTGACTTTACCAATTGACACTCCTGTCTATGGCATCAGTAATCTCCCTATGCTCCAGTCATGAGTTTCCAAGGCTATGGAAGCCCTCTGAGTTCTCCGATTCTTATCTTGTTTAGACAAGCTCATAGTCAAAGTGGAGGTTCTCTCCTCCCTTCAGAGAAAGGTACCTCCTTCTTTGATGGCCTGTTCTTTCCACTGGGATCTCACTCGCAGAGATCTTTTGCCAGAGTGTCTTGGCTTAGAAATGAATCTTAATGGAGAATGGGACTGGGAATGGGAGAGGGAGGAGGAAGGGGAGAGGGAGTAGGGGTGGGAGGGCAGGTATGGTGGGCAGAATCACTGCATTCCTAAATATGTACTCATGCAATTTATACTCATTAAATAAAAGATTTCTAAAGAATTAAAAAAGAAAAAGAAAATAAGAGTCATAAGGAGTACTTAGATAAAAAAATTCAAAGTATGGTTTTTACTGAATTCTTACTGCTTTTACATCATTATAATAAATTCATAAAATTGTGAGTTGTACCATCTTATGTTTGCAACCATCTGTAGGTAAAATAGTCTTATAGATCTGAATGAAATAAGTCTTTTGTAATATAAATCAGGCTGTAGATATAAACATATAAAAAGTTGAAACTTTTACTCAATCAATGAACATAAATCCTTTTAGGATTTATGACCCAGAAACTAAAAAGCTTGAAATAAGAATAGAAACAGTTCAGTAATTGAACGAATTTTTGACAGTGAAATTCACCTATCACCATGCTTGATCTTAGCTCTCTGTAAGGAAAACAAAGACCTTTGAAACACGTAACCTTGGCTGGAGCATCTCTATGCTTTCTGGAAAGGGGAGAAGTAGGTTTCAGTCAAGGCCTCTGTTAATCAGATTTGCTGGCTCTGCCATAAAGACACAGCACACTTACCTACTATGCCTACTGTGGCTTGTGGTTGCAATTGGGAAAACCAGGTTGAAAGGGTAGGGTTGGTGAGAAGTATTCAGCGAACCACTGTGGAATTTTGAGAGAGCATCCTGAAAAAAAATGCATTGATACTGAAATATCTTTGTGGCCTCCTTGGATACTGTATTGTCTTCCAAACTCCCTGGAGTCAAATTCTAGTTGAAGGACTAGAAGATGACCATGGGCTGGTGCCGCTTGTAAGGAGTCAGTAGATTTTTTCTCCCTACAGCTCTTGAAAACATATTTACGTTGCACCTATAGGGTAAAAGGCACATTAAATACAGCAAGTAGAAAGATGGAATGAATGATGTGTGTGTGTGTGTGTGTGAGCGAGCGAGAGAGAGAGAGAGAGAGAGAAAGAGAATGGAAATGGGAGGGGGTGAGAAATATAGAATTTAATGAAGAACCAAGAACAAGGTTAAAAGTAGTTTTGCAACAAGAATTCTTAAAATACTGTGAATAGTGCCTTTGGTGTCACCTAGAGACAATTATTGCTCTGGCTCTAATGGAAAGGATGAAGAGTCCAGATAAATTTTATTCCAACCCAAGTGTACAAGCTGCTATGCTGTGTTATACTCTGAAGCACTGGGCATGTAGCAAAATGACTAAACACAATCCATCTGAAAACTCACCCAAGGTCTTTTTGTAGCAGGTGGGACAGCAACTTGCAGTTTTTGCTCTAAATGATTTAAGTTGGTCTTTCTTGCATGGATACTTGACCAGTTACTGATACTTTCCTGAAATATGTTCCAGATAGCATATACGGAATTAGACTCTCAACTGGCTAGACATTGTTTATTCAGGCATTGCGTTATGGTTTTCTTTCAAGATTGCTTTGACAAATTCTTGAAAAATTCTCTCCATTTCTGTCTCTCTCCCTATCATACACTCTTATGCAATCCCTGAAAATGTTCTTTTCAATAACAGTTTCAAAGTTTGGGAGCTACTCATATTCAAAGTGAAATTTTTAGGTGATAAATTAATGAACATTTTAATGTTTTTTGTAATTGTTTAAAGTCGAATGATGATATATATATCATATATATATGACAGCATTTCAAAAGCTCATAGAAAATGCATTTATTAAGAAATTATGCATGATTTCATTTTTTTGCACCAAAGTAAATTTACTTTTAATTCAGTTTTCCTCATGAACCTGAAGTGTCCTTGTGTAACTAGCGCAATACAAATTGTTAGGTAACAAAAAATGAGTGGGTTGCATTCAATACCAGAAAAATGTTAGTAAATTATATCAAAAAAAGAGATAAAACATATATCATGAAAGTTTTCATGATTAGCTAAACTTTGGAAAAAGTTATCCTCTACATTTTATAATATTCTTTAAAAAAGGATCAATATCAGCAGTTGTAAGAACCATTTTTTTATAAATAATGTTGTAGGGTCTTTAATAACATATGGTTAATTAATAAAGAAATTTTCAATAATACAATCAATGCATATAGATAGCTACAATCAATGACTATGTGACAATTGCTATGAGCTTAGCAGCACATCAGGAGATGCTATGCAATGTGTAGTAGAATTAGTTATTTCCATTGAGGACCTGGTTTAGTAGGGGTGGAGCAAGAAGATCATAACAAACAAAGCAGAATGATAATGCTGTAGTTGCAGTGGGCACAAAGCCACCATGGGGCATGGAGCGTGGAGTGCTTTTCCCTCTTTAGAGGAGTGTAGGGGAAGGCAAGTCTGACAAAATACCACTTCATTTAATGGGGATACTTGCTGAGATTTGAAAGATCTTGAAAATTTGTCTAGGTACTACACAAAATTAACCTCTCATTTGATAAAGTGTCTATTTTGTTAAACGTGAAGAACAAAAAGTTAAGCAGTATTGAAATATAGCTAAGTGTAGTAGCAATTAAACTAGCTTAGAGTAATGTGTCCCCAAACAATTCCTGATTGTGTGTCAACATTGACCCACTGGGGATGGTCAAATTGTAGCCAAGTTGGTCTCTTGGGGTTTTATTGAATCAAAGAAGATGGGGGATTCCCCAGGAGTGAGATGAGGAAGAGTGAGAGTGGATAAAAAAACCAGGATTCTGACCTGCTTGTTCCAAAGTCCCACATTCTTCCCCTGTGAAGAGAAGGCAGAGAAGGATTAATGGTTCCTAAATGTATACTTGCTTCAGTGAAAAGTAGTTTCTTGGAGCTTGTGATCCATGTTTCCCAAGACATTCAGAAGAGAATTTCACCTTGGGCTTCACTCAGCCTCAGGTAAGGATGTGGCTGACAGCCTCTGTAGGCAGAAGACAAGGACAGTAAAGGGAAGATCAGGCTGATGAAGCTGCTGTGAGATACTAAAGCTAGGGAATGGACCAATGAATGCTTCTGATCTTGGAATTTCTTGACCTTTGAGGGGGCTTCCTTGTATGGAGTTCCAAATGAATTGGACTATTAGTTTAACCTCTGGGAGCTAATGTTCATGCCAATGACACTGATAAAATGCTAGTCCTCAAAACAGACATTCCAATACTGAGGATGTTTAAGGAAGGCTAAGTCTGTCCTTAGAAGTGTGACCAGTTTCCTAGGTGGCCTAAGCATAGTGAGAAAGAGTTGTCCACACTCCATTGTGGGAATATCACATATTGTGTTGGGAGACCCAGAAAACAGGCTACTATACTTAGTCCCCAGTTTAAACATATTTAAACATATGCCTCATTGATAGTAGATGCTCAATAAGTGCTTGTCAAATTAGTGAATGAATGAACAGCCTTTTTAATTGCACCCTGCGAGAGAGGAAAAAGAGGAGGAAAAGAATAAAAGCCTTATGGAAAAGGATGGGCATGTTTTGTGTTTGTTCACCAAATCTTTGGATGTAGGACTGTGGGGTAAAAGAAACCCATTAATGAGATTCCGACATTCCTCAGGGTAACTATTTCCTGGGATAGAAGATACCTGGAGTTTATTATTTGAACCTTAATAAAGCAAGGGATTGTATAGAGCAGTCAGAAATGCCCAAATAGTATCAGACTATGAAAATGAAGATTATCGGCCGGCACCGTGGCTCAATAGGCTAATCCTCCACCTAGCGGCGCGGGTTCACCGGGTTCTAGTCCCGGTCAGGGCACTGGATTCTTTCCCGATTGCCCCTCTTCTAGTCCAGCTCGCTGCTGTGGCCCAGGAGTGCAGTGGAGGATGGCCCAAGTGCTTGGGCCCTACACCCGCATGGGAGACTAGGAGAAGCACCTGGCTCCTGGCTTCAGATCAGCGCGGTGCACTGGCCGTAGTGGCCATTAGAGGGTGAACCAATGGTAAAGGAAGACCTTTCTCTGTCTGTCTCTCTCTCTCTCTGTCCACTCTGCCTGTCAAAAAAAAAAAAAATGAAGATTATCTTTTCCACCTTGAAGGTATTGAATATGAGTCACTCGTTCTGTAAATCTCCCTTAACGAATCTTTGGTGTTCTCATCAGTGGGTAATTACCTTGTACCAGGCATTGTTCTCAGTCCTGGGCATTAATGAGGGTCAGAATTTAGTCCCTTCCTTCATGGAATTTAGAGTCCATAGAGGTGGTAGCAGAAGCAAATGAACATAGAAGCAAACACATCACTACAAGCGCGATGAGGTCTATGTTGGAGACAGTGGTTCTCTTTTAGTGCCTGGCTTTTCCCTGTAGATTCATAGAAACAAATATTTGGGGTAGAGGGTATTCTGGGCATCTTCCTACTCAGCTAGATGGAGAGGTGGGATGTGTGTGCTCCTGATGTTGCTCCTAGAAGAGGAATTGAAAAGCCAAGGAACGATATACTCTTAGAAATGTCTCAAAGGAAAGTTGCCTGCCATGATGCCACCATATTCTAATCCTCTTACCTGTACACGGCTATGCCAAACACCTCTGCACTACTGGATGATAAAGGAGGAAGCAGTAGCCAGAAAAGGGAAGAAAAAGTTTACTAGCGCTGTGGGCGGGGAGTCAGATATGCTGGACACAAAAACACAGCACATATTTGAGAAAAAACTGTAGATAAGCAGGAATACTAAGTTTGTGTTACTCTGTATGATGGAAAACAACACAGTCCTTGTATTGAGAAAGGTCATGACATATTTTGAGACATTAGCATGGCAAAAGTGAGCAAAAATATATTTTTTGATGACTCTGCTAGTTTGGTTTTAACTTAGAATGCAAAGTGCAAAGTGCTTTCTCACTGCTGTTGTGGTCTGTGAGTGTTGTGGGCTAAATGTGTATTCTTCCACCCAACCTCAATTTACATGTTGCAGCTGTAATTCCCCAAAGTAATGGCATTTGGCCAATGAGAGGTAATTTGGTTTGGGTAAGCTCCTGAGGGTGAATTTTTCCATCAGAAGAAGAGAAAAAGACACCATAACTTCCTCTCTTTTCCTTGTGAGGATATAATGAGGAGGCAACAATTGGCAGTTTTGGACAAGAGCCAAATCTGCAGCAACCTGAACTTGTGTGTCCCTGCCTCCAGAACTGTGAGCAATAAATGTGCCTTGTTTAAGTCCCCCAGGCTATGGAATTTTTAAACAGCATCCCAAACTGACCAAGACAAGAGCTTACTCATTGGAGCAAGGCCAAGTGTCAGGAGATATGGGTGGTGATGTTTGTGTGTGTGTGCATATATCTGGGATATTTTTTTTGTTTACTATATAGTCTTTAAATTCATTCCTACTGATTATAGGCAATGGAAAGAAAATTTCATGAAGAAATTATACTAAAATGAACTAGATTTTTTTTTTGCCTTATGCTTTCAAAAATCACTCATTAAATCACCTGCATGTTATTCCCTGTGAACAGGCAGGTATTGTTGGGATCATTTACAAAGGTGAGGGTAGAATTTAGGGATGTACAAGGGATGGCATGGAACTCAAGGACTAGCAATTGTGTTAAGCTCTTTTCATACTTGTGCCTAATGTGGGAAGATGCAGAAACAGTGTGACTGGAGTCCAGCAAAACCTGGAACCCTGGGAGCTGGGCTGCTCAACCAGAGTTGTGGGCCTAGAACCATGGCAATAGAGGGAGGAGGAAGTGGTGTGTGTGTAGGATAAAAATATACTTCCTTTCTTTCTGGTGCTTTTCATTCTTCTCCCTCTGCCTCTGTTTTGCTAAGCCCAACCAGAAGCTACCAGGTCAAAAAGCCTTTCTGGTGCTGTCTTTAGCAATGAGTTGCTCACGGGGCAGAACAAACTAGGGGGTGGATCTAGGGGGCATCTGAAGGATAACTATCAACCCTTCTCCTTATGACTCACCAGGAGGAAGAGCAGTCTATACATGTGGCAGGAATAGACTTTCCAGAGTGCTAGGAGGAAAGCATGGATAGAATAATATCGCAGAGACCATGGGTGAGGAATTGCAAACAAAGGGAATAGCCAAGAGCTTCAAAGGGAACGTAAATTGTGTTAGAATTATTTATTGCATTCAGCAGGTTGGAAGCCATTGATGACTTTCATTAGAGAGGTCTCAGGGAGTAAAGGGATATGATGGGCACCTGATTGAGTGTGCTGAGGAAAGAATAGAAAGTGGCTCTCACAGGAGATGTTAGAAGATGACAGAAGATTGAAGGGAGCTCCTTTTTACCAAGAGAGCTTAAGTTGCTGTATTTGGGGGAGAGGGAATAGAAGCTGGAGAATGAGGAAATAAGTTATGGAGCAAGATTCCAGACGAAACATGAGGAGCTGAGACCATTAACTGCACAGCAGAACAGACTCGTCTACAGCGGCATATGGGAATGTGATTTGGATACACAGGTAGAGAGAGAATGGTATGTGTCCAGAGAATAGTGCTAAGTGGCTTTTTTTTTTTTTTTTGATAGGAAGAGTGGACAGTGAGAGAGAGAGACAGAGAGAAAGGTCTTCCTTTTTCTGTTGGTTCACCCCCCAATGGCCGCTGTGGCCTGCACACCGCGCTGATCCGAAGCCAGGAGCCAGGTGCTTCTCCTGGTCTCCCATGCAGGTGCAGGCTTGGGCCATCCTCCTCTGCACTCCTGGGCCACAGCAGAGAGCTGGACAGGAAGAGGAGCAACCGGGAAAGAATTCAGCATCCCAACCAGGACTAGAACCTGGTGTGCCGGCGCTGCGACACTGGCCGCTAAGTGGCTTTTAAGTAGCACCTATTACTTTCTTTTTCTGTGACATTTGAATCTGGGTCATTTACTGTTAATGAAGGAAAAGGTACCAGAAGACAAGATTTGAGGGACCAGGGAAATCTGTGCTTGTCTTGGTGAGGACTAGATGGAGGAGCAGACGCAGAGACCTGAGGACTCTCCTGAGTTTGATAATTCCACTTGGTTCCTGCTGCAAGAGATAAGGAAGTAGAGGGGTTTGTGATTTGGACATGGCATACTTTGGTAGAAGATTACAGTGCTGACTCATAGATGTGTTTGTACACCAGTGTTCATGCTCTGTTAGTCACAATGCCAATTAGTGAAAACAATTCATCGTTCATGAAAAGATGAATATAAACAAAATGCAGCATCTTTATATATATATATGCATACATATGATGATTGTTCAGTGATAAAATTAATGCAATTTTGATGTATTTTACAACATGGACAAACCTTCAAAAATATTATGTTCAGTGAAATAAGACAGTAACAGAAGGACAGGTATGATTCCATTTATATGAGGTACCTAGGATAGGCAAATTGGTAATAACAAAGTGTAATAGAGGTGGTTAGGAGGTGGGAGGAATGCATAATGGGGAATTGTTATATCATGGTTCCTAAAGTTTTGTTGATGAAAGTAAGAAATGTAGAGATGATAACAGTTCCACCACATTGAGAATGTAGTTAATGCCATTGAGTGAAATGTTAAAATCAAAGATAGTGTGTTTTGTATATTTAAACACAATAAAAATGTTTTCATGATGATGTTCTGGGTGACAGAACAGAAACGTAGTTGTGGAAATGAGTTGCTGAATTCAGACTGGAGGTAAAGATACTAAGGAGATGAAGGAAGGGTGAGGCCAGGAGTTGATAACCGTGCAGCAGCAGCAGCCTCTCTTCCTGCTGTTTGTCTACCCTCAGGGGCAGCACCTGTGCCATCAGCAGGCCTCATGCATGGAACACACGGAGGACACCAACCACACTGGACCCATCCACTTCCACTTCCGCCCCTTCTCCAAACTTCCTGAGGTACAGCTGTTGATTTTTGTGGCCTTCCTGGCTATGTACCTGGTCAGCATCAGTGGCAACGTGTCCATTTTCCTCACCATCTGGGTCAGTCGTTGTCTCCACACTCCCATGTATTTCTTCCTGGCAAACCTGGCGGCGCTGGAGACCTTCTATTCTTCCACCATTGCCCCCCTGACTCTGGCCAGCATCCTGGCTGCAGAGAGCACCCTGGTCTCCCTGCCTGGCTGTGGAGCCCAGATGTTCTTCTTCATCTTCCTGGGCAGCGCTGACTGCATTCTGCTGGCTGTCATGGCCTATGACCGGTTTGTGGCCATCTGTCACCCTTTGCATTATAGCCTCATCATGAGCTGGAGGCTGTGTGTCCGGCTGGCTCTGGGGTCTCTGTTGCTGGGGTTCGTCTTGGCCATGCAGCTGACTGTGCTCATCTTCCAGCTCCCCTTCTGCAGCAGCAAGGAAATCAGCCTGTTCTACTGTGATGTCCTCCCTGTCATGAGACTGGCCTGTGCGGACACGCGGGTCCATGAGGCCACTCTGTTTGTGGTCAGCGTCATCGTCCTCACCATCCCCTTCTTGCTCATCACTCTGTCCTACGTCTTCATCGTGGCTGCCATCCTGAAGATCCGCTCTGCAGAGGGGAGGCGCAAGGCCTTCTCCACTTGCTCCTCCCACCTGACTGTGGTCATTCTCCAGTATGGATGTGGAAGCCTCATCTACTTGTGCCCCAGTTCCAGCTACTCTCCTGAGAGGGGCCAGGTAGTGTCTGTGGTCTACACATTCATTACCCCATTGCTGAACCCTTTGGTCTACAGTGTGAGGAACAGAGAGCTTAAGGATGCTTTGAAGAGAGCAACGATGAAGTTCTTGCTGCTCTAAACTCAGTAATTTTGTGGACGCTCATCTACTACACTGCTGGGCAGAGACACATGGGCAGGCTGTTTCCAAGTTAAGGTGTGGGCTATCAGGTTATTGATTTTATACTATTAGCCTTCTTGGTTGTATTAGTTTATTTTAATAGCAATGCAATATATAATTATATACATCGTTACAATAATAGGGATGCAGATAAAAACTGAACGAAGACATTATATTCATGTACAATTCAAGCTACATTGGTTTTAACTCCAGGCAGAGTGTCATAAATTTGCGATATTATTTGTATTATTAATTTAGTTCTTCAGCATCTGCAGTTTGCTGATAATCTTTACCCCATGTTGTATACGTGGTTGATTTGCCTTTAAATGCTTTCAACACATATTAGGCTTTTGATTTGAATTTTCTATATAAGCCTTCAGTGTTATAAACCTCCATCTGAGATTTGTGTCACACAAAATCATATAATTTTGTTTTGAAGAGAGACAGAGTTACACAAAGAGGTAAAACCAGAGAGAGAAAGAGAGAGAGAGGACTTCCATTCTGCTGGTTCACACCCAAAATGATTGCAATGGCCATAGCTAAACTGATCTGAAGCCAGGAGCCAGAAGCTTCTTCTGGGACCCCATGTGGGTGCAGGATCCCAAGGACTTGGGCCATCTTCTACTACTTTTTCAGGCCATAGCAGAGAGCTTGATCAGAAGAGAAGCAGCCAGGATTTAACCAGTGCCTATGGGATGTCAGCACTGCAGGCTGGTTTTTTTTTTTTTTTTTTTTGGTAAGATTTATTTATTAAAAAAATAAAGATTTATTTATTTATTTGAAAGAGTTACACAGAGAGAGGAGAGGCAGAGAGAGAGAGAGACAGAGGTCTGCTGTCCAATGGTTCACTCCCCAGATGGCCGCAATGGCTGTAGCTGTGCCGATCCGAAACCAAGAGCCAGGAACTTCTTCCGGGTCTCCCACGTGGGTGCAGGGGCCCAAGGAGTTGGGCCTTCTTTTACTGCTTTCCCAGGCCACAGCAGAGAGCTGGATTGGAAGTGGAGCAGCCGGGACTAGAACTGGCACCCATATGGGATGCTGGCGCTTCAGGCCAGGGCATTAACCTGCTGTGCCACAGTGCTGGCCCCTAGGCTGGGGTTTTAACTCTCTGTGCCATAGCACTGGCCACAGTGTTGTGGGGAGCAACTGAGACTAGACTAAATTACTGGAACTAGGACTAATTCTATGCATCTGCTCTCCCACAATATGGTGCTGGGGAGGAGTAAACAACTTCTATGCAGCTGCCTCACCAGTTTGACTGATAAGCTGCAGGAGCTGATCCTGCTCCTGATTGGAGGAGAGCAGCGTGCTCAGCGTGTGGGCAGCAGAGCATGGATTGGTGGAAGAGGACTATAAAGGAGGAGAGAGACAACATGCACCAGGAACATCTGAGGAACATCTGAGGAGCCCTCGAGAGAGCCGGCCGGCAGTGTGCCACTCCTCCGTGGAAGCAGGGAAAGCAGCAGGGGTGCTGCCCCTCCGTGGAGGTCGGGGGGCCGGCAGCTAACCCTGGAAGAGCTGGGCAAAAAGAACAGCTCAGGGTCTGGTGTCGTTCCTCCGCAAACAGGGGAGCGACACAGTGTCATAATTTTTTGATGTGTATTTTCTTTTAGTTCATGCCAAAATATTTTCCAATTTTCTTTATGGTTTCTTCTTTGGTCCATTGGTGATTCAGCAGTATGTTGGTTAATTTTCTCTTTCTTTCTTTCTTTCTTTCTTTCTTTCTTTCTTTCTTTCTTTCTTTCTTTCTTTCTTTCTTTCTTTCGACAGGCAGAGTGGACAGTGAGAGAGAGACACAGAGAGAAAGGTCTTCCTTTGCCATTGGTTCACCCTTCAATGGCCGCCACGGCCGGCGTGCTGCGGTCGGCGCACTGCGCTGCGGTCGGCGCACCACGCTGAGCCGATGGCAGGAGCCAGGTACTTCTCCTGGTCTCCCATGGGGTGCAGGGCCCAAGCACTTGGGCCATCCTCCACTGCACTCCCTGGCCACAGCAGAGAGCTGGCCTGGAAGAGGGGCAACCGGGACAGAATCCGGCACACCAACTGGGACTAGAACCCTGTGTGCTGGCGCCGCAAGGCGGAGGATTAGTCTAGTGAGCTGCGGCGCTGGCCACGTTGGTTAATTTTCATATCCTTAAGAGTTTGGTCATGTTTTTTGTTGTCTCTGTTTGCTAAATTCCTTCCATTGTAGTCTGAGAACATACTTAGTATTATTTTTATTCTTTTCATTTAAAAAATTTTCATTTTTCATTGACAGTAATTATTCATAATTATGAGGTAGAATCTGACATTTCGATACATGTATACAGTGTTTAATGATCAGTTCACGGTAGTTGGTAGTTTGTTACTGGCGACATTTATCATTTCTTTGTTGCAAGCATTTGAAATCCTCTCTACTAGTTACGATGAAATATTAATTTAACTATTGTGATGGATTGTATTAGTTTTGAAAAGTCATTGTCCTTTTCTCAGTCTCATATTTTTCATGTCCATAATGAGGATAAAAATATATACTGTATCTAAATTCTGAAGTCATTATGAGGATCAAAATATACAGCAAGTGAAAATACTTCAGAATTTTAAAATGGGATTTGGCAATGAATGTAGTTATTAATATTCCTCAACATTATATGCAATGTGTGTGTTCTACTTTGAATTTATCTCTATGTGTAGTTTTCAGGCCCTCAGTAGGCCAAAACATTGCCCATCTGGGCAGGGGCAAAGCCAGGAATGAGATACAAATCAAAGTAGGATCATCCTAACTGCTTTCTCAAGGTTACATTGTGTAAATGCTGGGCTTGTGTCTTTCTTTTTATTTCTTTTCCTCCAGAAACTTATATTTAAGGAATACAAACTTCATGCATTTCATAAGTACAACTTTAGGAACATAGTGATTCTTCCCACCGTACCTGCCATCCCACCCACACTCCCACCCCTCTTCTTCCTCCCTCTCCTATTCACATTCTTATTTTTTACTGTCTTTCTGTATTATTTACCTTTCACCCTAATTTCACTTCCAGGGAAAGATGCTAGGGAAAGTACTGGAGCTTAAAGTTTTGGTAAGGGGCTGGCGCTGTGGTGTAGTAGGCTAAGCCTCTACCTTTGATGCTTGCATTTCATATGGGCTCCAGTTCATGTCCTGGCTGCTTCTCTTCTGATTTAGCTCTCTGCTATGATCTGGGAAAGCAGTGGAAGATGGACCAAGTGCTTGGGCCCCTGCAATCCACATGGGAGACCCAGAAGAAGCTCTTGGCTCCTGGCTTCAGATTGGTCCAGCTCAGGCCATTGTAGATATTTGGGGAGTGAACCAGCAGATGGAAGACTGTTCTGTCTCCTCCCCTCTCTGTCTGTAATTCTACCTCTCAAATAAATAAATAAATAAATAAAATCTTTACAAATAAAAAGCTTTGCTAGGTTCTCTTTCCTTATCTTTATACCAGAGGTAACAGTTTCTGCATCAGTCTGTGACTCCCCACCAGTTTGCCTCTAAGATACTGACCTCACATTCATTCATTCATCCTCCCTTTTTATTATTCCTCTCCTTATGGCTCCCTTCTCGTTCTCCTCCTCCTCCTCAAATGCTGGTACACATATCACATATGTTTCTTTTCTCTGTCCCTATGCATATATGTGTAACAGGAAAATTTTTCATTGCCAATTCAGTTTTCCTGTAGAGAAGAGGTAGAATATTGGTGCAAATGTGGGTTGAGTGAAAGCAAAGGTAATCATTTTTGGCAAGCATTTTAAAATGCTTTCTTTTTGTATGAAAAGGGAGAGAGAGAGAGAGAGCGAGCGCGCGAGAGCAAAAGATATCTTCTTGCCTAGTTCACTCTCCAAATGCCCACAACAGTCATGGCTGGGCAGGTGGAGCAGACATTTTGGACTCAGTTCTCTCATGTGAGCGGGAGGACCCAGGTACCTCACCCACCACCTTCTTCCTCCCAGGATGCCTGTTAGCAGGAAGTTGAATTAAAAGTTGAGCCAGGACTTGAACCAGAAACTCTGATATGAGAGGGGGCATTCCAAGTAATGTGTTAGCTGTTGTGCCAAAGGCCGCCCCAAGCAAAATTCATTCAGTTAAGACAAACATAGACTGGCCACAGTGAGGATGGGAAAGGACTCATTAATGTGGTTCTGAGTAGGATGGTAATCATTCATATGGTAATCATTTATCTCAAGGCAACATTATCGGACTCATATGGTTTGCTAAGCTTTTTATAGAGTGTGGGACATTCATTCTATCCATTGATTGTTTAGTGATTGATTCATTCAACTACACTCAACATGACAGTACACAAGGATTTATTGGACTCTATTTTGTTCTATGCACTCATTTGTGGTTGGTGGAATGGGAAAGGGGAAGATAAGTTAGAAGCAGTCTTGTGGGATTTAAGAACTGAAACCAAGAGATCCATGATGGCTGAAAAGGGGAAGGACATGCTGATTTTGACCATGGGAAGATAAGAGAAGAAAAGGGTAGGAACTGCTTTCCCAGCTGACAGTCGGGGATAATTTTGCAGTGGAAATTCTAAAGAAAGAAGAGAGGGGGCCGACGCTGTGGCATTGCAGGTAAAGCTGCCACCTGCAGTGCCGCATCCCACATATAGGTGCTGGTTCGAGTCCCGGCTGCTCCACTTCCAATCCAGCTCTCTTCTGTGGCCTGGGAAAGCAGTATAGGATTGCCCAAGTCCTTGGACTCCTATACATATGTGGGAGACATGGAAGAAGCTCCTGGCTCCTGGCTTCAGATCTGTGCAACTGGCCATTGCGGTCAACTGAGGAGTGAACCAGAGCATGGAAGACCTCTCTCTCTCTGGCTCTCCTCTCTTTGTGTAACTCTGACTTTCAAATAAATAAGTCAATCTTAAAAAAAAAAAAAAAGAAGAGAGACACTGGAGCAGTGGGGACAGTACATAACACAATAGTGAGTTGCACACCACCAGTGACTCCTGCTGGAGATGCCGTCTTCTTGGGGTGAGGTGAGAGGAACCTGCAGCTGCCTGTGTCACTGTTGATGTTGCTTGAGGGAGAATCTTGTGGACTCAACTGACTTCGAGTCTGGCCTGGAGCTCTAGCATGGGGCAGAGTGCCCACCTAACCAAGTGAAGGGAGAGAACATTGCTTTCTTCCTGTCCTCTCCAGCAAGAGTGACTAGCAGGGAAGAAGTGCCACCTTTCCTTTTTTTAAGATTTATTTATTTGTTTGAAAGTTGGAGTTACACAGGGAGAGAAGGAGAGGCAGAGAGAGAGAAGTCTTCCATCTGCTGGTTCACTCCCCAGTTGGCTGCAATGGCCAGAGCTGTACTGATCTGAAGTCAGGAGCCAGGAGCTTCTTCAAGGTCTCCCATGTGGGTGTAGGGTCCCACTCATTTGAGCCATCTTCCACTGCTTTTCCAGGCCATAGCAGAGTTGGATTGAAAGTGGAACAGCTGGGACTTGAACTGGCACCCATATGAGATGCTGACACTGTAGGCAGTGTCTTTACCTACTATACCACAGTGCCGGCCATGGAAGCACCATCTTTAAAAGGAAATCTGTAGAAGTGAAATTGACACTTCAAGAAGCAATGACTTGAACTTCCCTTATCTTCCTGAGTGTCGAGGAACAGTTTCTTTTTTTTTTTTTTCATTTTTTCTTCATGTGTGTTGAACTCTTAACATAGAGTTAATCATATGCATATAAAGTCAATTGAAAACAGATCTCAGTAAAAAAAATAAGAGTGGGAATAAGAGAGGGAGGAGGAAGTTTGTTACTGTACAGCTGTACAGTTCTGCATACAGTTCCTACAGACTTACTTCTAAGAGTATAGTTTAAAAATTTGCCATAGAACCACAAATCCTATTAAGCTGCGTGGTAAAAATGCCATCCTAAGTGTTAAAGTGATCATATTAAGTGTTAACATGAACATATAGATAGGATTAAGTTATAGAGTGATCATATAAATAGGATCAAGTGTCTGGTAATATAATAGATAGAACTAAAAAGGAGAGAATGTTCCAACATGGGAAGCAGTCCACACAGCAGACTCAGAATGACAATCACTTTAATTAACACTCTGACCTCAGAATTATCCCTTAAGTCATCCTGGTCTGGCTGAAAAGCCCATGAGAGCGTTTTAGGCACGGAAAGTCAAGGCACTGTGGCAAAAAATGCTCTACATGAAAGATCTCTGTGAGTGAGACCCCACTGGAAAGAAGTGGCCATCAAAGAAGGATGTACTCTTCTCAAAAGGGAGAAGAGAACTTCCACTTTACTTATATCCTTGCCTAAATACTGACAGAGTTTGTGGATTCAAAAGGCTTCCATAGCATAGGCAGCCCATGGGTGATCACTGACATCATACATAAAAGTGTTGTTAAATTAACAACAGGAGTCACTGTGCACTAACTTCTCATGCAGGACCTCTGTCCTCAATGAGTTTTATTATGAAAGTTAACTGTAAAACTTGTTCTCAAACAGTTTTTTTTTTGTGTGTATGAGTATGCAAATTATTGAAATTTTTACTTAGTATAAGTTGGTCTTCTGTGTATAAAGTTTATTGAAAATGAATCTTAATGGAGAATGGGACTGGGAACAGGAGAGGGAGGAAGAGTAGGTATAGGAGTCTTTGTGGGAGGTGGGTATGGTGGGAAGAATCACTATATTCCTAAAGTTGTGCTTATGAAATTTGTATTCCTTAAATGAAAGGTTTCTTTGGGAAAAAAGAGTGATCATAAGATTACTCAAAAGAGAAGCAAATACATGAGTTAAAGAAATCCACAGAAAACATAGATGAGAAATTCTGTTGGGAGACAGAGATATTGAAGCTCTCATTTACAAATAAAGGTGAAATAAAGACCTTCCCCCAAAGATAGAAATTGAAAGAATTTATCACCACTCATTCAGCCAAACAAATGATACTTACGGCTGTGCTACACCTACAAACAGAGAAAGATAGTCAGCATCGTGAAAGAATGTGAAGGAAGAAAATCTCCTAATAAATCTACAAATGAAATCCAAAACAAACAATAGGAATATTTATGGAAAAAGGGCAGTACCAAGTCATGACTTATCAATAAATAACCTTGAATGCAAGTGGTTTAAATTCTCCAGTTAAAAAAAATACAGACAGGGCTTGGCACTGTGGCATAGTGGGTAAAGCTGCTGCCTGTGGTGCTGGCATCCCACATGGGCAACAGTTTGATTCCTGGCTCCTCCACTTCTGATCCAGCTCCTGGTAATGTGCCTGGGAGGGAAGTGGAGGATAGCCCAAGTGCTTGGGCCCCTGCACCGATGTGGGAGATCCAAATGAAGCTTGTATCTCCTGGTTTCATATCAGTCCAGCACTGGCTGTTGTGGCCATCTAGGGAGTGAACCAGTGGATGGAAGATTTCTCTCTCTGTCTCTCCTCCTCTCTCTTTGTAATTTTCTTTTTTTAAAAATTTCTTTCTTTCTTTTTTAAAAGATTTACTTATTTATTTATTTGAAAGGCAGAGACACAGAGAGTGGTTGAAGAGGCCCAAGCACCATCCTAGGTTGCCCTCCTGGGCCACCAGTAGGGAACTGGATCAGAAGAGGAGTAGCTGGGACTTGAACTGGTGCCCATATGGAATTCTGGCACCATCGGCAGAGGCTTAACCCCCTACACAATAGTGCTGGCCATTCTAACTTGCTTTTCAAATAAACAAAACAAATCTTCAAAAAAATATATACAGACTGGCTTAATGTATTAAAAAACCAGACCTATCTATTTGTTGCCTGCAAGAAACACACCTCACCAACAAAGATATATGCAGACTGAAAGTGAAATGATGGGAAAGGATATTCCATGCTAACAGAAAGCAAAAGTGATCAGGTGTAGCCATCCTAATATCAGACAAAATAGACTTTAACACAAAAACAGTTAAAAGAGACAAAGAATGACACTATGTAATGATTAAAATTGAGATCAATTCAATAGTCAGCTGTTTTGTTACTACATTGAAAGTAGCTGAGTAAAGATTTACTTAGCTCATAGTTTTGGACATTCAAAGTGGCATGATGTAAACTCTGGTTCTGGTGAGGGGTCCATGGCAGGTAGCTGGGTATGTACATTCAAAGAAAGGATCACATGGTGAGCCATAAAGCAGAGAGAGAGAGGCTGGGCCTGAACTCAATCTTTTTTTTTTTAAGATTTATTTATTTACTTGAAAGGTAGAGTTACACAGAGAGAGGGAAAGACAGAGAGAGGGATATCTTCCATCCATTGATTCACTCCCCCAGATGGTTGCAACAGCTTGGTGGCCAAAAAGCCAGGGTGTTAGGGGCCCAAGCACTTGTGCCATCATCTGCTGCTTTCCCAGGCACAACAGCAGGCAATTGAATTGGAAGTGGAGCAGCTGGTGCACAAACTGGTGCACATATGCCGGTGTTGCAGGTGATGGCTTAACATGCTATACTACCATGCCTGCCCCCAAACTCAGTCTTTTACAAGAACCCTGCTAAGAACTAGTTTCCAAGGGCATGCCCGAGTTACCTAGGGACCTCCCATCCCTAGGAGGTGATATTTAGGTTCCACCTCCTAAACACCATAATTGGATTAGGTTTCCAGTTAATACTACTAACTTATGACTTTGGAGTTTAACATCCTGCCTGAGTTTGGGGGCAAAATTTTATCCAAATCATAGCAGGGGTTCTTTTTTTCAGGTGATAGCAGAAGAGAATTAATGATCTTCAAAGGTTATCTCATTTGTCTTCACAACAGTCCATGAGATGGGTATCATTATCTCTACTTAAACTGAGGCATAGGCAGATTGGCAGATTAAATAAATTAAATGAACTGCCCAAGACCACACAATAAATAATGATACAACTGAGATTTGACCTAGGCTTTTTGGTTCCACAACATGGAGATGCAACTAATACCTTTCCATGTGAGCTTGGGCAAATCTCCTTATTTCTCCTCTCTACTTAATTTATAATAAGATAGGGACAATAATATCTTATCTAATAATATAATATTTAGCATCTAATAATATCTACTCAATAATATGTAATGTGGAACTCTCTCCCTGTTATTATGAGATGGCAATGCAAAACAAAGCTCAAGAAAAATATAAAAGTACAATAAATAATTCAGCATAATTATCCAAACATGCAAATGGAGAAATACTAGATAGTTTTTTTTAAAAAATAGTTATTTTATTTATTTGAAAGATAGAGTTACAGAGAGAGGTAGAGACAGAGAGAGAGGTCTTCCATCTGCTGGTTCACTCCCCAGGTGGCCACATCAGCCAGAGCTGAGCTGATCTGAAGCCAGGAGCCAGGAGCTTCTTTTGGGTCTCCCACATGGGTGCAGGGGCTCAAGGACTTGGGCCATCTTCTACTACTTTCCCAGGCCATAGCAGAGAGCTGAATCGGAAGAGAAGCAGCCGGGACTAGAATTGGCACCCATATGGGATGCTGGTGCTTCAGGCCAGGGTTTTAACCCACTGCACCATAGCACCAGCCCCTAGATAGCTTTTTTTGAAAAAAGATTTATTTATTTGAAAAGCAGAAAAGGTTGGGGGGGGGGAGAGGGAGAGAGAGAGGGAGGGAGGGAGAGATCGATCTTACATCCACTGGTTAACTCGCCAAATAGCCACAACATCCCAGGAACTCCATCTTCTACATGGATGGCAGTGGCCCAAGCACATGGGCCAGCCTCCTCTGCCTTCCCAGGTGCATTAGCAAGAAGGTGCAATGGAAGTGGAGAGGCTGGGGCTTGAAGTGGAGCTCAAATATGGAATGATGGCATTGCAAATGACAGCATAACCTGCCAGGTCGCTAGATGGCTTTTTTAGTACAAAACATTTAAATCCATACTTATTCAATTGCATTGCATCTGCTCCATTATGATTAGCCTGTTACTCTTGACATTTCTACAAGGGAGCTATAGGAAACATCACATCTTCTGTGTCTCAAGAATCACAACAGACTTCTATATAAGCAGCTTCCCCACTGAGAGCTGCCATTGTCCCTACCAGCCTCTTCACAGTAGTGGCTCTGCATGCTGATGGCTCCAGAGGTTACTCTCAAGCCAGGGCGAAAGTTGTGTAAACAACTAGGCACAAAACATAGGATGTGCTTTAGAAAGAGATATGACCAAGTACTATTGGAGGAGGTGCAGAGAAATTAACTGGAGACCACCTGAGTGAATATGAATATGAATCTTGAAGGAGGTGTAGAAATTTCCCAGACACGACGTGGAGAAAGCACCAACCAGGTGGACAGAGGTGAGAGATCACAAAAGGGTGAGTGAGGTTTGGGGAAGGGGTGGTTTCATGAGGTTGGTGGAGGAGCTTTGTGAATCAGGTAGTGATGGTAGGTGAGAGGGGGGCAAAATTGGGCAAGGCCTTGAATGTTATTTTTTATAGAAAGCTTTTATTTAATAAATATAAATTTCATAGGTAAAACTTTTGGATTATAGTGGTTCTTCCCCCAAACCCTCCCACCCCCAAACCGTCCCACCTCCTACTCTCTCTCCTATCCCATTCTTCATTAAGATTCATTTTTAATTATCTTTCTATACAGAATGTCAACTCTATACTAAGTAAAGATTTCAAGAGTTTGCACCCACATAGACACAGAAAATTTAAAGTACTGTTTGAAGACAAGTTTTACTATTAATTCTCGTAGTACAACTCATTAAGGATGGAGGTCCTACATGGGGAGCAAGTGTACAGTGACTCCTGTTATTGATTTAACAATTGACACTTTTATTTATGACGTTAGTGATCATCTGAGGCTCTTGTAATGTGCTGCCAAGGCTATGAAAGCCTCTTGAGTCCACAACTCTGACATTATTTAGACAGGGCCATAATTGAAGTGGAAGTTCTCTTCTCCCTTTAGAGAAAGGTACACCCTTCTTTGATGGCCCCTTTGAATGTTATTCTAAGAAGGGTCTGGATTCCGTTTGTGAAGAGAAGCCATTGATGGGTTTTAATCAGAATAAAGATGCATTGAGCCATAATACCAGAAAATGCATTAATAAAGTTAGTAAGCATGTGCTGAGAGCCTAGTAGTTTTTGGCCCTATGCTTTGGTGAGGAGTGGCAAAGCTACTGCCCCCACAGAGCTTACAGAAGGTACAGGAACCAGACATGGTCATGTGATTATGTGACGTGGTAAGGTATGAAGGAGAAGTCTAGGGTATCACAGAAGCACATTCAAGGAGCACTTAACTCACTCCTGGAGGGTACGGGGTGGGGAACCTATTTTTATTTAAAAATTATTTTATTTATTTGAAAGAGAGAGAGAGAGTGAGAGAGAGAGGTCTTCCATCTGCTGGTTCACTCTCCAATTGGCCGCAACGGCCGGAGCTGCCCCAATCTGAGGCCAGGAGCCAGGAGCTTCTTCTAGGTCTCCCAAGTGGGTGCAGGGGCCCAAGGACCTGGGCCATCCTCTACTGCTTTCCCAGGCTGTAACACAGAGCTGGATTGAAAGAGGAGCATCCTGGACTAGAACTGGTGCCCATATGGGATGCTGGAGCATCAGGCCAGGGCTTTAACCCACTGGGCCACAGCGTCGGCCCGGTGGGAACCTATTTTCCACCAAGGGCTATTTGGATATTTATAACAGCACTGGTGGCCCATACAAAACTATCAACTTAACAATTAGCCCGTTACAGATTTATCAAATTTCGAGTCCTACCTCTTGTTGCTTTGGCAGGGCCAGACTACATAATCTCACAGGCCTTATATGGCCCAGACGTTCCCCACTCTAGCATGTGGGTTATCTGGTTTTAGGGTGGTCTATGCCTTTTTTATGATTTTGTTGTTGTTTTCCAAAACTGTAAGTTGTAGAAAATTAATATTGATGCAAATGATTCTTGTCTAGAGAGGTGTGAATGAATTTTGTCCCATGGAAGTGCAATTGCTCTCCCACCACAAGAGTTTTGCATTTCTTAGCATATTCTTTCCAGTATTCAGCATTTCTGTTACCTGTAGCACCCTCTCCTGCTGTTTGGATTCTTCTCTGGATAGCTTTAGCTTCCTACCAGTTTCTTCATTAATTGAGGAATTAAATAAGACCTCTGATTCACATTCACTTTATATTTGTATGAGAATCATGATTTTAACCTTTGAAAATAGCGAATTTTTGACATGTGTTCAGAGTATGAACCGTCACTTGTTGGTTCCTAGAATTGAAAAGACTCCTGATTGCTATGGTCCTTTTAGACCTTCAAAGGTAAAGAGATGTTCTCAGCCCTGTTTCCCTCAGGGCGGGCAAGTACCTATCCTCACCATCAAAGATTGTGGAGGTGAACAGATCCAATAGTATTTCCGATGAACTCAGTTTTTCCATTTATGACCTGCAGGGGGCGCTGCTACAGACGCGCCACTCAGCCCGGCGCGCAGGACGTCAGAGGGGATTAGCATGCAGAAAAGCAGGGCCAGGTCCAGAAGCCAGGCCTCGGCTCTGCCGACCGTATCCTTATGGCAGCCGAAGTCAGCACGCGGCAGGGCCGCAGAAGAAGGCAAAGTCCTGTGCGAACCGCAAAACTACTCACAGCCGGTCAACCGGAGGCTGTGAAGAGCAAATTCTCCGGAGAAGTCTCTCTCGGCCCGTTACTGCGCTCCACCCCGCTGGGATCTGCACACCACAGAGGGAATGAAGGATTCGGCTTTCCAAGGCAAACACTTTTTACCTTAAACCCCGTTCCGTGGGTTACGAGTCAATCACTCCTCTCACGTAGGTTTCACAGCAAACTCCCAAGCAGGTGCTACCTCCTGAGAAAGTGCGTTTTCCCAAAGTTGCACAAAACACCTCGACAAGGACAGGCCTCTCTCTCTCTATCTCTCTCTATCTCTCTATCTCTCTCTCTCTCTACCTCCCTCCCTTCCTCCTCCCTCCCTCCTTCCCTCCAGGGTCCCGATGGCCAAAAACATCAAAGTCCTCATTCCGGCCCGCCCCCTCCCACTGCCAGCACGACCCCCTTTAGGTTCGGCCTTGCGTGCGCAGATCCGGTCTCCCGGAGCGACCTTATTCCTCCCCCTTCCCCACGCACACCTGATGCGTTTGTTTCGGGGTGTGGGGGAGAACTGTCTCCCCGCCTGGCCGTGAGTCTGCCAAGGGCACCGACGGCGAATCCCAGTAGGAAAGGTGGCCTGAGGCCGAAACGACGTCTCCGCTCGTCCTCGAGCAGACGGAGGGATCTGCCAGCGCCAGTTCCTCTACTCCTCCGACCCTTCGGGTGCCCTGGAGTTCGGGGAGGTGGAGCGAGCGCGGTCAGACGCGGGCCCTTTAAGGAGGAGCGCGGGGCGCGGCCCAGGTAAGGGGCGGGCCGGCTGCGGATGAGCGCTGCGCGCCGGCGCCCGCCCGGGAGGCGGATTTGGAGCGCGCGGCCGCCGCGGGGGCTGGAGGGGCGGTGCGGCGGAGCCTCAGTGGTGTGGGACGCACCTGCTCGCGAGCGGCCGCCGCCCGCCTCCGCCTGCGCTCCTAGCTCCCTCGCCCGGGCCCGGCCGGCCGCCACTTCCGGGCGCTCACCTGGGGCGCGCTCACCTGGGACGCGCTCCCAGCCGCGGGCACCCAGGCGGCAGGATGAAGGACCGGCTGGAGCAGCTGAAGGCCGTGAGTCCAGCCGCTCCCGGGGCCCCGGCGGGCGGGGCGGGACTGCCGGGAGCCGCCGGGAGGTGCAATGCCGGGGACAGGGGCTTCTCCTTTTCTGCCCAAATCGAGGCTGCGCGCAAGGGTTGTCCTTTAAGCCCCGCGGCATCCCGCGAGGGTGCCGCACCCTCCCCTCCCTGCGGGGTCATGTGCCCATGATTCACCGCCGGGCCGTGACTTCCCTGACCGCCTCCAGCGCTCCCATCTCCTCCCCCCACCTCCCAAGCAGAACCCGGGTTCAGGGGTGTGCGTGCGCCCTTATGCCCAGCGGGGCTTACGGGTGCTCAAGGGGTCACCTAACCACCTGCTGCCTGCTGCTGCCGGGCGCTCAGTCCAGAATCGGCCTCCTCCACCCCTCTTCCTGTTTCCCTTCTGGACTGCGTGGGGTCCAGCGCCCCCCTCTCCCCCAGGAGCAGCTGAGTTCCCAGGTGACCTCTCCAGCTGTGAGCTGGTCACGAGGTGGGGCCATTCGGTGGTCTGTTATCAAGTCCCAGCCTTGCCTTGAGATGGGAGTGGTCAGGGCAAAAGGACAGGAAGGTGGGCCGCCTCCAGCCCTGTGGCACAGAAGCGGGAACACCTTAAGCTACTTACTTTGTGGGGCCTGTGTCTGGTTATCTGTCAAGTGAGAATGATTATACCCGCTTGAGAGGTTTGTTCCAAGGATGACGTGACATAATGAGACATGATATAGACAAGTGTAAAAAGCCCGGGTTTTTGAGCCAGATATTTATTGACAGAGACAGTAAATAGTTATTGAGTGCCTTCCATGAGGCAGACCCAGTGCTAAGCCTCAGCGATCCTGGTAACACAGGCTGTACCGTAACAGAAGGTAGAATCTGGCCCTTGCCACTCACGATGTGGTCTTTCTACTCGGGAGCTTGTCAGAAGTGTAGCAAGTTAGCCCTCTTTCCCCACCCGCCGCATGTAGAACCATGGACTCAGACACCAGAACCAGCTTACTGGCTCTCCCTTACACTCCAACTCTGTTTTGTCGTCTGTAACATGGTAGTTGTGAGAACTTAAAAGTAGGAAAGCATGTAAAAGAATCCTTTGGTGCACAGCATGTAAAACTAAGTAAATGGCAAATTTTATGCTAATAGCTAAATGCTCTTTGGAAATTCTTGTTGGGGACCATTGGGATGAGGCTGTGATTCTTAGGTGATTCTTTTGTGGCTCTTCCACCTGCTCTGGGTTGTAGGGCTGCAGAGTGGCAAAGGAGCTCAGGATATGAAAGAAGCAAAGGGACAGTTGCTTATCGTGGGAGGGAACCCTCTTGCCCCACACTTGCTCTTTGTCACTGGAGCCTGGCATCATACTGGTGACCCAAAGGGCAGAATTTATTGCCCCTGTTTTATAGACAGAGATCCTGGAGCTTGCCCTGGGTAGGACGGTTGTCCCATCACAAACTGGTCAGGGCACAGCCCTCAGAGGAAGGCAAGCTCCTGACCTCTCCTCCGTGTCCTTTCCCTTCTGTTACACCGCTGGGGGAGGCAGGAAAAAAAAAAGAAGAGCATGATTTCGAAGATCTTCCTGTGTGAGCACACCCAGCAAGCACAAAAAAACTGAACCGCAGACAGAGGCTGCTTTCTTCCTTTAGTTAGGAAATGTGTTTCCAACGGAGGATACTCCAGAGCCCCTTTCAATAACCCATTGTCAACAAAGAGCAACAGTGCCTTAACTGAGCCTTCGATTCCAAGAATAAATTCAACCCGCCGAGGCACCCAAGCAAGTCCTTTCTCTCATGGCTACCGTCTGTAAAACAAAGCTAATGATACGCTTCCTCTCTTTACCTCTTGGGGACGCGGGGAAAGTGAAGACTATAGACGGTGCTGTTATTATGGGTGCATTGTTCTGGAATCACAGAGTGGTTACTGTAGCGTTTTGGAGAAGCGTGGGGGTGCAGGGTAAGGAGGACAGGGTTGCGAGTTCAAAGGCTTCTTTCTAATTGTGGTATTGCCACTTAGTAGCTGTGTTCCTTTATGCCCTCCTCTTTTGCAAAACCAGGGGTTAGGTTGATCTCAGAACCCCTTTCTGACATTGTTACTGGTTTCTATGAAGACCTTTAAGAGTTAGGTGGGTTTTTGGTGTTGATTCTACCTCCCGTACCCCTTCCCTCGCTGAAAATCCCATCCCTGCAACAAGATGTGCCATGCTCTCTCGCTGATTCCTGTTATCAGCCGATTGAGCGTGTTTGTTAACCTGCAGTAAACAGTTCTGGCGGAACAGCCTGTGCTGTCTGTTTCTCTAGAGGTCTTTTTAAACCCTGGGGGAGGGGAGGTGATGATGGATAGCTGGAGGGCCGTCTTGTGGGTGAGATTGGCTTTGCCCTGTGTAGATGTTAGAAGATGTGGGGATGACGGTGGCAATTGGGAGTCTGTAAGGAAGCACTTCTGGTTGTTGGAGCTGCCCAGGGATGGGTTAGTGTGGTTGGGGAGGCAGTGAGCCCTCCAGCACGGGAGGGAGGCTGGCAGACAGCTTGCTGAGGTGTTGAAGGCTCTAGGAATTGAGGCACCTCTCTGAGGGAGGGAAGGTGAGCTGGCTGATTTAGGGCCTCCTTCAGTCTTGAGTCTGTCTGGTTCTGTGAGATGCTTTATTTGTGAGCCTGTCCTAAGGCTTTGCAGTCCATGAAGACTGAGGCCTCAGAGTTGCACCTGTGAATTGGGTCATCATCCTTTTCCCATAGCGTCCTTGTGAGGATGAAACAAGGCAGTCCGTGAGACTCACCCACCACAGACAATGAGAGTTCTCCAAACTGCTTCGAGCAGTGTTCTCACTGAGAGGCATACCTTTCTGATCCCAAGACCTGACTCACCTTCTCCCTGGACTGTTCCCTTCACCCTCCCCTGCCACGTTCAGGGTGCTCTCCTGTTCCTCAGTGACATAGGAAAGATTTGCCCGGGAATGTGCGGCGCCTCCTTGCAGCCCATCTCAGAAGGTGGTTCTTACAGATGTCTCAGCAGCTGAACTTTGACTCTGCTGAGTCTGGATGACTTCTGGACCGGGGTCTTTTTTTTCTCTGGCTTTCTTTGCATTCTGCAAACATTTACCGAGAACCTACTGGGTGTCAGTTCCTGCTGTAGGTGCTGGGGTGTGGTGATTAACCCATCTTCCTGGCTGTCAGGAAGTTCACAATCAGGGAGACATACAAGAAATGAACATGGTGATACCATCTCTGTGATCTCAATGACCACAGGAACACCCTCTGGGAGATGGGCAGGGAGTGGGGGATTCCTAGAACAAGTAGTACCTGAACTCAGGTCTCATTTTAATTGAGTTTCTTTGGATGCATGTAGAATTTCTTAAGAAAGGCAAGCAAGATCCTAGTGTTAGAGAATAAATAGTCCTAGAAGGGGAACAAATTTGTTTCATGAGAACAGCAATTAAAAAAATCAAAGGTAGGTGACAGTGATGTGTGGAATAGAGGTCAAGGACTTTGATCCCCTGAAGACTGATCTACAGTAGACGAGAACTGACTTGGAGATAGTGGTCCCTCCAAGGCCAGTTAAAATAGCACACTAACAAAACCAACCAGCAAGCTCCAAGGGGCAGCTTTTTCCTCTCTCTGTTCTATTTTGTGTCATGTTGCTTCCTAAAGACCTGTCCTTGACCTCCTACCCTGCGGAAGTTCTGGGATCTCTGTGGGATGGGAGTCCCTCAGATGGCACTGTACTATAATCCCATCAGAAATAGGTAGCTGTGCTTCCCCCCTTTAAAGCTTAAATCATTCAAAAAACACTGATTGAGCCTCTACCGTGTGCCAGGTGCTTTGGATCATAACTAAATCTTCACATAACAACTTGCCCCTTTATTAGATCCCAGCCTTCTTTAGTAAGACTCCTTTAAGCTCAGAATTCCTTCCTTCCCCACTCTCTGTGCCTAGAAGGATTCATTCTGTGGGAGAGATGTTTTGCTGTGAGCAGACGGGAAGCAGAGCTGAGATGAGAGTAATGGGGATTGAGTGGGGATTAGAGACCCATCAGCCAGAGGCCAGAGAGAAACGCTTGGATGAGAGAAGGGGATTAATTTTATTTTTATTCCTGTGGGTGTGGGGTGGCTGGGGGACAGGCAGGAGCTAAGTGAGAGAAGCTTGTTCATGTTGTCCCCTCTTTGAGTGCTTTCTCCCTGTCTTGTCAAAATTCCTACCCCTCTTCCTGTGCTCATTCTTTATAGGTAATTACTCCCTCATTGCAGCTAGCATATTCTGCCTTCATTCCTGCAGCCTGTGTTGGCTGTAGGTTGCTTTGCAATCAACTACATTTCTTCTGTGAAGTCAGTGGGGTTGTTTGTTACCCTGGAGTGGATTTGAAGCCACCTTCCATTCTTTCATTTTAAGTTGGACTCTTTGTCTTCTGTCCTATTGTGTTGAAGTTCAGTGATTCTAATACAATGTTATTGTCACCATATCAACTACAATAACATTGTTGAGCAGTTTCTTACTATTGAACCAGACTTGTGTTAGTTGCCTCATATACTTGGTCTCTAATCCTCCCAGCAAGGTGCTGTTATATTTTATTCACATTTTACAGGGAAGGGGATTGAGAATCTCTGGTGGGATCAAGAGTTACATGTCTGTCTTACCTCATCTTACCACCCTGCACTTGATTTGGTCATCTCCCCAACTACACTGTATATTCCTTGATGCATTGGCAAATATGATATTCCTTTGGGGCCCACTGCCAGCATGCTGCATTGTAGACCTGTATTTTTGTTTTTAAAGATTTATTTATTTGAAAGGCAGATTTACTGAAAGAAGGAGAGACCGAGATCTTCTGTCCACTGGTTCACTCCCCAAATGGCCACAACAACTGGACGGGCTGGGCCAGAATGGAGCCAGGAGCTTCTTCTGGGTCTCCCACATGGGTGCAGGGGCCCAAGGACTTAGGCCATCCTTCTCTGCCTTCCCAGGCGCATTAGCAGGGAGCTAGATCAGAAGTGAAACAGCCAGGACCTGAACCAACACCCATATGGGATGCCAGTGCTACAGACTGTGACTTTAATCTGCTGTGCCACAGTGCCTGATCCAAAGGTAGACCTGTATTAAGCATTATCTGTTGGCCAGTTAACAACTTGGCCCTTACACATCCTTGAATACCCCATATTCATTACTGTGACTTACTGTTCTTGGCTCCATTCCCTGTGGGTTGGTGAAACTTGACCTGCCTGAAGTGGGACAGGAACTCAGGGAATCCCTAAGTTTGCTAATGAAGCCAGAGGTCACTGGTCCATGCCCAGGGACACATGAATTCCCATTCCCAGCTACACCCAACCCCCTGCAGCCCAAGACATGGTAGAGGGTATCTGGCTACTCCCCCTCGCCCCCCGCATCATCCTACTCACTCCTACAGGCTCAGTTACAGTGTCACGTTGCTGCAGGGAGGTGACCCAGGCTGATGGCATTGACCAGGCCTTTCCTGGGGACTCTCACACATACTTTATTTTTGTTGGCACATAAAAACAGCCAAAATTGATGTGAGGGTTTCAGAAGCTGCCCACCCTGGGAGAAAGCACACACCATGCATGCCTCGTTCTCTCCTGTAGTGTCACTACCATCCTGATGCCCAAAAGCTGTAAACCAAGCCACTCAGTGGATGAATGGGGCTCTTCTATAAATGAATTTACCTGAAGCTTCTGTATTCCCTGAGGAGCCTTATCTCCAGCCACTTTTATATGTGGCCCTCCTGCACTGCCTCCCCTTGCCCCAAGGTCAGCCTGCTGTCTGGCATGGGGCCATTTCCATGGCAACGTCCCCCACTCTGTGCGGAAAGTGACTGAAGTTCAACCCCCTCCTAAAGGGATTAGTGGAGCATATGCTGTCTGGTTATGTTCAACTGTCTGGGTTAGGGCAGCTGTCAGTTTTTTTTTTTTTCTTTCTTCAAACAAACATTTATTTTAGACTACTTTTAGATTTACAGAAAAGCTACAAAGATAGTATAAAGTTCCTGTCTACCCCTCATCCGGTTCCCCTATTGTTAACAGCTTACATTACAGTGTGCACTTATCACAACTATGAAACTGATATTGGTGCATTACTGTTCACTAAACTGCAGACTTTATTTGCATGTCGCTACTGTTTTTTTTCCTGCTTTAGGATCCGATCCAGGACACCGTATCCATTTATTTGTCCTGTCTCTTTTGTTTTCTCCCGCCTATGACTGTCTCTCAGTCTTTCCTTGTTTTTCATGACCTCGTCGGTGTGCCGTCTGTTTTATAGTGCTTTAGAACTGCCCTTCCTGTGGCTGGTGCTGCGTGCCACAGCTGGAGTTGGGGTGGGTGTGTTAAGAGGTCTCATTCCATGGTGGGTGAGAACAAAGGCTCCATAGCCACTTGTGCAGGCTTTGCTCTTAGCTCCGGCTTTCCTGTCTTCACCACCTTGGGCAGGTTACTTAGCATTTTTATGCATGAGTTTTCTCAGCTGTAGGCTCAGGAGTGTCTGCGGAAGATTGTTGCAGGGGTTACGTGCCATGGTGCATAAATAAGGCACATGTCTTAGATGAATCCTCAGCACTTGCCAGGTATTCAGTGAGTTTCACCTGTTACCACTGTGGTTTACGTATTCTGGAAGGACCATAGTGGGGAGGAGGGTTGTGGGACCGAGGCTGTAAGGAGGAGTGGAGGTGAGGGCAGGTGAGGGCTGGTGAGGGAGTGAGACATTGTTAGTTTCTTCCTGCTTCCTCTTTGTGACCTTGAGAACTGAGTGGTGTGGTGTTGAGGAGCCAGGATGGGAGGGAAGAGGGAGATACAGAGAGAGAAGCTCAGGGTAGAGGAAGGAGGACCTAAAGGGGACCTGTACTCTGCAGGAGGAAGAAGGTGGCATTCTTTGAATCTCTTTGAACAAAATCTCCTGGGATAAGAGATGAAGCAGGGGAAAAATACAGCTTTTCTCACCCAAATGGCCTTCCTCTATATTTCCTCTGGGTAAATCCACTTG
The DNA here is from genome assembly GCF_964237555.1 of Oryctolagus cuniculus. Classification (NCBI taxonomy): domain Eukaryota; kingdom Metazoa; phylum Chordata; class Mammalia; order Lagomorpha; family Leporidae; genus Oryctolagus; species Oryctolagus cuniculus. The sequence goes on along the minus strand of NC_091432.1, from coordinate 12,698,650 downwards.
GTCTTTGAAAGTTCCCCAAAAAGTCACCTCTGCAGACCTTCTATAACAGACTTCCATCTTCCCTAGACTCTACCTTGTATTTAGGCGAGGTTGGGCAGCCTGGCTTCTCCAGGTGTATAATTCCTGTTATCGCTCATCACATGGTGTTGTAATGATCTGTCTGTGGGTCTGAGACAGGGTGGTCCTGGGGAGCCAGGAGCTGTTTGTCTGTCTCTCCAGCATCTGTACTATTACTTGGCAGATGTTAAATGTTCCATAAAAACTGTTGAGTGAATGAATGGGAAATGAATCCATGACTCTGCATGGGATCTTGTGGTGAGGCGGAGAATATTATGGTGTGGTGGCTGGTTGTGAAACCCCAGCATCCCTCTCTAAGTTAATGTAGCCCTGAACATTGGATTGCGTTAGGCAGGTTCTAGTCTTGGCTTTGTTCCTTATTAGCTGGGTGGCTTTGGATGAATTGACATTCCTAAGAACAGAGTCTTCATCTGTATGGATAACGTCTTCCCAGAGGGCTTTTTATTTGTTTGTTTTTGTTGTTTCTGTTTCTCTTCTTGAGACTTCATGGCCTCTACCCTGGACCTGGCTCAGGCCCCAAGCAGTGCAGGCAGGCAGGAATTAGCATGGCACATGGGAAAGGAATTCAGTAATGTTTGCAGCAAACAGTATGCCTATGCTTTTGAGACACATATAGATGGTTGTAGGAAATATTGATCCTTTATTAAGAAACAAAAAGTGATATTCCATAAAATATGTCAGGGCCATGTCCTTTGACAATGACGTAATGAGGAACGAACAATCCAATAATAGTTGTCCCCAGACTTACCCACTTTGGAAATTTTAAAACACTTTTATAAAGAATTCTTGGCTTAAAATCAAAGCAGAAATGGCAAACTATGTAGAAACGAATGGTGAGAAGAGTGGTCAGTAGCAATTTGTGAGGATGTCACTGGAGCAGAATGCAGAGGGAGCCCTCTTTCTCAAAATGCATGGAGAAGGAAAGTCAGAGGGAAGTTCTAGTAATGGCATGAAATTCTCTGTCCCTGAGACACCTGTTGTCATCTTCTAAGAACTGGCATTATCATTGCATCTCCAGCAGAAACTGTAGTCAGAAGAAATAAGACCCAAATAAGACCCAATAAGACAGATGCTGTAGTTGTGAGCATTTAATATGTGCTCAGCATTGCTCTAAATATTTCACGTGCAGTAACTGATTTAATCCACCCAATAGTTCTAGGATCAGATTATTCTGGTCATCTTTCAAACAAGGAAACTGTGGCACAGAGAGGTTTATAACCTGTAAAGATTGCACAGCTACTGTGGTCGAGCCAGGTCTGCAACTCAGGCAGTAGGAAGTATCTCTCTCCATGTATGTGCATATTCATAGGGTTATATGCTCTTATATCCTTGTCATTCATGGGTATTGATTCACCCAATTGAGTTATGGGTGTTGCAGCATCCCCTGAAAGAAGCAAGGGTGTGGTATGGGGCATGGTGGGAAGAATGCCTTCAGGTAGCACGGAGAGGGTAGGAGCAGGGGCCTTGGGCTTCCACAGACCTGCTTTGAGTCCTAAAGTTGCCAATTGTTAGCTGAATCATGTTGGGTGAATTAAGCCTAATTAAGCAGTTACCGCATCTGTAAGTGGGGACAGTAATACTTATCCCTCAGGGTGTGCTGTGAGAATTTAATAACATACTTGAAACCACGAGAGTGCCTGTGACAAAATGCAGACATACATCGTTGCCTTCTCTTGTTATTGTTCGGCAGAATGCGTGGAGTGTGGTCCTTGGGGTCTTTGGCTCTTATCCAGTGGTCCACTGACTGTGGGCCACGGGCCAGTCTGATAACGAGTGTATTTCTCAGTGACTTCATCTTTCTTTTTTTTTTTTATTTTTTTATTTTTTTATTTTTTTATTTTTTTTTTATTTTTGACAGGCAGAGTGGACAGTGAGAGAGAGAGACAGATAGAAAGGTCTTCCTTTGCCGTTGGTTCACCCTCCAATGGCCGCCGCTGCAGCCGGCGCACCGCGCTGATCCGATGGCAGGAGCCAGGAGCCAGGTGCTTTTCCTGGTCTCCCATGGGGTGCAGGGCCCAAGCACCTGGGCCATCCTCCACTGCACTCCCTGGCCACAGCAGAGAGCTGGCCTGGAAGAGGGGCAACCGGGACAGAATCCGGCGCCCCGACCGGGACTAGAACCCGGTGTGCCGGCGCCGCAAGGTGGAGGATTAGCCTATTGAGCCACGGCGCCGGCCTTCATCTTTCAAATGGGGTGAATTCTGGCTTCAGTCTGATCATTGCGAAAGTAAAAGCATGAGGGACTCACATAGGGTATCTTTGTCCAACGGGCTCCTCTGATTCATCCAACAAGGGGAAGGTATAATTCAGCAAGAAGGGGAACCCTCAGGGAGAGTTTCACTGGAAGAGGAAACGACGCATAATAGGGAGAACTGGCTGAGAAGGGTCATCTGACTGCCTAAATGGGGAACGGAGAGCACCGAGCGCCTGGTGAGAGTTTATTGAGAGCTGACACACTTGGGCAGGATTTCTGGCTCTTTCAGAGGGACTGGAAAAACCAGATGTTGGGCAGCCTGTGCATGAGAGTGTGTCTGTGCCTGTTTGGAATCCTTGTTAGTGGTGGTGTTCCTCTTTGGGAATCCACACTCATCCTAGAAGGAGGAAGGTGGGAGAGAAGCAAAGCAGGGACCAGAAAAGCCACATGTGTCAGGGTTGCGCTGTGGCTCAGCAGGTTAAAGCTGCAGCCTGCAGAGCTGGCATCCCATAAGGGCACCACTTCAAGTCCCGGCTGCTCCACTTCTGATCCAGCTCCCTGCTAATGTGCCTGGGAAAGCGGTGGAGGATGGTCCAAGTCCTTGGGCCCCTGCCACCCATGTGGGAGACCCGGTAGAAGCTCCTGGTTTTGGTCTGGCCCAGCCCTGGCTGTTGCGGTCATTTGGAGAGTGAACCAGCAGAGGGAAGTTTCTCTCTCTAACTCTGCCTTTCAAATAAATAAGTAAATCTTAAAAAAGAAAAGTGAGATGTGAGTATCTCTTTGAATTAAATTTATTGGAGCATGATCTGGGTTTACAAAGAGTAGACTGTGCCTTGAGAGCACTTTGTCCTCACCTGGCTGCACCTCAGCCAGGCCACAATCCTTTAATACCTTGCTGCGGAACCTTAGGGACCGACGTCCTTTCTCCTTTGCTTCACCCAGAAGCTCTTTCCTGGAAGCTCCTGGGCCTCCTGTCTTGTCCTGAGACCTTCCCATCTCCCTGGGGTCTGGCAGGTGAGGCAGGGAGAGAGAGAGCTGGTGAACAGTGTGCTCCTTATTTGAGATGACTTCCTTTTCTTTCTCTGTTCCTGTCTCACTGTTCTGATTTGTAAAAATCCTTAAGGAAATGCTGATGATTGACATTTCTGTTGCAGCTGGCCTTTAACTTAGGCTAAAGGGACTTCCTTCTTTGTGTCCCCTTTCTTAGAAGGCACGCATTACCTACTTGGCTGGTTTTCCAGCTTGCTTTCCTCTTTTTTTGGACAAGACTTTTTTTTTTTTTTAAACAATAGCATGCTATATTCAGTCCCAGTGTGTAAAGCCAGGTAAATGTGAAGTCATGCAGATTGGAGAGAGGGAAAGGCCCGGAAGCCCCAGCTGTGGGCTTCCCTTATGGTTGACCTGCCATGTATGCTTTTCAGGCGCCTTGGAGGTGTCCTGGGCTTCCTCAAAGCCACACTGGAAAGATGAGCTCCTTACTTAGTGAGAAAAGCGTGGCTTAACAAGACAAGTGTCCTGCCAAGAGTGCTTTCTGCATGACTGGGCTGCTGCTCTCCTGGGCCCCTGGCTGCTGTCTGTCACATGCTGCTTTGAGCAGGGTGCAGAGCAGTAAGAAGGGCTTAGGACAGATGAGCTATGCCTGAGCCCTGCTCTGCTCTTCAGCAGCAAGGACACCTGGAGTACCAACTTCCCTGACTTGCAGGTTCTCCACGAGAATATGTAGATGGGGTGCTTTGGCATGGTGTTCATAGAGCAGCTACAGGACTGTGGTCACCTAGCACCTAGCAGGAGCTCTCTCAGAAACAAATGTTTTTATTCATTAGATGAGCTAACAAAGAGGGCCCAAAAGTCTTGGAACAGTAGAGAATATATTTGAGAAACAGGCAGTGAGCCCTGAGCGGGAGGAATTGCAGGTGAGGTCATTGGAGGTTGAGTGCAGGACCCTGAACTTCTGCTCCCTCGGGAGAGGAAGTCCTGGCCCTGGTGTCCTCTCAGTTTCAGGGCATGTTTGGAGGGTGGGGTCTGGGGGCAGAGAGATCTCAGGTTGTAAGTCAGTGTTGCCTGCTTCACTCGCTGGTATCTCCTGTCTCCTGGCTTGAGAGGCATCAGGAGGCTGGGGAGGGAAGGCAGTGGGTGGCTGGGCTCGCGCTTGTCTGACTGTGGCTGATACTGCAGCCACTGGAACGTTCCTGTTGCCACATGCCTTGATTCTCTGATAAAGATGCTGGAGCTCTCTTCCTGGCCGCACACAGTAATGTGGGCTGAAGATAAGGGCATCCTGTGCTCTCCTTCCCCTTGGGGACCCTGCCGTCCTTTGTTCTGTAGGAGTACGCCTGGGTGAGCAGGGGAGGAGCCCTTGCCCCGGGGTCAGCCGGAGACCACTGCGTAGGGCAGCCTGGTGGTCAGTCCGTTTTTACCCAACTCCAGATAACGTCTGTGATGGCCTCCCTTGAATTTCCTGATGTGGACTTGACTTTGTTGTTATTATTTCATATTTTGGGAGGGGTGTGCCACAGTGGTAAGAACTGCATGGAAAGATGAAAATCGAGAAGCTTGTTTCTGTCCCTGTCTGTGACAGTGACTCATTATTTGAGTTAACTCTTGAGCCTTGGTTTCCCCATTATAGGTGTGGGGATATGATGGTGAACTCATTAAAGTTGGTTCAACTTTAAAAGTCCTATTTTTTTCCTTGCCCTTTTCTCTTTATGTTGAATTAGATCCAGATAAGGCTATAGAGAAGTTGACTTGGCTAGATATGGTTACTTTATTGAGTTTTTACTATGTGCTATTCATTGCAAAAGGATATTTACAAATGTTTTTTAATCCTTGCAACCACCCTGCCATTCTCCCCACCCATCTCTCTATGTATATACAAATACATATATAAACACACACGTTTTACTTCTATGTGGGTGTGTGAAGATATACAAATGTGGAAAAATGGAATTAAACTTAGTACAAAAACATTTTTAAATCCATGTGATTTTTTTCATAGTACTATTTCACATTAACTTTTTTAAAAAAATGTTATTTAAGTTATACAAGTTTCATGTATTTCACATATACAGCTTTAGGAACATAGTGATACTTCTCCCCCTACCCTCCCTCCTGCCCATGCCCCAGCCCTGGCTCCTCCTCTCACAGCCCCATTCTTAATTTTTACAAAGATCTATTCTCAATTTATTTGATGATCATATAACCTTACACTAAATAAGAGTTCAACAAATAGTATGAAGAGGAAAAAAAAAAAAAAACAACACTGTTCCTCCATGGAAGAGACAAGGGCTGTAAATAATTCTTGAATCTTAAAATGTCTATTTCACTCCAATACTTTGTGTTTTAGGTACGCTATTAGTTCCCATTAACTTTTTTTTTTTTTTTTTTTTAATATTTGTTTGAAAGCCAGAGATACAGAGAGAGATCTTCCATCCACTGGTTTACTCCCCAGATGGCCACAGTGGTTGGGTCTGGGCCAGGCCGAAGCTTGAACTCCGTCCTGGTCTCCTAAGTGGGAGGCAGGAATCCAAGCACTTGGGTCATCCTCTGCCGCTTTCACAGGTGTATTAGCAGAGAGCTGGATTAGAAGCAGAGCAGCCAGGATTCAACCCAATATGGGATGCTGGCATTGCAAATGGCAAGTTAACCCGCTGTGCCACAATGCTGGCCCCTTCCATTAACTTTTTGAAGACCTCTTGTGTGTGTGTATAATATATAATATAACACTGTAATGTGTATAATATATGGAAGGAGGCAAGGCGGGGAGTAGATTTTTGCAGGGTTCCTGTCTGTTGCTGTACAGCCTGGGAGTGAATGTTGGCATGCAGTCACTTTGTGAGCGAGTTCAGCCAGTTGACTCCTGCCTACTTTTCATTTGCTCAGCCCTGTCCCAGGGTGCTCCAGAGCGACTAAGACTTAGGAGACACTATTCCTGACTTCAAGTGGCTTACAGTTGAGCTTGGAAATTTGTGATTGCAACTCAAAATAATTAGATAAAAGTGAAGTGGGGGGAAGTGGGACCAGAGCTAGGCCATGAAGGTTGAGTCCAGAAAGCAGAGGAAGATGGAAGGCATTCTAGTTACTGTTGGACCTCTGTAGTATCTGTGGGCTCTGCATCCACAGATTCAAACAACTGCAGATTGAAAATATTGGGAAAAACTTTTGCTTCGTACTGAATGTGTGGAGACTTCTTTTTTCTTGTCATCAGTCCTGAAACAATACAGCAGAACAATTTTTTACAGGGCATTTACATTGTGTTAAGTATTGTAACTAGAGATGATTTAAAGTATGCAGGTGGGGAGCTGGTGTTGTGGTATAGTAGGCTAAGCCTCTGCCTGTGGTGCTGGCATCCCATATGTGTGCCAGTTTGTGTCCTGGCTGCTTGTCTTCCAATCCATCTCTCTACTATGGCCTGAGAAAGCATTAGAAGATGGCCCAAGTGGTTGGGCCCCTGCACCCACATGGGGAACTGGGAAGAAGCTCCTGGTTTCTGGCTTTGGATCAGTCCAGCTCCAGCTGTAACAACCATCTGGGGAATGAACCAGCAGATGGAATACGTTTCTCTCTGTCTTTTCCTCTCTGTCTGTAACTGTACCTCTCAAATGAATAAATAAAATCTTTAAAAAAATTAAAGTATGCAGGAGGATGTGTGTAAGTTATGAAAATACTGTGCCATTTTCCATAAGGGAGTTGCACATCCAAGTGTTTCAGTGTCCACAGAGTGTTCTGGAACCCCCTCCCTCCCCCAGATGCCAAGGGACAACCATGTATGTAGGTGGTGCTACGGAATAAGGGTGCACAGTGCTAATAGAAATCCAGGGGCAAGAATAAATGTGATGGCTGCAGAAGATAGTGAGGAAGTGAAGTTGAGAGTCAGTGCCTGCAGAGAGCAGTAGAAAATATGAGCAGATAAGGGTACATATGACCAACTGGCAGAGGGTCTTGAAAGACAGGCTGAGGACTTTGACTTCGCACAGTAGGTGATAGGGAGCCAGTGTATGCTGGGAAATGGGAGGAGTGATGGGATTGGAACAGAGAGATCATCAAGTAGGTTGTGGGCGATTGCAGTGGTACAGAGCTTGCCTCTGAAGCAGGGTCCAGATGAGGCTATCAGGGCTTGGAGATGTTGGGCCATCTGTTTAATGCGCACTGACAAGCATGTGATGGAGGCAGATACAGAACCTGGTCGTCATGATGCTGTGGAACCAGTCCTGCTTACTTTGCCTTTAGTGTGAGAATTTCCTGTGGAGGAAGTTGTGAAGTTTGCCCTGCTTCTCCCACTCCTCCCCTTTTCTGTCCCCACCCCCCTCCCTTCTGCTTTTCTCACCCCTCCCTCCCTTCTCCTTCTCATACAGGATTCTGTTATTTTTCTTTTCTTTTTAATATATATATTTATGTGAAAGTGTGGGAGGGGGGAGGGAGAGAGAGAGAGAGAGAATCTTCCAACTGCTGGTTCACTCCTCAAATGATGTAGTGACCAGGGCTGGTCCAAGCCGAAGCCAGGAGCCAGGAGCTTCTTCCTGGCCTTCCATGTGGGTGGCAGGGGCCCAAGTACTTGGGTCATTTTCTGCTGTCCCCAAGCCATTAGCAGAGAGCTGGACCGGAAGTGGAACAGCTGGGGATATGAATTGGCGCCTATATGGATGTCAGCATGGGCATTAGCCTCTGTGCCACAATGCTAGTGCCAGGTTCTGTTCTTTAAACCCACACCTTTAAGCTAGGTGATAGGGAAACTGACATTTATTAGGCATTTGTGTGTACTTTCTCTTGTGCTAGAAGCTTTCCATATGTGATTTCTTCCAGTCCTCATAAGGTGTGTGGTGTTAACACCCACATGTAGCAGACTCAGATTATGATCTGACTGAGAGCTCTCAGCCAGTATTTGGTAATAGCAGATTTTAGACCTGTGTCGTGCTTACCAGTGGCTTCTCTGTCCTCAGTTTATGCATTTTCTGTCAGTGGACAAGGCTGCCCATCTGCAGCCTGCACAAAGCCAAGAGGTGGCCATCTTGGATGTGAGATTCCTTGTGAAAATTCCAGGGTTTTCAACTGCTTGTATCACCACGGAGAGCTAGCCCTCTGTGCTCCAGGACACCATTGTTCCCAGCCTCTGGAAACTTCTCTTAGTCTATCCCTCTTCCCAGTCAGCATGTGTGGTTGAGGCCTGAATTAATTGTGTGTGAATGTGTGTATATTACTAAGTATAGGTTGAGTATTCCTAGTCTGAAAATCCAAAATTTTTTTAAGCTTTTTTTTTTTTTTTTTGATAGGTAAAGTTAGACAGTGAGGGAGAGAGACAGAGAGAAAGGTCTTCCTTCCATTGGTTCACCCCCCAAAAGGCTGCTATGGCCGGCGCTGTGCCGATCTGAAGCCAGGAGCCAGGTGCTTCTCCTGGTCTCCCATGCGGGTGCAGGGCCCAAGCACTTGGGCCATCCTCCACTGCTTTCCCGGGCCATAGCAGAGAGCTGGACTGGAAGAGGAGCAACTGGGACAGAATCCGGTGCCCCAACCGGGACTAGAACCCAGTGTGCTGGCGCTGCAGGCAGAGGATTAGCCTAGTAAGCCATGGTGCTGGCCAAGAAAATCCAAAATTTGAAATGTACCCCAAATCTGAAATTTTTTTGAATGCTGCCAATATGATACATAAATGAAAAATTCTACAGTTGACCTTGTGTGATGAGTCAGTCAAAAATACACCAAAAATATTATCTAAAATTACCTTTGCTGTGTGTATAAGTATATTAAATGAATGAATTTTGTGTTTCGAGCTGGGTTTCATTGCCAAGATTATGCAAATATTCCCCAAAAATCCAAATTCTGAGGCACTTCTAGTTTCAAGCATTTCAGATAAGAGTTATTCAGTCAGGTATAATAAATTAATGACAAAAAGCAGTGCTCAGGCTTAATTGCAAGTGACAAAAGCTTATTTTGGCAGAATAATATGTTATTAGGATACTGTTAAGCTCATTGAAAGGAAACTTGAGAAGATCTGTAGAACCTCTCCATAGCCATGGGGGCCTCAGGAAGGATAAGTACGAAGGCGGTCCTGGGAGTTTCGTGAACATTTTTTGGATGCTACCGTTGGTTGACTCAGCTCCACTTGGTTTAGACTCCTTTCGTAAGATTTCTCAGGGAGCTGGATTTATAGCCTCTCCAGGAATAGATGGGGAGCATGATGAACAACTCTGCAAAGGAAGGTATTCTGGGAACACCAACACACACGCAAATTTACTCTAATGTATACATGAGTCAACTCTGAACCCCAGAGTCTATAGCCTGTGGGGGAAAATAGGTATTTAAGGGATAAATAGTAGAAGGCTGTGATAGTTGCTATGGAAAGTTTGTACAAATTAAGTGCACTGGGAGTTTAGGGAGGTTTTATATTTGCATGGGGGAAGGCATGTGTTAGGCGTGTGTCATTCCATGAGCGTTGGCTGAGCCAAGTGTTAAAGGCTAGGTAAAAACTTGCCAGTTGGACAAGTGCCTTTCAGGAAGAAGGCCTTATGTGACATCAGTGATAATGAAACAATGGTGTGTCCAGGAAATGCAAGGAGTTCCAAGTGCTAGGTCTAGGGGGTGCATCGTAGTGGGAGAGATGTGGCTGAGCATGGGTCTTAAAGGGCCAGTAAACTGAGTTAGACATTAAACTTTTAATCCTAGAAGTTGAGTGGTCTTTGAATGATTTTAGGTGGTAAAAGGACATGATCAGTTCTTAGTTTTAGGGACATGATCATGCAGGCTGTAGCAGGGACCTCAAATTTGACTCCCTTGATTGTGGCTGTAAATTTTGGCATGCTCTAAACCATCCAGAGAATGAAACACCAGGAGAGGCAATCAAGACACCTCCCAGATGGTTGGAGAGCTCCAGATATCGATGGGAATTCCCAGTAAGAACTCCTTCTGCAGATTCAGGGAATGGTGGCAAGGGAAGAACAGAGGCCCCTGGTGATTTCCATTGCCTGTGGACGTCTGGGGCCTCACAGGCCACTGAAGAAACAAGTACTGGGAAGTTCCCCCACCTTCCTCCCTCAGCAAGCAGTGCCCGCTGTGTGCTTAGAGATTGGCAGTGTGTGGTACAGCAGCAGTCTGGGGAGAGCACTCAAGAAGAAACAGCTGAGCCGCCTGAGCTGGGCAGGGAGTGGAATGCCTCCCTTTTGGAAGGCCGTTTTGAAGATCTTCCAGAGGAAGTTGAATGAGAAGGCTTGGGTCCCCAGAGGTTGCTGGGCGATGGGAGAGAACTTCCTTTTCCTTATAAACATGAACTCTGACAGGGAGCAGCACAGCGCGATTTCCTTTGTAATAGGTGGTTCTGGAGACAGGAAAGTCTGTACTCCTGCTGAGAGTATTTAAAGCTCGTGCTTTAGAGGAATTGTGTCTTGGACCTGTTTGAACAGAATTGAGAATGGTCCCAGATTCATAGACAGGATAGAGTTTGCCTGTCCCAAGTTTTAGCTGTGTGATTTTGGACGAGTTATTTAACCTCAACTGTGTGAGTGTGGGGACCAGGGGGTTACTTAGAATTGAAAGATAATAAGTTTATCTTGTTATAAAAATGTTTTGGGATCCATGTATAGTTTTTTTTGCCATAATATGTATTTTCCATCTTTTCCTTTGTATGGATTTCAAATAATTTACACCAAAGTAAATTTATGTTTTAGTTCTATTTTCCATGAATTTTTTGAAGCCACCTCCTACAGAAATACTACCACTACCACCATGACTGCCACCACCAGTAAATAGCATTTATTGAGTACTTCAGTGTGCCAAATACTGTGCAAAAGTATTTTATATTCATGATCTTGTTAATTGCTTCAACAACCCTATGAAGTGGGTAGTACTCTTACTTGTATTGACATTTAAACTAGAGGCAGCAATATTGATTGGTCACTTGCACCTCCCTCCCTTTATCTGCTTTTACTCACAGCAAAAAAAAATCATTAAGTGATAGAGCAAGGATTTAATTTCAGGCAATGTAACCTGCCCCCCCCCCCCCCCAGTTTGGTAAGTCATAGAGATATTATGAGTTTTCAAGGAATTCATGTACAAAACGCTTAATAAAGCTTCCAGTACTTTTTTTTTAAAGATTTATTTATTTATTTGAAAGTCAGAGTTACACAGAGGAGAGGCAGAGAGAGAGAGAGAGGGAGAGAGGGAGGGGTCTTTCTGATGGTTCACTCCCCGTTTGGCCACAACATCTAGAGCTGCGCTGATCCAAAGCCAGGAGCTTCTTCCTGGTCTCTCATGTGGGTGCAGGGGCCCAAGGACTTGGGCCATCTTCTGATGCTTTCCCAGGCCATAGCTTAGAGCTGGATCAGAAGCGGAGCAGCCGGGTCTTGAACCGGTGCCCATATGGAATGCTGGCACTGCAGGCCAGGGTGTTAACCCACTGCACCACAGCGCCGGGCCCAGCTTCCAGTACTTAGTGAGCCTCAGTAATGTTGACTATTCATTGTGCTTTTTGATTCCCCCCTCTTCTCTTTTTCGTGTCTTGCAGAAGCAGCTGACACAAGATGATGACACTGATGAGGTTGAGATCGCTATTGACAACACAGCTTTCATGGATGAGTTCTTCTCAGAGGTAGGCGACCTTCCTGTATTTTACTCTGAACATCCATAAGAAAACACAGCTTCCATAGTAACCATACAAAATCCCCCATCTTTCGTGGGCAGCGGCAGGAGGTCAGCAGTCTTCTGCTGGGTGGGATGCCTACATGAAGATGTTACCAGGAGATTGTCTTTTCAGTACTTCTTTGGGAGGATCTGGATTTTAATCTTATTAAGAAAGTCAGCAGAGGGTAAATTGTAACTGGAGAGATGCCTTTGGATTCATTCTTATGTTATATAACAGCATTTTAATGACATCCTTTCTTGCCTCAAGTCCATAATTTAAATATAGCATCCCCCATATGGTCATGTGAAAAAGCATTGTATCTTAAAAGCCTGTTACCAGTTAGATCAAATTTGTTGAATCCAAAATTTTTATAGTCCCTTTCACTTACTCTGGTGGTAACTGAGGAACTGAGAAACTACCAGTTCAACAGGGCAAAAATGAGCTGCTTGGAGATTCTCACATAATCCTGAATCTCAGAGGTCTTTGTTGGGCTGGTGCTGCAGTAGATAGGAAGTGGTGGGAAGCTTGTGGAATCAGGAGTTTATCCTGGACAGAAATACAGGCTTTGGAGCCAGGGGAGCTTGGGTATAAATCTCAGCTCCACTTCTGACCAGCTGTTGATTTTGTGAATGTTCCGTAAAATGGTGAGTCATGGTTTCCTAATCTGTAAATTGGGATCGATAATATAATTCCCCGTGGGATTATTATAAAGATTAAATGGGATAATGCTTATAAAACATTCAGTGTGGCATTAGGTATGTATTTGTTCAATGAATGATTTAAAAAAAAAAAAAAAAACCCCAAAAGCATGTTATCACTGAGGTTCTTGGCACCATACTGTGGTTTATTTCCCTTGTAGGAATACAAGAGGCATCGTAATCTTTTTACAGGGAGATCATGAGTACTTCCATCCTGCATTTGCAGATGTGGAGAAGGGAGAAGTAGCCCTGCAGCTCCTCTAAATGGAGCGGAGAGGAGCATGAGGGTTCATACCTTTTTATCCATTAGAGCAACAAAGGGTTTGAAGAACAGATGAAGACCTGACTGGGAGATTGGCTGTGCATGTTCCACAGTGCCCCACCCTCCTCCTCCTGGTTGAGGAGTCATAGTGAGAGCAAAGAATACTTGGGTTTTGTGATTCCAGTTTTATTCCTGGTGTGCATTGTGGAAGGAAAATATTCTTCTGTTCACTGGTGGGGGTGGACTTAATGGAGATGTTTGAAGTCATTAGAGCTTGTCCCTGCAATCTTGCCCTGGAGACCCACATGCATTGAACATCTTCCCTAAGATAAGGGATCTTTTCCAGTAACTGTGGTCTCCAATTAAGAAGGTCCCTGAGAAGAAATATTCCTTGCGAGAGGGGAAGATGGTGCAGTTGGGCCACCAATATTTTGGGTCCAGCCTTAAGAATTTCACAATAGTGTGATTATAAGTTAATTATCCTATTTGAACTTTAAGTTCTTGTTCTGGAAATCAGCGATGTTAGTACTTACCTTTCAAGGCTCTTGTGACGATCACATGGGCTCATGCATCTGGAAAGCGTTTTCTAGACAACATAGCATGGGATGGGTGGTTGCTGTTTTTGAAGAGTTCCTTTGCAGACTGAACAAGACCTTCCAGCTGCTTTGCTTCTATTGGTTTATCTCTGTTAAATGGTTTTCTGTCATTTGGGTAGAACCCCCAACACAAAAAAATCCTTTTATATTTAGGATAGAATTGGGGACAGCTAAGTAATGTAGAAAGAGTATGGTCTTTGAAAGTAAACTTTTTATCTTCTACAAAATGTGGAATTTTGGTTGCATCCTTAACTTCAGTTCTCAGTGGATTTATTGATGTAATGGGAAGAAAAATACCTCAAAAATTTCTTGGGAATTAAGGAGAGCTAACAAAGTATTTAGCATGGGGTTAGGCAATGCTGCTTTCCTCATTTCTCAACTGACAGAATAGAGAGATAGACATGGGGGGAGAGGACAGAGACAGAGGGAAAGATCATGGGAAGAAATCCTCAGGCGCTGTCTCACAGACCCTGACCTAAATCTCAGCCCTGTCCATTATCAGTGGTATAACTTGGAAAAAGCTGTTTAAATCCCAAACACATTTCCTCTCAAATAGGAATGGTACTATCACCTTCCAGTTATTATGAGTATATAATGAGAAATTATATGGATGCATCTAACACAGTGCCTGACATATGGTACATCTAGATGCAATAGATTTTAGTTCATATCACCATTCTGTCTTCCAATGTTCTTGTGTGTAAGTAGACCAGAAACTTTTATTTTTAATAGAGTGTGGTCTGTAAACATCCTTGAAATTGGCATGAGGTACATTTCAGTATTGGAGAAAGGAGAGGTTTCCTTGTCTGTGTGACCGGGAACCATGCTTAGCACATCTTGCAGAATATCACTAAGGACTCTTATGAAACTTGCTTTTTGGACTGGTTCCAGTAGGTCACCATTGGTTGTTTGCTGAGAGCTGATAATGTGAATCACAGCTTGGTCACAGGGCATTTGCAAGCTACAGATGAAGTCACAGGGCCGGGATGGTTTCAGATGTAATTTGCATTGTAAAACTTGAATGTCTTCTCCAGTTTCTCAGCTGTTAAAGAACTGGCCCTTGGGTTTTCAGGCCATCTTGGCTGATCACTCCAGAACCTGGTAAATGATAAACCACAGACTTTTGTCTAATTTGCAATTGTCTGTCTTTCCCTTGATGTGTTTGCTCAGCTGACAGAACAGTGTTTCAGAGTGTACTGTCTTTGGAGGCAGAAACTTTAGGGGTTTAATTTGATAGGACATCTATTCATCTAAATATGTGAGTGCTTACTGTCTTTCAGACAGTGTGTAAGGTGCTGGGGATGCAATGTTTTATGTGCAACTCAGTCTACTGCCCAATGGCCTCGTATCACACACGCAAAATTTTAGGGGACAAAAATATTCAGTTCATAACAGGCACACTTAAAAACAATCTGAGACCATTTTGCAGTGGCGAATGAAGCATACTTGTCTCCTAAAGTTACTTGTTTTCATTTATTCATTGGACAGTTGTCTAATGAGTGGTCTCATGTACTTGATAGAATCATGGATGCCAACACGCGGCCCCAGGACCGGGAGAAGTGAGAGTGGAAGGATTGTGAGCGAAGTTCTGTGGGGCCTGGGTGGAGTGGGTGGGGTTGTAGATATGGTGGAGGTAGAACAGTGCCTGGTCAGAGGAACTGAAAGGTAGAAGTCTTAAAGCATAGGGACTTGCCAGGTAGCTTCCTTTTGGTTAGGATTAAGAACCTCAAAGTAAGTGTCATTTGGAAATGTAGGCATTAAGCCAAATCTGGCAGTAAAGACTTTTTAAAACTTTTTAAGCAGGATATTTCAGTGCAGGGACCTGCTAGGCAAACTGGTATATTGTGAATTTCTGGGTTCTTTCAATTGCGAAGGCAGGAAGCGCTTGCCAGTCATTTTCCTGTTTGCTGTTAGGGCCACTTCTTGCCCTGCCTGTGTTCTACCCTGTATTACAGGTAACCTTTCCTGGGTTCCCTTGCTGACTGGATTCTGTGTTTGACCAAGGGGAGTGCTGTGAACTGCATGTTTGTATCCTCCCCTAAATTTATGTGTTGGAGCCCATTGTAGATATTGGACTTCCTGGCATCTAGAGCTGTTGAAATACATGCTTATTTTTAAGTCACCTAGTCAGTTCATGGTGTTTTTATTATAGGAGCCTAAAACAGACTAAGACAAAGAGGTACTGGCACGTGACTCAGGCAATGGAAGAGCCTTGGTTATCCTCCTCTGCGTCTGTTCCTCAGACTTGTCTGTTCTATGGCCTCAGCTTTTACTCCGTAGACCCTGCCTCCTTGGTCCCATGGAATTCTGCTGGTCAACTCCAGCATGGGCTGACTCTCACAGTGGGCCCTGGCTACCCTATCTTCTTTCTTTGTCCTTCCAACCTACTGTTGCTAATTTATTTTATTATTATTATTATTATTTGAGAGGGAGGGAGACAGACATATATAGGCAGACACAGGGAGATCTTCCATCTGCTAGTTCACTCCCAAAATGCCCATAACAGCCACGGCTGGGCCAGGCTGAAGCCAAGAGCCAGGAACTAAATCCAGGTCTCCTGTGTGGATGGCAGAGACCCAAGTATTGAGCCGTCACCTGCCTCCTCCAGGGTTTGCATTAGCAGGAAGCTGAAGTTAGGAGCCAGAGACAGGACTTGAACACAAGCACTCTGATACGGGCTGCAGGTGTCTTAACTGGCATCTTAATCACTAGACCAAATGCCTACTCTGTGTTGCTAATTTTGAGTGCTTTACCATCCTCTGACTCCACAGCCCCCCATTCCTATTTGTAGACAATTTCTTCTATTTGTTACTTAGACTAATATAACTGGATAGTTTTTTTTTTTTTTGTCTTCTAGACTAAATTTTGTGTGATGAGGAGCCCAAATACATTGATTTGAGATCATTTTCTGAGAATATTTGTTTTTTCTGGGTAGCATAACTAGATCATTATTTTGCTTTCATTTATTTATTTTTATTTTTATTTATTTATTTTTTTGACAGGCAGAGTGGACAGTGGGAGAGAGAGACAGAGAGAAAGGTCTTCCTTTGCCGTTGGTTCACCCTCCAATGGCCGCCGCGGCCAGCGCACTGCGCTGATCTGATGGCAGGAGCCAGGTGCTTCTCCTGGTCTCCCATGGGGTCCTTGGGCCATCCTCCACTGCACTCCCGGGCCACAGCAGAGAGCTAGCCTGGAAGAGGGGCAACCGGGACAGAATCCGGCGCCCCGACCGGGACTAGAACCCGGTGTGCCGGCGCCGCAAGGTGGAGGATTAGCCTAGTGAGTTGTGGCGCCGGCCATTTTGCTTTCATTTATAAAAGGAGAGTTGAAACCCTAGTCTTGACGAAAGCCCTTAGGAGTTTTTGCTTGGTTGACTGAAATGCCTCCTCCTTCCCTCCGATCTTACCATTGTTTTCTAAAGCAAGGAAGCGCACAAGTCAAAAAGGTCTGGACCGAGAAGCTCTAGTATAGGGTCTGGTTTAGATTATGCCATTTTTGGGGGGAGGGGAAGTAAAGGTATATGAATTTTGAAAAAGAGGAATAATTTATTTGACTCTTAGGACCACATTAGTTTTGTACCTTAGAAGGGTGACACATGGGGTAGGAATGTAAGCTAGCAGTTAAGACACCCATGTTCTGCGTTAGAGTGCCCGCATTCCAAGCCCAGCTCCAGCAGCCACTGATTCCAGTTTCCTGCCGTTGTGCCCTCTGGGAGGCAGCAGTAGTGACTGAAGTGGTTGGGTCCCTGCCACTCACATGAAATACCTGTATTGGGTTCCTGGCTCCTGGCTTTGGCCTAGTCTAGCCCTGGGCGTTGTGGTCATTTAAGGAATGAACCAGCAGGTAGGAGCTGTTTGTGTGTCTCACTGGTGGAAGTCTCTTGTCTCTGTGTTCGTCTCTCTGCCTTTCAAATAAATAATAAATAAAAATTAAAAACAGGAAGGATGGCATGTAATAAGTTTTCAGTAAACACTGGAATTAATAACCAGCTTGAGGCACAGGCACATGGGAGTTTAAGGGAGGCTGAAACTAATTCTTAGGGAGATTGAACAAAGCTTTTTGCTTAGCCTCACATCTTACCTTATGACAACCTGTCAGTTTTCCAAAATAGTACTTTCTGTGCTTTCCATCATCTAATTAAATTCTGCTGGCTGTTAGATCCAGAGGGAAATGGCTTTAACTACCTCCTTAAAGTTAGATGATGGTGGTTAGTATAATATAACTATAAATGGCAAAACTCAGCATAAGGAGTAGTTGACTTGCTGTTCTTAGATTTCCTTGGGTGGCTGCCAGTGACATCAGAGTGTGTTGTTAACATTAGCACCGCTATAAGGATTAAATGAGATATCCTTGTAAAGGCACAGCATAATGCCTAGCATGTAATAAATATATAGTAATTGCTGTTTTTTTTTTTTATTTTTTTAAATTGAGCAGTGGGAAGAGAGAGAGTGAGCAAGCAAGTATGAGAGTGAGTTTATTCCTGGTATGGTTTACTCCTCCAGTGTCCACAATGAATGGGACTGAGTCAGGCTTTAGCTGGGACCTGGGAACACAATCCAGGTTTCCCATGTGGTCAACTCTTGTTGTCACTTGAGCCATCACTGATGCCTCACAAGGGCCACATTAGCAGGAAGCTGGAGTCAGGAGCTGTCGCTGGACATGGAATCCAGGTTCTCTGATACGGGACAGGAATCTTAACCACGAGGCTGAGTGCCTGTCCCACTGCTGGCAGTTGTATTCAAGATTGTCATCATCACATATTTATTGAGCACATGTTTGTGTCAAGCATTTGATGTGTATGATCTGCTTTAATCTTCACAACACCTATGAAGTGGAAATGGTGATAATCCTCATTTCACGGATGTGAAAATTGGCGGTTAGGAATGATAAGTGGCTTTTTCAAGACCATAAAACTACTAAGGAGTGGAGCCAAAACCTGAACCCTGCTTGATCCTAATGTACCTTCTTAAGTCCTTATTTTCTTGATTCCTATATTATTGGCACATTATTGAAAATTGCATTTTAAAAAGCAACATTTAGTAATGGAGATGTATCTGTTGCAGATTTAGACTAGTGCTTTGTTAAAAAGTGAGTTTGTATTGGTTCTCTTAGCAGTATTTCTTGGGTGCTTATTGTGTAAAAAAGCCCTCTACTGGGAGACATGGTTAGAGGAAAATGAAATGAGGTTCATGATCTCTGTGAAATAGGACTGAAGCACGCTTATGAAACACTATGTTGAATGTGAACCTGGTGTAGGCTGCACACATGTGAACTTTGGAGAGAAGACAGAGTAGGTGGTTCTTCCATGTTTACCTGACTCAGGAGGCAGCTGCCTGGGTTCAGACCTCAAGCTTTGCCCCTCTCTGCAGTATGGACTGGATTAAGTTCCTCTAGTTTTTGAGCCTTAGTGTTCTCATGTGTAAAAAGGAAAAAATGATGGGAACCTCTCAAAAGTTCTGTGAGGGGCCTAGCCTCGTTTCTGGTAGAGATATATGTTGAATCAACATCAGTTCTTAAACATATGCTAGTATAGGGTAATGTCAGTGTGCTTAACCACAGACTCATACAAATAGCTTGACTTTGAGGTTGGCCTTTGCCAGTTTTCTTCTAGATTCCTTGCACCTTCACCCCACGTGAATTTTTGCTCGTCTGGCAAATGCACACA
This sequence comes from Oryctolagus cuniculus, assembly GCF_964237555.1. Classification (NCBI taxonomy): domain Eukaryota; kingdom Metazoa; phylum Chordata; class Mammalia; order Lagomorpha; family Leporidae; genus Oryctolagus; species Oryctolagus cuniculus. The sequence continues at coordinate 12,679,550 of NC_091432.1, read as the reverse complement.
AGGAAATCACATGTAGCTGCCTCCATGAGATACTCAGAAAGTAACCTTTGAGGAAAACCAACACTTCCAAGAAAAATAGAAGACATGAAGTTCAAAAAGAAAAAGGCAGTTGCTCATCCTGAAGTCGTAAACATCCAGCACCCAGCTTTTCTTAATACCAGATGCGGGGCCAGTGCTGTAGCTTAGCGGTTGGGGCTGCCGCCTGCAGTGCTGGCGTCCTGTGTGGGTGCTGGTTTGGGTCCCGGCTGTTTCGCCTCCATTCTGGCTCTCTGCTGTGGCCTAGGAGGGCAGTGGGGGGGTGGTCCGGGTTCTTGGGCCCCTGCACCCACGTGGGAGACCCGGAAGAAGCTCCTGGCTCCGGATCAGCACAGCCCTTGCGGCCGTCTAGGAAGTGGGCCAATGGATGGAGGACCTTTCTCTCCCCACCCCCCGCCCCTGCAACTCTGTCTTTGAAATAAAAATAAATAAATCTTAAAAAAACAAAGCAAAAACCAGAGGAGCATCTACTCTGCAGTCCCAGAATGCCTGGGGCAGCACTGAGGGTCAGGTGCTGCACTTTCATCCTAGAAATGGCCTATCTCATGTTTTTCTACCATTGACTAAACTTTGGGTCAGCATGCACTTCATTTCATCACTTTTCCAGAAGATTTTTCTAAGTTTATTGAGAGACAGATAGACAGACACAGACACCCACATCACACCCACACACAGAGCTAGTGAGTATGAACAGGCTCCCATCTGCTGGTTCTCTCTTCACATGCCTGTAACGGCCATAGTTGGGACTGAAGCCAGGAACCAAGAACTCAACCTAGGTCTCCCATGCTGGTAGTATGAACCCAGTCCTGTGAGCCATCACCTGCTGCCTCCCAGGATCTGTGTTAGCAGGATTTAGATATAAACTCAGGCACTCCAATATGGGACACAGGTATCCTAACTGGTATCTTAACTGCTACGCCAAATGCCCACCCTGATTAAACTTTTTAAATGGTTAGTGCATTTTATTCTTAAAAGGCTTTTTTCTTAATCCTATAAACCATACAGTTGCTTTGGCAGGACATATGATGGAAGTGGAAACATGGCATGATGCAATGATATCCCCTTGTTGCAAGTTGATGTGACAGAGAAAGGGGAAGAGAGGGGAGGTGGTAATTTCTGGGTTGCTCAAGGGCCAGATTCCGAGGTGACTGCAGTAGACACTGTCAAGTGTTCACAGGTGGTGACACAGGCCCCCCCCCTTTTAAGATTGACTATTTTATTTATTTGAAAGAGTTACAGAGAAAGATAGAGACAGAGAGAAAAGTCTTCCATCTGCTGGTTCACTCCCCAAACGGCCACAATGGCTGGAGCTGCGCTGATCTGAAGTCAGGAACCAGGAGCTTCTTCTGGGTCTCCCACGTGAGTGCAGAGGCCCAAGGACTTGGGCCGTCTTCTGCTGCTATCCCAGGATATAGCAGAGAGCGGGATCAGAAGAGGAGCAGCCGGGACTAGAACAGGTGCCCATATGGGATGCAGGCGCTCGAGGCCAGGGCTTTAACCCGCTGTGCCACAGCGCTGACACAGGCCCTTTTTATAGTTGGGTAGACTTGGGATTCTGCTGAAAGAGAAACAGCATGGAGAATTAAAGAAAAAAATTTTAGCTCTAATGGAAACAGTATTCCCAGTTGTATTCTCCATCTTTAAATAAGTGATTGTACTCTCAAACTGTGGCACATCTAAGCCAGTGTATATGTAGAGGGGAACATCCCTTATCCCCGTGACAGAAGTACAGATTTGAGGGTTAGGGAGCTCAAGGTGTTTTTTTTTTTTTTATTTTAATAACATTGAATATGATGTATAGGTCTAAGAACATAATGAGGCCGGCGCCACGACTCACTAGGCTAATCCTCCGCCTTGCGGCGCCGGCACACCGGGTTCTAGTCCCGGTCAGGGCGCTGGATTCTATCCCGGTTGCCCCTCTTCCAGGCCAGCTCTCTGCTGTGGCCCAGGAGTGCAGTGGAGGATGGCCCAAGTGCTTGGGCCCTGCACCCCATGGGAGACCAGGATAAGTACCTGGCTCCTGGCTTTGGATCAGTGCGGTACGCTGGCTGTAGCGGCCATTTGGGGGTGAACCAACGGCAAAGGAAGACCTTTCTCTCTGTGTCTCAATGTCCACTCTGCCTGTCAAAAAAAAAAAAAAAAAAAATGAGATTCCCTTCCTCCGAGAGCTCAAGTTTTATTTCTCCTATTTTCTGTGCAACTTGGAGAACTACAATCCGCTTTTTAAGAAGTGATGAATCATCCCCTTGAAGGAAACATGTACATGGAGTTGTATTTCTGTTGCATTTCAGATAAGATCCCACTGTGAGGTGTTTTGCAAGACTTCTGTTGGTTAATTGTGGCAGTGCTGACATGACCTGGTTTGGGCACTGAGGGTCTGCTGCTGGTCTGAGGTCTCTCTTTGCTTTGCTGCTCCCTGTATGTTTGCTTCCACTGCAGAAGGAGCCATGGTGCCTTTGAAGGGGGAGCTAAGGTTGCTTTTGATACTCATGGAGCCGGCACCGTGGCTCACTAGGCTAATCCTCCGCCTTGCTGCGGCAGCACGCCGGGTTCTAGTCCCAGTTGGGGCGCTGGATTCTGTCCTGGTTGCCCCTCTTCCAGTCCAGCTCTCTGCTGTGGCCAGGGAGTGCAGAGGAGGATGGCCCAAGTGCTTGGGCCCTATACCCCATGGGAGACCAGGAGAAGCACCTGGCTCCTGCCATCGGATCAGCGCGGTGTGCCAGCCGCAGCAGCCATTGGAGGGTGAACCAACGACAAAAGGAAGACCTTTCTCTTCTCTCTGTCTCTCTCTCTGTCCACTCTGTCAAAAAAAAAAAAAAAGCTTTACGATACTCATGGAGCAATGTCTTGTGGTGTTGCCTGTATGGACAGAAAGGGCTTCTGGAAGTATTTTATGATACCCACCTTGTACAGTCAGGAATCTTAGGAATGTGTAGATATGCACCATGACTCAGACCTCTGCCTCCTAATACCTGTGGGAATCACCTAGTGAGAGCCCTTCCACCCAGGTGTATGTCCAGGGGAGGCTGGGGCTGGCTCTTCAGATGGTCACTGCTTGATCTCTCCATCTCTGTCGTCTTTGTTTCTCTCTCTCTTCTTTGTTTTCCACTCTTTAGGTTTATTCTCACCTTCTTTCCCTCCTTTCTTGTTCCTCCTCTCTCTAGCCTCACTCTCTTCTGGTGTCACTTTTTGTGGCTGTGGGAAAAGCCTGATGAGGTTTTCTGGCCCTCCCTCTGGCTAGTCTTCCTGGGTTTTCCTGGCTCTTCTTGGCTCTGGCCTGAATCCTGCCATCCAAGGTGGGCGGGGTGTTCCTCTGAGGAAGCAGTACCTCTGCTCTGTTGGGATTAGTTTTTCTGATTATGGAGCAGGCACGCAGTGGGCAGCTGGAGCCTTTCAGGATTCCTCTGCTTCCTCAAGCCAGAAGGTGGTTGGCTTTCAGCAGGGAGCTCTGCTAAGTGTTCTCTGCCGTGGACATGTTCTTCCTCTGGTGATGAAGCTCATTCTTCTTCTGGTTATAGATTGAAGAAACTCGGCTCAACATTGACAAGATCTCAGAGCACGTGGAGGAGGCCAAGAAACTCTACAGTATCATTCTTTCTGCACCAATTCCAGAGCCAAGTGAGTGTGTACTCAACGCCCAGTCACCTAGAAGTGGCCCTTTGTGTTGGGGTAGAGCCAGGCTTGTTTCCCTCCTCTCTTTCTGTGAACAGCTGGGGAATGTACACATCACACTGCACCAATGTACACATCACCCTTCTGTTTCCTTTAGCTTCTCTGGGCTTCCAGGATCCAGCTGCAGTCAGCTCTTTTCATGGCCACACTAAGAGGCAGGTCTTCCTCTTGTCTCAGCTAGTCCCTCATGTGACTAGCAATGATCTCGCTGCTTCTCACATGCCCGTGCTCTGTCTCACCTCTGCACCTCGGCTTGCACTATTTCTCCTGCTTGAGATACATTCCCAACTCCCTTTCTCAGTCCTGCCAGGTCAAGTGTATTTTTTCCTCATGAGGTATTCCAGCATGGTTCACGTTCACAAGAATCCTTCCCATCCCTGAACTCCTGTTTGTTACCACCGTTGAGGACAACATCTCTCTCCTCCTAGTTTTTAAGTGTTTTTACAGTAGGGTTTAGGGTTATATTTTTGGTTCCTTAATTTGAATTCACACTTTCCCTTTTCTAAGTGGCTCTCTAGAACCTGAATATTAAAGTTGAACTGTTCTAGCAGAGCATATCCAAACTGTCCTGGTCATGTCCGTGGCTTCCTCCCCACCCTTTTCTTCTGCCACTTCCCCCTCATGATTCTTGCATTTTAGTCAGACTAAGCTCTGACTGTTTCCCAAATGCTTCCTTTTCCCTCTTACCTTTTATGTATTATTCCTTCTCGTTGACATTCCCACTCTGAGTCTCCTTCTCCACGTAGTCAACTCTCTGTCCTCCACTGAGGCCAGCCCTACTCTCTCCACCTTTAGAAGTTTTCCCAGCCCGTGGAAGCCATGCTAAAGAGCCCTTCCTACTACCTTGTGCACACCTTGACCAGAAATCACACTCTACTCCACAGCACATACTAGGATTGCTGACTTATTTCTCCATTGTGCTCTACTGGACTCTGAGCACCTTGTAGGCAGGTTTTGTATCTTCTGGATATGTTCCAAGCTTGTAGTAGGTGCTTAAGGATTTTTAAAATACATTTATTTGAAAAGCAGGGAGGCAGAGAGAGAGATGTCTTCCATCTGCTCATTTCCTCCCCAAATGCCTGTGATGGCTAGGGGAGGGCCAGGCTGAAGTCAGTAGCTGGGAACCCTGGATCTCCCCTCTGAGAATTTGGGACCCAACCACTTAAGCCATAATCTGTTGCCTCTGAATGCAGTGGCAGGAATCTGGAATTGGGAGTGGAGCTGGTGGTCAAACCTAGGCACTCAGTTAAGGATTGTGGGCCTCCTAAGCAGTGTCTTCACCACTATGCCAATTGCCTACCCCTGAAAGATGGTTTCTAAATCAGTGCTCTTAGTTGTTACCATCAAAGAGCAGTTCGGGGGCCGGCGCCGCGGCTCACTAGGCTAATCCTCCACCTTGCAGCGCCAGCACACCGGGTTCTAGTCCCGGTCGGGGCACCAGATTCTGTCCCGGTTGCCCCTCTTCCAGCCAGCTCTCTGCTGTGGCCAGGGAGTGCAGTGGAGGATGGCCCAAGTCCTTGGGCCCTGCACCCCATGGGAGACCAGGAGAAGTACCTGGCTCCTGCCATCGGATCAGCGTGATGCGCCGGCCACAGCGCGCTGGCCGTGGTGGCCATTGGAGGGTGAACCAACGGCAAAGGAAGACTTTTTCTCTGTGTCTCTCTCTCTCTCTCTCTCTCTCACTGTCCACTCTGCCTGTCAAAAAAAAAAAAAAAATTAAAAAAAAAAAAGAGCAGTTCGGGGCATGAATTAGATATATCGTAAATATTTGGTTCATTCTAAGTTGATGAGACTTGGTGAAATCTCTTCCCTAGAAGTCTCATAAAGCTGTCTCACACCTTCTGAGATAGTCTTCATGGTAAGCCAAATTATTTTCTGTAAAAGCAAGATTCTCAGGTTTTTGTGTGCTGGAGAATTTCTTGGGAAAGTTTGTTAAGAAGGAAGATTCTCGTCCCCCTACCTGGTGTGTTTTTATTCTGCAGGTCTTGGACAGAGTGCCTAGGAAATGCCTTTTAAAAATAAGCTCTCTGTGATTCTAATGACAAATCGTGGGGAGCATACTGGGATCAGTTCTGCTGTGGGTAACAAGTGCCCATCAAACTGCCCCACAGCCTCTGTTGATCAATGTACCTCACAAAGCGGTTAGTCCTTTCCTTTCTAACTGATTCTGCCTGCCTTTGTACCTAGAAACCAAGGATGACCTAGAGCAGCTCACAACTGAGATCAAGAAAAGAGCCAACAACGTCCGGAACAAGCTGAAGAGTAAGCAAGGGGAAAGAGGAACCGGCCAGCCCCTAACACCATCTGTCTCCGCTCCCCAGAGTCCAGCTCTGCTGAACTGAAACTCATCTTGGTGGGAAGGACACCACTTGTCCATCTTTGCTTATGGGTTGGGCTTTATCCCTGCGGTGACCTATTGTAGCCCCAGAAATTTACTGCTTCTTGAATCTTGACTGTAGTTAAGAGTCCAGAATTGAAGTTAGTCAATGAGAATAAAAATGTGCTCTCAGCTACTGAGTAGTTGTGCATCCTGGTCCTCTAGTTTAGTCCCTCAACTTTCTTTACTGTCTGCACTTCCCAGTGCCTACATAAGTTGGAACAGTAGTGTTTCTAAAGGTATTGTCCTCCCATTGCCACTCCCACCACATTAGAGCATAGTTCATGAATTCACTTTTCCCAGGGGCCCAAAAGTTTACATAGTTCCACTCCATGGTTACAGTCTTCATTCTTGCCCAATATATTTGTTAATGTATACTGTTGGAACACAACTTACCATTTATTCTCCCAAACTATTTTTTAAAAGATTTATTTATTTATTTGAAAGGCGGGGGGGGGGGGGGGGAGGGAGAGAGAGAGAGAGAGAGAGGACTCCCATCCACTGGTTCACTCCCCAAATGGCCACAATGGCCGGAACTGGGCTGATCTGAAGCCAGGAGCCAGAAGCTTCTTCCAGGTCTCCCATGCAGGTGCAGGGCCCCAAGAATCTTCTACTGCTTTCTCAGGCCATGGCAGAGAGCTAGATTGGAAGTAGAGCTTCTGGGTCTCAAACTGGCTCCCATATGGGATGCTGGCAATGCAGGCAGCAGCTTTACCTGCTAAGCCACAATGCCAGCCCCCCAAAACTGTTTTCATTGGGGTGGGGGTGCCGTTGCAGCTTCTAATAATAACAATGATAGTGTGCCTGCCATTATTAAGCACTCCATGTTCAACTCATTTAATGTTCACATCAGATCTGGAGGGAGATGCTGCCGTTTTTTCTGTTTCTCAGGTGAGGGGACAGGAACATTAAGAGAGGTTATGTGGTTTTCTTATAGCCATGCAGCTAGTAAGTGGCAGCATATATGAGCCCGACCCTAATGGTGACCAAGATCTATACTGTTAACTATTATGGTGAGACCTGGTAATAGTAAAGGGTGCAGACTCCAACTGCTGGGGCTTACATTTGAACTGACTTTTTGAGACGACTTCTGCCAATTTTTACACCTGCTATGTGAGAGTGACCCAGGAGATTTACATTGAAAAGAGTGTTTCTTGGAAGGAAGAGCAGATGTGTTGCTGGAAAAACTTTCCTTTCCTTTCCAGGCATGGAGAGGCACATTGAAGAAGATGAGGTCCGGTCATCTGCAGACCTTCGGATTAGGAAATCTCAGGTAAGGTCTCTCTAGGTCTGACAATCATCTAGTCCAGTATTGTGTGGAAGAAGTGAGAGGCTAGTAGTTAGGGTTTTTTTTTTTTTTTTCCATTTTATTTTTTAAAGATTTATTTATGTATTTGAAAGACAGAGTTGCAGAGGTAGAAAGGCGGAGAGGTAGAGAGAGAGGGAGAAAGGTCTTCCATCTGCTGGCTCACTCACCAGTTGACTGCAATGGCTGGAGCTGTGCCGATCCGAAGCCAGGAGCCAGGAGCTTCTTTTGGGTCTCCCATGTGGGTGCAGGGGCCCAAGGACTTGGGCCATTCTCTACTGCCTTCCCAGGCCATAGCAGAGAGCTGGATCAGCAGTGGAGCAGCCAGGACTCAAACTGGTGCTGGGATGCTGGCACTGCAGGTGGTGGCCTTACCTGCTATGCCACAACACCAGCCCCAGTTAGGGTATTTTTTTTTGTTTGTTTTTGGCCGTGATTTTGATCTGAATCCATGGCAGTACTAAATTTTTAAAAAAGCATAAAAATCTGCTTGATTTTGCAGAGAAGAAACTAGTAGGGCTCAGTGCTGAAACATGGGCAAAGCATATAAAAATTATGAAGGTTTGTGCTTAGGCATCCAGAGCTGTTGAGCTGATGCATCCACTTATAAGCAAGAAAAGTTGAGATCAGTTAGGGTAAGAACGCAAGGATCTTTGTAAGTGTTCCATATGGGAAGGAAGAGTGGCAGCTTTGGATGGCAAGACAAGAGGCTGAAGGGCTTTGAGCATTCTAGAGATTGTCTCCTTTGGTCACACCATTACCCTGTGGTGCTGAAACCCTGCTTTGGAGAAGGCAGTAGACTCTCGCAACGGCACAGAACTAGGAAACAAAGAGCTGGCTCTTAGTCCTGGTCTTTTGATTCCAGGTCCATGCTGCTGTGTGTGTGTTGGGGGGAGCTCTCCAATAGTCATAGACTCCTCCCCTCCCCCACCTCCTGGGGGCTTACTCTATCGTAACGTTACTCCTGCAGCACTCTGTCCTCTCCCGGAAGTTTGTGGAGGTGATGACCAAATACAACGAAGCTCAGGTGGACTTCCGTGAACGCAGCAAAGGGAGAATCCAGCGGCAGCTTGAAATCAGTATGTATTTGAAGTTTGGTCTGTGCTCCTCCACCTTTTCCTGCTGCATGGTTTCCCATCTCCACTTGTGAGACCTCGGGAGACCAGGCAGCAGCTCTCCTGGGAGCTTCTGTGTCCTTGTTTTTCATCCAGGCCCAGCACAGAGGTTGTAGCTCTGCCATGGAAGTGGAGCAGCCGGGTCTCGAACTGGCGCCCATATGGGATGCTGGCACTGCAGGCGGTGGTTTTACCCCCTACGCCACAGCGCTGGCCCCAATGAGTAATTTTTCGAAATGATTGTTTTCTTTCAATACCTCCTTTTTCCTGTCTATTTGACAGCAAAGCACAGTTATGGAGTACATGGTATGGTGCTGGTTGCTTTGAGGAATAAAGAAATGACAAAAGCCATGCCCTTCAGTAATGTGGAAAGCAGGGCTCTGTGGGGTGGAACATGCTCCAAGTGGGAGGGAGTGTATGAATAAAGATGTAATCAAGAAAAAGCAAGTATGCTTAGAATTACACACTGTCCAGGGTCTGGGAAGAAGGTGTGGCGATGAATGATTAAGATGGATTGAAGGAGGGCTTCCCCTTGCACCAGCTCGGTCATGAGGGCCTTGGACACTGTGCTGTAGTGAACGGAGCTGTAAATGTTCTAAGCTGGTGGAACATCATGTGATCAGATATGTGCTTTAGGAAGTTAATTGCTGATAATGTCAAGGGTGGATAGGTTAAGGGACAAATCAGAAGCAAAGTGCATTGGGATACTATTGGGGGAGGGTTGTAGAGGCCATGGTCTTTATAGGGAAGTCCTCACATTCCTAGTCTTCAGGGAACTTTACAAATGGTGTTCAGTGCTTTGATCTTATATTTGATCTTTTGTTATAAAGCTGGCAAAAAGACAACAGATGAGGAACTGGAGGAGATGTTAGAGAGTGGCAACCCAGCCATCTTCACCTCTGGGGTGAGTGCCTTGGGTATGGGGATGGCACACCCTTCTTGTGACGCGAGCCGCCTCTGTGGAGCTTCGCGCAGTCTAGCAGGTTAAGGGTGAGTGGCAGCTGCAGGCAGCCAGGGGAGGTGAGAGGCTCATCTGGAGTGTGTGTTGTGGGGGTGACTGATGGCCTGGGTGTGGCCTCTTGTAGATCATCGACTCCCAGATTTCCAAACAAGCACTCAGTGAGATCGAGGGTCGGCACAAGGACATCGTGAGGCTGGAGAGCAGCATCAAGGAGCTTCACGACATGTTTATGGACATCGCCATGCTGGTGGAGAATCAGGTAACCGCAGCGAGGCCCAGAGTTGGGAGGGCAGAGAGGAGAGTACAGGCTCCCGGGAGAACAGCGAGGAAGGGCATGCTGGAAGCTGGCTGAGGTGTGAGAGGAGACTCACTGGGGATTTGTGCAGTGGGGTAACAGAATTCCAGTATTCCAGGGAGACGGGGGAATTCTTATCAAATGCTGGCCTGCAGGGGCTCTCAGCCTTGTCTTTCTTGCCTGTTGCTTTGGCCTCAGTCATGTCTAGGCAGTACAGGGTTTAATGTGCTCTGCCAAGTACCTAGTTGCCCCAGACTTGGGATCCTTTTTTTTAAACTTTGAGATACGGGTTCTTAATAAAGATGCCTTAAAGCAGTCTCTTGATATGACCTGTTACACTGATGGCACTGAGAATCTGTGATCTTTTCTCCAGTTCACTGGTAACACCTAACAGGTTTTTTAAAAATATTTTTTACTTTTTTGGCTGGCGCCGCAGCTCAATAGGCTAATCCTCTGCCTGCGGCGCTGGCACACCGGGTTCTAGTTCTGGTCGGGGCGCCGGATTCTGTCCTGGTTGCCCCTCTTCCAGGCCAGCTCTCTGCTGTGGCCAGGGAGTGCAGTGGAGGATGGCCCAAGTGCTTGGGCCCTGCACCCCATGGGAGACCAGGAGAAGCACCTGGCTCCTGCCTTTGGATCAGCGCGGTGCGCCGGCCACAGCGTGCCGGCCGCGGCGACCATTGGAGGGTGAACCAATGGCAAAGGAAGACCTTTCTCTCTGTCTCTCTCTCTCACTGTCCACTCTGCCTGTCAAAAATATATATATATATATTTTTTATTTTTTTTATTTGAGAGGTAGAGTTACAGAAAGAGAGAAGGACAGACAGAAAGGTCTTCCATCCACTGGTTCACTCCCCAAGTGGCTGCAACCACTGGAGCTGGGTCGATCCGAAGGCAGGAGCCAACAGCTTTTTCCAGGTCTCCCATGTGGATGCAGGGGTCCACGCAGTTGGGTATCTTCTACTGCTTTTTCAGGCCATAGCAGAGAACTGGATCAGAAGAGGAGCATCTGGGACAGGAACTGGTGCCCATATGGGTTGCCAGTACCACAGGCAGAGTCTTAGCCTGCTATGCCACAGCACCGGCCCCACCTAACAGGTTTTATCTGTTTTCTGTTTTTATATTTTTCACTTATATGTGTTTCTCTAAGAATTTTGGCACTTTTTGCTAAGGAACAAGAACAGTCAACAACATAAGTGGAGGACTAATAAAATATTGACAGAAATATTTGAAACACTCCTGGTGCATAGTTCGACAGCTTGCTGTGTCCCAGGCATGCTTGCTCAGGGATGGAATTCTAATCGCCTGTGTATGGGGTTAGTTTCACACAGTCAGATGGCTTCCAGTGATTAGGTCACAGGGTCATAGTGCTGTGCCACGATCACTATTAACTTCAGCACTGTGCCTTCTGCATGGGATTGAGGACTCTCCTTAGCAAACAGGTTGTAAAAACCTAGTTGAAATCCACATATTGCTCTACTGGTTTGTAATCAGTACAGAGCCTGAGTGCCTTCCCCCATCCCCCTTAAGGCCTTTGAACCCACTCCTAAAGTCCCTTGGTCCCCACTCTTCTTTTTCCCCCCACACTGCCTTGCCGAGGAACTGGTATTGAGATTCAAGTGATGGTAAGTGCCTTGCTCTCTTTACAGACTGCCACAAAGCCATGGGGTTGGGTTGGGAAGGTGTGGGTAGGTGGGAGCAGTTTCTGTCCTAAGATGCTCAGGAATTAAGTGGAGGGACCAAACTTCCCTGTCAGGAAGTAACAGCTGGGAGTGGGTGGGCATCTTATTCTGAGACCACTGTCTGGAGGGGCAGATAAAACCCAGGAGTTTGGGTGAACCCAGTGACTACCACTTAAGGAGCCTGGGAATATCTCTTAGAGGAAGTAGTTCCCAACCTCATGTATTTATAGAGCACCTACTGCATGCCAGGTATTAGTTTTCAGTAGTAAACCAACTCAGTTCAGCCTGCATAGTTGATTTAGTTCCTGGTGACCAGAAGAGGCCAGCATGCCGATTATATCCTAAGAACATGAGATATTCTTATTTGAGCTCCTCTCCATGTGCTTAAGTTAAAAAAAAAAAAAAAAAAAGTGGGAGGGGTTCCCTGTGTGTGTGTGTGTGTGTGTGTACTTACCAAGCATCTATAGTATGTGCCTGGTGCCCTGCACGGTACTGGTCACAGAGAAGTAATTCAGTAAATGTTTCTTGGATGAATGACCACCTCCAAGGACTAGGAAGCCACAGATAATCACATGGGAAATTTGAAATGTTCCTGCAGGAGGCTGTGCCTCATGGTTTTTGCAATGCTCCTGTTAGCACTGAAGATTATAAGAGTACCCTTCCCCACATGAGGTAGGACTGTATTCTGGGTGGGTTTATTGAATGTGACTAATGTTCTTTGCAGGGTGAGATGTTAGATAACATAGAGCTCAATGTCATGCACACAGTGGACCATGTGGAGAAGGCACGAGATGAGACTAAAAAAGCTGTGAAATACCAGAGTCAGGCCCGGAAGGTGAGATACACCTGCTGCTTCCAGAGAAGAGAGTCCATTTGGTTTGCCGTCTCTTGCTGTTTCTCTTCCCTTTCGCTATCTCTGTTCCCACTGCTGCTTCTCGCATCCGGGGAAAGGGAGCCATGATTGACCGTATTGAGAACAACATGGACCAATCAGTGGGCTTTGTGGAGCGGGCCGTGGCAGATACCAAAAAGGCTGTCAAGTATCAGAGTGAAGCCCGGAGGGTGAGCCCTTTCCTCTCAGCCTGGTCTTGTTTCTCCTCTCTGTGGTCATTCCTACCTGTGTCCTTGAGCCCATATCCTCTCTCTCTGTCCTAGCCTTCTCCAACCCTCTACCTAGTCTTTCCTAGAGACTAGCTGCCTACTCTTCCTTCCTAGGTGTGCCTTGCATGGATCTGGCTCATGTGCACTTCGCCCGAGAACCCATACTTACTTGAAAGGCAGTTCTGTAGGATGGTTGCATGGCCCAAGTGTTGCTACTCATCTTCAGGATGTAGCTAATGGAGCTTTCAGATATTACACTAGACTCTTCATCAAACACCTTTATGTCATTGTTTTTCACTGCAGTAGCCCAAGCCCTCCCCCCACCTCTCTTTTTCTCCACCTTGTAACCCAGCACTGTGCTAATTGCTATGTAAACATTAGCTCATATTTATGGAGCACCTATTTTTTTCTGTCTTATAGATGGAACAGTTGAGGGTCAGAGGTTAAATAACTGAGGTCAAGGCTTCCAGTAAGTAGAGGGGCTGAGATTGTAAATCAGATCCCAGTCATGCTCTTTCTGTCACACTGTTGCATTTGCTCACCCTTCTTGGTGCCCCTGTTGCTGGAGGACTTTAAGCTTCTTTGCCAGTGGTCTCTGGGTATCCAGCTCTGGAGGCTTCTGCTTTTTAAATGGCTCTTCTTTGATCGTTTCTCTTGGGCTCTGCTGTTTTTGTTCTTCAGTTCTTTGTTTCTTTTCCAACTTTACTTATGGCTTATGCAGGGATTTAGGGAGCTGGAAAGTTGTTGTATATTAGGAATTTAGGCTGGATCATAACTTTCTGATATTCATTCAGTATACAGGATCTGAAAGACAGAAATATACTTAAGGAGACAGATGGACAGAAGCTGGAAATTAGGACTATATAAAAAATGTTTTTAACTTTTCCTTTTGAAAAGGGAAAGTCAGTCCCTTTATATTGGCTAGTTGCTGCTTAGAGGTGCCATAATAGTGGCTCTTACTGTATCGGTGGTATATGCAAATTACAGTGTGTGGAAGCTCCATATTTGTATCTGCTGGCATTGCTAGCCAGGAAGTCACTTAAGAAACGTAAAATGTCCTATAAGAATGTCTTTATGGAGAGATGTTAGGCTTATTTGGATCTAAAAGATGCTTTCTAGTAGAGTTGAGAGAGGTGATTTTTGGATGCGTTGTTTTTGAAAACTAATGATATGGTTTTGTTTGTCTTGTTCTTCTCTCCAGAAATTGATAATTATCATTGTGATAGTAGTTGTGTTGCTGGGCATTTTAGCATTGATTATTGGACTTTCTGTTGCACTGAAATAAGAGTGCCCCAAAAGGCTGCTGCAGTGAAATGTAAGTAAATGAATGATTCTCTCGGGGACTGTGGATTGCCTTTTTGAGGAAATTAGCCTCATATTTCAAATTCTGTTTCTTTCCACTTATGATTGTCTTTGGACATGCTAAACTTTTTCAAAATTTTCAGTATCTTGTAGATTCTTTCATCTCTTTAACAGGCTGTTCTTTTTATTTTTTTGAAAGATTTAATTGAAAAGCAGAGAGAGAGAGAATCTTTCATCTGCTGGTTCATTCCCTAAATGGCTGCAATGGCTGCGGCTCACTCAGGCTGAAGCTGGGACCCTGGAGCTCCATTGGAATCTCCCTTGTGGGTAACAGGGGCTCAAAGACTTGGGGCATCTTCCATCGCTTTCCCAGGAGCATTAACAGGGAGCTGAATTGGAATTGGAGCATCCAGCATGAACTGGCACCCAAAAAGGGATGCCAGTGTTGCAGATGGCATCTTAACCTGCTCTTCCACAGTGCTAAGCCCCAAAATTCTGTCTTGACTCTGGCTGCAGTACTGCCTCTGCTGTTTCTCCCTATTCTTTAAATCTATCCTGTCATGTCCTGTATTTCACCACCTCTCCTAGCATACCTGAGCACCCATTTTAAGTCCACTTACGCAGGAAGTATGGGTAGATAATTAGGTACAATCTATGTTTTGATGTGGTCTGTCTTTTGAATTCTTACTGGCTGTCATGGGTGTTGAGCTTTGCTTTCTGTATCCTTTTCAATGTAAATGAAGCTTTGAATAGGGATTTGGGAGTATAGTTTTGTTTATGGCTGGCTGGATCCTGAATGATATAATAGGGAACATTCTGAGTGCTGAGTTGTGCCAAACAATGTATTAAACACATTATATACATGCTATTGAATGCTTACAGCAGCCTTATGTGATAAGTAGTAGTATTATGCACTTTATGGATAAAGAAATTCAGTGTTAAAGAGAAGTAACAGGGACAAGTGCACACAGCTGACAGTAGACCTAGGAGGGTTTTTACTACATATTACCTTCTGTTTGTCAAACAAGGTAGCCATTTATCATTGTCTACAAAGTGTAGATGATCTTAGAGAATAGTGGCTTTAAAATTTAGGCTATTGATTATCTTTAAAAAAAATTTTTTTTTTTTTGACAGGCAGAGTGGACAGTGAGAGAGAGAGAGACAGGAGAGAAAGGTCTTCCTTTGCCGTTGGTTCACCCTCCAATGGCTGCCGCGGCCAACGCACCGCGCTGATCCAATGGCAGCAGCCAGGTACTTATCCTGGTCTCCCATGGGGTGCAGGGCCCAAGCACTTGGGCCATCCTCCACTGCACTCCCGGGCCACAGCAGAGAGCTGGCCTGGAAGAGGGGCAACCGGGACAGAATCCAGCGCCCCAACCGGGACTAGAACCCAGTGTGCCAGCGCCGCTAGGTGGAGGATTAGCTTATTGAGCCACGGCACCGGCCATAAATTTTTTTTTAAAAAAAAGGATAGGTCTATGGCCGGTGCCGCGGCTCACTAGGCTAATCCTCCACCTAGCGGGGCCGGCACACGAGGTTCTAGTCCCAGTCGGGGCACCGGATTCTGTCCCGGTTGCCCCTCTTCCAGGCAGGCTCTCTGCTGTGGCCAGGGAGTGCAGTGGAGGATGGCCCAAGTGCTTGGGCCTTGCACCCCAATGGGAGACCAGGAGAAGCACCTGGCTCCTGGCTTCGGATCAGCGCGGTGCACTGGCCACAGCGTGCCGGCCGTGGCGGCCATTGGAGGCTGAACCAACGGCAAAAAGGAAGACCTTTCTCTCTGTCTCTCTCTCTCTCACTATCTACTCTGCCTGTAAAAAAAAAAAAAAAAAAAAAAAAGGATAGGTCTGCTGAATCAAGTTCAACAGCAGTTAGTACAAGAGTGACTTTTGTAATTTTTGAAAATACTTTTATTGTAATAAGCATGTATTATTAAAAAACCTGTAATATACAGCAAGAATGAAAATTAACTATTTTAAAAGATTTATTTATTTATTTGAAAGTCAGAATTACACAGAAAGAGAAGGAGAGGCAGAGAGAGAGAGAGATAGAGAGATAGAGAGATAGGTCTTCCATCCTCTGGTGCACTCCCCAACTGGCTGCAACGGCCAGAGCTGCGCTGATCCAAAGCCAGGAGCCAGGAGCTTCTTCCGGGTCTCCCACCTGGGTGCAGGGGCCCAAGGACTTGGGCCATCTTCTACTGCTTTCCCAGGCAATAGCAGAGAGCTGGAGCGGAAGTGGAGCAGCCATGACAAGAACCAGTGTCCATGTTGGATGCTGGCACTGCAGGCGGCGGTTTTACCTGCTACACCACAGCACCAGCCCCTGAAAATTAACTTTTCCTATTATTGCTGATAACCCTGTGACATGTTATATACTCATAGTTTTACATGGTACAAACTATATTTGTGATTTTTGTATCCAGGTATAAAATCATAAACATCAGCCTATGTCATTAAACTCTTTGTAAAAGTAATTTTCACTTTTTTAAAGGTTGTTTATTTATTTGAAAGGCAGTTCTAAGGGTGGGGATGGAGAGAGTGAGTGAGCTACCAACTGCTGGTTCACTCCTCAGATGGCCGCAATGGTCACATCTGGACCAGGCCAAAGCCAGGAACTCCATCCAAGTCTGCCACATGAGTGGCAGGTGTCTAAGTACTTGGGCCATCTTTTACTGCTTTTCTTTCTTTTTAAAAAATTTTTTATTTGATAGGATGAACAAATTTCATATATACAGATTTAAAGGCATAATGGTACTCTCCACCCTCCCCTCCCCCTCCTTCATTTTTTTATTTTAATTTTTACAGTGACTTTCAGTTTATTTTATAATCACAAGGTTAACCCTCTATTAAATAATGAATTAAACAAGTAATAAGTACAAAAACCACTGTTCCTAAAGAGTATAGACAACTGCTCTTCCCGTGCATATTAGCAGGGAGCTGGATTGGAAGTGAAGCATCCAGAACTCGAACCTGTGCTCCGATATGGGATGCCAGTGTCACAGTTGGTGGCTTAACCTGTTGTGCCACAATGCTGGCCCCATGTAAAACTAATTTTCAACATGAGACTGTGGATATACTCCCAAGTTTTTAATAGTTCCCTATTGTTGAAGGTTTCTGTTTTTATTTTGCTCTGTGTCTAACCTTACATATTTTTCCATGTTAATTTTCTTGTCATTATAAGAGAAACTAGAAGTTGGATTACTGAGGTAAAAGATACACATATTTTAAAGATCTGATTTATACTACCATGTGGATATCCAGAGCTGACCCTTCATTTAATTTGATTTAGTGTTTCTTCTTCCTTCCACATGACAGAGGGTCTGAAAATCAGGATATTTTAGCATTAAGCATTCAGCTTAATCTTGAGAGATAAGCAGCAATGAGGTGACCCTTTTAGGCAGTTAATTAGTTCCCTTTTTTTTTTCTGGCATTTGGATTTTTGTTTGTAAAATTTCAGTCTTGTTCTGACACAGGATATTAACATTTTAAAAAGGTATAGTAAGTTATCTTTCCATACTCTCGGGTGAAAGACATCTTGGAAATTCATGGTGTCCTTTACCATTCCTAGTTTCAAGAATTCAGGGTGTAAATTAATGATTCCTGAGTGACTAAGATGCTCATCATGATATATTACATATCCCTAATAAAGTCAAGACTGTTTGTCACCTAGGCCCAGACAACCCTCTTTCTCTGTTTCCATCTGTTCTCCACCTTAGGGAGAGAGCGGTCTCTGAACAGGAGGAAGGCAGGCAGCCAGTGTTTACGCTCCTCAGTTGTGTGTAGCTACAGTTTTAGGATAGTATTATTATCCCCACTTAAAAAATTATTGTTTTTTAAAATTTATTTTTAAAATTTAATTTTTTAAAATTTATTTGAAAGAGAGAAAGAGAGGGAAGGAGGGAGAGAAAGATTGATTGAGAGATCTTGAAATCTTCCATCTGCTAGTTCACTCATCAAATGGCCACAACGGCCAGAGATGGTCTGGTTCAAAGCCAGGAGCCAGGAGCTTCCTCTGGTCTCCTTTGTGGGTGCAGGGGCCCACAGACTTGGGCCATCTTCTGCTGCCTTCCTGAGAGCATTAGCAGGGAGCCGGATTGGAAGTGGAGCAGCTGGGACTTGAACCAGCGCCCATATGGGATGCCAGTGCTGCAGGAGGCGATTTTACCTGCTATACCACAACACTGGCCCCTAAAAAATTATTAATAATTGTACATACTGATGGGTCACAGTGTGACACTTCGATACATGGAACTGGAAGACATTATGTTAAGTAAAATAAACTAGGCACAAAGACAAAAACCACACATTCTCTCTCACATCTGGAAGCTAAAATTCCTTAATCATTATCTTCAGTTTACAGACTAGGAAGCTCTCTGAATCTCTGAGGTTAAGAAATTTGCCAAGCCTATATGCCTTCTAAGTTGGGGCGGCTGCAGTATTCTTTCGTGTCCTTCTGCCTTCTAAAAGGAGGAGTTCTGGGCGCTCATGGAAGAGACTCGAGTACCAGAAAGCTTCTGAAGCCGCAGAAGACAGGCACTTCCGACCAGTGATTGTGCCTCCCTGAAAGTCCTCGCAGGCGAGTGTGACAGCCTGACAGCCTGTGGGAAGGCTTATAAACGGTCTAGAGATTTTTCTTTCTTTTTTTTTTTAACTTCATAATAGGGCTTTTTGTTCTTTGTGCAGTGGAATATTTAGTTACAGCTCCTGTCTTGGGTTTGTTGGATTTTTCAGGTTGTACTGCCTTTTCCATTGTTCTCTATTTGCAGCTATTTCTGATCTTTCCTCTCCACCTCCTGGGCTTGAGGCTGATTCCTCCTGTTGCCCTTCATCATCATCCTGTACACCCGTCAGCAGCTCCTTTCCCCGCCTCTCTTAGAACCTGATTTCATTCCAGCCTGGCGTGGCCACCCTTGTCTGCAGATGGGAACGGAGTTTGAATGGCCTTCCTGAGAGTGCGTGGGACCTGTTCCTTTGTTTCCTTGTAAACCATCCTTGGACCTGACTCAGCAAACAGTCTACCCTGGAGGAATCTAACCTACCCGAAGCAACCCTGAGTTCTCAGAACCACCTGCTGCCCCACCAGCTCTGATGTACCATTCTCCTGGACCATATGAACCAGTGGGCTTCTTTTTCCTCCTGGGGTGTGCCAAATTATGCCTTGCACCTTGGAGAGCCCACGTGAGACCCTCCCAAAGGAGCTGTATGTTCTACCTCATGGGGTATTCTCCTAGCAACTTCAATGTACTTTTTAGGAGAGTATCTTCAACAAAGCAGAGGGATTCTTAGTTTGGCAACAATAAGGCTTGGATCTGAGTCTTCTACCTGATGCCAATGCTCAGTTTGTTGTCCCCATGTTCTAAAAACACACAGACTGGCAGATGCCATTTTGGTCTGAGAGGCTGACTTGTTTGAAATTCTTAATTCCATATGTTCAGCTTGGGGCCAGCTTGACTCTTTATCTGTGTCGTATTCTCTCATGTTTACTAAGGAGGGGCCAGGATGATGCGGTCATCTGAGGCCGTCATTTGCAAAGGCTGAGAGTACTGCATATCTGTTTCCATGTCTGAGGCTTGGAAACTTTGCTATTAGACAGTGATGCTTTGTGAAGCCATTGCTTTGAGGTCAGAAATAACCAGGGATGTCAAACTGGGCCAGGGACAAGGTGCTAGAGTCTCAGACTCCAGAAATATTAGAGACAGTTTGAGTATTTGGTCACACATGTGTTCCAGATATATATATTTATAACTGTGTGTGTGAGATGTATGTACATGTATGTGTGTGTGTCTCAGGAAGTAAGAAACTAGAAGTGAAAGATATGACCTCAAAAAGAAAAAGTTAGGCTAAAAATTGCAGACACTTGCCTACTTGCAAATGAATCACTGTAGGAATATGATCTTCCCATGTCACCAAGAAACTTGTTTTCTAGTTGAGGAATGGGAGGATCAAATGATCAAATGAGATTTTTGGAGTGAAGATCTATCTAGTTGATCCCTACTCAGTTTTTCTGCATAGCAGAGAAGTGTAGTGTTTTGACATCTTCCCTATCTGCTGCCTATGATAGGCTCATCCCAAGAATATCCCACAGCAATTTGATGTTATCACATGACCTATGGGATATTGTGTCTCCAGGACTGAGTCAGCTGGGAGAGACCAGCGACTACAGAGTAGATCTTCCTGTTGGGTTAATGAACTAGACCGCTTGTGTCCCCTAATTTTTATTATGCAGGAAGCAACACTAGGATATCTTCCAGTGTCTGTGTTAACTCAGTGGCAGGTGCCTCAGATTCCCTGCTGGTCTTGGCCAGTCTCCCTGATTTGGGGTACCGGCTATATTTCAGCTTTGACATTAAAGCTTTCCAGGGTAGGGTGAGCAGCACCCTAATCCAGGGGCTGCTCATTAGCTTGCTTCGCAAAGGCTACTCACTCCGAGTCATCACCTAGCAATCAGACAGAACCAACGGATTGCCCCTTGCCCGTGGTTATGATGTCAACTAGTGGACTGACTCCAGCAACAGGGGAACAAACTTTACGCACAGGCCTTTACTGACCACTGAGAGTGAGAGTGAGGCCTCGGGCTCACAGACTGGGATACAGCATGTGAAGGCTTTTTTTTTTTTGGTTTATAATTTTTAAAAATGTAAATGATTATTTTATTGCTAACTTAAAAATAAATGACTTTGTATTGATTGTGAAATAGTCTGGCTCTACCTTCCTGCAAGACAAGGTGACTTGGTGCCACCATGTGGTAGATTTTTGTCCAGGTTTTGGAATGGGGCTAAAATCTTTTTATTCAATCACACTGGTTCAAAAGATCAGATTTTTGTAAAAGATTTAACTCCCAAAGCATGTGATGTAACTGTACCTGAGTTTCAGATTTAAAGTGCTGCCTCCAGAAGAATTGCGTTCTTTACTGAGAGCATCTGGCTTTAGGGGAAATGGGGGAGATCTCTCCTATATCATCGGAAAGGCAGAACCACCTTACACTAAACATCCTCTGAGAGTCCTATTGATCGAAGCTTGGATGTTTCACCAGGAATAACTTTCCTGTTAACATTCTGGGTTCAAGAAGCCAGATCCATCACCTCCCTCCTCCTGGTACTCCCTTTCCCTTCATACCCTAGTCCATATCCCGGTGAACTTGGCTCCCTTCCCAGAACTCAGTGCTTACACAGGAATGGTTCTCACGTGCTTTTTCTTTCCTTGTCTGGATGAGCAGAAGAAGATCATGATCATGATCTGCTGTATTATCCTTGCGATCATCTTAGCTTCTACCATTGGGGGCATATTTGCCTGAACAAGGTGAGCCATCTGGAGGGAGGGTCAGGCCTGCCGTTCCTTGAACTCTTGTGTCTGGGAGCATGCATTTTTTTGTCACCAGGTGGTAGGATTGACACAGATCAGGACCTTAGAAAACTAAAAAAAAGGTGTACATCTCATAGAAAAATGAGTGAAGAATGAGTTGGTAGCAGGTAGTGGGATGTGGGGGGAGGAGTAAAGGAGACGGAAGGCAGAAGTCTGACCCACAGAGTGCTTCGCATAAATTAAGGATGTTGATTCCTGTGGCAAAATTTGAGCCTTGGTGTTGGGAATGGTGAAAGGAGTCAGTTTTTGTATTAGATGTACCTGAGCTCTGGAAGAGGGCCACACATAAACCTAAATTCAGAAAATTTCTTCCCTCCCAAGGTTAGGACAAGTTAATGCAGCCTTGTGCGTAGTCCCTTACGCCTGGTGGGAGAGAAACTTGGTGATCCTGACCATGAACATTGTGTTATATAATCTATGATTTTCTTCCTCCATTCTTATCTCCTTCAGCCCTCACAGCTGGACCCTTGGCTGGCCATTTCTAATCCCTCCACCTTGGTGGTGCCATGACTTCTCCACCGCAGACTCCTCACCCACTACTCCTCCTTCCATTACGAGACTTCTTGTGACACAGGGCACCATTCAACTACTTATTAAAAGTTGTGCAAAAGGAGAACATGAAAACTGGAATTGGGTGGGGGGAAGGGTTGAAGGAACAGGGAGCATAGCAACATACAGCTCTTAGGCAGATAAAGGGACTGCAGGGTAGAGAGCAAAGCATAATGGGTACTTGTTTGTAAAAGGAATTTACAGCCTGCATCACCATCTGGCAGAGAAGAGGAAGCTACTGTAGCACACCATGTTCAATAGGTTCTTATTTGAACTGCTCTGAGTTGTTTGAGAAGATTGGGGTGTTTCTTATTTCTGCTCTTGAGGTTCTTTGACCAGTCCACACGCTTCCCTCTCCCAGACCCAACAGTAGTCTTAAATGCAAAGGTAATCTAAGGATGGGCACTGCACCTGTATTGCCCACTGCTTAGCACAGTGCCTGCCACTCAGAGGTGCTCAAATGTCTGATTTAATTACCTGTAAGTAAGCTCTGGTTTCACTCACGGACAAGTCCTTTAAGGCATCAGTGTGCATACAGTTTGCTACTGCCAGAGGCTGTGTGAAGCTGCCTGGCAACGGGCTGAGCCATTCATGCAAACGTGCTACAACAGGCTCCCCCTTTTCCACAGCGTACAATGTAAGATGGTTTTTTCTATGTGTGGTGATAGAGGGGTTCTATTAACAGCTGCTCATCCTGTAGAGAGGGCCAGCCCCAGAACTGCATTCAGTAACTAAATACAGACACCACTCAGAAGAAACTGGTTTATACTACACCATGATTGAACTCCCAACAGCCATCACACACTGTGAACCACAACAAAGGAGAGGTGCAGATGTCACGTGAGAAAGGTGAAATGCAGCCATCACTTACTTCACTTCTCACCTGATTTGAAACTGTTGGCCAGTGATGTATGTGCAAGAAACTGTTCCAAACACTGTCCCAATTCAAGGTTCAACTGTATTCAGCTTTAAACCAGCTCTGTGAATACAACTTTGAACATAAATTATTTAGTAATTAAATGAGGGTCACTAAAAATACATTAAAAATTATAATATAGAATTCTTGAGGACCACCCAAATTTTTAGATAAATGTTTTTCAAAGTAAATTAAATTCTTATTTTCTTTGCTGGAGATCTCTTTTTTAAGTAGGATTAGATAATTACTTATTTCCTCAGTGTGCCATTTCCTACCTACTTTGAAAAGAAACTGGTTTAATATTTCTGTCAGTTTGTGTTTCCTTTAGTTTGAATAGGGTACAGAAGACTGCTGCTGGCTGCATCTGAAAAAGATTAATCTTGTTCAACACAGGGAGCTGGAACCATGGGGGTTTGAATCACAGGGCATCCCCATTTATCCAGAAGTAAGCAACTGTGTGTTGCATGGCACTGTTCTAGATCTTGCAGGGGCACAAAGATAGAGCCAAACACTTTCCCTCGTGGAGAATTTCAGACCTAACAAGCACCACACAGTTTCAACTTTTGTTATCAGTTCCCCTTGCTAAAAGGTGTGATCCTTGTCATATTGTCAATATCCCTCTTTCCAAGCCTGAGAGAAGATGGGTACCTTGGCATCAATAAATACCTGTTCAATCAGTTCACTGATGTACTGTCATTTTTTTGTTACTCCAAAAAGCTTTATATTTGTAACTAGGAAAATGTCAAAGAACCCAGCTCTTCCTGAAGCATGTACACATAAAAGGCAGCACAGATGCTAAGCATTGCATCAGAGCTGTGGGATGCAAGCATTTGCTGGAGTCCTGATGACACTCCTCTTACAATTCAGGAGACCTAAGAGCTCTTTAGTTTGAATAGGGGAGAGAAGACCACTGCTGGCTAGCTGTGAAAAAGATTAATCTTGTTAAAGGCAAAGAGGGAGCGGAGATGGAACCAGTCAGCCAGACCTGTATCTTAATCTCTTAAGGGATTAAGAGATTCCAGTGAGAATTGAGGTGATGCTCAAACTTTATTTAATATAAAGTACTTTAAGTTTTTCAGAAATCATCTGTTTACATGCCACTACTTAGTTATGACAGAAGAGCTACCCAAAGACTTTAAGGGAAGGCCGAGGGGAATAAAAATATAGCTTCTTTCTCTCAGTAGCCTATGTACATTTATTCTTGCTCTTATTACACACGATCAGGCAGATAGAACTTGCCCCAGTAGCGTCCTTTCTGGGTTAAGTCATAAGGGCTCAGGTATTTGCGTATCCCCAGCATGTTGGCAGTGGCTATGCGTTCAAAGGTCCAAGGGTTTTGATTGTTTTGTTCTCTTTCCTCTTGGTCTTTCCGCATCTTCTCTAGGGTCTCACGGCTCACTGCCTTCGCCGGGAAGGGCAACTTGTGTGCAACCTGGTTCAGGAAACCTTCTACTTCTTTGAATTCACATCGTCCACCCATCTCTACCACAAGGCGGCCAGCCTTCACAGGGGTCACATAGTGATCAATGGCACCTTTGCCACCCCCCATGCGCTGCCCAATACCCTTGCGGGTGATGGGCTTGAAAGGGGCTGGTACCCGCCAGATGGCAAACATGTTCTTGGGGTCCATAGAGCGGTTGATTGTCAGGCGCATCATTTCAAAATGTCCCCAGTGGAGGTAACCTCCACCCAGTGCCTAAAAACGAATGGCAGAATTAGAAACACAAGGGGACTTAGATATCTGATAGCCTCCATTATTATGTCTTCTTTTATAAGCATGGATTCAGTGATAGAAACGAAAGTTAAAATATGCACTAAGTGCCATGGAATCCAAATCTTGGGTATAGTATAGTAAAGGAGAAAAGGCAAAGTGAATCATACACAGGGAGAGAGGGAGAGAGAGACAGACATCAGTCTCTTCCATCTGCAGGTTCATTCCCCAGAAGGCTACAACTGCCAGGGCTAGGGCAAGTTGAAGCCAGGATCCAGGAACTCCATCCAGGTCTCCCATGTGGGTGGCTGGTTCCCAAGTGCTTGGGCCATCAACAGCTGCCTCCCAGATGCATTAGCAGGAAGCTGGATCAGAGGTAGAGTAGCTAGAACTCAAATCAGCACTCTTATATAGGGTGTGGGCATCCTAAGCAGTAGCTTAACCACAAGGCCCACTCCAGGAGGTGACATTTAAAGTTGAGGCCAGAATGAAAATAGCTGAAGGAAGACAGGAGTGCTGCAGTCAGAGGAATGGCTCATGTGAAGGACCTAACCCTGCAAGGGGCGAGTTCAGGTGGAAGCCAGTGTGTCTGGAGTGGAGTGAGGAAGGGGGAGAGTGGACACTCAGGTTCTCTGGCTGCCAGATGAAAAATAAATCCTGGTGCACGCCCATGTTGTAGGTACTGACATAAGTAAGAACTACTCAGCAAGGAAAGAAACACCTCTCCCGCATCCTACGTCACAGTTCTATTTTTACCAGAGGCTTGAAAAGATCTTACGGTCTGGTTATGGGGCAAATTAGGGAGCCATTTCTTTCTCCCACCTTTACATTATTCTCATTTTATATTAAAAAAATTATAACTCAGATGTGTTCTTGGTACCCAGTAGCCTCTACACATATTCAAGAGCAACTGGTGGCAGTTCTCGTAAAATCTGTGGTGGAAGAGATTAGAGAGTAAAGAGTACGTGAGATGTTACTAACTTCCCTCCTATAGTTGGTTGATGCGGAACTCACTCACCAAGATTGCAAAATTGCCTTCTGTGAATTCAGTAGCTTCAGTGGAAGGTCCGCGTATGTCATTCAAGTTTTTAGGTTCTCTTCTGACTTTTGGCACAAGTGGTACCCTTTCAACAAATCTTAGTTTGGGCTTTTCAGGAATGGAAACATCTGAAAGCACACACAACCAAGATTAAGTAAAGCTACGTATCTTACAGGATCCTCTATTTTTCCTAGTCAGATTTAAAACAATTACGTCAGAATCTAAAGGTTACCACTGAACAGTAATTTCAAAGGTATATCATTACCTTCTTGTGGATGCTTTTAGAGTTTCCTTTTTTAAACTTAACTTTTCAAAATTTCACACACATAAAAGGGCCAAATTAAAAAATACACAGCTAAGAGAATTACCAGGTATGTTAATACATGAACACACACACACACACCCCTATCACCCAGGTAAAGAACAACATTAGGTAGTGTTTTTAATCTCAATTTGATAGAAGAGGAACTTGAGGCCTAGTGAAACTTTTTAATTTGGTCTAGGCCAGCTAGTTAAAACAGCTAAGCCGGGAAGCATGACTCTTTAAAACGCATAAGCAGAGCTGCAGTTCCTACAGTGTACAACCGTGTGCTGGCTGTGGCCAGGTGAACACAACAGTAGGCCAGACATGTGACAGCCATCATCTTACTCAAATTTGGGGAAAAAACCCCTTATAATTCATCTAATCTTTTTCTGTAGTCATCAAGCATGGAGGCTTGTATCACACAGACTTAAGGGCACTGGCACGTTATTACTATTCAGAGTTAGAGAAACTGCCACTCCCTCCCACCATATGTGCAACTACAGAGCAATTCAGCAATGTTTTCTCTTGCTCCAAGTCAGTATTTCGAGAGAACACAGTGGTTTAATAATTATTTGTAGAAGGTAAGACCCTCATATGTCCAGGCCCCTGTGATTTTATTTTTTTTTGAAATTCCTAGTACACTGGGAAAAACAAAAAGTTGATTTACAGGACTGTGTCTTACCTCAGTGTTTACGTTTAACAAACTGGTGCTTGTCATGTGATAGTATTAAGTGACTGCATATATGGAACCACAGTTGAGGCCAGTTGGCCCTGGCTGAGTGGCCCACGCCGGAGGAGGGTGCAGAGGAGCTAGCGCGTTAGACATTTGCTGCTTAAGTACAGGAGCATTTGGGGCTTTCATCCTTCAGCTCATCTCTGGTGCCTGGCACACGCTTGGCAATACAAATGCCTCACCTACTCAGTGAGGGAGCACAGGAAACACCAGACCTCTCTCTCCTGGGTTCCCTCCCGTCAAAGACTGACTCACAGGAAACGACGGACAAGCGCTCACCTCCTAACGATGGCACCGGAAGCAGCGTCTTCAGGCCAGCACTGGCAGGTGGGGCTGCCCAAGAATCTAAAATGATACAATAAATGTACAACGTTGGCCAAAGGTACTTAACTCCCGACGGGGGTGTACGGAGGCATGGGGCGCGAGTTCCATTACACGGGCTCAAAGAAGCCGGATGGGGTCTCTGGGGACCGGTTCCCAGACTCGGCTGTGCCCCTGCTGCGCAAACCCCCAGGGTGGAGGCGGCGGCGGGAAAGCGGAGCCCCCAACCAGCGCTTCACCAAGTACATGCAGAGCATGGGAGACAGCAGGGGAGAGTGGGGGAGGACACGGGACCCGCCTTCTTTCGGGGTCAGCAGGGACTTCTGACCTGACAAGGGCACCCGCAGGAGCGGCGCACTGGCGCGGGCCAGCAGCCTCCACATGGTCACACGCGACCGGCCGCCACCCCGCTACTTGGCTGTGCTCGACCACCACGCTGCAGTCGGATCAGGACACAGCTGCGCCGGGCCGGAAGTTGGGTTCACACCGGTCCACTCCGCAGAGAATTCCGACGGAAGCGGAAAACATCCGAGGCTCGCAGTTTGGGTTCCGGGGCTGATGTCTGCTAGTCAACAAAGCACGGGAGCTCCTGGAGGTTGTCAGCCCTATCCAATACCTTTCCCCAAAGCAGGGAAGCAGGGCGGGGAGTTTCCTCCGTCCCGCCGTTAGCGCAAGCTGATATTTGACGTTCCGGGCAAATGCATTATAGTCCTTTTCTGGGGGCCTCTCAGATTTGCAAAATGTCTCTGACTTGTGAACGTTCACTGAGCACTTGCCGTATATCAGACCTTGAATACCCCATTGTAGCCCTCTGAACAAATCCCTCTTGAACGTTAAGTCATTGTAGGTTATCTTTTGCAGATTCCATCCTGAGGGTCAGAGGATTGACTTTCTCAGTGTCACAGAATAGCAAAACAGTACAGTCAGAATTTGGGCACATACGCTCATACTCCAGTGAATGGACAATAGCGTAAGTTGCTATTAAGCTGAAATGATGTATAATTATTCTGGTAGAATATTGAAAAAGCCATTTTTATGAGCCTCAAGCTTCTTATAATTGTGATCCCCCCAAGCTTCTGGAACTCAAATGGGATTAGCAAATTGAGGCTAATGTCTGTTGTAGTTAAATTATACCAAATCTCTGTATGAATTTCCCCCACGATTAACTTCACAAACGGCAACAAATGAAACCTGTAATGCTTACAAAGCTGCCTGGAGAACTCTGATCACAATTGTATGCGCTGTTTAATTTGCACACTGAATCTTCTTCAAAAGGATGACTGGACTTTATTATAGCCAATCGTTTGTGCCCTAAGAGGAGTTCTTAAAAGGCCAAATGATAAATCTCCACACCCCTGGCCTTCCTCCACAGCTAGTCTAAGATTCCAGGCACCTCCTATATTATCCTCTAAATGTGCTCAGGCATCTAGAAATGTTTTGGGTGAAAAACAGAGTGGTAACAAAATCAGTCTTCGGTTTCTGAGTCTTTTGGTGCCCTAAAGTTTCCACTTCATTGTTTATTTTTATTTCTTTAAAAAGATTTACTTATTTGAAAGGCAGAATGACACAGAGAGATGGAGAAACAGAGGAAAAGATGTTCCATCTGCTGGTTCATTTCCCAAATGACCATAACAGCCAAGTCTGGGCCAGGTTGAAGCCATAAGTCTAGAATTCCATCTGAGTCTCCCACGTGGGTGGCAGTGGCCCAAGCACAGGCAGTTGTAGCCATCTGAGAGTGAACCAGCAAGTGGAAGATCTCTCAGTATCTCTCCCTCTCACTCTGTAACTCTGCCTTTCAAATATATAAAATAAATCCTAAAGAAGAAAGAGCTCCTGCATAGCAAAGGAAACAGTTAACAAAGTGAATAGACAATCCACAGGATAAGGGAAAATATTTGCAAATCATAACATCTGATAAAGTATTAATAGTCAAAATATATAAAGACTCAAACAACTCAATAGCAAGAAAATAAATAGCCCAGTTAAAAAGTAGGCAAAGGAACCAACTAAACATTTCCCAAAAGAAGACATAAGTAGTCAAAAGGTACATGAAAAAAATGCTCAGCACTGCCAATCATTAGGGAAATGTAAATTAACACCACAAGGAGGGGCAGGGGTTTGGTGCAGTGCTTAAGTCACTTCTTGAGATTCCTACATCCCATATAGAAGTGCTTGGTTTGAGTTCAATCTACACTGCTTCTGATCCACTTCCTGCTAGTGTGCATCCTGGGAGGCAGCAAAAGATGGCTCAAGTATATTGGTTCCTACCACCCATGTTGGAGACCTGGACAGAGTTCCTGGCTTCTGGCTTCAGCCTGACCCAGACCTGTCTGTTGTGGGCATTTGGGGAGTAAACATTTTTCATAAACTTTTTGATTCTCCTTTGTATACACAAAATGGAATATTATTAAGCTTTATTTAAAAATTTAATACTATTAAGTTTATTTTTAAAGCTTTCTATTATTTGTTTGAGAGAGAGAGAGAGTTACAGAGAGAGGAAGAAACAGAGAGAAAGGTCTTCCATCCACTGGTTCACTCCCCAAATGGCTATAACTGCCAGAGCTGAGCCGATATGAAGCCAGAAGCCAGGAGCCAGGAGCTTTCCCTGGGCCACCCTCCACTGCTTTCCTAGGCCATAGCAGAGAGTCAGATTGGAAGAGGAGGAAGAGGAGCCAGGATATGAACCAGCACCCATAAGGGATGTCATACTGAGGTTTAGCCCACTATGCCCCAGTACCAGCCCCAACTACTAAGCTTTAAAGAGACAGGGGAATCTTGTCATTTGAGGCAACATGGATGAATCTCGAGGACATAAGTTAAGTGAAGTAAGCCTGCATAATGTAAGAAAATTGTACTCATAAAAGCAGAGAGTAGGAGATGGTTGCCAGAGGCAGGGTAGTGGTAGGAGTAGGGGTGGTGGGGGAAAGGAATGGGGAGTTATCAAAGGGTACATGATTTCAGATAGACAAGAGATCTACTGACTATTGACTATAATCAATAATAATGTATTTTTCAAAATAGCTAAATAAATGTCAAATACTCCCAACAGCCTGGGCCACGCCAGAATCAGGAGCCCAGAATTCTATCTGGGTCTCTCATGGAATAACAGGGACCCAACTACTTGAGCAATCACCTACTGCCTCTTAGGGTGTCCATTAGTGGACAGCTGGACTCTGAAGCAGAGCTGGGACTCTAAGCAGACCATCCAACGTGGGATGTGAGTATCCCAAGCAGTAACTTAACTGCACAACCAAATGCCCACCCATCTTTTTTTATTTCTTACAAGTGATAGTTACACTTATTTTTTTCATTTATTTTCTGTTATTTCTATGGTATTTGAGCTTCAAACATTAAAATCACTAGTCACACAGCTAGAGTGATGCCAAATAGGGCCAGGACCTTGATATTCTAATTTTTACTGGAATGGATTTGCTGAAATCTCCAAAGATTTTGACAGCACCTGCCTTAGACTCTCCTGAAGCTCTTGTTCAAAAAAAAAAAAAAAAAACCGTAAAATTTTATCTCTTAAATCAGAATGTTTGGAGATGAGAGTGAGGCATTTCTATTTCTAACTCACCCCATATCTAGTTCCAAAGCTTAACAAAGATTGAGAGTCAGCATTCTGTGAGCATTTTGAAAAAAAACTTTTCAATGGGACATTATTTCTGCATTATTCAGGCCTTTATCCACTGGAGTTTACATGTTTCTCACCTGCATAACACTTATTAGGATCTTCAGTTTTTAATAATTTTATTTCATTTCTTATTTTAAAATCAAGAAATAAGAGAAACCCAATTGCCTAGTCCCAGGTCTGGTTCTTGATGTAAATCTCTCTCTCTCTCTCTCTCTCTCTCTCCACACACACACACACACATACACATAGATTTGCACACTATCTTATTTAAATAAATACATTTTTTGTTTATAGGATTCTAATCAGAATGTCAAATTGTGATAAATCATCATGGAATGTCCTCATCCTGGAAAGCTCATAGAATTCCCTATGAGACTTTTAATATTAGCTTCTTCATCGATTTTGTTTCCAAGTGGTTTTTAGAGCATTTCTAAAATATCAAGGTACCATAAGAACCAATATTTTCTCTTTTTTTTTGACAGGAAGAGTGGACAGTGAGAGAGAGAGACAGAGAGAAAGGTCTTCCTTTTCTGTTGGTTCACCCCCAATGGCCGCTGCGGACGGCGTGCTGCGGCCGGCGCACCACGCTGATCCGAAGCCAGGAGCCAGGTGCTTCTCCTGGTCTCCCATGCGGGTGCAGGGCCCAAGCACTTGGGCCATCCTCCACTGCACTCCTGGGCCACAGCAGAGAGCTGGCCTGGAAGAGGGGCAACCAGGACAGAATCCTATTTACAAACATTTTCATATAGATTATTAGAGGCCTACTTTATAGATGATAATGGTGGAAATGCCAAAAATATTAAGATCGTTGCACAGAACTGGAATTTTCATGCAAGTGTTCATTTATCCAACAGACATGTTTAGTATCTACCTTCCAGCCTTGAGAAAAACTAACATGTCTGTGCATATCCCAGAGCTTTGAAAGTATATTGGATTCAATCTCAATCTGAAGAGTCACTCAAGTTTTACAAGAGAGTTTTTTCCAGCTGTTCTCATCTATGAAGTCATCAGGCTGAAAGAAGGGATCCACTCCTTAATTGTTTGATCAAGAAGAGGGAACAATGCTAGTTAGTGTTCTTGATTTTGTCTTGGCATGGGCAGACTCTATCCATGATATTCCTAGGAATGAGTTCACCATAATGCATAGTTCTCTATTGTTGCTCCCCTAAATTGCTTACAAATCCTTTATGATAGACTATGCCACAATGAACATTCTTATGCAAATATACTTGTATATCAATTCGGTGCTGTTTCAGTATTTCTTTTGGGCAATTCCCAAATGAGAAATTACTGGATGTTCATTTTAAATCTTCTGGTTTCATACAATTGTACAAAATTGACATCCATCAGCAATGTATCAGAATGTTTTTTAATCAACAGTCTTGCTAAGGAAGGATATTTATAATTTTTTTAGAGCTTTGCCTATATGAAACTCAAAAAAAGCAATACCCAATGTTTATAACAGGACATTAAGTGGGATTGCTTCTGGTTCAGTTATGTCTGAGAATCCAAGATTTATGACAATCTTTACATTCCAAAGTGAGACTCTGGGCTTCTCTGCAGAGCTTCTGCAGGAGGTGGTAGGAATGACTTTGCTAGTCTGAACTTCTCGTTCACGTACATCCTGTAAACAGC
The DNA here is from genome assembly GCF_964237555.1 of Oryctolagus cuniculus. Classification (NCBI taxonomy): domain Eukaryota; kingdom Metazoa; phylum Chordata; class Mammalia; order Lagomorpha; family Leporidae; genus Oryctolagus; species Oryctolagus cuniculus. The sequence continues at coordinate 12,647,503 of NC_091432.1, read as the reverse complement.
ACTGGAGGGGTAGATGTCTGGTGCAGCAGTCAAGAAGCCCTTTGGGATGCCCACATCTTCTATCGAAGTGCCTGGGTTCAAGCTCCAGCTCAGCTCCCAATTCCAGCTTCTTGGCGATGTGCAAACTTGGAGGCAACAGGCAACGACTCAAGTACTTGGATCCTTGCCACCTGTGCAGAAGACCTGGATTGAGTTCCCAGCTCCTGGTTTCACTTGGGGAGTGAATCAACAGATGAGAAATCTCTCAGTCTCACTGCCTGCCTTTCAAATGAATAAATACAATTTTAAAAACCAGCACTGAAAAAGTCAAGAAAGGAAGTGGAGACTGGAAATTGCAATAAAGTTTTCTCCAACAAAATTTTTGATGTACTGTGAGTTTCAAATTCTCACCCATGCCAGTGGTGAAGGATGGAGGTGTTCCATCAAGTCCATCAAGAGGCTTTTCAAGACCATTCGGAGAGCTATGGTTTGAAGGCACAGGTAGTAGTGAGAAAGTTCTGTTTGACTACTAGTAGATGCTGGTGGTGATGCTCTACTAGGGGCTGTGATTGGGAAGTAGCTCCATTTTCAGTGATGGTGGATCAAAACTATGCATGTCCTGTTGACTAGATGTGGACCCCAGGGCTGCTGCATCCTGATTTAGAGCTTTCTTGTATCCTGTCCAACAGAGCTTCATCGAGCAGCAAGGAGAAAAAGGCTGGAGTAGGTACAGTGATGGATGTCCAGGGGCAAGGGAAGGATCACATAACATTAGCCTACCATGAGGAGACATTAATTTACTTGGATCAAGGGAATGGCAGGTGAGAGATCCACAACACTTAGGATGTGTGTATCTGTGCATGTTCTCTGGAGAATTCATAAAACATTCATAAGAGGGGCCAGCGCTGTGGCTCAATAGGCTAATCCTCCGCCTGAGGCGCCGGCACCCCGGGTTCTAGTCCCGGTTGGGGCACCGGATTCTGTCCCGGTTGCTCCTCTTCCAGTCCGGTTCTCTGCTGTGGCCCAGGAGGGCAGTGGAGGATGGCCCAAGTGCTTGGGCCCTGCACCCACATGAGAGACCAGGAGAAACATCTGGCTCCTGGCTTCAGATCAGCGCTGTGCGCCGGCTGCAGTGCGCCGGCCGCAACGGCCACTGGGGGGTGGACCAACAGAAAAGGAAGACCTTTCTCTCTGTCTCTCTCTCTCACTGTCCACTCTGCCTGTCAAAAATAAATAAAAAAAGTAAAAAAAAATTCATAAGAGACAACTATATATATATATATGATTTATTGATTGATTTGAAAGGCAGAGCTACAGAGAGGCAGAGGTAGAGAAAGAGAGAAAGAGATCTTTCATCCGCTGGTTCACTCCTCAGATGGCTACAATGGCGGGAACTGAGCTGATCTGAAGCCAGGAGCTTTTTCCTGGGTCTCCCACATGGGTGCAGGTGGCTCAAGTACTTGGGCCATCCTCTACTGTTTTCCCAGGCCATAGCAGAGAGCTGGATAGGAAGAGGAGCAGCGGGGACTCTAACTGGGTCCATATGGGATGCTGGCACTGCAAGTGGTGGTTTTACCTGCTACACTGCAGCGTCAGTCCCGAGAAAGACTCTATTTGAACTTATACCCAGGTTTAAGGAAACTACTCTTGAGTGCTGTGTTAGTTTGCTAGAACCTCCACCACAAAGTACTACAAACTTGCAGCTTAAACCACAAAAGTTTATTGCCTCACCATCCTGGAGGGCACAAACCTGCAAGCCCGTTCCTTCTGCAAGCTTGGTTCCTTCTGAGGGTTGGGCTGGAGGATCTGCTTGAGGGCTCACTCTTCGGCTTGTAGATGGCCATCTTCTCCCTTTGTCTTTTTTCATTCTCTGCCCTCTATGCCTATCTATTTCTGTGGGTGAAAAGTCCCCCTTTCTAAAAAGACCCCAGTCATATTTGATTAGGGCCGACAGTAATGACTTCATTTGAACCTGATTACCTTTATAGAGACCCTAATTCCAAATAGGGTCTGATTCTGGGAGAGCAGGGGTTAGGACTGAAACATGAATCATCGGTGAGACCCAGTTCTATCCTCAACAGGTGCTATCCCAGGGAGGTTCAGGAGTGGTGAGAGACCAGGGGCAGGGAAGATCCTAATCGATTGGTAAAAACGAAAGTGAGTAAACAGAGGCACATCTTGTGTCTCTCCCGGTTTTGTTTTCACTACTCTTTTTCTACCTGGAGGGGGACTAAGCTACAGGAGATGAGTAGCTTTAAAACTTTTAAATGGAACTCAGAGTTGTGACTAATTCTTAGCACTGGACATTTTAGGTACTGAAATCAGAATGCTTTTGGTCACTAGAAGTGATAACACAACTTCGTAATTTTTTAAAATCAAGAGTAATGAGAAAATGCATAAAAGCCCTTACATACAAATTATGGTTAGTTTGCATTTCTTTAGTGATGAGTAACATTGAACTTTTTCTCATCTCTATGATTTTAGATATTTTTGTCTACCTGTTTTCTAGATGTGTGATTTGCTTGCTTGTATATTTTGTCTGTGTATTTTCAATGTACTAATCAATTATTTCTTATCCATCCAAAACTGCTTGCCATGTATTAAGCATATTAACTCTTTTTTGTAAATAAATCAATTTATTAAAAATCAATAGGATGGTTATTGAAGATATGGAATAACTAAAGAAAGGAAGCATACACTTTGAGAGCATAAATAAAATACCTATCAAGTATGTGTGAGATAGACCATTGATCTTCAGTACTAGAGATGCACTCATAAGCATATTAATCTATAACTCTTGGTTATAAGTGTATCTCTTTCTATTTAAAGATTTATTTTACTTATTTGAAAGGTAGAATGACAAAGAGAGAGAAAAAGACATCTTCCATCTGCTGTTTCACTTCCCAAATGTTTGCAACAGTCAGGGTGGAGCCAGGCTGAAGCCAGGATCCTGTAACTCCATCCTGGTCTCCCACATGTGTGGCAGGGGCTCAAGTATGTGGGTCATCTTCTGTTGCCTTCATTGGCACATTAGCAGGAAGCTACATCAGAAGTGGAAAAGCTAGGCCTCAAACCAGAGCTCTAATGTGGGATGTCAGCGTTGCAGCAGCACAACACAGGCCTCTGGTTATTTGTATTTCAAACAGTCTTTTCAATCTACACTGTATTAGTTTTTTTTTAAAAGATTTATTTGAAAGAGTTACAGAGAGAGGTCGAGACAGAGAGAGAGGTCTTCCATCCGCTGGTTCACTCCCAAGATGGTTGCAACGGCTGGAACTGTGCCGATCCGAAGCCAGGAGCCAGGAGCCAGGAGCCAGGAGCCAGGAGCCAGGAGCCAGGAGCCAGGAGCTTCTTCTGGGTCTCCCATGTGGGTGCAGGGGCCCAAGGACTTGAGCCATCTTCTACTGCTTTCCCAGGCCATAGCAGAGAGCTGGATCAGAAGAGGAGCAGCAGGGACTAGAACCAGCGCCCATATGGGATGCTGGCTTTAACCTACTGTGCCACAGCAACGGCCCCAGTGTATTAGTTTTTTATTGAAGTATGTTCATTTATAAATTTTCTGCAGTAAAATATGCCAGTAAATTAAAGAGTTTTTGTGTTTTAGTATTTTTACTGACACATAGTAATTACACACACTTATTGGGTATATAATGTGAAGTTTCTACACATGGATACATTGTGTAACAATTTTGACTTATAATAAGCTTATTAGGGTCAGAGGTAGAAATCTAACATAATTCTGTCTTTCAAATAAATAAATAAATCTAAAAATGTCTGATTTAGTATGTGACTTTATGATGTACAAAATTATCACAACCTTTTTGATTCCCTGTGATATTTTATTCCATTCTTATTTTCTAATACCAGTGCTCCCAATTTTTAATTTTTGTCACTTTATTACACATTTTTACAACCATTTGGTCAACTTCATCATTTTTGCACTCCACTTTTCAAACAAAATGCTAAGTAATTTTAAAATATTCATATTCCTCTTCTGAGAGAGAGAGAGAGACAGAGAGAGAGAGAGACAGAGAGAGAGAGAGATATCTTCCATCTTCTGATTCATTCCTCAATTCCCCTAATGGCTGTAATAGTCAGGGCTGGGCCAAGCTGATCCAGGAGCCATGAGCCAGGAGCTGTGTCATTCAGGTCTCCCATATTCCCAAGTACTTGAATGGTTATCTGCTGCCTCTCGGGATACACGGGATACACGAGCAGGAAGCTGAATCAGATGAGGAGGAGCTGGGATTCAGCTGGCACTCTGATATGGGATGCAGGCATCCTGAGCAGTGGCTTAACCCATTGCTCCAACAATGGCCCCAGCCTGGCTATGGTTTGTATATTTGTTCTTTAAGATAAAATTTAGAACTATTTTGTTAAGTTCATATTCTCTTATTTTCTTGGATACAATTCTCTTTATCTTTTGTTTTAATCTCAGAGCCATTCGTACTTCTGAGTGAGAGTTGAGGTCTTTGCTATTTTAAAGAATTTGTTGAGGGACTGGTGCTGTGGCGTAGTGGATTAAAGCCCCAGCTGCTCCACTTCCCATCCAGATCCCTACTAATACACCTGGGAAAGCAGCAGAGGATAGCTCTAGTCCCTGGGCCCCTGCCTCCAAGTGGGAGACTTGGAAGAAACTCCTGGTTCCTGGCTTCAGGTCGGCTCTTCTTTGCTGCCATTTGGGGAGTGAACCAGCAGTTGGAAGACCTTTCTCTCTGTCTGTCTCCACCTCTCTATGTAACTCTCAAATAAATAGAAATAAATATTTTAAAAAATAGTTGAAAGGGACTGGAAGTATCTCATCCACTTAATTCCAGTTCTGTGTTGTCTACAATCATGTGTTGTCTTCTTATGGGCCAGTCATGTAGCTTCCAAGGCCAAGTACAATTTCAAACAATTCTTAAATGGAGAAAAAAGTGTTTGATAGCAATTTTCCTCCCTTCTCTCCTGTATTTCTGCAAGTTATGTGTAATTGACTACTCTCCTAAAGAAAGTTTAGGCTTTACCATCTGTGGCCACTAGAGGTCACAAAAGTGCTAGCCACTACAATCCGAACCAAATGCCTGCCTGAGTGTTGAGTATCATGTAGCAAGGAACATAGGCATTTGGTTATGATCGGTGGGAACAGTTGCACCTTAATTCATTCTTCTCTATCACAGTCAGTACAGAAATGAACAAATCTCAAAGAATATAATTCTTAAGATGCTTCCAGATTGAAGAGAATTTTAGAGATGGCTCTCTGCCAAACTCCTCATTTATGGATGAGTTTGAGTTAACTGGGGAATTGCCTGTTCGGGTTACTCAGCAAATACAGAATAACTACCCAAAATATTTTTTAAAGATTTAGTTTTTATTTATCTGAAAAGCAGAGTTGAGAGAGAGAGAGAGAGGGAGAGAGATCGAGAGATCTTCCATCTACTTGTTCACTCCTTAAATGATTGCAATGGCCAGGGCTGATACAGCCTGAAGCCAGGAGCCAGGAACTTCATCTGGGTTTCCCACATGCAGGGACCCAAGCACTTGGACCATATTCCATAGCTTTCCCAGGCACATTAACAGGAGCTGGATTGGAAGTGGAGCAGCTAGGATTCAAACGGGTGTTCATATGGGATATCCACATCGGCTGTAGCTTAACCTGCTGCACCACGACACCGATCCCTACCCAAAATCTTTTTTTCTCACACTGTATCTGTAGATTGTGTTTTCCAACTGGATATAGTCTTTTATGAATGGAATTCATTAATTCAATGTATATTTTATGCCAGGTGCTGTGCTAGACACAGCCTCTAAAACACTCTAGAATAGGTGCTATTACAATGCTGTGTAGGCTGCTTCATTCACTTGGCTGTTCCCATGAACATGTCTTCACATCTACAAGTTTTTATCTTCCACATGAAGTTTAGGCACTTTTAACTATCCCATCACCTGGATGCGTGAGTTTGTTTTTCCATTGCCCTATTGTTGGATAAATATGTTGTTTCTACCTTTTCCATGCCATAAACATTATATGTTAGGAGAGAGTATTTTATTCTTCACTCCTAGGTTTCCTTCCGTTACAGTGGCATTCTTGCCCCTTTTCTGGGACATAGTGACTCACCTAACAGGTGTGTTTGGGATGAGAACTGGGGCCTGTGTGGCTCAAAGCTTTTCCTTCCGGCAGTCAGAGTTATCAGAGAGCAGGCACTTGCTCCGAGGTACTAGGATGGGAGGCTGGTGTAATTCTGGGACTCAGCGTTAGGAAGTATACTGTGGCTGTTCACCTACGCTCTGTTCTCTGATAGGCACAGCTGACGTTTTGATTCTTGTGTATCTATGTGTCCTCTGACCATTCTTTCCTTTATATAAATTTCATAATTGAGATATTTTGGGTTAAAAGGCTTTTGATGCATATTTTTCATATTATCCTCTAGAAAGTTTGCACCAGTGTTGACTCCCACTAATGGCAAAAAGTTATGAAAATTTAAATTAGAAACATTTGTAGGGGCTGACATTGTGGCATAGTCGGTGAAGTTGCCACCTGCGATGCTAGCATTCCATATGGATTCTGATTCAAGTCCTGGCTGCTCCACTTCCTACCCAGCTCGCTGCTAGTGTGCCTGGAAAAGCAGCAGAGGATGGCCCAAGTGTTTGGGCCCCTGCACCCACATAAGAGACTTGGAAGAAGCTCGTGGCTCCTGGCTTCACCTGGTCCAGCCCTGGTTATTGCAATCATTTGGGGAGTTAAGCAGTGGATGGAAGATTCTCTCTCTCTCCTTCTCTGTAACTCTGTGTTTCAAATAAATAAGTATGCACTTAAAAAATTTGTAAAAACTATTTAAAATTTTCTTAAAAATTGAAAAACATTTCTTTGAAAGTTTAAATTTTTCAAAAATCTATATTTGTCTCATATATAAATATATACAATTTTATATTGAATATAGATTATGTTGATATTTTTGATATATACAGTATATAAAATATGTTTTAAATTTGATTTTTAAAAGATTTTATTTAGTTATTTGAGAATTGAGTTACAGACAAAAAGGGAGAGACAGAGGATCCCATCCTCTGGTTCATGCCCCAGATGGCCTCGACAGCTGAAACTGGCCGATTCAAAGCCAGGAGTCAGGAGCTTCTTTTGGGTCTCCAATGCAGATGTAGGGTCCCAAGCACTTGCATCATCTTCCACTGCTTTCCCAGGCACATTAGCAGGGAGCTGGACTGGAAGAGGAGCAGCCGGGACATGAACCAGCACCCATATAAGATGCCGGCTCCGTAGGTAGAGGTTTAACCTACTATGCCACAATGTTGGCCTCTCAACTTGATTTTAACTAGTACAAACATTGAGGGAAAAAAGGAGAGTGTTATGATATTATGTCACTTTCTCAGTCTGAACCATCTGGGAATTTCGTAAGAAAAGATTTTGGTCATTTCATGTATATATATGTACAGACATATGCATATATGTTTACATTAGGTGATTTAAAAAGGAGTACTTGGTAAAAACCAAAAATATAATTTAGTTTATAGAAATAAGGAGTGTATTGTTTAGTTAATCAAGAAGATCAAAATGATCTTTTTTTGGAAATCTTTTTATGTCACCCCAACATACCAACTGGGTTCTCTCTCTGCAGGTGTAAGTAACAAATGACAGCTTTGTGCTGAGAAACTGGGCATTTTATTTTCATAGGTCATAGATTTTGAGACTCCAGAGAGCTCTGAATTATTTGTTTTACATAGCAGCTTTCTGTTTTTACCAGGAACATGATAGCACTACAGATATCTATTTTTTTTTATTGATTTGAAATGAAGCAAAACCTATTCCACCCAAGTTTGTAGATGCTCAGTAGAAGTTGAATCCACCTCTTGCTTAGTACTGTGTGAAGTTGGCTGTGATGTGCTCCTTGTTGAAGGGTACATAGTAAGCAACCCCTGGAAAGAAGCAGAGAACAGCAAGAGGTCACCATGGTACATGGAACCACCCCAAAGGATCAGGCCATAAACCGAGGTAAAATCACCCTGGAGAGAACTGGACAGCTGATTATTACGGCAGAAACAACAGAGTTTGTGATTCCAGTCTCCAACTCACCATAAGCTGTTTTTCTTCTGTGTTTTTTTTTTTTTTTTAAGTTTATTGTATTTATTTGAAACGCAGAGTGACGGAGAGATGGAGAGGAAGAGACAGACACACAGAGATTTTCCCATCTGCTGGTTAAGTTCCTAGATTGCGACAACAGCTGGGGTTGGGCCAGGCTGGCGCCAGGCTGAAGTCAGCAGCCAGAGCTTCATCCAAGTCTCTCATGAGGGTGCAGGGGTCCAAGTACTTGGGTCCCTTCTGCTGCTTTCCTAGCCACAGTAGCAGGGAGCTGGCTTGGCAGCGGAACACCTGGGACTTGAACCGGACCAGTGTTCTGATATGGGATGCTGGAGTTGCGGGTGGTGGCTTAACCCATTGTACCACAGCACCAGTCCCCAGTAAGTGGTTTAAAACTGGGAGCTTCTTTTCTTCATGGAAAATTTTGTTAATGTTTACTCCAAAGAGCTATTTTTAGGATTAGAAACAATAATTGCTGGGTGCCAAATACAGTACCTGACATGCAATAATTGTGGAATAAATGGTGGCTATTATTAAAACAGGTTATTTAGGCCAAGATTAAAATATTCTAGGGAGAATCTCATATTCATTTTTGACAATTTTGTATGAAATAAACAAGAGTAACAGACTGCGAATTCTTGTCTTTTGGGACTGGAAAGATAGACAATGACAATATCTGTTATCTTTCAGGTGGTCAGGCAACAAAAAGAATGGCAATTCCAGGCCCAAACTTTTTTGGTTCTCAGAGAGTATTTCTTTACCATCGTTTCTCCTAGAAAAGAATAGTAACTAGGAGACATGCGAATAAGCCTGCTATAAGTTCCCAGGGCAATTTCTCGAGATGAAGGTGGTAGAAGGAATGATAATGATGATGATTAACATTTTTGATTACAGACCATGCAAAAAGCCCTGTAGTTATTTATTTATTTAATTTTGTTTTAAATTTTGTTTATTATTTATTTTCATTTTATTTGAAAGGCAGAGAAACAGAGAGAAGGAAAGAGACAGACACAGAAAAATCTTCCATCTGCTGGTTCACTCCCCAAATGTCCTCAAAGCCTGGACTGCATCAGGCTGATGCCTGGAGCCTGGTACTCAATCCGGGTATCCCACATGGGTGGCAGATACCCAAGTACTTGGGCTATCACGTGCTGCTTTCCAGAGTGTGCGTTAACAGGAAACTGGAATTAGGAACAGAGTCGGGACTGGATCCCAGGCACTCCAGTATGGGATGTGGGCATCTTAAATGACATCTTCACCACTGTGTAAGATGTCTGCCCCAGCATCTTAAGTGACATCTTCACCACTGTGTAAGATGTCTGCCCCTTTGTAATCATTTAATTAATTAATTAATTATATTTATTTATTTATTTGACAGGCAGAGTGGACAGTGAGAGAGAGACAGAGAGAAAGGTCTTCCTTTTCCGTTGGTTCACCCCACAATGGCCGCTGCGGCCGGCGCACCACGCTGATCCGAAGCTAGCAGCCAGGTGCTTCTCCTGGTCTCCCATGTGGGTGCAGGGCCCAAGCACTTGGGCCATCCTCCACTGCACTGCCAGGCCACAGCAGAGAGCTGGACTGGAAGAGGAGCAACCGGGACACAATCCTGCGCCCCGACCGGGACTAGAGCCTGGGGTGCTGGCGCCACAGGTGGTCAGGACTGGCCTATTGAGCCACAGCGCCGGCCCCCTTTCTAATCATTTTAAACACATCATTGTGAATCCTCAAAATACCCAAGAAAAGGTTAATGCTACTACCATTTTATTGTTGTAGAAACTGCGTCTCATGAAAGCTCTGTAACTTGCTTAGTGAAGCCATGTAAATTAGTAATAGAGGAACTTCTATTCAAGGCCTGTGTGGGGGGCCCAGCGCTGTGAGGCAGCGGGTTAAGGAGACCTGGCTGCTCCACTTCCCACCCAGCTCTCCGCTATGGCCTGGGAAAACAGTAGAAGATGGCCAAGCCCTTCAGCCCCTGCCTCCATGTGGGAGACCAGGAAGAAGCTCCTGGCTCCTGGCTTCAGATCGGTGCAGTTCCAGCCGTTGCAGTCAATTGGGGAATGAACCATCAGATGGAAGACTTCTCTCTCTGCCTCTCCTCTTTCTGTGTAACTCTGACTTTCAAATAAATTAAATATATTTTAAAAAAATTAACTTGAAAGTAAAAAAAAAATTAAAAAAAAGGCCTATGTGACCCCAGTCTTTATTGCAGGCTTTGTTGCAACGCCACACATTCTGATCAGCCAGATTTTGTTAAATATATGATAGACTTTAAGAAAAAAAGCACTGCCATTATAATATGGGGTAATTAAGCCTCTTTGGCAATGCTGTGAGTTCATTTGGCTTTACATCTCTCTGTCTGAAGACGATTAACAACAGATTCACTAGGTGACATCATCTTTAGTCAAAACCATATACCAGCGGACTCCCAGTTGGAGGATATTTTAGTGTTTGTGAAAAACATTGAACGAATGCTAAATTTTTGCTAACGTCTGACTTATTCTTCCCACTTTCTCCACAGAAACATGCATGCACAGACATTCGTTTGTTTGGAGATTTTAAGAAAGCCATGACAGAAAAAAAGGGCAAAGAATGAAGTTTTGAATGTAGCTATGGGAAAAAGCACATTCATCCTAGAGTTTGGAAATGTGAGCTTGATTGTTCACTCTATCAAATGCTAGAGGCATGTCTTGTGGGAATGCCTTCAATGTCTCTAAGACTTAATTTTCTTCTCTGTAAAGAGAGTCACTAATAACTAAAGAACTGTCTGTCTATCTATCTATCATCTATCTCTATTGAATGTATGTATACAATAATATATGCATATGTACGTATAAATATAACAAATAATCATTGTATATACACATGTGATCTCACAATTATTTTTTGATTGTATGAAAAAAATAAGTAATTAAGGAGTGTAGCCTTCAAATTATGGAAGACATGCCCATTCCTTTTCTTTCCTCACCTTGATTCAAGGGTGTACTGCCACTGAGGAACTCCCAGTATGTCTTGTGATTAGCATTTTCAGCAATATTGTTGATAGAAGAGACGATAGGGCCCCAAGATGTCATGGTGGTTTCAAATCTAAGGATAAAATGATATACGATTAAGACCTCATTTGAGATCAGGCAATATGAAGATAAGAAGTAACAAAGGCATTCTAATTGCATAAAGACCAGATAAAATCATGCCCAAAAGAGAAATGCAGTAGTTAATATGAAATTATCCCACTTGAAATGAAATAAAAATGAGTGGATTTTCAAAAAAATCTTTAAATAAGAAAATGTTTAAAAATGTAAATGCCCCAAAAAGTGTGAATAATTCAGTGAATGATGGAATGAATGCCTAAAATTGAAGGTTGTGAAAAGAATTATATTTTTCAATCAGTTTTAGTAACATGAGAAAATACTTATGCAAAAATGTTAACTAAAAATGTGGAATACAAATTTTACATAAAATATCTGCCCCAGGTAAATGATGGATCACACTGTTTGTAATATGCATGTGAAAAATCACCTACAGAATCATGAATGATAGTAATATTGGATACATTTTTTGGATGGATGTAGCCAATTTGTTGTCTTCTTTATGCTTTTTCTCTCAACATTTTTACTATCTGTATTTATTGTATTTACAAACAGAAAAAGAAAAAATCAGGCAAAATAAAAGCAAATCTCAGTGAAGGAAAGTATATTCAAGGGGTTTGTAAATTAAATATTCCTCATGAAACTTTTATCCTGACCTGTCTGTAGAAGCCAGTGCAGTGAGGAGCCATGCAGTGGGCAATAGATATCATGTGCTTAATATAGCCCTGTGGCTAGATCCCCATGCAGTCTCACTCAATTGTTGACTGCTTGACCTTTGTCCATATTCCTCACAATGTGAAGACCCCTTGTATGCATGGAGTTCAACATGTTTTTGCTCCGAAATAAACTGATCTTTCAATTCAATTTCCATGGACATTTTCAAGTACCCTTGTTATTATAAATGGGATTAAAAGTAAATGGGTCTCACAGTTTGTTGGGTGCACATATTTGCTACCTACTGCACAATCATCAATTCTATCAGATAACTATCCAATTTTTTTTTTTTTTTTGCCTGCGCTGGCTTCTTTTTTTTTTTTCTTTATTTTTTATTTCTTATTTGACAGGTAGGGTTATAGACAGTGAGAGGGAGAGACAGAGAGGAAGATCTTTCCATTGGTTCACCCCCTCAATGGCTGCTATGGCTGGAGCTGCACCAATCCAAAGCCAGGAGCCAGGTGCTTCTTCCTGGTCTCCCATGTGGGTGCAGGGCACAAGCACCTGGGCCATCCTCCACTGCCCTTCTGGGCCACATCAGAGAGCTGGGCTGGAAAAGGAGCAGCCAGGACTAGAACCTGGCGCCCATATGGGATGCCGGTGCTGCAGGTGGAGGATTAACCAAGTGAGCCACGGTGCCAGCCCCATTGGTTTCTTTTTTCTAGGACTCCCTCTATATACCTTCAAAATCCTTCTGAATTTTCTATTTTGAACACCCCAAATTAAGCAATTCTAAGCAGATATTCTTCTTTCTTGACATTTTTGTCAATAATTTTGTAGATCCTTTCTCTTGACCTTCACATTTAATCATCTACAGAGCCCCAGAGAGTCTTGCTTGGGTGAGTCCTTTATGCTAGATGAAGTCTCTGTCACATCACAGCTTCATTATTAAGTCATGGCCTCACTCTCCCCCTTGTCTCCTACTCTTGTAACCCAAGGAACATTCACAACACGGATTTTCTTAAAAATTTGCAATGCTTCTCTGAAATATGAAGACTAATTTCCTTGACCTTGTATTTAAGGCTGTTTACAATTTCACGCAAGCTATCATTTCAGACATCATTCAGTTCAGTCCTTATTCTCTCTAGCCAAGCTGGGCCTACTCAGTTACCCCCTACTGAAAATGTTTTGCTGTAGACAATCTTTCTCTCTAGAATGACCCTTTCCCATATTTTCCTAAGTAGAAATTATTTATTCTACTTGTTGCAATTCCACAGAGCCTTCTTTGACTTTTCTAATGCACAATGGATTCTCTCTCCTCTGCATTCTTGTTTTTAAATTTCTGTGATGTATTGACCTGTAGGATTTCATTTTTCATGAGATCCTTGCTTAATTACTCCATTGCAAACTCCTCATGGGGTTATCAGATTTAAAAATCCATAAATTATCAGAAGGAAATAGAAAACGAGAGAGAGAGAGAGAGAGAGAGAGAGAGAGAGAGAGAGAGAATAGGAATTTGGGTTCGGGTTAGGCCTGGGGAGAATGGCAAATGCCACTTACTTGAACATAGGATTTTTGCGCTCTGCTTCTTCTAAGACCACGAGTAGCACTGATCCATTTTTCACACTGACATTGATGGTCACATTGAAGAGCAGATCCACCCCCCTCAGCTGGTTGTTTATTGTGTATGTGACAGTGATGTTGGATGCTGAAGTGGGGGCAGGGGTAAGTTGGCTGGGTAGAGTTGGCTGTGTCTCAACTCCTGTGAAGAGCAAAGAGGCCAAATTTGTCAAAGATTCTGGCATTTGTTTTATAGGTACAAAATCTCTGTCACTAGCAACTCATTCAAGAAAATATTTTTAAAAAGTAATACATGTCACAGAGTTTAACAAAGTGCTTGGATAGCAAGTGTAGAATCCTGGCAAGGACTCCATGGACAATTTGTTAAACTTGGAAAATCATTGGGAAGTAGGAGTCTTAGGAGTCAGGTAAACGTAGCAGTATTTGGTACAACTGGGATCAACTTGCTTGACTTTGTTCTCTATGAATTCTGCATTTGAGACAGACAAAGAATATCTGATCTCTTGTTGTCCTAGGAAATACATGCACGCTGGCATTGTCGCATAATGGGTTAAACTGCCGCCTGGAACGCATTACATATAGGCGCCAGTTCAATTCCTGGCTGCTCCACTTCTGATCCAGCTCCTGCTAATGCACTTAGGAAAGCAGAGGAAAATTACCCAAGCACTTGGGAGACTTGGATGAAGCTCCCAGCTCCTGGCTTTGGCAAGGCCTGGCCCTGACTGTTGCAGCCACGTGGGGGGTGAACCAGTGGATGGAAGGTCTCTCTCTGTCTCTCCCTCTCTTTCTGTGTAACTCTATCTTTCAAATAAATGAAAAAAATCTAAAAAAATTAAAAAATGAAGTGCATGCAATTTAAATGGAACAATACTTTATATTAATATTTGAATAAAAAGGAGAATTAGAGGAATCCATATCAAACACAGATTAGTTCTGGGGTGATAAATTTCTGCAAAAGATTTCTACTTTTTAAATCCATATTACTTCAGTATTTGAATTTTAAGTATCTCAGCATCATATTTGTAATTGAATAAAGAATATTTCAACTTAAAAAGCAGCATTGCAGGTTTTCACCCCATTCCTTCAGTGTGCTGTTAGCACCAAGCTTTCATATTTGGGACTTTTAAAGCTTGACTGAAACATCAACTCTGTTCTCCTCCTAAGCCTCCTAAACAAAATCAAGGATCAATCATTACTTCTTTTTTGCATTTTCATTGTATATGGATTCAATTTCTATTTAATACTTATTCTAGTCTTCCAAATATTCTAGTTTTTGTCTACATAGCTGTCTCATGACTTTGGAAGAGCAGACATCGTAAGATATACATAATGCTTGGTAGTACATTTTCAAGTGAATGAATGAAGTTATTTTATATGGAATTATGGAATTTTCCCTCCTACAAAATGTTTTGTACATACCAGGTGCTCAGTGAATGCATGCTGAAGGAAGTAAACACGGGTCTGAATTTTGGGGGGCAGGTGTTTATGCAGTAGCACACACTCTTGGGAACTGAAAGTCAGGTGGGGCTTCATCCACAGGGGAGCAATGGACACATCATTACTGGCCTAAGTTTCTATGTGTGACGTAAGAATTGAGAGTCAGGTGTTAAAAGAGCTCTTACCAGGGCTACAAGTCACGTGGGGCACATCTAGGTACGTCTTGCCTCTTAGAGAAGGGAGGATTTGCGCAATGGACATGGGGTTCTGGAATTTCCCCTGCTTAATCTCATCAAATATTGTGTTCATGGTCATCTCGCAGTTCCACTCCTTTCTCGGTTTCTCAGGTGTGACAGAGAGAGCCTGGGAGAGATAGGGTGAAAGAGAGAGAGAGAGGGTGAGAGAGTGAGAGTAAGGAACTAAGCATATATGGAGTGGTTCCTGTAAGGAATAGACTTGATCACTAATCTTTTTGATCACTTAGAATCTAAAACTTAAGCTACCAAAGGTTTAAACTACATCTATCTTCTTTAATGTGATGTCATCACTTAGCATGGTGTCTGTCACATAGTAGTCACAGAACAAATAGCTGTGTTACAATCAGATTTGGGGAACACTATTAGGGCAACAATTTAGCTTGCCAACAATCTTGAGAAGAGTAACACATTACGCTGTCAGAAGTCATTAATAACTCTCCATTAAGGCATGTGTTAGATCTATTTTCCAGGTAAGTTTGTACCTGAGAACACTGATGGAAGAAAGAGGGGAAGTTCTGTGACAGAGGAAATGCCTTGTGAATGCTGTTAGCAAGCGATATGCATCTCCCAGGCCACTGGAAGGGCACTGGCCTCCTGGAAGAGGTTGAGCAAAGCCTGCAAAGAAGGGTTAGAAGCACTACTGTTCTGCTGGGAGAAAACACGAACAATGCTGGAACTGTGAAAATTTTTTTTTTTTTTTTTTTTTTTTTTTGCAGACTACATTTCATTTAACCTAACAGCAGCCTTGTTATTATGGGGGAGATGAAATCTAGAGAAATTCAATATTTGTTGGAGATGGTGGCAGATCTGAGACAAGGCAAGGACATTTTAGATGGAAAAGTTTACATATTAGAGACCTGGTGACTCCAGTTTTCAGGTTGCCTGAGTAATCGAAGAAATCCCTCTGGGCTATGGCATTTAGATATGGATGAGGTCTTGCCCTTGATAGGAAAAGCTTTCATTCCCAGGTACAGCTTATCAGAGTGTACATAGCAGGTGATAAAATTCCAAATAGAATCCACAAGTCAATTTAGTTAAAGTAAATGTTTCTCTGTGGGGCACTAAGTTGAAGCAAGGTTATTTTATGTGAGGTACACACACACACACACACACGTAACTCCTCAAATGATCTTATAATCCGTTACAGACTTTCTTTATCTTCTACAAATCTTTGTAGGCCCTTGAAAATACTCTTTAGATCCAGACGTGGATCAAAACTAGGCTTTTGTTCTATGACAAAATGTCATTGACCACGACATACAAGCTATCTTTTTTATTTAATCACTTTTAAGCATGGTATGTTGGAGTGGGGACTTTTTATGCAAGAGATTGAGTAGGAGCAGGGAGGGAGAGAGGGAGAAGGAGAGGGAGTTGGACTTGGAGCTATAAGAAGCATCTTACAGAATTCAAACTTCAGTGTTACACTAGGGAAGCATAGGACTGAGTATGGACTTGGTTCTAGGCAGATGTGGCTCTATCATCTACCAGGGGCTTTTAGAAAAGTTTAGTCAAATTTAGATGATTTTTGCTAATCATTTTGAACAAAAATCTGCCTTTTTGAGATTAAGATAAAGGACTTAGAAAAAAAACAATTGGCCGGTGCCGCAGCTCACTAGGCTAATCCTCCACCTGCGGCGCTGGCACACCGGGTTCTAGTCCCGGTCAGGGTGCCGGATTCTGTCCCGGTTGCTCCTCTTCCAGTCCAGCTCTGTGCTGTGGCCAGGAAGTGCAGTGGAGGATGGCCCAAGTGCTTGGGCCCTGCACCCCATGGGAGACCAGGATAAGCACCTGGCTCCTGCCTTCGGATCAGCGTGGTGCGTGGTTCACATTGGGGTGGGAACCAACAGGAAAGGAAGACCTTTCTCTCTGTCTCTCTCACTATCCACTCTGCCTGTCAAAAAATAAATAAATAAATAAATAAATAAATAAAAAAAGAATTAATCTTTTGAGCCAATTTTTTTTTTTTGACACGCAGAGTGGACAGTGAGAGAGAGAGACAGAGAGAAAGGTCTTCCTTTTGCTGTTGGTTCACCCTCCAATGGCTGCCGTGGCTGGCACGCTACAGCCAGTGCACCGTGCTGATCCGAAGCCAGGAGCCAGGTGCTTCTCCTGGTCTCCCATGCCAGTGCAGGACCCAAGGACATGGGCCATCCTCCACTGCCCTCCTGGGACACAGCAGATAATCTGGCGCCCTGACCAGGACTAGAACCTGGGGTGCCGGCGCCGCAGGCGGAGGATTAGCTATTGAGCTGCTGCGCCGGCCAAAAGATTGATTGTTAAAATTTAATATTTTGAGCACTCTGGCCTCAGAATCAGCCCTAAAGGCACTCGGATCTGGCTGAAAAGCCCATGAGAGTATTTCAGGCATGGAAAGCCAAGACACTCTGGCAAAAAGATCTCTGTGAGTGAGATCCCAGTGGAAAGAACAGGTCTTCAAAGAGGGAGGTGCCTTTCTCTGAAGGGAGGAGAGAACCTCCACTTTGACTATGACCGTGTCTAAACAAGATAAGAGTCGGAGAACTCAATGGGCTTCCATAGCCTTGGAAACTCATAACTGGTGCATAGGGAGATTACTGATGCCATAAACAGGAGTGTCAATTTGTAAAGTCAACAACAGGAGTCACTGTGCACTTACTCCTCATGTAGGATCTCTGTCCTTAATGTGCTGTACACTGAGGCTTAATGCTATAACGAGTACTCAAACAGTATATTTCACTTTGTGTTTCTATGGGGGTGCAAACGATTGAAATCTTTACTTAATGTACACTAAACTGATCTTCTGTAAAAAAAAAAAAAAAAAAAGAAATTATCAATTCCCAACTTGACTCGCACTGGGGTTAAACATGACAATAGGTCTGATCTGATTTCATCATCATTTAAAAAAAATCATCTATTATTTTTCACTTTATGTTTCTGTGTGGGAGCAAACTGTTGAAATACTTACTTAAGGTATACTAAGCTGATCTTCTGTATATTAAGATAATCAAAAATGAATCTTGATGTGAATGGAAGGGGAGAGGGAGTGGGAAAGGGGAGGGTTGTGGGTGGGAGGGACGGTATGGGGGGGAAGCCATTGTAACCCATGAGTCGTACTTTGGAAATTTATATTCATTAAATAAAAGATAAAAAAAAAAGAAAAAAAATAAAATTTAATATTTTGGATCAGAGCTGTGGTGTAGTGGGCTAAGCCTCTGCCTGTGGTGCTGGCATCCTATAGATGCACTGGTTCTAGTCCTGGCTGCTCCACTTTCAATCCAGCTCTTTGCTATGGCCTGGGAAAGTAGTGGAAGATGGTCCAAGTGCCTGGGCCCCTACACCCATGTAGGAGACCAAGAAGCTCCTAGCTCCTGGCTTTGGATTGACCTAGCTCCAGCCGTTACAGCCATTTGGGGAGTGAACCAGCAGATGGAAGACCTTTCTCTCTGTCTCTCCCTTTCATTGTCCATAACTCTACCTCTCAGATAAATAAAGTTTTTTAAAAAAATTTAATATATTTAAAGGACCTACCTTATAATCTTTATTATTTATACATCAAACTTTCAATAGTCTGTAACTATTACTAATAAACTGATTATTTTCACTAAGAAACCAATAAAGTTCTTGGATTTATTTAGTTTGCTTCATTCTCCAAAGAAGGTAGACAGATTCATATAGATTTGTTATCACATTTTACCTATGAGGTAAGGAGCAAATAACACTTAGCCTGCGTTGTACCAATGGATAAACTAATGCAGTCACTACAAAAAATATACCTCAAGGTACACCAGTAGGATTTACCCAGAGATGTTAGCAGAGGCCTGATTTCTTGATCCTACAATTTTATCTTATTGGCATGGACCCAGTCAAAAGTATCCAGGGTGTGTTTACCTGCATAGCAAGGCCAGTACTGTAGATATCTCCTATGATGCCATTGTCTTTGATCCTTGCGCTGATATTCTCTACAATATTCTTTAGTACCTGACCAAACAGGTCTCTGTAACTTTCTTCTGACCCCACAGGGATCTTGTTGTACATACAGGTCAGAGCCAAGGTCGCCACTGCTCCTGTGTCTGTGAATCACAGCGGGGGTAGGATCACCACCACGACAATATAAACATCTCTCATTAGTTGTGCGCTACTTCTAGTTACATGATCTCATGTAATCCTCTGAGAAATCTGTGAATTAGGATCTGTAATTATTTTCATGTACAAGTTTCCTAGGTCACACAACCAGCAAGTAGAAACACCAGACCTGAACCCAGATCTGTGTAATTCAATGGCTCATGATTTGTGTTTGTATAGACTGGCAGTATGTTGAATCCTACTTCTCTTGTCCCAATGTCTATCTTTCAAAATGTCACCAGGTTTTGAAGGCCAGTCTTCATGTTCTCTCAATGAAGCCTTCTTGGTCATCCCAGCCCAACAGATAGAGTCTCTCTCCTTTAGCTTTTGTTGTTTATACCTGTTTTCAATTTTGACACTCTCTGATATTCAAGGAGTCTACAAAAAGTTCATAAACATTGTGTATTGTGAAAATACTATGCGTGGATTTCAAAAGTTTTTTTCCCACTAAAATACATGTATCTTTTAATTCAGTTTTCAATGAACTTTTTGAAATGTCCTCATGTGTTGTTGTTAATTGTGCTCAGTGAATGCTTGGATGGTGTGAACTTTGCATCCTCCCATAGCACTCAGCACAGGGACTTTTTCATCATTTGTGAGTGAGAAACTTGCAGACTGAAGGAACAGTTCTGGGATGAAAAGACCAGACCAAATGAAAAGCTCGCCAGGTCGCATCTTTTATTTCACTGATCTTTGCTCTCCACACTATTCTCTGAGAGTTGCATAATGTCACTGAGGGTGACTGTGTTACTGAATCCCAGAGCAAAGACGTCCAAACTCTCTAAAACTGGCAGAGATACCTCAGCAACGTGTGAGGTCCCAGATAGCAAAGGGACATCTGTCCGTTGTTTGACCCACCTACGGGCTACTAGAGCAAACGTGTACCTGCTTGTCCGATAGAAACAGAAACATGAGAAGTCACTAATGAGGCATGTGGAAGGAGGTGAAAACCCGAGGTAACATTTAGAGAATGACAGAGGGCAAAAGGGACCATGCAATATGACAGTGGCTCCCAGAGAGATGGGATAATTAATACAAAAGGGTGGCCAAAAGAAGGCCATTAGTAAGCAACCGTGTTTTCAGAACAAAGGAATGAGATGGCCCCAGCTTTGCTTTGAATGAGGAAATCATGGGTTTAAAGGTTCAGGTAGCAGCTGTTTAATTGAAAGAGAATATTTAGATGTAACAATGATAATCATTGAGAAGAATAGAGTGTGGAAGCATCAGTATTCATTAGAGAGAGGGAACAGAGTTGGACAGAGGCAAGACCTCAAAATTTAACTTAGGATTGACTTCTGACTTGGGTGACATGTTTATTGTTCCCAGTGGAGGTTCTGCAACTGTTAGAATATATGAAGTATTACCTTGGTTTCTGTGTCTCACTATTTTCCCTTTATTTGTTTATGCCTAATTCACATATCCAACAAGCTTTGTTAAGTATCTTCCATCTACACACTTTTCCATCATCCTTGGTTCTTTCCCTATGGAAAGCTCTCCTCTCCCACTCCCCTCTCCAGCTCCACCATTCTGTGCACTGTGCCTCACCTCGAATGTTCCCAGTTCAGGACAGTTTTAAACAGTGGTGATCTACTCACCCACACTGAAGGGAGAAGAACTGGCCAGCAGGGTCTTGGCAAAACGTACAGCTATTGGTAAGGTTGCCTCTGAGTTCTTCTGGCACAGGGCCAAGATGGCCAGACTGGGGCTGTAGAAGGCTGATGCGTCAGCGTTGGGACCTCAGAAGGGGACAGAGAGTCATTATTAGGTGAACAATCACTATTATGGAGACATTTGTGCAGAATGAAAAGTCAAAACTTTTAAATAAGAATTGCTAGAAAACCTGCCCCCAAAGAAAGACACAGTATGGGCAAAGGATAGCTTCAATGGTTCCTAGAATGGGAATGCCATCTGACATTTGAATAGAATAAAATGAATGATGATTTCATCAGACAGGTGATGGACTGACAAGGCCGTGTTCCTGGAGGTAATGGTACTTCGTTTTGGATTGGAAGTTAATCTCTCACTTGTGGGATTATTAGAGGGATCAGAGTGTCTCTTCCCTAACTTTCCATTTTTACCACCTCTAACTTCCTTGGATTTTAAATGCCCAGAAAGGAACCGTGCCTCCCTCTGCCATCTCTCCCAATGATGTCTCACTTGAAGGTGCCCACTTCTGCATCTGACTTTGCAGAATGGATACTTTATTCCCAGGGTCTCGGCAGGAGGAGGTGAGGGCCATAACGGTGAGGGCAAGCTGCCCAGTGGTTAGGTCTGCAGAGGAGAGAACAAAACAGTTACACAAAGATATTCTCAGGGAAGAGACCACCAGCAACCAGGGCTGACCCAGACCATGTTGACTTTTTAATAAAGTGAGTAGATAGGCTTTGTCTTTATAAAGAAAGAATATGGAAAAAATACTTGATGATATATTTAATCTCCTCAATTAATTTAATTAATTGGTTTCTGTGTGACTTGAGAACTCCATCAAGAATCCCTGGTATCTGGTTAGAAAAGCTACAGAGAAAATTTCCATAGGACAATTCAGAGTTACAAAATAATTTAAAGCTTTTATCTAACTTGAGCCTCAAGGTAATTCCTGGGAGGTAGCAAACAGAGATTTTACTATTATTATCATTGATATTGTTATTAGAGTTGGGGAGAGGTTAAGCAGGATTAGTGATCTGTGCAAAGTCCCAGAGTTAATAAAAGGCAGAGCCAGCCTGGAAGCCGGATCTTTAAACATCTGATCTAGAGCTCTTTGTGCTTTTCTGCCCTCTTCCATGAGTGCTCTGACCTCACACACACTTCTTTCTAGGTATTTAGCAGGTAGGGAGAAGTATTCATGGGACTAATCCAAAATTCAGGGAGCATGAGAGGGGCGTGGAGATCTTACCTGCAGGGTCACTGGCCATGAGCTCATAAGTCAGGAGCTTCTGTGCCTCCAAGCCATAGGCTCCAGCCAGGTTCATGGCAATAAGGATGCTGGGGTTTGGGAGGGCTGATGAGGTCACCGAATCCTCCATGAGCACTTGGATGCCATTAACCAATGACTGCTCTGATGCGGGAACCGCTGGGAAGAGAAAACCCCTAACCCTTATTCTTTGCCCTTAGAAACATGATTCCTATGTCTTTTGTTTCTTTTAGGAAATGACTCAGTTAACGTTGGTATTCTAAGTGACTTGAGAGAGATGGAAAAAACATTGAGATTTTTCTTTGGAAGACAATTATTAGTCCCTACAACTTCTCCATCCATATCTTTAAGATAGAAAATATGTTTTTTATGGAATAACTTCAAGGACTATGGCTCATGCACATTTCACATGATTTCTAGAACCTCCTAGGAATCAGTGATTTCTTTGCATCCCCTTTTTCCCAACTGTTCCATGAAGAATATTAAATATTTTGGATATGACCTATTCTCAGCAGGTATCAACATTTCCCACTAGGACTTGGTCAACGTTGCCATTATTTATCTTTGAATCATCAATCATTAATCACACAAAAGAACTTCAACCTCTCAATTAAAAATGAATAGACTTGCCTTTCAAAGAGCTTGTGCCATCAAGTCAGGAAAGATGAAAAACACATACACCTGACTTACCTTTATTGGATCTCCAGCTATGATCATGATTTTCAACCACTTTCTCAGCAGCAGAGCTCAGTATCTGAGGTCTCTGCCTCTCCCTAGGGTGACTGCTTCCCTGACTTCCCCAGAGAAAATGCCATACTCACAGCATGAACTTTGGGTCTGAGTACTGGTCCCAGCCAAAGCCCAGAGAAGGTTCAGGAGGTGGAGGGCGAACCAGGCCATCTTACTCTTTCCGTCCTGTACCAGCACTCCTGTCAAATACCAGTATTTGCAAGTAGAGTCTTTCTCTACTTTCTCTTATATGCGCTTCTCTTTGTAAAATGGTTGGTTCCTGACCCAGCCACTTCTACCTACCTTCACCTCTCCTTTTCTTATATACCTAGTTCCATTTGCTTATCTAAGATTACCTACTATAGACACTCCAGTGTGTCTAAAGGTGACTCTTAGGCAGCACAGTCATGTGAAAAACATAAGGCTGGATATGCAGTGAAGGAGGTGACAAGAAATTGTCCTTTGCCAAAATCCTAGGTCATTCCATCAGGAAGTCTGGCTAATGTGCAAATATAAACAAGACTTCTTTTAGGATAGCTGGCCAGGAAAATCTGTTGGCTTTTTATTAGCAACCACTTCATTGAGGTTTGGGCAATTCATAGGTGTCAGCTCATTTCATGGTGCAATACACCTACTTTACAATACACCCTTTTAAAGTCTCAGGTGGGGATCTTCCAGGTGAAGTTGGAATTCATGCAATCGATTAAGCTGACATGGACCTGGGTTCTAGCCTACACTTTTTGAAATTGTTTGGCGTTAGGTAAGAAATGGATCCCATGGCCCCAAAATTGTTTTTGACTTTTCTTTCCTTATCTAGGGGTAAAAGCAGTTTCCAACTCCCAGTACTTTTAAATAATATAATCTTTAAGGTAACTGGAAAATGTGGCATCAACTTATATTAAGTACGTTTTTTTCAACAACGTAGCTATCCCCTAAAGCCAAATACATCTCACTACAGCAGAGAACTAGAAATAATATCTGAAATTATGAAGAGAGGGCTGATTATTTTTCTGCATTTTCAGTTCTTTTTTAGGAAGAAATCCTTCCATGGCTTCCATTTTGGAATGAAAGTCAAAGTCCTTTTAATGACCTACAAGGCTTTATAAGATTTGGCTTTTCTGACCCCACCTCCAACCTGTGTTTCCCTTGCTTACTCTGCTCCAGCCACACAGGACTGCTTGGTGTTCCTTGAGTGTGTCAGTAGCCTTTGCATTCTATGTCAAGAGATCCAGGGCAGTCTTTTTCCATATATCCTCATGGTGGCTCCTCACTTCCTTCATATCACTGCTCTGAGGTAAGTGCATAGACAGACCTTTCTGGACCATATGATATAAGGGAGTCTGCCCACCACTGACACCCATCCTGACCCTTACCTGTAACAGCCCATCATCTTCTGTCATACCAGGTGTGTGGTTGGTTATTGTTTTTTTTTTTTTTTTGAATGACTGCATTAATAGGCAAGTATGAGACATGGATTAGAAGGTATTCTTTTCTTTCTTGGTGGCCCCACCTCCTGGTGTTTGCACCCTGTACAGTCCCTGTCTCTAAAGCAACCTCACTTCTAATGAGTGGGATGCAACAAAAGTGGTATAGGGGGCTGGCATTGTGGCACAGTGGGGTTAAGCTGCTGCTTCTAATGCTGGCATCCCCTATCAGTGGCTACATAGCTTCTCATCCAGTTCCCTGCTAATGCTCCTGGGAAGGCAGAGAAGATGGTCCAAGTACTTGGGCCTCTGCCACCCGAGTGGGAGACCAGGATAGAGTTCCTGACTCCTGGCTTCAGTGTGGTCCTGATCTGGAGCTGTGGTGACCATTTGGGGAGTAAGCCAGTGGATAGAAGATTTTCTGATTTTCTCTCTCTCTCTCTCCACACACATACACAACACACACACTCTCTCCCTGTCTCCTTCTCTATCTCTATCAGTCTTCCTTTTTTTTAGATCAATTTTTGTCTTTTATTTCTTGTTCACACAAAAACCTTTTTTCTTTCTTAACTAACCCATTTATCCCTATTCTTTTTTTTAACTTTTATTTAATGAATATAGATTTCCAAAGTACAGTTTATGGATTACATTGGCTTCCCTCCCCCATGACTTCCCTCCCACCCGCAACCCTCCCCTTTCCTGCTCTCTCTCCCCTTCCATTCATATCAAGATTCATTTTCAATTTTCTATATATGCAGAAGATCAGTTTAGTATACATTAAGTAAAGATTTCAACAGCTTGCACCCACATATAAACACAAAGTGAAAAATACTGTTTGAGTACTCGTTATAGCATTAAATCTCAATGTACAGCACATTAAGGACAGAGATCCTACATGAGGAGTAAGTGCACAGTGACTCCTGTTATTGACTTTACAAACTGACACTCCTGTTTATGCCATCAGTAATCTCCCTATGCTCCAGTCATGAGTTTCCAATGCTATGGTCGCCTTTTGAGTTCTCCGACTCTTATCTTATTTAGACAAGGTCATAGTCAACGTGGAAGTTCTCTCCTCCCTTCAGAGAAAGGTACCTCCTTCTTCAAAGACCTGTTCTTTCCACTGGGATCTCACTCACAGAGATCTTTCATTTAGGTCCTTTTTTTTAAATTTTTTTTTTTTTTTTTTTGCCAGAGTGTCTTGGCTTTCCATGCCTGAAATACTCTCATGGGCTTTTCAGCCGGATCCGCATGCCTTAAGGGCTGATTCTGAGGCCAGAGTGCTATTTAGGACATCTGCCATTCTATGGGTCTGCTGTGTATCTTGCTTCCCATGTTGGATCGCTCTCCCCTTTATTTATTCTATTGGTTAGTATTAGCAGGTACTAGACTTGTTTATGTGCTCCCTTTGACTCTTAGTCCTTTCATTATGATCAATTGTGAACAGAAATTGATCACTGGGACTAGTGAGATGGCATTGGTACATGCCACTTTGATGGGATTGAATTGGAATCCCCTATCAGTCTTCCTTTTAAATAAATAAATAAACCTTTTAAAAAATATGCCACTTGGAACAACATGCTCCCATAAAAAACAGTGGTGGGATGAAGTAAGACTGACTCCCTTCTTGCTTGCTTTTCTCCTCTAATGATTCTTGCTCCTTGGTTTGATGAAATTGGCTGCCAAGTGTGAGCTGCCTACTGGAGAAATCCTTATGGTAAAGAACTGAGGGTACCCTTCAGCCAACATACAGCCAGGGAAAAGAGTGATCCTGACAACAACCATACGAGCAAGGTGGAAAGCAACTCCTTCCACAGCTGAATTTTGAGATAAAGGCAGCCCCAGCTGATGTCTTGATGGCAGCCTCCTTATAGACCTGGAGCCAGGGGACTTAGCAAATCCACCCCTGGATCTTGATCCACAGGGACTATGGGATAATAAATGTTTTATTTTGGGCTAATTTATGGGGTAATCTGGTATGCAGCAATATATATCCAATAAATGGTTATGGTAGGAGAGAAGACCAGAAAGATAGTTCAAGTCTATGCAGCAGAGGGCCTTGGATGGTACATGAAGTAGTAGGCGGAGCAATACCACTTTGACTCCCCTACCAGGTGTCTAATTCCTAATTGCTTGCATCTGTCACATGTTAGTTCGGTTATATAGCAAAGGGGAATTGAAGTCACACATAGAATTGAGGCTGCTAATGAGCTGAACTAAAGAAGGAAATGTTAGCTTGGAGTACCTGAGGGGGACCAGTATAATCACAAGGGTCCTTATAAGTGGAAACGGGAGGCAGGAGCCAGTCAGAAAAGCAGATGTGAGGATGCAAGCAGAGGTCAGGCTGACACAGTTGCTGGGTCTGAGCATGGAAAGGGGCCACGAGTCACGGATTGTAGGCAGCCTCCAGAAGCTGGAAAGGTTAGGAAGTGGACTCTCCCCTGGAACCCAAAGAGAACACAGCCCTTTATACTCCTTGGTTTTAGCCCAGTGAGACCAATTTTGGACTTCTGATCTCCAGAGTTGTCATATAATACATTCATGTTTACTAAATTGTGATAACCTGTTACAGCAACAGAAAGAATCTAATATGGATTAGGAACTCGGCAGGTACTGATCTTGGGTTCCAGCGCCGACTCATGACGATCCAGAGATGGTTGCACACCCTTTGTGGGCCACCTCCTTCACATGCACTTCCTTTAAGAAATCACGTACAGCCAGAATTGCTGCAAGACTGATTGTGACACAGTTGTTGCAGTTAGCACGTAACCTCCAGAACAAAACCCACACTGTCTATGCTTCTCTTAAGTAATGCATTTTGGTAATTTTTGATTAACTATTCATTGACTTATCCTGTGCCTATTTTCTTTTTTTTTTTGATTATGAATATTTTTATTAAATTACAGTACATTTAACAATATATGTTCTAGTAATAAGTTTTTACCTTTTGGGTACTATAACATCACAACTGTTTGGACACCCTATTTCTTGAGTTTCTTTTGGGCGGCTTTCTTCTTAACCATCTGTAATCTCTTCATAGCATTGAGCTGTGATTCTTGTGAAGTTGGACCTTTAAGGGATGCTGAGGAAGGGCTACTAGATTCTGAAGTACTTTTACTAGTGGTACTTCCACCAGGGCCTGATGTCCCACTATTTCCATTCCCACTTAGTTGGTTGCTGCTTCCTGGAACTAAACTACTTGGACTGGGAAGACCTACTTTGCTGACATTATCACAACTAACCGAGCGACTAAGGCCAGTTTTGCCTAAGGTCAGAGGTGGAGGTGGTTTCAGTGGTACAGTGGGTGTTGAACTATTATTGGAACCTATTTTAGAACCTATTCCACCTTTGGAAGATGTTGCCAGACCAGTCAAACCCACAGGCTTCTGGCTGGCTGATGAGGCAGCAGGTTTTCCACTGTTGTTTTGTGTTGTAGAACTCAATTTTGCTGTTGAGGGACCAGTAGAAGATGTTTTGGCTGCAAACACTGCCCACCCCGTTAGGCCACTAGTTACCGAAGAGGAAACACTGGTACTAGAAGAATGTCCTGAAATAACCGTGGATGTCTTGACTTCTGTTCTCTTGAATGCTTGGAAAGTTGTCTCTTGCTTGAGTTTAGTTTCTGGTTTCTTAACCAATGGATCTTTGACAGCTGGAGCTACAGAAACAACTGTAGGAGCTGGTTTCTGTGGTGGTTTCTGAGTTTTTTGAGCCATTCTTTTCATCTGTCTGGTACATCGGGCACAATACCACACCAGGCGAGGGTCATTCACTTCCTTGTCTGTTACCTGGGGTTTATGGCAGTCTTGGTGGTACAGATTATGGCATTCTTGACATTCGACTAATTGATTACCAGATGCTACTGTCATCTGCCTACAAACAACACAGGCCAGTCCCATCTCCATAGCAAAATCATCAGCACTGGTCTCTTCAAAACTGGAAAGGTCAGCTATAGCTAAATCCTTGCTGGTTTGGACAGTAATGGGAGAGGACCGCGTCTCGGATTTCTCTAGTCTAGGTTTCTTTGGAATATCAGCTCCTTCAGTAACATCTGATTTTATTTTATCAGCAGGTCTCTTTTCAGCTTCCTTCTTTACCTTTTCAGTTGTGAGGACCTTGCCATTATTATTGCCTGAAGGAAGATGGATGATGTTTTGGGCTCTTGCTTAATAGAAATAGCTTTTGTGCTTGAAATTTTGGGTGGCTCCACATCCTTTTGAGATGGACAGTAACTCGCATCAACACCCCGGGCCAAGGACTCATCAAGTAGTGCTTTCAGTTTCTCAGCAGAATCTTTACTCTTTGAATGTAAGAAACCTAGTGCTTTCAAAAAAATAGGGTCAAGTTCCAAGTTCACAGTAGCAGCCATTGCAAACACCGCTCCGCCCCGCCGCTCCGTCCGTTCCCAGTGGTCCTGTGCCTATTTTCTTATTTCAAACTGTCCTGATGCTCTCTGGACAACTCTATAGAGTTTATTTATGGTGATTATTTTTGCTGTGATAGCAGATGGAAGTTTTCCCCCTTGGACTCAGTCTAGGTTCTGTATTAGTTTCAAGCCTTAGCAGCTTTTCAGAAGGTGTGACCGGAAGTAGGTTTTCACGAGCCAGTGTTGGTGGGTTGCTAAGGGAGTGTTATATCATTGATCTTCACAACATCTCTCATATAAAAGGTGTTTGTGTCAGCCTGCAGTGGTGCTGTGTTCTAGCAAGAGACTTCTGCCTGGAAGAAACTGAGTTGTTTCAGTTAAAAATGGAGGTTAGGGGAAAAAAATGTAGGTTAGAAGTGCTAGAAGGCATTAAAAAACATGCAAAATTAGAGTGGTTGTTGAAGCCAATTAGAAGATTTAAATGAGAACATCAAACAAAATCACTTTAAAATTTATTTATTTAAAAATTTTTAAGGGAAACAAATTTCATGTATTTCATAAATATAAATTTTGGAACATAGTGATACTTCCCACCCTACCTTTCCTCCTGCTTCTTCTTTTAATCCCTCTCTTAATTTTTACAATGACCTACTTTCAGTTTACTTTATACTCACAAGGTTAACCCTAAGTAAGTAAAGAGTTCAAAAAATAGTAATAAGAAAAAAAAACCACTGTTATTCAACAGTAGAGACAGGTTTGTAAACAATCATCAAATCTCAAAAAATGTCAATTTCACTGCTATACATTACATTTTTTGGTAATCTATTAGTTACCACAGATCAGGAAAACATGGTATTTGCCTTTTTGGGACTAGCTTATTTCACTAAGTATAATTTTATTGCAAAAGACAGGATTTCATTCCTTTTTTTTTTTTTTTTTTTTTTTTTTACAGCTCTTAGTAGTATTCCATGGATGGAGTATATATCACAATTTCTTTATCCAGTCATCAGTTTATGGACACCTGGGTTGATTCCATCTTATTTATTGTGAATTGAGCTGATAAACAAGGGGTACAGATAACTCATGTCACTTTAAAAAAAAGATTTATTTATTTATTTGAAAGTCAGAGTTACACAGAGAGGCAGAGAGAGAGAGGTCTTCCATCCGCTGGTTCACTCCCCAATTGGCTGCAATGGCCGGAGCTGTGCAGATCCAAAGCCAAGATCCAGGAGCTTCTTCTGAGTCTTCCACACAGGTGCAGGGACCCAAGAACTTGGGCATTTACTACTGATTTCCCAGGCCATAGCAGAGAGCTGGATCAGAAGTCGAGCAGTTGACTTGAACAGGTATCCATATGGGATGCCAGCACTGCAGGCAGTGGCTTTGCCTGTTACTCCACAGAGCAGTTTTACCTTCACAGCAAAATTGGGAGTAGGGTACAGAGATTTTCCATACATGCATTGTCCTCACGTGTGCACAGCTTCCCCTATTATCAAAGGCCATGCTAGAGAGATACATTTGTTAATAATTAATAGACTGACATTGATAAATTAAATAATAACTGCATAGGAAATTATTTTTTAATGTTGTGATTTAATGTTATTTTATTCCATGTCCATATGCCAGTTCGAATAATATCTCAGATACACTTGAGAAAATAGATCTAATACAAATTTAGTGCTTTACTAGTGTTTAATCAATGTTATCAAAAGTGAGCTAAAATCATTGAGAGTGTCATAGCTCTCCAAGAAACCTATCTAACCATGTTATTTTGAGACTCAATATCATTGATCATTTGCAGGGTCAGTTATTTCTGTTGTTTGGATTTATTTGTGTTAATTATTTATCATTGGGTTCCATATTTTCAAAAATAAATAAATATTTATTCATTTTATTGATTTGAAAAGGCGGGAGTAAGGGAGAGAGAATGGGAGGAGAGGGGGGAGGGCAGGAGGGAGAGAGAGAGAGAGAGAGAGAGAGAGAGAGAGATCTTTCATTTGCTAGTTAATTTCACAAATGCCCACAACAGCTGGTAGCCAGGAAATCCATCTGAGTCTTCTTTGTAGATGGCAGAGACCCAAGTACTTGAGCCATCACCTGTTGCCTCCCGGAGTGCTCACCAGCAGGAAGCTGAATTCTAAGTGGAGGCACTCCACTAGTGAAGATGGGTGCCCCAGGTGGCTGCTTAATCTGCTGCACCACAACAACCTCCCTAGTTTCCGTTTCAGCTAAAACCAGTCATATGCACTAGTTTTCCAAGGATTGTATAAGTTTTAAATGTTTTTTAAAATTATTGTTATTTTAATTTACAGATAATAAATGTATATATTTATGGGGTACAATGTGGTGTTGGTGAGGGGGATAGGGAGATTTGGTCAAAGTATACACAGTTTGTTAGGAAGAATGACTTTGTGACATAATTTGCATAGTGGGGTGACTGTTAATAAAAATGTGAATTTCAAAATTGCTAAGAGAGTAAATTTCTAATATCTCATCACAAAAAATAAGAAATTCTTCAAAAAGTAAAATTACAGGCGGGTGCCGTGGCTCACTAGGCTAATCCTCCGCCTGTGGCACTGGCATACCGGGTTCTAGTCCCAGCTGGGGTGCTGGATTCTGTCCCGGTTGCTCTTCTTCCAGGCCAGCTCTCTGCTGTGGCCCGAGGGTGGAGTGGAGGATGGCCCAAGTCCTTGGGCCCTGCACCTGTGTGGAGACCAGGAGAAGCACCTGGCTCCTGGCTTCGGATCAGCGCAGTGCGCTGGCCGCAGCGGCCATTGAGGGGGTGAACCAATGGAAAAGGAAGACCTTCCTCTCTGTCTCTCTTTCTCACAGTCCACTCTGCCTGTCAAAAAAAAAAAAAAGTAAAATTATAAATACCATATGATCCAATATCCCCACTCCTGGGCGTATGTATCCAAGCAAGTTGCAATCAGTCTGTTGAAGAGACATCTGCACTCCTGTGTTTGTTGCAACCCCATTCACAATAGCCAAGAATAGAGACAGCTTAAGTGTCCATCCACTGATGAATAAAGCACACAGTGAAATCCTATTCAGCCATAAAAATGCTGAAATCTTGTCATTTTCACTAACATTGATGGAATTCAAGGATATTATGATAAATGAAATAAGCCCAGCACAGACAGACAAGTCCTGTGTGATTTCACTCATGGTCTTGAAAAAAGGTGATCTCATAGAAGCTTAGAGTATAATAGTTGTAATCAGAGGCTAGGGAGCGTAGGGGAGAGGGAAGAATAAGGAAAGGTTATTTAGTGGGTACTGAGTTATAGTTAGATAGAAGTGAGAAAGTCTGGTGCACTATTGAATAGTAAGATGACTATAGATAATGATAATATACTGTATATTTTTCCAAAAAACCTAGAAGAAGAGATTTTGGATGTATTCACCACAAAGAAATGATACATGCTTGAGGAGATATAAATGTTTACTTTTATTTCACATTATTAATGTACCAAATGTATTAATGTATTAATGTACCAAAGAATCACAGGTATCCTACAAAAATGAAAAAATTTTATGTGTCTGCAAAAAAATTTATCAAAAATATAAATGAGTGAAGAGTATGTGAGCTAGCTTGATTTAATCATTCCACGTCGTCAGCTGCATGAAAGCAACCCATTGTTCACGTAATTATCAACAGTGCTCACATTATTTTTTAAGTTTTATTTATTTACTTGAAAGTCAGAGTTACATAGAGAGAGAAGGAGAGGGAGAGAGAGAGAGAGAGGTCTTCATCCGCTGGTTCACTCCCCAGTTGGCTGCAAAGGCCAGAGCTGCGCAGATCCGAAGCCAGGAGCCAGGAGCTTCTTCCAGGTCTCCCATGTGGGTGCAGGGGCCCAAGGACCTGGGCCATCTTCTACTGCTTTCCCAGGCCATAGCAGAGAGTGGGATCAGAAGTGGAGCAGCTGGGACTCCAACCGGGGTCCATGTGAGTCACCGGCACTGCAGGTGGCGGCTTTACCCACTACACCACAGCACTAGCCTCTCACATCATTCTTAACAGTGTCCTGATTGGATGATGAGTGGTCACGTGACTCACAAGGGACAGTAAAAAACAGTTTTAATATTTTATGTATTTATTACCTCAAGTCAATATCTTCAATTTCACACAAATTGTATCTTTTACAGAAAGATCTGCCAACTTTTCCCTGTGCTAGCAGGACCCCGGTGGTCCAGAAAGATTACATGCTTTTCTATATCTCTAATTTAGTTTTGAAGATGAGACAAAGACCTCAGAGGGTACAGCCCATCACTGGCTAGAAGTGAGGGTATCTGTCACATCCAATTAATGAGAGCCTGGGATGAGCTGAACTTGAGAATCAAGGATCAGCATTAGAAAGAAGTACATTAGAAGCATTAGAAAGAAGCAGCATTAGAAAGAAGAATCAATTTCTGACTATGAAGTGTGGTTACAAGCAGAGGGGAGAAAGTTAAGTTTATCATGAAGAAAGCACATGGAGTATTGAGTATTCAGTATTGCTAAAACAATTCCTCCTGATTGTGGTTTTTTTTTTTTTTTTTTTTTTTTTTTTTTTTTTTTTTTTGGAGCGGGGGCTACTTTAAATGGGTTACTATATACTTTAAGTGAGGCGTATTTAGCTCTTTGGCATCTTAAAAATACTTCTGTTCCTGACTGTATCTGCTTATAGCACAGGGACTTACCAGTGTATGGAGTGGATTCCAACTTATGCTGCCTAGACATGATTCAACAATCTACAATGTGAATTCTGCAGAAATCAATAATGATGGTGATTTTTTGCATGCATATTTTGATGATGTGAATATCAGAGTGATTTTATGGGGAAGTAAAAGAAAAATAAATGTGGGATAAGAACAAGTGGGACCCAAGGGAGACAGCTCAAGGAGGGAATGGTATTCCTTAAACTGTGGACTAGTATTTTAATGTGTGAGCTTCACACTTCTCCTTCTAAGCAACATTTCCCCCTCTATCCTACACTATCTGTGTGAAGTCTGTATAGCCATTGAGTCTCTTCTTTGCACCTGAACCTCAGAGAGCTTAGTTTTCCTACAAAATTTCTGTTGATATCCTTAGTCACTGCTGCAAAATTATATCTAGAGCTAAATGTCCATTTTCCCAAGTTACCCCATGGTATCCAAATGGTGTGGACACTTTGAGTAGAAATTAGCTTATTAGGCAATGTAGTGTAATCTCTTTTCACTTCATTCCTTTCTAAGGTGATCGCCCCTCTAACAACTTAAAACAGTTTAAAATGAACAATAATTGTACCTACTTATAGAGCACATGGTGATGTTACAATACATGTACCCAATGTGTACTGACCAACTGAGGGTAAACAAGCTGACACTTCCTTTGACATTACCTTGTTTTTGCATCCTTGGAAATATTTCTTATATTTGCTCATAAAATACATAAAGGTTATTGTGAACTATAAGATCCTTTAAAAGTGATTCAAACGTACTTTTGGTCTGGTTATCATATTAATCTTTTATTGAATATGCATAAAAAGAAGGGAAGGTTAGTGAATCTCCTCATGGGAATGGAAAAAATGAAAAGGAAAGCATTAAGACAATTTTTCTGCATGGAATCCCATTGCATTAAGTCCGTCCAGCTGAACAAGTTTGGACTTGTTAGTATTTGCTCCAGTGAATTTCTAAGCTTTCTCCATCGTGGACAACATAATTACCAACTCCTGCAAAGGAGAAGAAAGAGAATTGAGTCAAATGATTTGATCACGGAATCATCGAATAATGAATACCACACCACCTCTTCCAATACGTCCACTCATTTCCCACAAACGCTCACATCCTCACATGAGAACACTTTGGGCTTTTTCACTCTGGGTCTTTTGGGCATATCGCTCCCTTACCTTGGCTCAGTGGTTTGCCTCCACTCAGAATTTCCCAAAAGGTTCTCTCATTATTGTTGGCCTTTAGGCCCTGAACAGAGGTGATGTAGGGGCCCCATGAGCTCTTCTCCACTGTGAAACTGTAAGGGATGGAGAACAAGTCACAGA
Source organism: Oryctolagus cuniculus (assembly GCF_964237555.1). Lineage (NCBI taxonomy): Eukaryota > Metazoa > Chordata > Mammalia > Lagomorpha > Leporidae > Oryctolagus > Oryctolagus cuniculus. The sequence continues at coordinate 12,612,893 of NC_091432.1, read as the reverse complement.
GCTTAGATTTTCAGGAGAAATCCTACACAGGCATCTCTCAAACTTTACTATGCCTCAAACCCACTTGGTGATACTACAGGAATACAGATTTCCTTGACCTTGCCTTATATACTTTGATTCTCAAGTTTGGGCTAGGGACCAGGAATATGCATGTTTTATTAATTCTAGATGTTTCTGATGCAGGCTTTCTGCACTCCATGCCCATGGTTTCTGCCTGAATCCTTTCCTGTCATAGTGGACACTTGCAGTTAATAGCTTCAGCTTTTCACCCAAGAAAGTAACTGTTGAAGATACTGAGTCAGAAGAGGAGTGTTAACTTTGGGTCCTGGAGGCATCATAAGTTAGTGGATTTTCTCTTAGGAAAGAGTAACAAGAGAGAATAATTTGATATTTCATGATGTGTTTATTAGAAAGTGAAGTCTTAAAAAAGGACGATCTCTTTGAAGTTAAAAAGGTTTAGTGGTGGTTACCAGAATCTGGGCTGGGAGAAACGGAGGGAAGAATGGAAAAAGGTTACTTAATAGGTACTGAATTATATCTGGATAGGAGTAAGAAGAGACATTGGTTTGATATATGTATTAAAACATCAGGGGATATCCCATAAATATTACAATTTTAATTTATTTTTTAAATTTTTCTTTAAAAATGATTTAAAACTCTAATGAACAAATAAAAAGCTATATTGCCAATGTTTATTTCTCATTCCTAACACATAGTTCTCTACCTTTCTGTCACCTTTGAAAGCTTTTATAATAAATTATATATATATATGTGTAAAATTATTCAGATTTTTCTATAGAATCCTACATCATATTGTTGGACACAATAAATAATTGTAAACTAGATTTAAGGAAACAAAAAAATCATGCTTTTCAGAGGCAGAGTCGATATCTTAATTTTAATATTTGATTTCATAGGCACTTGTAAAATTCCTAATGTAAATGTCAAACTTTTTATATTCATTTTCTGGAGTGAACGTTTATTGCATTCATCTAATTTTCAAAGGAATCAGTGGTTCAAAAAGTTAAGAACCACTGTTTTAGACCCCAAATGTCTGAAGCAAGAGATTTTATTTATTGAAGTTTTTCTGAAAAAAGAGAGATAATGAATCTGGAATTCATTTATTCATTAAATGAACATTAATTTAACACTCAGGATACCTGGAAGTTGAAATATTTCACCTTAACACCTACTGTGAGATGTATGTGGAGAGCAAAAGTACTGATCAGAAGAGATTTACATGCATTTTTTATTCAGGTCTAGATGTATCCTTACTCAGTCTTTTGAAATCACAGTGAACACGTTGACCTTAGGTTATGGACAGACATACCCAAATACAGTCTCATTTATTTTCTGAGCTTCCTCCATCACATCTAGGAAGACAGAACCACTTGGCACAGTGACGGTGGTGGAATATGTTTTGGTGATTACTACAGAGTAATTGACCGATATATTTGAGGGTGGGTTAGGAGTTGTCACAGATTTAGGCACATGACTGGAAATATTGAAGGTACCTGGTAGAGACAGAAAAGCAGTCAGCAAGATTCAGGATAATTAAAATCATGTTAGGATGTGGTCATCTCTCCCATCCTTATCCAAGGACTACTTTCTTAATGCAGAGGTGGATTTGCTCCAGGGAAATCAAGGGGCAGATCTAGAATATAACTAAAGCAGAAACTAAAACCAGAAACTTATTGGCTTGTGAATGCTGGCAGTAGACTTAACTTCCAGGCACTTAAGTAATTCAGCTGCCCTAACTCCCATTTCTTTTCTTTTTTATTCTTTAAAGATTTTATTTATTAATTTGAAGGGTAGAGTTACACGCAAAAAGAGATACTCCATCTGCTGGTTCATTCCCCAAATGGCTGCAACAGCCAGGGCCAGACCAGGCTGAAGCAAGGAGCTTCTTACGGGTCTCCCACATGGTTGGCAGGGGCCTAAGGACTTGAACCATTTTCGACTACTTTCCTAAGCTCATTAGCAGAGAGCAAGATCAGAAGAGGAACAACTGGGACTCAAACCAGCACCAATATGGGATGCTGGCTTTGTAGGTAGTAGATTTACTCACTATACCACAATGTTCACCCCTAATTTCCATTTCTCACAAGGATCCTGATTTTTTTCCTTTTGGTATAGAATCTAATATTTTTTGTCTTCGCTCCTCTCCTCTTATTCCTTAGCATTTACTAGAAATACATTAAGTGCTAGATGCCATATTAATTAATTTATATGAATTTTCTCATTCAATTCTTATAAAAACCTATGTTCAATATTCTTAATATTCCCAATTTTTACATCAGAAAACTGAAGTTTTGAGGTTAAATAATACGTTCAAAACCTCTAAATCTGTAAGTGACTGAACAGAGGTAGAAGGAAATGTCTCCTTTATTTCTGTTTTGTTGCAAAAAATTTATTTGAATAAATTCATGCTATGATTTTTTTAGAACACTGCCATATTTCTTCCAAACAAATGTCTTATTTCCCTAAGGGATCACTCAATGTGGATAATGAAAAGTCAGAGACACAATACAGATTCTCTATACTTTGTTTAGGATAGGAGTGATTTTCAGATCTTTCTTATATCAAAAAACTGGAAAACATCCCTTTGGAGATAGATGTCATTTAACCAAGTCTACCTTGCATATCAGCATTGGAAACAACAAATAACGATTTCTATCAATCCATTAGGAACAAGTCCTTAGGTGGCTGTTGTCCCTGATGAAGTCGTGGGAACTGAATTCTATTTAGCAGCTTTAGGGACTTCTCTGGTCATTTTTGGTTCCTGAGAACCCCCACATTTCACATGGTTTGACTGTTATTCTGAAAGGTGAGATATTCACATTCGTTAGTGGTTGTACCTGAACCACTGACACAAGAGGAGTCTTTGCTAACATCCAAGTACGTCTTTCCCATCAGGGCAGGTAAGATCTGGGCTGCAGCAATTGGAATATTGAATGCTCCCTGAGAAATTTCTGTAAGTACTGTGTCCAGAGTTTGTTGGCAATTCCATTCACTTTCTTTATAATAGTTTGATGAGACAAAAAGTGCCTAGTGAGAGAGAGAGAGAGAGAGAGAGAGAGAGATGGAGAGAGAATGAGAGACACTTCAAATAAGGGGGAAACCTACATACAACTAATTTAGTGGGTATTTATTAGACACTGACTTCTTAGGAGGCATATTAGATAAATAAGACATCTTTCATGCCAACAATGAGCTTGCAAACTTGTTTGAGCGGGGGAGGTGAAGAATTGCTTAACGCAAGCTACAACAGCTTCAGTGAAAACAGACTTTCTTTGCTGTAATTCACTCCTGCATCCCAACACTAGAAAAATTCTTGCTGCATGTAGAAAGCACTCAATAAATATTTGTAGTAGGCACACTAATGTGAAAGGGGTCTTAAGGTGAATGTTCTAAGAGAAGCACCCAGTTGCATGGCCTTTCAAAAGAGGAAACGAGCTCATAGATGTCTATGAGGGTGAGGATAGACTTCACTGGACAGGGGGGCACTCACAGTAGGCTTTGGTGTCATGATGGCCTTTTGGTAGGTGAAATGAGAAGGGGAGATTTGTATTCAGAGGGAAGAACACGGAATTCAGGGTGAGGTATATGACAAACTTTGATTGACAATAGAAAGTCTGGTAGTTTGTTGAATAGAAACTATCCAAGCAGCAAAATGTAAGTTCATCTGAAGGAGTAGAACAGTGAATTATTATTAAAAGTTAGGAGGCCTGGACTTGCAGATGTTGTTCTACTACATGGAAACTATACTCCTCATCATCTTTCTTTTGGGACACTCTCAAAGCCAATCAAGTAATCAACAAGCAGTTGTGGGATATTAAGATCAAAGTAAAAGTGGTTGAATTCCAATTAAATTATATCTTCTCTTAAAAACCATCTTGTAAGCAAGTAGCTCCTGACTCTACTATGCATTAGCATTACATGCAGTGATTTTAAACAAGACCAAAGTCTAGTTCCATACTAAATTTCTGTATTAACTGTCTAATGTGGGGTCTAGTTGTTAGTGTTAGTTCTTTCAGGGGATTCAAAATATAGCCAAAATGAGAAGGCACTTAGCAGGACAGACAACACCAGCAATAAAGCCAACCCTGGACTCTTGCTTACAGCACCAGCTTTAGTATGTGCTATTTCCCCAGGGCCCTGTACTCGTCATGCTGAACACCTTGGTCTTTCTAAAATGCCTAATGGTCTTTCATGCCTTGGGTTTTTGCCTCTCTGCCCTTTCTCCCTTGAGAATCCTCTCATTCCAAGGCAGCTTGACTTACTGAAAAAAAATGTTTTTTAACGATTTATTTATTTGAAAGTCAGAGCTACCAAGAAGAGGGAGAGACACAGAGAGACAGAGAATCCACCATCCCCTGGTTCACTTTCCAGATGGCCACAACAGCCAGGGAAGAGCCAGGCAAAAGCCAGGAGCCAGTAGCAAGAAACTTCGTCTGGGCCTTCCAGGTAGGGGGCAGGGGCCCAAGCACTTGGGTCATCTTCTGCTCCCTTTCCCAGGCTATTAGCAGGGAGCTGAATCATAAGTGGAGCAGCTGAAACTCAAACTGGCACCCACATACGATGCTGGCAGCACAGGCTGTGGCTTTACCCCTATGCCGCAAAGCCGGCCCCTTAGTGAAATTTTTTTTTTTTTTTTTTTTTTGACAGGCAGAGTGGACAGTGAGAGAGAGAGACAGAGAGAAAGGTCTTCCTTTGCCGTTGGTTCACCCTCCAATGGCCGCCGCTGCAGCCGGCGCACCGCGCTGATCCGATGGCAGGAGCCAGGATCCAGGTGCTTTTCCTGGTCTCCCATGGGGTGCAGGGCCCAAGCACCTGGGCCATCCTCCACTGCACTCCCTGGCCATAGCAGAGAGCTGGCCTGGAAGAGGGGCAACCGGGACAGAATCCGGCGCCCCGACCGGGACTAGAACCCGGTGTGCCGGCGCCGCAAGGTGGAGGATTAGCCTATTGAGCCACGGCGCCGGCTGTGTGAAAATTTTTTGATATGAACTTTCCTTGCTATCTCCTTGTATCTACCCCTTCAAGTTGAGAAAATCAATAATTAAGGCAGGGATAATGTAGAAGAATTCAAAATAAATATATTACACTATAGGTACTGAGTGTGAGTTTTGTCTTTTTTCACCATTTTCTGGTTTTGTAATAAGAGGTAAGTGACTTAAACTTTATGACTTATGCTAAACAATGGAGGTAATAGTTACTCACTGAGTTGCTGTGGTCATTAACGAGTTAATAGTATTCAATAGATATTAGCTCTTGTTACTATCATTGTCACTTATTACTTATATTGAGATAATTTAGTTTGGGAGGTAAAATGAAAGCACAAAACATTGGTATATGATTGTGAAATTGCACATGACAGAAGAACAAGATAGGTTGTAGTATATTCTAAAATTCTTTAAAGAAATTGCAGTTAGGAAAACCTTCATTGAACTATTTGTTCTGGGGAGTTGAAGTTGAAGTTGAAAAGAGTAGGGGTGGGAAATCATATAAATAAAATCAAAGTTAGTATAGGAACTGCAGAATAGATAATATGATCTTAGGAAATCAATAAGAAAGGATAATGATACTTCTTTCCTCCAGAACTCCCTTCTCTGTCTCCTATTCTAGCTTCTGACTTACCTGCATAGCTTCTCCTGTACTAAATATGTTTCCAATGAGACCATTTTCTTTCTTCTGAGATAGAATTTTTTTTACCAGTGATGCTATGTGATTATTGATCTCCTTTAAGTCCTCTTCACCTGCTTTGATATTTCCGTTTATTAGACTCCTCTTCATACAGGTCAGAGCCAAGACTGCCATCGCTCCAGTGTCTTTCAAGAAACAAAATATTGGTGATAAGGCAACCAACTGTCTTAGTTTGTCCTATACTGAGATGTTTACCTTTCAGTACTAAAAGAGTGACAGATCTGTAAAACTTGGGATAGTTAATCAAACTAATTGATGAAAGAAGAGAAATGTTTTTAAAGATATAGCAATAATTTTTTCCAGTGCTAGCCAATATTCTAGATACTTTATGTTGTGTTGCCATTCTTAATACTTTGTATCTTGGCCATAAAACACATATAGATTTGCAGGTGCAATCCTTTGGACAGGATTCCGCTTTTATATCTTGGTTGCCCCCATCTTGGCCATCTTGCTCCACTCTTTCAGCCACACTGACAAAGGGACTGAGAAAACCCAAGACATTGTCTTTGTATTTTCCCAATCAATCAAGTAGACAGATTAGAAAAAAAATTTTAACAGAATTATTCTTCAATAAATCCCTTTAAGGTGGAAGATGAGGGAAGGCATTGGAAGAAGAAAGGATAAGAACTTTTATTTTTGGGTGTCTTTTAGTATGATGCCTTCCCTCTCTTATTGGGAAAGTAGGATAGAGATAGCACATTCTCTTTACTTTCCAGAAATACTGAATGGCAATTTGCTTTGAAGTTCTTAAAGAAATATGAGAGTAAGTATCAGGCTCCATAGGGGGTGAGTGTCAATACTAGCTGTCTAGCAGAGCCTTCTCCATTATGAATGCACACTTTATTGTCAAAATATTGAATGAACCTTGTTCCTAGAAGGTTATGCTGTTCAAGTCAACCCAGGTATCTAAGTTGTTTCAATAAATTAGAGAAAGAGGCAATGATAAGATAAATGAATTCAATTGTATTTTATTTCTCTAACATTGTACTTCCTAAAGCATTTTGTACAAATATTCTCATGCTCCAACCTCATTTTATGGATGACAAAATTAAATTCAAGAGTGAGCATTAGTTATATGACTCAAAGAAGAACTGAGGTAGGAACCAAGTCTTTCTTTTACACCAGACATCTAGAAATAGGATTAAATGCCAACCATTATCCATTATTTCCAAAAACAAAGCATTATTTTTTGAGAGGATTTAGGGTAAAGAAGACAGAAAAACTCAAAGGGCAAGACCTACATGTCCCAGTGCCCCTTATTTCAAGGGAATGTGGCTAATGACTTACCTACTGAGAACTGGCCACGAAGATAATAGTTTTTATTTTCAGGAGAGAAAAGGTCAGCAACTTTGGTGACTGAGTAGTTCCCATTAAATAGACACAAGACCAAAACATCCAGGCTGACCTGGTAGTAATTAGTCAGTGGATTGCCATCATGTGCTCCTGGCAGAGAGAAGAAAAGAAATGCCTTATTCATGGAGCTCATACTGGGATAATACATTTTCAATGTATTCCAATGTACTTTATCCTCCTTTCTTTATTTTTACAGAAGATGCAGACAATAAAAGGGGGGAAATCGTCTACTGGATTAGTAAACCTAAGAAAAATTTTTAAAAGATTTTATTTATTTATCTGAGAGGTAGAGTTACAGACAATGAGAGGGAGAGAGAGAAAGGTCTTCCATCCTCTGGCTCACTCCCCAATTGGCTGCAAAGGACAAAGCTGAGCCAATCTGAAGCCAGGAGTCAGGGGCTTTCTGGTCTCCTGCACAGGTGCAGGGGCCCAAGCGCTTGGGCCATATTCTACTGCTTTCCCAGGCCACAGCAGAGAGCTGGATCAGAAGAGGAGCAGCTGGGACTAGAACCCATGCCCATATGAGATGCTGGCGCCGCAGGTGGAAGATCAACCTGCTGTGCCACAGCACTGGCCCCACAAACCTGAGAAATTTAAAAACTCTTAAGGGTTACCAAATTCAACTGAATTTTTTTCCTTTTATTATTGAGGAGATCCAGAATTAAAGTTATTAAAATGCTATACAGATACTTGGGGAGTTACAAGGCTAGGACTAGAATGTAGGTTTCCCATGCTCAAGTCTCTTGCACTTTCAATAGTAAGGCATTGGTGGAAACTAAGCGGAATCATGATTAGAGGCAATCTCAAAGGATGTGGGATTGGAGGAACATAAGAAAAATAAGCCAGATACAGAAAGACGAATATTATGTGTTTTTTCTAATATGTAGAAGTTAAATAAAAGTTGGTCTTAGAATAGTGATGGCTAGAGGCTGGGGAGGGTGGGATGGGTTGGATGGAGGGAGATTACATGACAGGTACCAAAACACAGTTAGAGAGAAGTACTACATAGTAGTGTTGCACAGCACAGTGGGATGGCTATAATTCACAATAAGGTATTATATACCATATAAAGAACTGGAAGAGAGGGAACTACTAGACCCCAACACAAAGAAAAGGAGATAGAAGAGCTAATTCCTTGATTTGATCAGTTTATGCTACAAACATGTGCTGAAAACTTGAACTCCAGCCCATAAAAATGCATATGCATTAAGTACTAATAAAAACTTTCAAAATTAAAAATTAATCAATAAGATAAATATTGAGTGGGAGTTGGAATACAAAATAATATACCTCACTAACAGCTAACATGGTCGACACATATTTCCCAGTGTTAAAGTACTTTGGCCCTCTCTGGCTATTTCACTAGCATTGGACGCTTCAGTACTCATGACACAGGCATAATAAAGAATACAGTGTGCATTTTCTTTTTTCTAAAAGCCAAGTTCCTGGAGGATTAGAGATCTGTGTCTTATGTGTCTGTATGAATCTGCCATCATACATAGTGCTTGATGTCGAATCAATGCCCAGTTGAACATATTTAAAAATAGAGTTCAGGAAGCACATTAAAAGAGGAAAGAAGAAAAAGTGACCCACAAAGATATGGTGAGGTGAACAGGATAAATATAAGGAAGGAGTGGAGGGAAACTTCATACAGTTCTTAAACAATAGAGGAGAGGTCAAGGCTATCATGGGTCTGATCATTTTATGCTTACCCATATTTTCAATTTCTGCTTGGAATTTATTTTGTAGATGACTGATGAGGTGATGATCATATATAAAGGTTTCATCAGGGGTATGGCATGCTCCCAAAGCAAGTATTATCATGGCAAGCTGTCCTGAGCTTAAATTTGACTCTGAAAATAAAAATATTTAACAAGGTACATGCTTATGACTTCCCATCTTCCTTGTGACTCGTATTGCTTATCATTTCATTCCTCTGTGCCACTCTACAGTAATATTTTGTTCTCTTTTTTTTAATCCCCAAATTAGGGCTTATTATGGTAGTATGATATAAATGTAAGCCAAATTTTAGTCTTTCTCATGAAATTATAAGATCTTTTAGCAATAACAAATCCTTATAAAAACAAAAAAAGAAGAAAAACAGATAAATAACAAACCTTGGGATTTTCGCTCTGTGATGCCAGTTTGCTAGGACAGTAATATTTGATTTTTATATTCTGCCTTATAGTTTATCAAAATTCTCAACTTCTCATAAGTCTTACAGATTTTTAAAAAAATTTATTTTATGTGAGACACAGAGTTACAGACAGAGTGAGGAAGAGACAGAGAATATATAACTAGTACTCAAACAGTATTTTTCACTTTGTGTTTCTATGTGGGTGCAAACTGTTGAAATCTTTACTTAATATATACTAAACTGATCTTCTGTATATAAAGAGAATTAAAAATGAATCTTGATGTGAATGGAAGGGGAGAGGGAGCAGGAATGGGAAGGGTTCTGGGTGGGAGGGAAGTTATGGGGGGCGGGGAGCCATTGTAATCCATAAGCTGTACTTTGGAAATTTATATTCATTAAATAAAAGTAAAAAAAAAATTAGGTCTTCCAACTGTTGGTACACCCCCCAAAATGGCCGCAATAGCTGGAGTTAAGCCAATTTGAAGCTAGGAGCCAGGAGCATTTTCTGGGTCTCCCATTGGGTGTAGGGGCCCAAGGACTTGGGCTCTCTTCCACTGCTTTCCCAGGCAATAGTAGAAAGCTGGATCAGAAGAGGAGCAGCCGGAACTTGAACAAGTGCTCATATGGGATGCCAGTGCTGCAGGTGGAGGCTTATCCCACCATGCCACAGTGCTGGCATCCTCATAAGTCTTACAATGGTATTATGAGACAGGTAAAGGTGGCCTCATTGTCCCCTTGTACCTATTAGAAAATTAGGGCTCAGTATTGACCTGACTGGCTCAAAGTCAACTTGACTCATACTGAGTACAGTATTATTGTTATATGATTAAGGTTTCTTAGTTGCGGTTTGTACCCTTATGTGTTTGTGAGCACAGCAAGATTATGTAACAGTATTAATGGTTAAGAGCCTACATTTTCTTTTGCTTTTTCTTGTGTCCCTTTGAAGTAAAATGTATTACAGGACTAAAAGACACAAGATCCAGCTCTGGAACAAGTGGCAGGTACTGGTATTTCAAGACACCTTTCTGTCAAGTTAAATTTCACACAGCTAAGTTATAGTAGGGCTACTCTGGACACACAATTGTTAGAGTTAGGAGGCCATCATTTATAACATAGGTTTTGCTAAACCTCCCAGAGAACCCAGGCACTCACCTCTCATCTCCACACTGGATCTGACTTGTTGGGACAGCTGTTGTTTTAGGGTTTGGTTCTGCATCCCAACAAGTCTGAGGGACAACAGAACATTGGCAGATTGGGTTCCACTTGTATATTTTGAAGTGGTCATTGTGCTCAACAGAGAGTTTAGATGGACATCATTTTCTTCAGTTACCTCTGTGGCAAAAGGGAGGAAATAAGAAACACACACTCAGAAAATACAAAGATGGATGGATCAAGGGTTACATTAAAATATTTAGTAACCACTACAGCACAGACCTAAACCAATACAGCAGCCACCAGCTGCACTGGTGGAATAATAAAAATGTGAGTCTGGAGTCCCCTTTATGCCATCCACTCCTCCTTTAACAACCAGCGTGGAAACATTTCAATACCTGAACATTGGTACAGCCTTTCCATCATGTACTGTCAGAATATCAGTGTTGCCTGGTGTATCTAGTGTTATTCTGTAATTTTGTATGTGAAACCTAGAGATCATAGCCTTCAAGAAACATCAGTGTTTGGGTCTTATTTAGAGCAAGAACACACATCTTCTGATTCTCTCATAGACCTTTCTACTTCCTGGATTCAATTCTTACCTTATCCATCTTCTTCTAAATCAATTGGGTCAATACAGAGGAAATACAGGCAAAATTCTATGTTACAGTAGTGATTAACACTTCAACTGCATTATCTGATTGTCCAATTAGTCAAGCATCAAGATCATTTTTAGCAATATTCCCCACCCCCCCGCCTTGGAAACTCCTTAGTTTTTTTTTTTTTTTTAAGATTCATTTATTTATTTGAAAGTCAGATTACAGAAAGAGAGAAGGAGAGGTTCACTCTCCAGTTGGCCTCAATGGCTGGAGCTGCACTGATCCAAAACCAGGAGCCAGGAGTCTCTTCTGAGTCTCTGACGCGGGTGCAGGGGCCCAAGGACCTGGGCCATCTTCTACTGCTTTCCCAGGCCATAGCAGACAGCTGGATCAGAAGTGGAGCAGCCGGTACTTGAACCAGTGCCCATATGGGATGCCAGCACTGGAGGCAGCAGCTTTACCTGCTACGCCACAGTGCCAGCCCCAACTACCAAGCTTTAACCTGTAACATTCTAAAATCCTAGAACAGAGGATGTAGCCAGATCACATTACATGGTGGAAGTAAAAAGAGAATTCAGAGCCTTCAAAGAAATAGAGGAGAATAAAAAGAGTCAGCAACTATATAAAATATGATAAATTTTCCATGTACTTTGATCATAATCTTGAGAAATCACCCAAATCCTACCCATCTCCAGATGATTCATGGATTGATGGGTTATTGGGAGAATGAGAAAAACATGAGCTCTGACTAAGCCAGACCTTGGCTGGACTCACTGTCTTTACCTTATAATCATGGAAAAATTATGTAACTTTCTGGCCCTCAGTTTCCTCATTAAAAATATAGATAATAGTACCTACCTCACAGGTACTGGACAATACATCACTTAACTGTAAAATGCTATACACAGTATAGCTTCCAGATGAACTTTCTGTCACTAAGAGATTCCAAGAAAGGTTTCCCTTGCCACCCTTCTTCACGTTAAAAGGAAGAGTCAAGGAAATCAAGAGCAGTGATCATAGAAAGGTCGTGGTTTGGTACAGCACAATAGGACAATTGTGAGTTGTTTCTCTGAGATGTTGTGGAAGCATCCAGTTCAGCAGATTTTCCAGCACCGAAGCAGACTTTGTAGTTCCTGGTCCATCAATTATTTTGTACTATTAAATGAACTTCCAAGACCCCATAGAGATCTCCTATTCTTAGGATCTAATGGGAAATGACAACCCAGGAAGAATGTTTGGGTTGGCAGAGTCTGTGCTTTAAGCTTTTTTAAAAATGCAAGTCTGCTTTTTGTAGGTTTGATCTCTTCTTGGTTACAGAGTGCCAGGAAGATGTATCCACAGAAGGCACCATATTATCTTCGCTGAACTGGTTTGAAACTCAGTTCCAGGGTATAGACTCATGAAAGAGAAACCATGCAGCTGAAAGCTACAGTAGACTTCAGGAGATCAATTGTTTCAAAATCCTCCCCTCCATATCGTCCATTCCTGGCTGGGGATAAAGGATGCAGGAACATTGGGCTTTCAGCTACTCAGGACTGGACACAATCCTAGATTTTCTTTCTCTTACTTTAGTATTCTTTAATCAGATCACACAATCTCTGGAGCCAGCACTCAGAGGAGAGCAGAGACGATGGGACTTTTAGCCACAGCCCATGGGGAAGAGTTGAAGGTAGGGAAATATGTAGCTTGGAACTTCTAAACTTAATGACAAGAGAGCAGTCTTCATTATTTGGAAGGGATTATTATCACCCCACCACCACCACCATATGGTTACAAGAGGCTAACCCAAGAACCATGGGTTGAATTTTGGAAAAAAGATTGCATTATCTTAAAAAGTTTCTAGGGTTATGAGTTTCCTGAAGTTGGAGCTGAATAAATGGAGAGATAATTGGTAGGGAAGCTGCTGTGTAGAGAGGGTATGATCAGAGGAAGAACAGTTATGCAGGTTAACAGAGAATCTACAACCACTCTCAAATCAATATGCACTGTGGGATCTTCCTCACAATTTACTGACTTGTTTCAATCACTCATGCAGTCCAACCACACAGAGGGCTGAAATCAGATTTTTTTTTTCTCAGAGTCTCCTGTCAGAAACCTTCAAGGGACTTTCACACTAAAGTAACTTTAGTTCAAAGTGTACTTACCACACGTCTTGCAAAGTTGGCTTGGAATGAGAGAAAACAATAGGAACCCCACTAAGGGTAGCTGGTGGTATTGTCTCATCTCTCCAACAGTGCCCTGGAGTGTTGAGGGCTTTGCAGTTCCAACAGTGTTGAGAGTTTTACTTGGATGATGGGAAGTGGGTAATGAGAGCTTCTCTTTCAGGTTGCTGCAACTTCTTTCACTCAAGTAAATATTGAGCAATATCAGGAGGTGTGGTCAAGTATATTTGTTCAAGTAATATGATGAATCAGGAAGAAGACTTGAAAGGTATCAGGCAGAATGAGGAAACCCATTTTCTTTGTTTCCTGTTCTAAACCTTCAGAGTTCATATTAATTATTTGCTTTCTGTTCAATAGACATAAATTAGTTGAATGACTGCTTTTGGTGGTGTTTTCTTCTTTTTCATCCCAGTTTGGTTATGTCTGATTTATGTCTAATGAGAGATTAGATTTGATGGGACAAAGGCATACAACATATACATGGAGGGGGAAGTTTTAAGTCTGAAAAAGGAGCAGGCACAGTTGGGAAGCCTGGCACTTGGGAGATTCTTTCTCCTTAGATGCCCTGAAAGTTTCTTAGACCAGGAGGAAAACCAGAGAGAGATACATCAAGTGTGGATTTCTGCCCTGCCAGAATATGCTGCATGTGAGTTGTTGCTATCATGTTTCTTCCAAGAACTGCTAGAGAATCCTGGCAGCCTAGTTGAGGACTTGAGCATGGGTTAGTGAGGCACTGTTCCTCTGTGATGGCTACTTTCTGGTGACAGCTTGACTGGCCATAAAGTGCCCAGATGAGATTAACATTTGAATAGGTAAATTCAGTGCCAACCAATCTACTGGGGGTTTGAACAGAACAAAAGGTAGAGGATTGAGGAATTCACGTCTTTTTGCTTCCTGCCAGCTTGCTTGAGCTGTGGGGCATCTCATTCCTGAGCCCTTGGGTTGGGATTTATACCGTCAGCTGCTCTGGTTCTCAGGCCCTCAGACTTAGACTGAGTCACACCACTGACCTATGTTTCTGGTTTGCAGACAGCTGACTGGGACTTCACAGCCTGCATAATTGGATGAATCAATTACTCATAATAAAACTACGTGTTCCTCTGCAACTCTCTCTCTATATGTCTCTCTTGGTCTCTCCCACACTGTTTCTGATTCTGTTTCTCTGGAAAACCATAATACAGCTTCCTTACATGCACCGTATCCAGTCCATAGAAGGCATTTAGGAAATACATATTCAACATAGAATATCATAATAGAAGCCAGGGGATATTAAGATAAATTCAGTGAAGGTTCTAGGTAAAGGCTTCCTTCCTTCCTTCCTTCCTTCTTTCCTTCCTTCCTTCCTTCCTTCCTTCCTTTTTTCTTTCTTAAAGATGTATTTATTTATTTCAAAGAGTCACAGAGAAGGAGAGGCAGAGGAAGAGGCAAAAAGAGAATCTTCCATCTGCTGATTCACTCCAAATGGCCACAATGGTTGGCCAGGCTGAAGCCAGGAGCCAGGAGCCCTATCTGGGTCCCCCTTGTCATTGGTGCAGGGGCCCAAGGGTTTGGGCCATCCTCTTCTGCCTTCCCAGGCACAACAGCAGGGAGCTGGATCAGAAGCAAAGCAGCTGGGGTTTAAATCGGAGCCTCTAAACGACACCAGCACTGCAGGCTGCAGTTTCACCTGCTATACCACAGAGCCGGCACAGTGGGCCCCAGTCTAGGTTTCTTAAAAGTGACACTACTAATATTTTGAACCAGACAACTCCTTGTTGTGGCAGATTTTAGGATGTGTGTGTGTGTGTGTGTGTGTGAATGGGGGCGGGGCAGGTGTCTTAGGCATTATATGCTGTTTAGCAATGTCGTTGTCCACTACCCTTCTAATAGTTACAACAATAAAAAAACTCTAGGTGGTCCCACAAGTTCCCTGTGAATAAAATTGCCCCAAACTCAGTTTGAAACCACTTTTCTAGTCTTTAAGTAGTTTTTTTGTAGGAATAATCTCATACATATCAAAATTTTTTTAAAAGATTTTTTTATTTATTCGAAAATCAGAATTACACAGAGAAAGAAGGAGAGGCAGAGAGAGAGGCCTTCTACCTGTTGGTTCACTCCCCAACTGGCCACAACAGCCAAGGCTGGGCCAGGCTGAAGCCAGGAGCCAGGAGCTTCCTCTGGGTCTCCTGCATGGGTTCAGGCACCTAAGGACTTGGGCTATCTCCTACTGATTTCCCAGGCCATAGCAGAGAGCTGGAATGGAAGTAGAGCAGCCAGGACGTGAACCGGTGCTCATAGGGGATGCCAGCACTGCAGGTGGTGGCTTTACCCACTACGTCACAGCGCCTGTCTCATACATATCAAAATTAATCAATCTAATTTAACCCCCAGCAACTATACAGTCAATGATATTACCTCTTTTGTACTGACTTTTATCCCACTCATGTCCTCACTTTGCCTATATTTAGATGACTTTCCAGGATTTGTCATTATATTGATACTTCACATATACTCTGAATTCCTTGGTCTCTATTTTCTTTCAAATACTTTTTTGGACTAACTCTGGTTAAATAAAACTCGTCTATTCTCTCTGAACCTACATAATTAATTGAGGCTGCTATAGTCTTAATGTTTGTGTTCCCCTCTTACCCTCAAATTCACATGTTGATATCCTAATCCCAACTGTGATGGTATTTGTTGGGGGTGTTTATTGCAAGCGAATGGAGAGTCAGGACATGAGAACTCTTCCTCTGAAGAATGCTGCTGGGATGCATAGAGCCAACCCAGAGCACCTCTTTTATTGACAGGGATTGCATCAGCCATGTACAGCACATGTGTGTGCTCTAACATTACTTGTAACGTTGCATGATCACCTTCAGAACATGATTTCAAGACACTGATGGGCACCTTGTGACTTGGTTTACTGGATAAGTAAGTCTGGGAAAGTAGCTGCATGTCCTCATGGGAGCCAACATTCCCATGAGAACTCAGTGCTCTTCTTGATTAATAGGTCATTTATTATCTCTAATCAGTTCCTGTGGCCACAGCCTCTGTTCAGGAAGAGTGTGTCCTAAACTGAGAATGCTGTTGCAGAAACTTTGTTCCCTACGGTATTAGGAAGTGAGGCCTTTGGGAGCTGATTGGGTCATGGAAGTGGAGCCCTCATGAATGGATTTAGTGCCCTTACGAAAATGGCTCTAGTGAAACCCTTTGCTCCTTCTACCATGTGAAGTCACAGTGAGAAAGCCTCACCTATAAGGAAGCAGATCCTCACCAGATCCAAATCTGCTCTCACCTTGGTCTTGGACTTCCCTGCCTCCAGAACTGTGAGCAATAAGTGTTTATTATTTAAAAGCTATCTAATTTATGGTATTTTTTAGAAAACTTTTATTTACTAAATATAAATTAAGTACAACTTTTGGATTATAGTAGTTTTTTCCCCCATAACCACCCTCCAACCCCCAAATCATCCCATCTCCTACTCCCTCTCTCATCCCATTCTTCAATAAGATTCATTTTAAATTATCTTTATATACAGAAGATCAACTTAGTATATACTAAGGAAAGATTTCAACAGACTGCACCCACACAGACACACAAAGTAATTTATGGTATTTTGTTACAGAAGCCCAAACAGACTAAGATATAAGCTAAACAAAAATAAACAATTGTGTTAATTTGGCTTACTCTCCTCAATTAATATTTACTAAGCTCTATTGGACCTGAATTGGTGACTGATAATTAAAATATTCCCAACACAATTAACTTTCCTATTATCTTTTTAAAAAATATTGATTTATTTATTTGAAAAACATATTTACAGAGATGCAGAGGCAAAGAGAGAGGGGGAGAGAGAAAGAGAGAGAGAGAGAGAAAGAGAGAGAGAGAGAGATCTTCCATCCACTGGCTTACTCCTCAAATGGCCACATCGGTCAGTTCCAAAGCCAGCAGCCTGGAACTTCTGGGTCTCCCACATGGGTGTAGGGGCCCAAGGTCTTGGGCCATCTTCCATTGCTTTCCCAGGCACATCAACAGGTAGCTGGATTGGAAGTGGAGCAGCTGGACTCAAGTTGGTATACCCATATGGGACACCAACACTGCAGGGAGTAGCTTTAACCACTTTGCCACAGCACTAGCCCCTATTATCTTTTTTTTTTTTAAATGTAAACAACGATTGGAGTGGCTGTTTCTTATTTAAGACAATATATAATTTTCAAATAAACATCAAAAGTGAGTGTACTTAATCATACAGAATTCAAAATAGAGTAAATGTGTGAAGAGAGTAATAACCCGTATTATAGCATGTTTAATGAATTGGCAACAGATAAAGTTTATTGGAAGAAGGCAGGGAGACTTTGTCTTGGAAGAATTACAACGAAGGAGCTCCATAAACACCTGGCATCTGCTCAATGTTGCATCTATGGTTAGAAATGTACATGATAGGAATCCTAGGGATCTTGGGATTCTTCTTTAAGGTGGTTATCAACTGTGACCATGATTTAAGACTTGTACTGAGTCACTCTGTACTAAGCTATCATCTGCATAGGTTCTTTGTATGTTTATGGTAATCATTCAAATCTTGGATTCCTGGCATTCCTAGTGCCACTCAATATTTCTGCCCCAGTTTCTCAATTTCTGCCATTTCACAATTACAAGGGATGCACCTGGAATACATCATTGATTGTTCTAAGTCCAGTTTGGCTTTAATGAAAAAGTTGAGAAAGTTGGTGCCAACCAGGATGTTGTAAGTAGACCCAGCTGTGTGTTGTATTGGAAGAATAAGCAGGAAGAGTGTTGGGGACTTCTGTGCCCTTCAGTGCACTGGGATCTTTCTTTTCCTCTTTGTGGGTTTTAGTCCAGCCTTTCCGTTAAGCATCTGATCTCTTAGACAAAGCATTCTCTTCATGGTCACATACTTCTTTGCTTTCTTTTTCTAACCCATGCTTTCACAGCACTCTTGTTTCCTCCAGTCCTATTAACCTATATAGTGGTATTGTACCATGTACTCTCTTCTCAGATAATGCCTGCTATCTCATCGTCTCTCTTATTTGATGCCCTTGTTGTCTATTTTTCTGAGAGGACTGAAACAAATGAGAAAAGATATTTTTATAAGATCTCACTGCTGCTATATGGAAATCTATGTCCATATGCTCTATTCTGCCTTCTGTTATGCAAAGGGAAGGTCCTCTCCTGACCTTTGCCTTGTTCTCATTGTGTATTAGTTTCATAGGGCTGCCATAACAAAGCACCACAGACAGAGTGCCTGAAATAACAGATTTTGTTTTCCTCACAATGTCTGGAAGCTAGAAGCAACATACAAAGGTATTGACAAGGTTGGTTTCTTCTGAGGTCTTGGCTTGCAGATGGCTATCTTCTTTCTTGTCTTCTGATGGATTTTCCTTTATGTATGTTTGTGTAACAATTTTCTCTTTTTATACAGACAATAATCTTTTGGTATTAGGGCCCAAATTAATAATCTCATTACTTCTTTTATTTATTTATTTGAGAGAGAGAGAGAGTTATAGACAAAAAGGTCTTCCATCTGCTAGTTTATCCCCAGATGGCCACAGCTGCCAGAGCTGAGCCAATCTGAAGCCAGGAGGAGCCAGGAGCTTCCTCTGGGTCTCCCATAAGGGTGCAGGGGACCAAGCACTTGGCCATCTTCTACTGCTTTCTCAGGCCATAAGCAGGAAGCTGAGTTGGAAGAGGAGTAGGCAGGACATAAATGGACACCCATATGGGGTGCTGGCACCACAAGTGGGGGCTTAGCCTATTACACTGCAGCGCCAGCCCCTTAATTACTTCTTTAAAGACTATATCTCAAAAATAAAAAAAGATTGTCTCCCAATATAGTCATATGTTGGGGTACTGGAGGCTTCAACATCTGAATTTACAGTGTGGGGATTATTCAGCTCATAATAGTGCCTCTGGAATATTTTCCTCCCTCTTTTCTTTTTTAAGTTCAATGAGGTTGTTTTTTTTGTTTTGGTTTGTTTTGTTTTTATCAGTAGGTTGGTTCATCAGTTTGGGGAAATTCTCCACATTATCTCTTGGATTATTTCTTCTACTTCACACTCTCTCCTTATTTCTGGGACTTCCATTGTTTGTATTTAAACACTGGGAGATCATCTGTCTCCTATACTCTGTTCTGTCTCATTCATCCTTTCTTCTCCCTATGCTTCAGAGGTCAAATGAACTCAAACTCAGTGATTGCATTTTTAAACTGTAGAATGTGAATTTAATTGTTTGATGTCATGTGATTCTTTGTTTAAATTCTGTAAACACAGACACACACACGTATATAAGTTTGGAAAATATTTAGGAAACAGGGATATTGACTTAGATATTATTTCTCATGCTATCTATTCTCTCTAAATTTTCTCTTCTATGTTCATGCTTTCAAATATATGAATATTTCCAAAATTTTACTTCTACTTTAGGTACCACTCTGAGTGCTAACCTATGGCCAAATTTCTTTTCTGCACCTCTACCTGGATATCTCATAGCAGTTTCAAAATTGGCATATCCAAAACCAAATCTTTAGTTTCTATTGAAGACTTCTTTTGTTGTCAGTGCTTATGTCTTTGTCATTGTAATAACTATGTGACCTTAGGTAAGCTACTTAACTTCTCCAAATTTCAGTTTCCTGGAATCTATATTTTTATCAGTTAAAATAATTGTTCTTATCTACTAGGCTTTCATAGGGATTCAGTGAGTTGATATACAGAGGGTGCTTAAAATAGTAGTTGGTGCAAATAAAGAATACATGACTTTTTTTGAGATTTAAAAGCAAGATTTATTAGAGTCAAAGACCTCCAGCCAGAGTGGCGTGGAAGGGGGCTTCCAAGAGAGGAAAAAATCCAAAGTGGTCCAATAGAGTTTTTAAGAACAATTTTGATTGACATTCAGTTATAAGGTGGGGACAAAACCCATCTAAAGATCTGATTTACAATCCTTTATCCTATCTGGCTTGCTCATGATAAAACAAAAATCCATCCAGAAGTGGGATAGGTAACTTGTTTTCACAATGGACTGTGAGCCCAGGAGGATGGGATCACCACTCTCTTGCTAGTGTCATGGTAAATTTGGAGATTCCTAAGGAAGGAGGACTGACACTTTTGATCTTACAAAAGAGAAATTTTTATGGAGGAACATTTTCCACCCTCAATTTCCAGACTGTCTATTAACCCATTTGATTCCTCACATTTCCCCTTCAACAAGAATGGACCCTAACTTCTGTTAGGGGAACTGGGCGATGATGCCTCTGGCTGCTTCACGCTGAAAAAGGGCATCATTGAGAATGGGAGTCACGACAGGGTTCCAGCTGGAGGTGACCTCTCGTTTCTTGAGGGGATGGCAGTGCCAGTTTGCAGAAACCTAGAATTTCACTGTTTCAGGTCTGGAGAAAACAAATCTAATAAGCAGTTTAAACTCACAGATTCTAAAATGAAGGACAGGAAGGACCTAAGAAAGGTGCTGTCTAAACCACCACCAAGTTTTCCCATTGAGAGGTCAATAGAACTGACAGAAGGGGCCTGACAATAATCAGGTGGGCTTTAAGGCCTTGCCAGTTTTGAGGCCCATACCTATCTATCTCTTCACTGGGGTACATTATAAGGGAGGTGTGAACCTCGTTAGGGAAGGCATACTGTTGACTTCCATTACCCAGATGATGTGGGAGGAGAGCTGGCTTGAAAAGAAGGTAGGTGGAATCTCTAAAAGGAAAATATTTTTGGTTAAGTTACAATTCTGCCTGCGATGTTGCTGATCCTGTTTGGCCATCCCCTCAACAGCACTGGTTAGTGAAGGGTTTTTCAGCTTAGAGCGAACAAGGCCTATGGCTCGGACCTGGAGTCCTCTGACTCCAGGACAGTTTTGTTTCCAGTGACCCAACTCTTGGCTGGCAGAGCTGCCAGAGCTCTTCATAAGCTTACTTCTGAGCAGTATATAATTGATAGCTATTATTATTATTTTTTTTGACAGGCAGAGTGGACAGTGAGAGAGAGAGACAGAGAGAAAGGTCTTCCTTATTGCCGTTGGTTCACCCTCCAGTGGCCGCCGAGGCCGGCGCGCTGCGGCCGGCGCACCACGCTGATCCGATGGCAGGAGCCAGGAGCCAGGTGTTTTTCCTGGTCTCCCATGGGGTGCAGGGCCCAACCACTTGGGCCATCCTCCACTGCACTCCCGGCCCACAGCATAGAGCTGGCCTGGAAGAGGGGCAACCGGGACAGAATCCGGCGCCCCGACCGGGACTAGAACCTGGTGTGCCGGCGCCGCTAGGCAGAGGATTAGCCTAGTGAGCCGCGGCGCCGGCCGATAGCTATTATTATTATTTCACTAATAACCACCAACTCAGTTATATCTGCCTAAAGTCTGGTTGTTATGTAAGCAATAACCAATTTCACATATTCTACTTTGTGGAAACATTCTGTTTCTCTGTGCTTTAACTGCCACTACTCTCTTTATGAAACATTATAATTTCCTGCACTATTGAAATAACTTCCAAAGTTTTGTCTTAGCATTCAATTATACTTCTCCTAGCCATTGTCTACCTAATTCATCAAATAGCATCCTCCAAATTTGGTTAGTAAGCACATCACTTTTGAAAAAAAATTCTTAAGGAGCACAGTTTGAAACACATTGTTCATGACTTTTTTTTAAAAGAAGATTTATTTATTTATTTGAAAGGCAGAGTTTTATATATATATATGTGTGTATATATATATGTGTGTGTGTGTATATATGTGTGTATATATAGATGTATATATGTATATATACATGTATATATGTATATGTTTATACACATATGTGTATATATATGTGTGTGTATATATATGTATATATGAGAGATAGAGAGATATGAGATATCTTCCACTCACTGGTTCACTCTCTAGATGGCTGCAACGCCAGAGCCTACTACAATGGCTGGAGCCTACTACATCACAGCACTGGCCTGTGTTTGCCACTTTTTTAATGATCTATACTTTCCTTTGTAGTACATAGGGGAATTGCAATTATTTGCAGAATCATTTCTTAACTGTTTGCTTAATATTTATTTCACCGCAAGACTGAGTTCCTCAAAGACAAATGTATGAAAAAGTCCTTGTTCACTATTGTGTCCCTCTCTGCACCATGCAAAATGCCTACTACCTAAGGAGTTGCCAAATATTTGCTGAAAGGAACCTCAGATCCTTAAGCCAAATGATAAATGAATAATACATATTGGTAGATAATTTTATTAGCTAAATAATCGCTGTTTATGTAGGAATAAATGATGGAGGTGGCTTCCATCAGGATTGAGAGGGATCGCTTCTCCACCTTTTGGCTAAGATCAAGTGTAGGATTGAGAGGGAATTGGTGATTTAGGCACCTGGAGTTGGAGTTAAGGTGGTCCAAGTGTTATGTAAAATACAGTCCTCTATGCAACATTTCTTTATTTAATCGAGCAGATCCACTTTGAGATCATCTATATTTCTTTTGTTTTACCTCTCTCCCTGCTGATAAGTAAGAGTTATGTAATTCTGGTTATTTGCTTGACTTACTGAAGGTGAAAATTGAGGCGTTACCCAAGCACCTAGATGTCTGGAGAAGTCATTCAAGGCTTACTGGCAGAGCAAGACTAGACTCTAAGACCTCCCAAGAGGTTCAGGAGATATCTTCCAAGACAAGTTACTCTGACTTCCAAGACAAGTTACTCCCACCCTCCTCCCTTCTCTCCCTCCCATCCTTCACCTTCTCCCTGCTACCTTCCTACCCTCCTTCCTTCTCCTTTTCTTTAGTTTTTGAGATAACATATTAAATTTACATTACAGTATAAAGGCTTACAAGATCCCTGGGAAATTATGCTTCCAAGGACATGTTGTATATGGAATAGTTTGTTTGAGTTTAAAAAATTCTCAATTTTCCACAACACACAAAAAGCAACATTGATATTCTTATCAGTATTTTGCTTCTACACCTTATCAAATCAGATTTGTTGAATGATTTTTGTCATACAATGAATATCTCCCTTGTAGCTTTATTTCCTTATTAGTTTTTAAATTTATTATGAAGACTTTCCATTTAAAGGGGAGGATCTAGAATTTCACTAGCTAGTATTGAAACAAAAGGCAAGCCTGTAGCACTCCATTATCTAACAGCCATGGAATAGAGAAGTGTAGTTCATCTAAACATTGTTAAGGGTACAACACAGTGATTTCTAGGATATTTACAAAGTTGCACAACCATTGCCACTAATTCCAGGGTCTTTTAATTACCAAAGAAAGCCACTCTGAACCCACTAGCAATCTCTCCACAATGTCCTTTCCTCCTAGTCCTTGGCAAACACTAATCTCTCTTTCTATAAATCTGCATTTTCTGGATGTTTCATATAAATTGTTTCATACAATATGGGGCCTTTTGTAATGGCTTTATTTCTTTTTTTTAAGATTTATTTATTTATTTATTTGAAAGTCAGAGTTACACAGAGAGAGGAGAGGCAGAGTGAAAGAGAGAGAGGTATCTTCTGTCCGATGGTTCACTCCCCACTTGGCTGCAACGGCCAAGTTTTTATGGCCAGATAGCATTTCATCCTATAAATATACTACATTTTGGTTATTTGCAGTTTTTGCATATGTATAGTGCTGCTACAAACATTTGTGTACATGTTTTTGTGTAAACATGTACTTTTAATTGTATTTGGATACATACTGAGAAGTAAAATTTCTGGATCACATGTTAACTCAATATTACATTTTTGAAGAATTGCCAGAGATTCTTAAAGTGATTTTGAAATTTTTCACGCAATGTTTGAGGGTTCCAGTTTCAGGCTATTTGTCTTTTCTTTTTTTTAAGATTTATTTTATTTATTTAAAATACAGAGTTACAGGGAGAGGTAGAGACAGAGAGAGAGATAGGTCTTCCATCTGCTTGTTCATTCCCCAAATGGGCGCAATGGTGGAGCTGAGCTGATCCGATGCCAGGAGCCAGGAGCTTCCTCTGGGTCTTTCATGTGGGTACAGGGGTCCAAGGACGTGGGCCATCTTCTGTTGATTTCCCAGACACATTAGCAGGGAGCTAGATCAGAAGTGGAGCAGCTAGGACTCAAACCAGCACCCAAAGGGGACGCTGGTGCTGCAGGTCAGGGCTTTACCCCACTGTGCCACAGTGCTGGCCCTGAATATAAACTCCTTATCAGATATAAAGTTAGCAATTATTTTTTCTGATTATGGAGGCATAAGTACAAGTAGATCATACTTATTTATTTCTTTTAAAATGTTTGTTTATTTGAGAGACAGGGAAGTTCCTTCTATTTCTTCATTCCCCACATGCCTGCAACACTCTGGGCAGGGTCAGAGCTGAAGCCTGGGTCCAGGAACTGTCTCTCCTAGAGGTGGCAGGGACCCAATTTCTTTTCTTTTTTTTTTTTTTAAGATTTATTTTATTTATTTGAAAGACAGAGTTACAGAGAGAGGTAAAGACAGAGAGAGAGGTTTTCCATCCACTGGTTCACTCATCAGATGGCCGCAATGGCCAGAACTGCACCAATTCAAAGCCAGGAGCCAGGTGCCTTTTCCAGGTCTTGCACATGGGTGCAGGAGCCAAAGGACTTAGGCCGTCTTCATCTTCTACTGCTATCCCAGGCCACAGCAGAAAGCTGGATTGGAAGAGGAGCAGCCGGGACTAGAACCGGGGCCCATAGGGGATGCTGGTGCTTCAGGCAAGGGCTTTAACCCGGCGCAACACAGCGCCAGCCCTGGGACCCAATTTCTTGAACCATCACCTGTGCTTTTCAGGTTGTGCATTATCAGGAAGGTAGAATTGGAAGCATACCAGATCCTGGCACTGCAGGTGGTGGTTGTATCCACTATACCACCATGCCAGCCCCTGAATTTACTTTCATACAAAACTATTTCTTATTGTTTATATCTTCTGTTAAAGGTTCATCAACTCTGGAACAGGAACAAGGGCTGATAAAGGCCGACAGCGGTGGCCCAGTCAGTGTCCCAAAGCCAAGAAACTTCATTTTTGAAAAGCATTAAAGTTCTGAAGAGAAAAAAAAAAAAGATCCCCCCCCCACCCAGTTGTCCAATCTGCAGGAATTTATCTAAATTGTGCGGTTTACTCACATGCTTTCTCGTTTTGGTAGGTGTGACCTTTTCATGTGTGGTGACCTGTAAATGCTATCCTCCAGAACTTTAAAGGTCCCCAAGAAGACTTGGGTCCATGGAAACCGAAAACAGCTCTTTGATTGTATGGGACACGTGGACTTTGTGGTTCCAGAGTTGTCATAAAGATGTTTTCCAGAGGTTCAGTGGTTGTGGTGCACGTTTTCTTTAGGTGTGTTGCAACGTGAAGTCGCTTGTACATGAACACAGCCACTGGCCTCACATCAGTAAGGCTTCCCGAACCTTCAACTCCTGCTCTTTCTTTTTTTTTTTTTTTAATTTTTAAAATTTATCTGACAGATAGAGTTAGACAGTGAGAGAGAGAGAGAGAGAGAGAGACAGAGAGAAAGGTCTTGCTTCCATTGGTTCACCCCCAAATGGCCGCCACGGCCAGAGCTACACTGATCCGAAGCCAGGAGCCAGGTGCTTCCTCCTGGTCTCCCATGCGGGTGCAGGGGCCCAAGCACTTGGGCCATCCTCCACTGCACTCCGGGCCACAGAAGAGAGCTGGACTGGAAGAGGAGCAACCGGGACTAGAACTCGGCACCTGTATGGGATGCTGGTGCCGCAGGCAGAGGATTAACCAAGTGAGCCACGGTGCCGACCCCCTGCTCTTTCTTGTCCAGTCTTTGCCATGAGCTTTGGCAGAAGGTTTCTGTGTGGGGAAGAGGGCTGCTTCTCCTGTTTCCTTGATTCTTATCAGTTCTGAGCTATTGTCAGATAGGCAAGAAGTCTTGGGTTGTTGGTGGTTTGATGAATAATTAAATCTGGTGGTTACAACAAGACTAGTTCCTGCTCTTATCAAAGGCCAATGGATCTCAACCCGACCAGCTAACTCATTTTAAAAATGTCTTAGGAAATAGTGCATTTTCAGGTTTATGACTGTTTCATGCCTCATTTTTTTTTTTTTTTTTTAACACATTCCTGAATTCCTTTGAGCTACCTTTCAACGAATTTCCTTGTCTGGTTTCCCATTAGAATTCTCTGATGAGACTTCTGCTTTAAAACACCCCCCCCCCTTTTTAAAAAAATATTTTATTTATTTATTTGAGAGGTAGAGTTACAGACAGTGAGAGGGAGAGACAGAAAGAAAGATCTTCCATCCATTGGTTCACTCCCCAAACTGTTGCAATGGCCAGAGCTACGCTGATCTGGAGCCAGGAGCCAGGAGCTTCTTCCCGGTCTCCAATGTGGGTGCAGGGACCCAAGGACTTGGGCCATCTTCTACAGCTTTTCCAGGGCACAGAAGAGAGCTGAATTGGAAGAGGATCAGCCAGGACTAGAACGGGTGCCCATATGGAATGCTGGCGCCGCAGGCGGAGGATCAACCTACTGAGCCACGGCACTGGCCCAAAACACCCCCCTTTTGACACTAAAGCTGTGGCTGCTCCTCCAAGGTTCTGTGATCTGGAGAGCTCTGGAGGTGCCTGAAGAAACTGTGGCTTATGAGAGGACTCAGGTTTCATCCAAATGTTCTCACATCTTCCTTTGACCCTGTAGACTTATCTTCTTGCAGGCTGCCCTAAGCTAACTGGAGGATTCATTGATTTATTCCTATATTCTTCATTCTCTCACTTACTCATAAATATTTTGAGTACTATGACCTGTTGGATACCATGCTGAATGTCTGGAATTCAGAAGTGCACAGTACCTGTCTTGTTAAAGTTCAGTTTAGTGGGGGAGATTCTCTCTCTCTTTCACACACACACACACACACACAATCTGATGAGGACTGAAGTACTTGGAGCTGTAGACACTTCAACAAGGAGGCTTGATCCATTCTAGAGGGAATGTTCTCCTTGGAGAGTGATACCAAGTATTATGAATAGAAACTGAACTGGTTGAAGTTCAGGGGGTAGACGGGAGGTGAGTTCCAGGCAGAGGGAACAATATGTGCCAAAGCCATGAGCAGTGATGTATGTGAGGTGGTGCAAGATATGTGCAGCACAAGTTGCGATTAAAAACTGTCCATTAGAGCTTTCTTCAATTTTTATAAAATTATTCAAAGACTAAGTGGTTCTGTGCCAGATGAATCAGCAGCTTCTTTAATCTTAAAAAGGTTAACATGTCTTTAATCCTGGTATAAAAATAATGACATACTGAAATCAGATGGCATCTTAGATTTAATGAAAAACAGGAGCAGATGCTCGAATATTTGTTGAAAAAGTGAATAAAAGTTCACCTTGGACTTTTTTTTTTTTCCTCCTGTAAAGGGCACACATGGCTCCTTCTAAACTCATTAAACAGTGCCATCTGCAGGGAAGGCAGCTTATGACACCTTGTTTGGATAGGTGTTGAACAGCAGCATAGATCATGGAACTCTTCAGCTTTATACAATATCTCTACAGACATTATCCTTTGAAACTTACAAAAGCCTGTTTTTCAGAAGAAATGAATGCAAAAAAAGTTGACACTCAAACTTTGAATTCTTTTTGTTCTGCTATAAATTCCTGTTTAATCACTAGAAGAATGATAACAAAAAGATCAGAAGACTGGCAATGTAACCATCCAAGTGTCTGTGGGTGTCTCTTAAATTAGCAAACTGTGATTCACTCATGACAAGATATCATATGGGCAGTTATTTTCTTTAGGCATGACTGGGTAGACTTCTCAGATAGATAAATAAGAGAGAGAGAGTTGAAATGCTCGTCCAGCATATAGTTTTCCTGGCTAACATCTACTAAGAAAAGCTGAAACAAGAAAGATCAATATTTACTTTCATGTGTTCTAGTAACTAAACTTTTAGAAAAAGTCTAAGATCATCCTGCTTTTGTTGTCCACTTCTATCTAGCAAGAAATTATAATAATGCAGCAGGATTATATCTTGAGGCCTGGATCCTCCACTGGTCATATTCAGTTCTCTAGAGAGCAGGGTCTCTACCATAATCCATTATCCCAGTGTAGGAGGCTGGTATTGGAGGTGGTTGGGAGCATGGCAGTTCTGTATGTGCTATGGCAGAATACATGAAAAAAGCAGCTGCTATTAAAGATGGATATTGTGTCTTGGGCTCTAGGTCAGTTCTAGGTCAATAGCATCTCAACTTGTCTAAAATCTGTATAATGCCTAAAACTTCTGTAGTAGAGGTGTTTATATGCCTTCCAGTCATATTGGAACAACAGTGAACTGGATCATCAGGCGTGCTAGTTTTGCTATAGATGATGAATCTCAGGCCTATATGATGTCTGAATGCTCATGCTATGGTTGTAGAAACTTTATCCCTTAGTTGATGAGGATACACGGATACACACACACAGAGACACACACATGCACATATACATACATATACATATATTTTCTTTATTTGACCATTATTGGGCACATTGGTTGATTACATATCTTGGCTATTGTGTATAGTGCTGCAATAAACATGGGAGTTCTGGTATCTTTTTGACATACTGATTTTACTGCCTTTGGGTATACACCCAGCAGGGGGATAGCTGGATCACATGGTAGATCTATTTTTTGTTTCTTGAGGACCCTCCATACTGTTTCCCATAGTGAGCAGTAATTTACATTCCACCATCAATGTATGGGAGTTTTCTTTTTTCCCATTGTAGACAGAAGTTTTTGTTGTTCTGCTTTTTGATTATACCTATTATACTATTTTACCTTTATCTCACTGTTACTCTGAAATACATTTCCCCAATAATTAGTTAAATATTTTTGTAGACTTCTTGGCCATTTGTATGCCTTCTTTTGAGAAATGCTAGTCTAATCATTGTAAAAATTGGATTAATGGTTTTAGCCTTCAATGTCTTCATTGTCATTTCCCCTTCTCTTCCATTTGTTTTCTTTCTTTCTTTCTTTTTTTAACAGGCAGAGTGCACAGTGAGAGAGAGAGACAGAGAGAAAGGTCCTCCTTTGCCGTTGGTTCACCCTCCAATGGCCACCATGGCTGGCGCGCTGCGGCCAGTGCACCACGCTGATCCGAAGCCAGGAGCCAGGTGCTTCTCTTGGTCTCCCATGGGTTGCAGGGCCCAAGCACTTGGGCCATCCTCCACTGCACTCCCGGGCCACAGCAGAGCTGGCCTGGAAGAGGGGCAGCCGGGACAGAATCCAGCACCCTGACTGGGACTAGAACCCGCTGTGCCGGTGCCGCAGGTGGAGGATTAGCCTATTGAGCCTCGGTGCCGGCCTCCCCTTCTCTTCCATTTGTAATGTCTTTTTATTTTTAGTGGTGGAATCCTTTTATATTTTATTTATTGTTGCAAGAGGACATTGTCTTTGTGCTGGCACTTCAGTGGTGTCTTCCACAGTGTTGCATTTTTCCATCATGCTGGCAGCTTCTGGATAGCGTGGCTTGCAATATGTCATTTAAAATACTCATATGACCAGTTGATCTCTTGATCGTGTACCCATACTTGAACCTTTCATGATAAAATGAGTCCATTAGTTTGTAGGATGTTAAGCGGGATCCCAGGATGATGGTAGATTAAATATTCTGTCTGTGGGTAGTGGTATTGTTGAGGGCCCTGCAGGAAAATCCTTATCTGGTAGACAAATGTGTGGGCAAATTGTCACCAATGATACGTAGTCTCAGGGACTCAGAGTTGTTTTTCAGATTGAACATTTGATAGCAGTGGTAGCTAGATTTGCCTTGGTAAGTAGAAACCCATGCTGTTTAAACCTATAGAGTCATCCCTGGTATCCTCAAGGCATTGGTTCCAGGACTCCCTGCAGATACCATACTCTGCAGATGCTCAAGTCCATAGTATTTGTGTATAATTTATGCATATCTTCTCATATATTTTAGGTCATCTTTAATTATTTATAATTAATACAATGAAAATGTGATATGTTTTGGACATGGTTTGAGTGTGTCTCCCAAAGTTCATATGTTGGAGGCTTAGCCTTGGTACGGTGATATTGAGGAGTGATAGTACCTTTAAGAGGTGGAGCCCAGTGGGAACTAATTAGGTCATAGAGGTTATTGGAAGTAACTACTACCTATCTCATGGGATGAGTTTGTTCTTGCAAAAGAAAGTTGTTTGAAGAAGAGCAAGTCTAGCCCCTTGTTGCTCCCCCTCTTCGTGGAGGAGCAACACTGAACCCTGCCTAGGTTTCCTATCCGAGTCACGGCACCATTATGTCGCTCCCCCTCTTCATGGAAGAACGACACTAGACCCTGCCTAGGCTTCATATCCGAGTCACGGCACCATTATGTCGCTCCCCCTCTTTGTGGAGGAACGACACAGGACCCTGCGTTGTTCTTTTGTCTGCTCGGCCCTCCCCGGGTTTGCTGCTGGTTCTTCCCAGGTTGGCTACCGTCCCTTCCACCTCCGTGGAAGGGCGGTTCCCCCTGCCACTTTCCCCACTTCCGCGGGGGAGTGGCACACCACCGGCCGGCTCTCTCGGGGGCTGCTCAGATGTTATTCGGATGTTCCCGGTGCATGTTGTCTCTCTCCTCCTTTATAGTCCTCTTCTACCAATCCCAACTCTGCTACCCACACGCCGAGTACGCTGCTCTCCTCCAATCAGGAGCAGGTCCTACAGTTTATTGGTTGAACTGGAGGCAGCTGTGTAGAAGCTGTTTCCTCCTCTCCCAGCGCCATATTGTGGGAGAGCAGATGCATAAAATAAGTCTTAATTCGAGTAACAGTCTAGTCCCAGTTGCTCCCCACAGCCCCTGATCTTTCTGTGATCTCTTCCTCATGTGCTCCCACCATTGTGATGCTATCTGCCAAGTGGCCCTCACCAGAGGTCCGGCATGTAGGGTTACCTCATCTTAGACCTGGAGCCCCCAAAACTGTGAGCTAAGCAAACCAAGTTTCTTTATAATGTGCCCAACCCTAGGTATTTTATTATAGCAAAGAAAGTGGACTAAGACAAAATGTTATGTAAATAATGGTGATGTTTCATTGTTTAGGGAGTAATGACAAGAAAAAGAAGTCTTTATATATTCAGTGTAGGCAGAATTTTTTTTCTGAATATTTTTAGCAAAATCTCCAAATGTAGAACCCACAAGTAGGGAGGGCCAGCTATAGTCTCCACTCTTTTATTTATTTTTTAATTTTTATTTTTGTTAAAGTTTTATTTATTTATGTAAAGGTAGAGTTACAGAGAGGCAGAGGCAGAGGCAGAGAGAGAGAGAGAGAGAGAGAGAGAGAGGTCTTCCATCCACTGGTTTCCTCCCCTGATGGCCACAATGGCCAGACCTGCACCAATCCAAAGTCAGGAGCCAGGAGCTTCCTCCAGGTCTCCCACGTAGATGCAGGGGCCCAAGGACTTGGGCCATCTACCACTGCTTTCCCAGGCCATAGCAGAGAACTGGATCAGAAGTGGAGTAGCCAGGTCTCAAACCAGTGCCCATATAGGATGCCGGCACTGCAGGTGGCATCCTTACCTGCTACACCACAGCTCTGGCCCCTCTCTTTTATTTTTTTAGATTTTTAAAAATTTTGTTTGAAAGACAGAGTTATAGACAGCAAGAACCAGTATAAACCAAAATTACATAAATTGTTAGAAGCTTCATAATGAAATATTTATGGCTCACTCTGCAGTGTTTGAAAAATTAAATTATTAAAAGCAAATATTGTAGCAAATAGGTTATCATCAATCTCAATAAAAGTTACATTTCACTAAAAAAAAGACAGAGTTATAGAGAAAGAGAGGAAGAGGGAGGGAGGATGGGAGAGAGAGAGAGAGAGAGAGAATCTTCCTCTGGTTCACTCTCCAATGGCTGCAACAGCTGGCTAGGGCTGGGCTGGGCTGAAGCCAGGAGCCAGGAGCTTCATCTGGGTTTCCCATGTGGATGGCAGGAGTCCAAGTACTTGGGCCATCTTCCACTGCTTTCCCAGGCACATTAGCAGGGAGCTGGGTTGGAAGTGGAGTAACTGGGACATGAATCAGCACCCAAATGAAATGCTACTGTCTCAGGTGGTGGCTCACCCCACAGTGCCACAATACCTTAACTACTCTGTTGAGATTCTCTTGTGCTAACAATAGAATCACTACTGACAGAAGCTGGCTGATTCCACTGGACAAAGCATTTTATATATCTATTTTTAAAGTATTTCTTCCATGGTGAATGCTCTCTGGCAGGTGTTAACATGTAAGGCAAAGATCTTTACTCCTAGTACAACTCCTGTAGGTTCATTCCTGTATTCTTTTACTTCCATATGTCTTTACTCTAGGAATATGTATCTTAAAAATCTTAAAAATCATTTTTCCATGCTCCTGGACAAGTGGCTAAGCTATCTGGCTCTGTCCAGCAGTCCATTCTATCTAAATTTCAGATTCATTCTTCCACAGCAAGATGCCCAAAGGGAAAGCTTCCCCTTCTCCACTGTCTTTCAAGGCAACCAATGAGAGAGGTGGTGAACACTAAGATAGCAATTAAAGCAGGTGGAGGTCCATTTATGCCACAAATATCTGAAAACTGACCATCTGCTTGCTTACTCCCCAAATGTTTGAAACAGGCAGGTATGGGCCAGGCAGAAATCAGACCCTGGAACTCCTGCAGCATAGTATAATTTTGGCTCATATATGTACCAGCTCATTTGTGAACCAAGCTAAGCATTTTTATTCATCATCTGATGATAAGGGACCCCAAGATGGTCAGCAGTGTGAGCTGAAGGAGAGCTGCTGATACACTGATGAATTTTTATGCCTGAGCCTCCTGCCTGTGCTTTAAGACCTTTTTTGGTGCCCAATCATGACCATGCCACTTTCGTTTTAAAAAAGATACATATGTACCATTATGATTTGTGGATCTGAGAGAATCCAGCCCATGATGTGCAGGTCTGGTCATATGGTCACTTGGTATTTCATGGTCAGATGTCTTATTTCTATCAGGACAAATGGCACACAAAAGCAGTTTTATTAAAGGTGTGTAAGGCTCTGCTTCAGATGGCATGACCTTCTTGAGGAATTCTAGGGAGCTACATTATTGTACACATATTGGGGGCTTTCCATAAAATCTAGGAGGTGACTTTTTCCTATACTATGGGGTCTGATTAATTGTATGGACCATTCATCAGGATCAGTTGGCAAGTTTTTGTTACCCAGTAAATATGTCAAGAAGTGTTTCTAACTGGGAATTTGTTGTCGCCAAAATGGGAAGAGACCTACTATGGACTGTGCTTCTCTCTTCATGCTGTAATAGAACTATTTGGTCTTTGTGAGAATATCCCAGATCACTGAACACAAAAATTTCAATGAGGTTGACTCTAAAAATTCATAGTGTTTATCTTTGCTCTTCGGAACTCAAGTGTCTTACCAATTCACCCTATTCACCTGCTACTTGCTATCCAGTTCAGTAAGCAATATCATCAGTAGAGTGTGCCACTGCGATACTTTCTGAGGCATTCATGTAGCCTAGGTCTCTTTGGAGTATAATATGAGAAGAAGTAAGAGTGTTAGCAAAAACTCTTGGGCAATACTATTCATGTATATTGTTGCCCGTTCCATGTGAATCCAGTTTCTATTTGCCAGAACCAGTTCATCAGCCACATATTATGCCCTTGAGACTTTGGTACGTCCTTTAGCAAAGACAACACCTCTAGTGCAACAGCTGCAATATATGGTGCAGGTAATGTTATTTCTAACTTTCACATGTACAAGATCACTTTTAAGAATGACTTTAGGTTTCATATTGTTTGGGCTGAGGTTCTAGAAGGGTTTAATGTTTCTTTAGCAATGGGAATTGAGTGCAAGAGAAATCCCAGCAAAGAAGTCACAAAAGTATGACTTTAAAAGAACCAGACAGAGTGATTAAAATCTATCCAGTGTAGTGTCTTCTGATAAAAGTTATCTTTTTAAAGGTTTAAGTTTTTATTTGAAAGGCAGACAGAGAGAGAAGGAGAAGGAAAGGGAGAGAGAGAGAGGGAAAGAGGGAGGAGAGGAGAAGGAAAAGGGAGGGTGAAGGAGAGGGGGAGGGGGAGAGAGAAAGAGAGATCTTTCATTTGCTGGTTCACTCCGCTAATGTCTACAATATCCAGAACTGATCCAGAGCTGGGTCATATGGAAGCTAGGAACCAGGAACTCCATGTGAGCCTCCACAAAAAAGGCAGGAACCCAAGTACTTGAACCATCACCCTATGCCTCCCAGGTATATCAACAGGGAACTGGATGGGAAATGTGAAATAGCTAGGACTTAAACCAGGCACTCCAATATGGGATGTGGGCATTCTGAGTGGTGGCTTAACCTGCTGTTCCACAATGCCCAACCCATAAAAGTTTTAAAAAATTATGTTACTTATGAAAATTTTAATTAACATGTAATATTTGTACACTTTTATGGGGTACAGTATAAGAATAAAATACACTAATATGAACTATAGTCACTCCATTGTGCTGTAGGAACACAACAACTTGTTACTTCTATTTGACTATATTTTGGATAAAAGTTTTTTGAGCATGGAAAATTTCTATTTCACCATCTAAACTAAATGTTCGCCAATACCAGAGAGATCTGCATGGAGAGGTAGAAGTAGACTGGGGAGAGGGATTAAGAGACAGTGTTCTTATTTGGGTTCCAAAAGATGATCGCTTCAGTTTCCATAACACAAAGAAGCAGGAACTAAAGACAGAGGTTGAGGTTGGTAGCCTATGACTCCAAATATTGGTAAATACACTCCAAGGGGTTCTGCCTTGCCAATGCTATAGGGTCATGTCAGTTCTAAGTTGGAAACTGGCTTGACTACAGTCTTTGCTGGTTCATGTAATGCATGTAATCCTTCAGTAACTTTGAAATGAAGAAGTCTTACATTTTAGTTTTTTATTATAGGCTTTTTTTCTGCTTTTGTATTTTGAGCTCCCATGTAATTAGCACTAAGCTTCAAAGTTACATCAATATTTTTAACTTCCTCTTGTTCTTTGTCATCTGCAGTTCTTACGCCCACTTCTCTCTGTAGCTGTCAAAATATTTCCCTTCCTCCCATCAGTTATGCTACTCCAGAATGTTGCCAAATACTCTTAAATTCCTTTTTTTACCATTCTCTCTCAAACTAACTCCAATTAGAATTTTACTCCCACCTTACACCAAAATTGCTTTTTGTTGGTCATGTATTACCGTCTACATTGCTAGGTCTGATGTTTGCTTTTCAGCCTTCACCTTACTTTGTCTTCATCAGCACTTGACTATTTTCACTCCTTGTACTCCATGTTGACTCCAAGGCCATACTGTACTCTCCTGACTTCCTCCACTACAACCTTGTGGGCTTCTCTGTAGCTCTCTGCTGATTCCTCTTCATCTTCCGACTCCTAACATTGGAAAGCCCCAGAGCTTGGACATTTCATCCAACTTTTTTGAATTATAGTCAATAATGATAGAGCTATATTCATAAACTTTATTTCACATAAAGTTAAAAATAGAGTGCCAACTAAAAAGGGATTATGAGAAGGTCTCTGGTTATTGCACTTAAAAGTAAGTTACAGGGATGGGGATTAAGTCTTGCAAATGATAGCCCAAGTACTTGAGTTCCTACTACCCACATGGGAGACTTATATGAAACTCCTAATTCCTGGCTAAGCCTGGTCCAGCCCTGAGTGTTGTAGGCACTTGGGGAGTGAAATAGTATATGGAAGATCTCTTTCCCTCTTTCTGTATCTGTCCCTCTGTCTTCTTTTTCTCCTTGCCACTCTGCCTTTAAAAATAAATACATAAATCCTTAAAAATAAAAGGTTATTTTCTAAAGTAGAATATAGAATATGACATAATTAGTCCCATTTTCTTAAAAAGTGCTAAGTAAGGGCCAGAATTGTGGTGTAACATGTTAAGCTGCCATCTGTGATATTGGTATCCCATATGGGCACTGGTTTGTGTCCCAGCTGCTCCACTTCTGATACAGCTCCCAGCTAATGGCCTTGGAAGGTGGCTCAGGTGTTTGGGACCCTGCCATGCATGTGGGAGACATGGATGAAACTCCTGGATTCTGGTTTCAGCCTGCCCAGCCCTAGCCATGTGGCCACCTGGAGAGTGAACCAGCAGATAGAAAATCTCTCCCTCTCTCTGTAGCCATGTCTTTCAAATAAATAAATAAATCTTAAAAAAAACCATGCATTTTGAAATTCATTAGAGAATGACATATTAGCTCAACCTTGTAAAGCTTCACATTTTATGCTTAAATAAGGCTGATAGGGGCTGGTGCTGTGGCATACTGGATAAAGCCGCTGCCTGCAGTGCTGGCATCCCATATGGGCACCAGTTCATGTCCCGGATGCTCCACTTCCGATCCAGCTGTCTGCTATGGCCTGGAAAGCAGTAGAAGATGGCCAAGTCCTTGTGCCCCTGCACCCACATGGGAGATCCAGAAGAAGCTCCTGTCTCCTGGCTCTGCATCGGCACAGCTCCAGCCACTGCAGCCAATTGGAGAGTGAACAGTGGATGGAAGACTTCTCTCTCTCTCTCTCTCTTTCTCTGCCTTTCAAATAAACAATCTTAAAGAAAATAAGGCTGATAAATGGGACTTGTGCTATTTGAGAGTCCCTTAGAGCATCTGTCTTCTCTGGACATTTGAAGATGCCTGTTAAATTGTCTTTCAGTCTTCATGAGTTGTAGAGGTTCTCTTTTACTGGATGATTTGAGGATCAGCCGATCTCGATATCAGAAGAGGAAGTTTCAGTGGTTGGAGACAAAGCAATGAGGTGAACTTGCTTTAGTGAATCAGGACTCTACCCTTTCAATCCTCCAAACAACACAGGGGCTAAGTAACATTCTGCATATTTTACAATGAGGAAATAGGGTTAGATTGTGGTTTGTTCACTCTGAAATTTAGGTAGAAATTAATCCACATTCTGAGGTATTAAGGAGGGGCCCTGCTGGGACCTCTTTGAGGTGATTAGAGCTCTGCCCTTTGGATTTGTCTGTGCTGCCTGCCTAGGTCTCTCACACATTGCTTCATGACTTGGCAAGAATGCCATCACCAGCTGTGGTTCCTTGACCCTGGAACAGGGCCATGAGCTAAAATAAACTTCTTTTTAATAAATTTCCCAGTCTGTGGCTTTGTGTTATTATAGCAAAAGAAAATGAACTAATATAGTGTAAGAGAATATTTTAATATTGTTAAAATACTGTTAAGAGATATTTTGATATTATTTGATGATGTTATGTTAGAGAACTGGAAATACCTCCTTTTAGGTTTATCAGTATCCCTTCTTTGCTATTGGAATGGGAAAAAAGAATCCTGTATGTAGGAGAAACTGAAGGAGATAAAACTGTACTATTTATAAAAGTAAGTATCTTTCATACAGTTCTGTTGATAGAAGCTGTCTTGACAAATAAGACTGTAATTTGAAATTCCAATCCAGGGTCTTCTACCCTCCATAATCATAGGTATAGGTATATCTCTATAGAGAAACAGCTAAACAAAATTCCAGGATGAAAAAGAGGTCCTAATAAAGCCACAAAGAATGAAACTGGGGACTGGCGCCACAGTTCACTAGGCTAATCCTCCGCCTGCAGTGCCAGCACCCCGGGTTCTAATCCCGGTTGGGGCACCAGATTCTGTCCCAGTTGCTCCTCTTCCAGTCCAGCTCTCTGCTGTGGCCCGGGAAGGCAGTGGAGGATGGCCCAAGTCCTTGGGCCCTGCAACCACCTGGGAGACCAGGAGGAAGCACCTGGCAGTGCGCCAGTTATAGCGGCCATTTGGGGGGTGAACCAACGGAAAAGGAAGACCTTTCTCTCTGTCTCTCTCTCTCTCACTGTCCACTCTGCTTGTCAAAAAAAAAAAAAAAAAAAAAAGAATGAAACTGGGTCAAGGGCATTTTCCTTGAGGGGCAAACTTTGCTTAAACCTCCTTTATTTCCTAAAAGCAGGGTGTACAATAACTATGGTAAATACAGAAGTTCAAGTTCTCCGAAGTGCAGCAGCCACACTGACTTATAAACATGGCCCATTGAGTGTCTTAAGAATAAGCAACATGATAGTAAACTCCTCCTCCCTTGGGAATGGCATCCGGTATAGACAGAGTGGAGAAGCTTTGCTACCCCTACAGGCAAATAACTGTTAAGTGGTAGATGGATACCTTGGTCTTAATAAGGTGTTTCTGCTTTTTTTTTTTTTACCCCCGCCTATTATTGCCACCAGGAAACACTGAAGGACACCGTTAGTCTTTCCCAGAGGGATAGTAGCTATGTGTTACAGGCTGAATTATATCACCTCACCATCTATCTGTTGAGGTCTAATCCCCAGTACAAAGTCTCTTCAGTTTTGTTCTTTCTTTGGCCCTGAATTGCATAGGCAAGGATAGGAAACTTCACTCACAGTGCTCCATTTGTGGCTAGCAGTTGTTCACTTTAACCAGTTCTGAATAGATTAGTGGGATTTCTAGGTTATACCATCCAGCCCAACCAGAACTAACCTTTAACTGCAGGCATTGAATGACTTATGAAAACGTACACTTGCATGTAACAGGTTTCACATATGACAAACTACCAGCATACGGTTGTCTTAATCTTTTGGGGTTGCTATGAGAAAAATAACATAAATTAGGCAATTTGAGAACAACAGAAATTTATTGCTTATAATTCTGAACTCTGGAAACCTCAAGATCAAAGCATTGGAAGATTTTGTGTCTGGTCAGGGCTTGCTCTCTTTATAAATAGTACCTTCTTGCTATGTCATCACATGGTAGAAAGGTCAAACAGGCTTCTTGGGCCTCTATTACAAGGTCACTAATCCCATTCACGAAGGTTCCAATTACATGAACTCATCTCCTAAAGGCGCTCTCTCTCTTAATGCTATCACATTGGGAATTTGGTTTCCTTTCCTTTTCTTTTTTTAAAGATTTATTGGTTTATCTAGAATGGAGAGCAACAAGAGAGATTGTGCGCCTGCTGGTTCACTTCTCAGATGACCAAAACACCAGGTCTGGGGCAGACCAAACCCAGGAGCCAGGAAGTCCATCCTGGTCTCCCAAACGGCTGTCAGTGGCCCACGTACTTGGGCCATCATCTGCTACCCTCCCGTGTGCGTTAAGAGGATCTTGGATTGGAAGTGGAGTAGCCAGGACCAAAACCAGCAGTCTGTTATGAGGTGCTAGTGTCACAAATGGCAGCTTAACCTACCACATCACAACACTGGCCCCTGGGGATTTGGTTTCAACAAATAAATATTTTTTGAGGGAGGGCACAAACACTGACTGTAACAATAGCACATTAACAAAGAATAGATAACCCATGAGAAGAAAATCTATTTTATTATAATTTCTTATGAAGTTTTAAACAAAAGCAAACCCTTCTTAATAAGGAATCTTAAAATAGCAAAGGGCCACTCCATTAAAAGCCAAATCATTTAAAACATTTAAAAATATAAGAAAAATGGGGTTTTTAGGCAAAATGCCTGCTTGTGATAAGCTATCGTCTACAGTCACCGCTCCAGTGAACTGCATCTTCTTCTGATTTCTCAGATTAGCTGTGTGTTTTTTAAGCAGTCAGTTATTCTGCAAGGAGAAGAAGGATCAGGAACTGCTATAGTACAGTTGTCTACATTTTTGCCCCAGAGCGCTTAGTGTTCTTAAGTTATGAGGAGTGGAACAGAAAACAGAAAGAAGAGCAGTTATGTCTGAGGTCATGTCCTAAAAAAGAAAAGAAAATGAGACTAAACGGAGGAACTATATGTTTCTAGGGTTATAAATATTTCTGCTTTTTTTTTTTTTTGACAGATAGAGTTAGACAGTGAGAGAGAGTGACAGAGAGAAAGGTCTTCCTTCCATTGGTTCACCCCCCCCCCCCCCCGAAATGGCCACTACAGCCGGAGCTATGCATATCCGAAGCCAGGAGCCAGGTGCTTCCTTCTGGTCTCCCATACAGGTACAGGGCCCAAGGACTTGGGCCATCCTCCACTGCTTTTCTGGGCCACAGCAGAGAGCTGGACTGGAAGAGGAGCAACTGGGACAGAATCCAGCACTCCAACTGGGACTAGAACCTGGGGTGCCAGTGCCGCAGGCAGAGGATTAGCCAAGTGATCCGCAGTGCCGGCCTAGTCTATGTACTTTAAATATATTCACCTCATGCTTGCAGTTGATTGTATTTCCAATGTATAAATTTGCAGTTCCTGATCTTTTTAGAGGACCACACTCTTTCTTTGCATTATATCCTTTGATTTTCAAAGGAGCTGGGTAGCTACAAAACAGGGGGAAAAAGATTTTTTAAGAAGGATAGAAATGAAATTAAGATTAACTGGTTATGAAGTTTGAGATTCAGGACCTCAAGCCAAGTCTCTAATCCTTGATTTGTCTGCTTTTGCACCAGCATACTGTACCACTGATTGTGGGAGAAGTACTATGGAGTGTTGCCATCCTCTTCTTGTTTTGGAGAAATGACCCATAATCTTATTCATTGAAACTAGTAAGCTTTATATAAATTAAAGCCCTCCTAAATATACCACCAGTTTTGCTACTAGCAAAAGTCATTGACTTAAGTTTGATCACCTTAGACCATTTGTAATGGATAGTGTCTAAATAAGCCAATAGGAATCCATGGATCATGGTGACTGTTAAAACACTTAACAGTTAACTAGTTAAAATAAGTATTCTTGTAATCTTTTTTTCTATCCCTAGCATACACCTTCACAATAATAAAGCTGTCTACTCTCATTCCTTTGTTGATTTAATCCATGCTTCTAATAGTCCTGCTTGGTCTGGGCTAAGAAATGAGAAATCAAATTTGTAATATGAGCATTAATTGTAACTAGAACAGGCTGATTTTTCAGTCTAAGTGCTGTCAGATATGTAGTGATATTAGTCATTATAGTCTTACACACAGTTTTATACCATGATAAGGAGAATTGTTGATTTAATGGCACTATGTCCTGCATGTATTTTTTTTAGCGCAACACTTGTTATACTGTTTTTACATGCATTACCTCATTTAATCCTCATGAAAGATTTGAGAAATAGGTATTATTATTTATACTTTAAAGATGAAGAAACTGAGGCACAGAATTATTAAGTAACTTACTCAAGGCCACACTAATAATAAGAGGCCAAGAATACAGAATAAAACAGCATCAAGAAAGTGGATTCCAGCTCTCTGCTGTGGCCCGGGAGTGCAGTGGAGGATGGCCCAAGTCTTTGGTCCCTGCACCCGCATGGGAGACCTGGAGAAGCACCTGGCTCCTGGCTTCGGATCAGCGTGGTACGCTGGCCACAGTGCTCTGGCTGCAGCGGCCATCAGAGGGTGAACCAATGGGAAAAGGAAGACCTTTCTCTCTGTCTCTCTTTCTCACCGTCCACTCTGCCTGTCAAAAAAAAAAAAAAAAAGTAAAAAAGTGGATTCTCGTGAGCACTTGGTCAGCCCCATGAGCAACAGCCTTGTAGCTTCTGTGCTTTCCTCTTCCCTGATGTGAAGGAGGACTCAGAGGACAGGACACCAGTCTGACTTGCTAAACTCACCAGCGGACAGCACAGAACACAGGAATCGAAGCTTCAAGTTCTGAGAATAGTGATATAAAGATGATTTCAGACATAAAAAGGAGCCAGCCCCCTTGGAGAACCCGAAGAGACAAAGGGAATATTTAAGTTGACTTAAAGATTTTGTTAGGAATTAGTGGTTCAATAAACATCTCTTAAGAAATTGCAGGCACTTATGAAATTATTTTCCGATGGGATGAGAGAGCCATTTTCCAAGTGGGAAGAAGAATTAACACCTGATATAGGGTATGGTTCATGGGAGGAAAGAGTACTTGCCACTTGAGTTTAAATAGTATTATCTTCAAGCTATGATTTATTGTTATCAAAAGTGGTTTATGGTTTCTTTTGAGAAAAATTTCCCTGGATTCTATGAAAGCTTGAGACACCAAGCATGGCCTCTGAAGGTTTGAAGAATAGGAGATTTGCCCAATTATTAAGAATACTTTCGCCGGCGCCGTGGCTCAATAGGCTAATCCTCCACCTTGCGGCGCCGGCACACCGGGTTCTAGTCCCGGTTGGGGCGCCGGATTCTGTCCCGGTTGCCCCTCTTCCAGGCCAGCTCTCTGCTATGGCCAGGGAGTGCAGTGGAGGATGGCCCAGGTGCTTGGGCCCTGCACCCCATGGGAGACCAGGAAAAGCACCTGGCTCCTGGCTCCTGCCAGGATCAGCGCGGTGCGCCGGCTGCAGCGGCGGCCATTGGAGGGTGAACCAGCGGCAAAAGGAAGACCTTTCTCTCTCTGTCTCTCTCTCTCACTGTCCACTCTGCCTGTCAAAAAAAAAAAAAAAATATTAAGAATACTTTAAGCAGATTTACATGTTTAAGTTGTAAGATGCTCCTTTTAGGAAATGTGAAAAATGTTCTATAGAAGAGTTTAATGCTTTTGTTAATATCAGCATCCAAGGACTGCCACAGCGAATATTTGCATACATTCTCTTTTTTCTCAATACTCATTTAATGTCAAAACTCCCCTACTAGCTTGTCTGACCATGTTAGTCTTTATCAATGTCCTAATTTTTTTTTTGGTTCAAATCCACTTTAAAAGAAGTCAAAGTCTATTTCTTGGATTTCCAATGGAGAAAAAGTTAAAAGAAATTATTCTCTCAGGGCTTCTCACAGGAGTTTGGGTGCAATGAGACTGGCTTTGTGTGAAAGAATGCATCAAAGTTACCTATGAGGCTTTTGAAATATCCTCTTCTTGGGTTGATGCCCTCATTATACCCGTCCTGAGCCCCAAACCAGGAAGAGACACCAGGATTTCCAGTGGAAAGGAAATATCAGAAAGTGGGTCAGGCAGTCAGCATTAGTCATCTGAAAGTCTCAGGTCTGACAAGCACTCAAGCTGTTGCTTAATTTCCCAGTGGCCAGGAAGGACTTATTGCTTCCAAAGACTAAAAACATGAAACCTCCTGGTTGGCGTCTATGTTACAGAACAGGGATGGGTAAACTTCTTCTATAATGGACCAGATAGTAAATACTTTTGGCTCTGCGGTCACTGTGTTGTCTCTATCCCAGCTATTCAAAGGAAAGAAACTGCAGACAAAAAGCAAATAAATGCATGAATAAGCATATCTGTGTTCCAGTATAGCTTTACTCTATTGATACTGGAAAACAAATTTCA